>NC_059210.1:47947610-48547610 GCF_020615455.1 Coregonus clupeaformis | reverse complement strand
TTCTTTGCAGCAATTCGACCATGCAGGCCTGATTCACGCAGGCTCCTCTGACCAGTTGATGTTGAGATGTGTCTGTTACTTGAACTCTGTGAAGCATTTATTTGGGCTGCAATGTCACAACACAACTGATTTGCTCAAACTCATTAAGAAGGAAAGAATTTCCACAAATTAACTTTTAAGATGGCACACCTGTTAATTGAAATGCATTCAAGGTTACTACCTCATGAAGCTGGTTGAGAGAATGCCAAGAGTGTGTAAAGCTGTCATCAAGGCAAAGGGTGGCTACCTTGAAGAATCTCAAATATATAATATATTTTGATTTGCTTAGCACTTGTTGGGTTACTACATGATTCCATATGTGTTATTTCATAGTTTTGATGTCTTCACTATTATTCTACAATGTAGAAAATAGTAAAAATAAAGAAAAACCCTTGAAATGAGTAGGTGTTCTAAACCTTTTTACTGGTACTGTATGTGTGAGGGGAAAGAGGAAGGGGGTTGATAAAGTCACAGGGGTGTGGGTGGGAGTTTTTAAAGGTGGGGGATGGGGGACTTGGTTTGCCCACCAAGACCAGTAAGGGGTTGAGGCTGAGGTTGAGGTTGATGTTGAGGTTGAGGTTGAGGTTGAGGTTTAGGGGAAGGACATTGTTGATAGTGTGTCACTTGAAGCTTTTGAGGCATTGATTTGGAAAAACAGACGCACAGAAATGTGAAAACTAAACAGACGTGGTTGAATAATTTGGAGGGATGTTAATGGGATTAATATTGTTTCTTATGGATGGGTAAATGTGGGACGTTGTGGCCCACTGATGTCTATGGTCTTTATCATTCCCCCATTTTCTTTCAATATTAACCTTGTGTATATTTCACCCTGTTTCCTGTGGATTGGGATTTTGTTTTTTACAAGAAAACACAACGAGATGCTACTATTTTAATTTATGCAGTTTGGAATTTTCTAGCTATTTTTGCTTCTGTATATAATGTAAACGTGTTTTACAAATGCCTTAGCAACAGTTGTCATTCATATTTTTTGGCATTCACATGCCCTTTAATGAATAAGGAAAAGCTGTCATATTTGAGAATTATTTAATCAAATTCAGAACCTATGGTCTTAAATTGTGATAGAACATTTGCAATAGTCAGAGTAGATATTGTATGAATCAACTTCATGTATAGTATTCAAAACTGTGCATTTTAAATACCTTTTATATGATGTCAATTAACATGGTCTGTATAAATAAAAAAGTTGTGTTGAGTAGCGCACAGGATTGTATGGAATATCAATAGCTTTCGGAGAATAGATGCAGTGGTCATATTTGGATGTTGGGGTACACATGTATCACATGCATTTACCATATAAGTCACCTATTGCTATATTGACAGAAACTTGCAGTTTACAGTGACCTAGCATTGTGTAGTAATGCATTACACTGTGATGGAACCTAAAAACAGTTGTTAACAGCCAACATAACAACCAATCCTGAGGAGTGACTGCGTCCCTCACTGACAAAATAATTGATCTGGACACACTGACAACAACAAATGATCTGGACACAGATATTACAGTAATGGGCAGAACAGTAGAACTCCATGCACAACTCTGGATTCTACTTCTTGTGTTCCTTTGATAACAAAGGAGAGGAGACCCTCATATTTCTGTGGCTCTCCCTGTTATGTGCACCAGAGAGAGGGAAGGTGATGAATGTCTCTGGCTAGGAGCTCTGTGTCGCCATACTGATCCAGGTCCCAATGTGCCCATTGCTCCACACGTCCAAGTGATTACATATTAATCTTTATTGCTGACTCTTTCTTTCATAGGCAAATCACTTCTATGTGTGATTGTCTGTGGGTATTATGAATCATCCCATGTCAGTTTGACAGTATATTTGTCATGCCTTTTCAGTAAGGGGCATGACAAATGTGTGTCCCAGCTTTTTTGAGTGGCTTTTTGCCTCTGTTTTTTTTGCTCTCAGATCTTGCTCTCATTTTATTCACTTTGAGGAAAGTTAGAAAATGTATTAGGGTAGGAGTGTGTAATGATGAATTAACAAAACATTGTTAATGAAAAAATATGTGTGAAGTAATGGGTGAAATAAATGTGTATAGAGGAAATGTTTGATTGTGGTGTTCATTCAGCGGGAGGGAGGGGGAGAGAGGGGGAGAGGGAGAGAGGGAGAGAGGGAGAGAAAGAGGCAAAAGGGGTAGTGCGTTGCTCAGGAGCAGGAGAAAGTATGGTTGCCATGGTATCCTAGTCATTATGCAAAGTATGTTTTAACCCAGGCAAGATAGAGAGACAGCAAAACAAAGACAGCCATTTTGAAAGCTGGAAAAGCTTCTTGTATGTGTCTGTGATTCAATCTCGAAAGGTTAAACCAGTCTCATATAGCTACTTTAGCTAAGCCATCCAATATTCTAAAATAGGTACAGAAAGTATTAACACCCCTTGACTTTTTCCACTATTTGTTGTGTTACAAATATGGGATTAAAAATGATTTAATTGTCATTTTTTGTCAAAGATCTACACAAAATACTTTCTAATGTCATAGTGGAAGAAACATTTTAGATGTTCATTTATTAATGGAAAATAAAACACTAATATATGTTTTATTAGATAAGTATTCAACCCCCTGAGTCAATACATGTTAGAATCACCTTTGGCAGCGATTACAGCTGTGAGTCTTTCTGGGAAAGTCTCTAAGAGATTTGCACACCTGGATTGAACAATATTTGCCCATTACTCATTTAAAAAAATCATCATGCTCTGTCAAATTGATTGTTGATCATTGCTAGACAGCCATTGCCAAGTCTTGCCATGTATTTTCAAGCAGATTTAAGTCTAAACTGTAACTATGGCACTCAGGAACATTCAATGTCATCTAGGTAAGCAACTCCAGGTTAGACTTGGCCTTGTGTTTTAGGTTATTGTCCTGCTGAAAAGTGAATTTATCTCCCAGTGTCTTTTGGAAAGCAGACTGAACCAGATTTTCTTTTAGGATTTTGCATGTTCTTAGCTCTATTCCATTTATTTTAGTCGTAAAAAACTCCCTAGGCATTACCGATGACAAGCATACCCATAACATGATGCAGCCACCACCATTCTTGAAAATATGAAGAGTGATACTCAGTGATGTGTCATGTTGAATTTGCCCCTAACATAACGCTTTGTATTCAGGACAAAAAGTTAATTTCTTTGGCAAATTTTTTGCAGTATTACTTTAGTGCCTTATTACAAACAAGATGCATGTATTCTGTAAAGGCTTCCTTCTTTTCACTCTTTTCATTTATGTTGTTGATCCATCCTCAGTTATTTCCTATCACAGCCATTAAACTAACTGTTTTAAAATCAAGATTGGGCTCATGGTGAAATCCCAGAGCGGTTTCCTTCCTCTCCGGCAACTGATTTACGAAGGCCGCCTGTATCTTTGTAGTGACTGCGTGAATTGATATACCATCCAAAGTGTAAAATTTATAACTGCACCATGCTGAAAGGGATATTCAATGTCTATATTCAATGTGCCCTTCTTTGCGAACCATAGGAAAACCTTACTGGTGTTTGTGGTTGAATCTGTGCTTGGAAAACACTGCTCGACTTAGGGTCCTTACAGATAATTGTATGTTTGGGGTACAGATATGGGGTAGTCATTTAAAAATCATGTCAAACACTATTAGGGTGGCTTGGGGTTAAATGTCCCCCAGGGTTAAACCACTTTATGTCACCAACATTTTTGTTTAACACTTTCCCTGGATGCCAGTATTCTTGCTCGATTCAAAATGTCATCTGTCTCATCTCAAGTTTTTAAGTAACTCCAACTAAATATTTTTTAAGGTACATTGATTTAATATTTTGTCATTAAGCAAAAGTTACAGTATACGTGCATGATATAGTGAAGTTAGATCTACAAACTTTTTTATATATACCAGTATGGAAGCCTAAAGATAAATAATTCAGTTGGTTAGAGAGAAACATTTCCACTTTGACATTATGGGGTATTTTGTGTAGATCAGCGACACAAAATTTCAATTTAATCGATTTTAAACACAACACAACAAAATGTGGAAAACGTCAAGGGGTGTGAATACTTTCTGAAGGCACTGTAGGTATATTTCGGTAACACTTTACAGTTGACATTACCGGTCATAACACCTATTATAACAAGCTTAATACACTGCTCAAAAAAATAAAGGGAACATATAAACAACACATCCTAGATCTGAATGAATGAAATAATCTTATTAAATACTTTTTTCTTTACATAGTTGAATGTGCTGACAACAAAATCACACAAAAATTATCAATGGAAATCAAATGTATCAACCCATGGAGGTCTGGATTTGGAGTCACCCTCAAAATTAAAGTGGAAAACCACACTACAGGCTGATCCAACTTTGATGTAATGTCCTTAAAACAAGTCAAAATGAGGCTCAGTAGTGTGTGTGGCCTCCACGTGCCTGTATGACCTCCCTACAACGACTGGGCATGCTCCTGATGAGGTGGCGGATGGTCTCCTGAGGGATCTCCTCCCAGACCTGGACTAAAGCATCCGCCAACTCCTGGACAGTCTGTGGTGCAACGTGGCGTTGGTGGATGAAGTGAGACATGATGTCCCAGATGTGCTCAATTGGATTCAGGTCTGGGGAACGGGCAGGCCAGTCCATAGCATCAATGCCTTCCTCTTGCAGGAACTGCTGACACACTCCAGCCACATGAGGTCTAGCATTGTCTTGCATTAGGAGGAACCCAGGGCCAACCGTACCAGCATATGGTCTCACAAGGGGTCTGCGGATCTCATCTCGGTACCTAATGGCAGTCAGGCTACCTCTGGCTAGCACATGGAGGGCTGTGCGGCCCCCCAAATAAATGCCACCCCACACCATGACTGACCCACCGCCAAACCGGTCATGCTGGAGGATGTTGCAGGCAGCAGAACGTTCTCCACGGCGTCTCCAGACTCTGTCACATCTGTCACATGTGCTCAGTGTGAACCTGCTTTCATCTGTGAAGAGCACAGGGCGCCAGTGGCGAATTTGCCAATCTTGGTGTTCTCTGGCAAATGCCAAACGTCCTGCACGGTGTTGGGCTGTAAGCACAACCCCCACCTGTGGACGTCGGGCCCTCATACCACCCTCATGGAGTCTGTTTCTGACCGTTTGAGCAGACACATGCACATTTGTGGCCTGCTGGAGGTCATTTTGCAGGGCTCTGGCAGTGCTCCTCCTGCTCCTCCTTGCACAAAGGCGGAGGTAGCAGTCCTGCTGCTGGGTTGTTGCCCTCCTACGGCCTCCTCCACGTCTCCTGATGTACTGGCCTGTCTCCTGGTAGCGCCTCCATGCTCTGGACACTACGCTGACAGACACAGCAAACCTTCTTGCCACAGCTCGCATTGATGTGCCATCCTGGATGAGCTGCACACCTGAGCCACTTGTGTGGGTTGTAGACTCCGTCTCATGCTACCACTAGAGTGAAAGCACCGCCAGCATTCAAAAAGTGACCAAAACATCAGCCAGGAAGCATAGGAACTGAGAAGTGGTCTGTGGTCACCACCTGCAGAACCACTTCTTTATTGGGGGTGTCTTGCTAATTGCCTATAATTTCCACCTGTTGTCTATTCCATTTGCACAACAGCATGTGAAATGTATTGTCAATCAGTGTTGCTTCCTAAGTGGACAGTTTGATTTCACAGAAGTGTGATTGACTTGGAGTTACATTGTGTTGTTTAAGTGTTCCCTTTATTTTTTTGTGTATAATGTCTTACTGTATGTACCTGTTGTAAGGGTTGTTGAATGCCTTAAGTGGGGCTTCAGTAAAGTGTTTCAATTGTTTCTTATAAAAGCAATAACTACTGCATCCTGATATTAGAGTCATGTACAGGATGACCATACACAAGCCTAGCCCTCAATGTTCTGTGAATATTCTATAACCCATGAGATCACCTTACCACAAGAACCTCATCTTACAAGAAAGAAATATGATTTTATTCTTAGTCAGAATGACAGTGATATGCTGTGTGTTTAAATCATTCCCTTCCATAGGCTATAATAATGCTATGATAATCGTAGATAAAACAGTGTTATTTGTCAAAAATTTTAGGATTTTGAGTATAAGACTTCCTGCAAGCGCTGTTCCTTATTTTAGCATACTTCACTGTCCCTTTGTGAATATCAGGACGTTGGACTGGTCTCTGGTACTCCTGAAGCTTCTCTTCCATATCCTTTCTCTTACTCTCTGCAGAAAAGAAAAACAAAACACTGTTAACTGATCAGCTGGAACATTAACAAGAATGACAACTATGCTGAAGCATTTATCATTTTCTTCTGTACATCATTATTAGCTGTGATTCATCAACATTTGCATTTGTCATACTTGGCATCATTTACTGGTGACGCAAACTACAGTATATTTAACTCTTTAGAATTGACATTCCATGCCTGAGCAAAATAAGGAGCATTCTTAGTGCCATACTAACCAAAGTGCTGATATAAATGGTAATGTGCTGTAGATCTGAATCTACAGACAGAGTTCATCTTGGTCTCCTCACAGCACGTGTATCTGCCATCCTGGTAACTCTTTTCGTGGTTGATAATGGTCTCAAACTCATGCTCCAGACAGTTGGCATTGACCTGGGCCACCTCCTCTCGCCAGTGTCCCTTCCCATCCTCGTCTATAATGCAACGGGAACTCCCCAGCAATGTTCCGTAGAGCTCAAAGATGTCCACTGTAAGGAGCTCATAGGTGATGTCCTCCGTTCCCAGCAGGTGGGACACCTCGTGGATGAGGGTACCTGGTTTAGAATCCTGGCACAGGTAATCTGGTGCTGACCAGAATTCCTTGCACAAATAGACCAAGTTGTTCCTGTCTTCGGGACGGACGTAGGCAAAGGTCTCACTCTCCTCAGGGTCTGAGTCCTCTCTGAAGCTCACCTCCTTCATCATCTGCAGAAGGTCCCTGAGAAGCGTCTCTGTTGGGATGCAGCAGAACTGGTAGGAGTCCACGGGCTTTGAGCAGCTGTAGCCAAAGCTGACTGGGAAGCCATAAAAGCGGTTCTCCAAAGCATCCTCCAGTATCTCTATGGTGGCCCTCCTAGCCTGCTCAGCAACCATCAACTTCTCTCTACTCAGCTCTGTGATGTAGGAAGACTTCTGCAGGGCAGAGAATACTAACATTTCTGCCATTGTGTTAATATTAAAGTACAGCTTGTCTGTAAGTCTGAACTATCCAGCTCAGGTTTAGCAGCCAGGTTATGTCTATCCTATCTTTCTCCTCCTCATCCATGATCAGGCTTTTATACACACACACACTTTCCCTTTAAGGGAAGTTGTGTGACATAAGCAAAAGTGAAAGTACACTTGGCTGGAATTCCCTTCATGTTGTGCAACACACACATACCGACTGTACACAACAGCAATGATTTTCTCTATGTAGTTTGGAAACTGATAATTTGGTTCTCACCTGCAATCTGTAATTCCTTCATCACCTGCTTTAAACTGTAAGTATGGTGTGTGTCATGATATTGGTTTGTCTTCTGTTGTTTGCACTGTGATTTTATGTTTAAACTTAACATGGTGCATGTGTGAGGCAGGTGTGTCCTGTCCTATTATAGAGAAGTGTCTGGATCTCCTTACACCAGGTGTGCTCACCTATTATTCAGTTAGTATTGTTACTCATGTGTATTTCCTTTTCTGTTACTCCTCCATTTTGTGTGTTTGGTGTCCAGTTTGTGATAGAAATGCAGAGTAATACAGTACACGAAGTAAATGTGTCCATACTATTTATCCATTTTCATCAATAAAATATGAATGAATCACCTTTGTTATGCTGGTGTTAGGTTTTGTACACCCTATCAATCTATGTCTCTCTATTTGGCTGTCTCTTTCTCTCTCTCTGAGATGTGGGGAAAGGGCACTCATAATTACTGAGGTTTAATTGGAGAAGCAACACAGAGACGGGTCCAATAGAGCCAAAGCAAAAGGCTGCAGTAAATTATTCATAATGTTTGTGTGTGTGTGTGTGTGTGTGTGTGTTTGTGTGTGTGTGTGTGTGTGTGTGTGTGTGTGTGTGAGTGTCTGTGTGTGTGTGTGTGTTTGCGTGTGCGTGTGCTAGTGTGTGTGTGTCAATCAACTGACCTTAAGTCAACTCTGAGAGTTAAGTGGTCCTCTGTAGCTCAGCTGGTAGAGTACGGTGCTTGTTACGCCAAGGTAGTGGGTTCGATCCCCGGGACCACCCATACACAAAAAAAAATTATGCATGCATGACTGTAAGTCACTTTGGATAAAAGCATCTGCTAAATGGCATATTATTATTATAAGTACAGTATGCCATGAAAAGTTATCACTTTATAGTCAGGGAGACTGTATGAAGGTAGCACATATACAGTTCAATGTGAGTGTCAGTCTTGTAAGTTGTGTTCATCCAAAAATCTAAAAGGACAGACCACATTTAGTTATGAATCAACATTTATTAGTTATCATAATCATATGTACACCAATGGTACAACACTTATTGATATGTATGAACATACTTTATACCACAGATCTGGTAAAGAAAATAATTCATATATTTTTTGTCTTTATTTTGTAATATTGTGTCTCCCACACATACTCTCTCGCTTTACATCAACATTACAACAACAGCTTTACAAAGAAGGGAAAAGTAAGAGAGGGAGCGAAAGGTAGGGCAGGAGTGAGAAAGGTAATCAGGTCTACTCAGGAGGAGCCTATCAGAAAGACAAAGACTTCTGTAGAATACAGACTTGAAGATCTACTGGCTCATCTTAGAAATACTGTGACAACCCATTTCCATTTGAACATCCTCTTTACTCAATATTGGATTTGTTTGTGTGTGTGCAAACAATTGTGATGGAAATGAAGAAAGGCAAAAAGGCTAATTGACCAATATGTGTCTGGATGGGTTTATGAAATGGTGCTGGTTGGGTTGATAGTTCTGGTTAGACAGAGGCTGGTGTATGGATATGGCACTTGGGATCATTACAGTAACCGTCTTTAACTGTGAGGAAGAATATAAACATGAACTATGACTGTTTGGTGTAAATATTTATGTCTTGTAGTTACCACAGCATTATGCATAAAGCACAAGACAAGATGGCGGACACTAACGATGAGTGTGGTGTTCTCTGGTAGGAAGTCTAGATGATTCCTGGACCAGGATCTGGGTGACCACCTGAGGAGATATATTTTGTCAGGTACTAGGCCAGACATTCTGATCAGATTTGCTATTTTAGTCATAATGAACTAAAATAATAGCTAAACTGTGCTTGTTTCATTAGTTAATAATACATACAGGGTACATTTGACCTTTTCCTCTTCCTCTGGAAACCATGATAACATCCACATCTCGCCAACTTAGAAACAGCACATCACCCCATATAGACTCCCTTCTTTAATCCGATAGTATCCCTCCTCTTTCTATTTGTCTTTCCAGTTCAACATTGTTTGCATCAGAATCATTGTAATCTCTGGAACATTCTGCAGTGCCATTGAACAGAGTAATTATATATATGTACAATGAAAATGAATGTACACTACTTATATCTCCATAGAACAAACATTCAAAACGCTTACATTAGATACAAAAAAAGATATGTATATATTGATGTGTGACAGCTAAGTGAGACAACTAGTTAACAGCTATTAACAAATACAATGCAATTTATTACACATTATTTCCTATACATTTTGACTAATCTATTTTTATTCAGAACATAGATGATATTTCTCTAGAGGATTACAAAAAAACTGTCACAGCAATTAATCTCTATTCCTACATACCATGTCAACTCCCCCCCCCCCCACCCCCCCAAAATAAAACAAAGAAACAAAATATATGTTACCTTCAATATGTACACAAAGTGCAAGGAGGCACTTCAATATCATGCTTTTAAGATAGTGGTGCAAAACAAATATCATCATTTTTCACTTCATGCTTCTACAACAGTGAGTTTGAACATAATAGTGTTCCAACACTCAATCCCTATGGTGACACACTGGTCTGCATCCTCTCCTGTGTGTGGTGACCTTCCAGGTTAAAGTGTGTATGTATGTGCATGCATGGGTCGGATGTGTGTATGTGTTGTGTGCGAGTGTGCATGCATGCGTGTGTGTGCATATGTGTGTGTGCGGGCATGGGTGTGTGTGTGTGTCTGTGTGTTGTGTCTGTGTGTGATGGCAGTGTCCATGCAGCTCTTACAGCAGAACACCATTGTGTGTTGTGGTGTAGAGAAGCACAAAAAAACAACATGTCATTGATCTTCTGACTGAGAAAGTGTTTCAGGTAACTAAAGGACTGTGTACTGCACTATGAATGCTTGTTAAGTTTTTTAGTGTTATTTTAATCAGCATTGTCATGACAGTCAAACTGACCGCACAATTTGGAGTTAACATCTTCAAGGCAAGGTTGTCATTGAAGGTTGTCAAATGAACAAACTAGACAATAGAGCAGGACACAACACAGAAAAAGAAATGACATCCACACCTGCAGAATGCCTCACCTGCACAAAACGTCTCTCTCACAATCACATACGTGCATTAAAGATTAGCAGCTAGTGATCTAATTTTGTGTGGGTTTCTCTTTTTAGCCAGTTTGGTTCCATTAGGGGGATATAATTCTCCTACCTGATTGTTGCCATGTTTATAGTGGCCATTTTCAGGCACCCAGATGACTGCTTTACAGTAGTAACCATATGAGACGATGATACACACAGCTGCAGCATCTAGGGTCTCGGAGAACAGTCGTCATCGTCTGTGGTAAGAGGTTAGAGTTGTTTACTCACAAAGGAGACCCAACTCTTGGGGTGGATAAAAATAGTTGGGATGTAATACTGCCAACTGGCCACTAGTTGTGCAGTGAGTTATCAACCTGTTGAAATTTGCAGTCTTATTACTTTTTTTTCTAGTTCTGTGGTTGTTCTGTAGCATCTTTGCTAAGATATGTGTGTTTGTACTTTCAGGCACTAAGGGAAGCCAAGAAAATTGGAGTCAATGGAATGGTAAAGTTAGAAAAATTGACACGTTTTTGTGTGCTGTTCCTAACAAGAATCCCTTAATTAAAGTAGCTTACTTAGGAATAGTTGTAAATGGGAACTTTATCTCTGTCATATGAGTGCAAGATATACAAAACAAATTCAAGGTGGTAAACAGTCGATGTGTTCAAAGTCAAAGCTTTCATATTCAAGTTGTGCTATATAAAGGCAATTGTCAATGTCCTATTTTCTTTCATGAGCAGGTAAACATGTTGAGGGCTTGGTGAAAGTAGCTCCAACTTCATTTGTGCTTTACTTGTCATATTAATCATGGTTCTAGATATCTTCCTAGATCCTTCACAATTAACACTTGGTTCTCATTATTTTTGGCCTCAGATAATCAAATTGATAGCTTCAGTGTATGGGAGAGGGGTACGATAAATACCTCCAACACTGTAGTACTTTGACTAATTAATATGAAAAACGGCCCTGAACTGAAGCTATTGATATATTTGTATCTGGGGACAAATTTCACCTTTACTTTTCAGTTTGAGTCGTTGCAGTAATTGCGTGAAGTGATCTTTATACACTTCGTAGTATATAATTTGTAGGAGTTGAAATGAGTAATGAGACACCTTCTCTTGGAGTTAGCTACAAATGGATTGTGTACAGAGTAAGAAACCCCATGGAGGCGTTTCAAAGGCTTCTGCCTTGATTGATTATATGCCTGTTTGGTCCCTATTAGTAACTGGGGAGATATGTCATGTTTTCACCCCCAACCCATCCACACATACACACACTCACACACAAATCACACAGATACAGTATGTAATCTCACACTAGAGATTACATTTAAAAAGTCCCTTTCCCTTACAGTAGAAAAAATAATGTATTACAATAAAAAAGGGAGAAGAGGTTCCATGTTTCTTATGTGTTTTGTGCTTTTGAATTCCAGAGAACATGTGCTTGTGGAGTAAGGCTCAGACTGCAGACCCTGCCCTTATAGGTCTGTGTCTCTGTATTCTACAGTATCACCACACTAATTCCCCCAGGGGATTGTGGGTAATATCAGGTAATAAAGACACTCAGATAGGTCACATGGGCTCTGTCAGATATAGGTCAAAGGTTCATTTGGAGGTAAAAGGGGCCAGGGGTCAACAGCTGCCTACTGTGGTATCATTGGTAATAGTAATGCCATGCTTGTAATAATGTGAAGTTTGATACAGGCATTTCTTCAGTCTAGCATGACTTACACTCTTATCGTCCACACATCGTCTGTTGTTAGACTGCCAGATTGCCAATACCAAACTCACAGCTACCATTACACTCTGGAGGACTGTTGTTCCATTGTTACTCCCCCAAACTCTGACCCTCCCCCTGCTTTGAATGCAGTAATCTTATAGATACAGGATGCATATATTTCTAGGAATAATTTAAGTAACAGTTTTTTTTCTCTTCCCACCCTCCCTCTCAAGCCTTGATGTCCGTTGTGCAAGAATTTGCTACGAAACACACATTAGTGCTCTAACAGGTAAAACAGACCTTTGTTATCATCTCACCGATAAGTGAATTAGTATTAGTCCTCTTAGTCAGTCAGATAGACAGTTAGAAACACCGTAAAGGGACTAATAAAAAAAAGAAATAAAACTACAAAGACAGTTAGTAGTTCTGTTCGCATGACTCTTTTTTTTTTGTTCACTCTTTCTTTTCACCAGATACGAAAG
The DNA here is from genome assembly GCF_020615455.1 of Coregonus clupeaformis. Lineage (NCBI taxonomy): Eukaryota > Metazoa > Chordata > Actinopteri > Salmoniformes > Salmonidae > Coregonus > Coregonus clupeaformis. The sequence continues at coordinate 48,534,913 of NC_059210.1, read as the reverse complement.
CGTGTGGAGCTGAGGATCTGTGTGCTGGCTTTAATCACGTTTCTGGGGTTCCTCCTCAACAAGCATGCACTCCGCCATGGCCGCCGCAGCAGTAGAGCCATTAGTGGCCGATGTTACCTGAAAGCAATCACCATGGACATCTAAACAGCAGGTTTACACATCTACGTCACAGGAGGTTGGTGGCACCTTAATTGGGGAGGATGGGCTCATGGTAATGGCTGGAGCAGAATCAGTGGAATGGTATCAAATACATCAAACACATGGTTTGATCCATTCCATTTGCTCCATTCCAGCCATTATTATGAGCCGTCCTCCCCTCAGCAGCCTCCACTGATCTACGTAAACAGGCACAGTGCATGCTTCATGACCTGGACTGAATGCTTCGGAGCACAGACACCAGAAGTCTGTGCTGTAGAACTACTCTGATCATTTGGTTTGCATTTGGTTGCACATACATTATATAATTAAAGCCTTTTACTTTAAAATTGTATATCTTTTGTAATTGTTTTATGTGTCAAAATATCAATGAAAGACTATCATAATGAAAAAAAATTGTTCTGTGCTCCAATGATATGATTGATCACAATATAAAAGACAGGTGTATTCTGAAGGTATCAGGAAGACCTGGACAATCACTGAGGATCATGCTGATGGAATCACGGTGGTCTGTCTTAACAACGAGCACCAGACCTTTTTACTGACCTGAGAACAATCAACATATAATCACACATTTAACATGCAGTGACATACAGATTACCTTAATTTGACCCTGCTTCTCACAGCAGGAAAATAATGATTCAGCACCAGGAAATGTGAATTATTATGTGGATTATAACGAATAGACATTTTTGTAGGGGTTGATACATTCAGGGGTTGGAACTGATTCAGGAAACAGAACCGAAAACAGAAAAATTTAATTGAGGAACAGAATCAGAACCGGGAACGAAAGTGCTCTGTACCAGAACAGAACCATTATTTTAAAAGCATGGGAACAGATTAATAATGTTCTTTCACATTATGGGACATTTTTTCCGTCCCACAAAAAACGCAATAAGGCACATCTGCAAAGCCGTCACTCTGTTACTTAGAAACGTATTCCAGTGTCTGCCTGTCAGCTGAAAATCTTCGCCAGTGTGTGTGCGTTTGTAGGCTACCTGCCCCTCCCCCTCCGAAGATTAAGCTACTCTAGCCTACTGACGTTAAAAGCGTGATTAAGAAATGTTTAATTAGAGAACAATGGATTAACTTTTTCCATGCTAGTTACAGATACTATAGTTATCACGCTCACATTGGATTTATTAACGAAGTGTTTTTAACTCTGGTGCCGCTCTGCACACACAAGCTTGTTAGCTAGCTAGCTAGCTTTGGTCCAATGTTAGGCCAATTCTCGGAAGTTCAAAGATATTCAAAGTTCCTCCATAGAAGCCGCTCCTCCATAGGTATAATTCTGTGGGCCTAATTCAGATAATATATGTCATAACAAGATGCCAAGCCAAGCCTCCTCTTCCACTCTCTCTCGCTCTCTCCCCCCCACAAAATTTCAGTCGCATCTCATGTCCTACACTTGTCTGTCCATCGAGCATGTAAACAAGTCTATAGGTTTCCCGCTCTATAGCAAGCTGATCTAGTCACACTGATTGGTGAAGTAATTTAATGTAGAGCTAATGTAAAAAAATGTAGGTTTAAAAAGTAACAGAAAGGAACGATATAAACAGGTACTTTATTTGGGTTTGAACTGGTTCAGAACTTTATTTTGCAGATAGGAACAGCGGAACGGAACGAAACAAATAATGGTTCTGTTCAGAACTAAACGATTGGAAAAATATTTTGGTTCCAACCCTTGGATACATTTGTCAAATCAAGTCTGAAATGTTAAAGTGGAAATTACAAACTTTAGAAGCCTTTTTAAACCTTGAATACACTACAATTGGTTTTTACTGCTGCACAGGAAAATTATCTGCGAAAACAGAGTGATCAAATTAAGATAGAAGATCTGTATATAAAATGTTATAAATACAAACAACAGATACAAATAAAACAAGGTACAAAATACTACAAAATGAGTGCAAAGTTATGTTTTAGTCTGTACAAGTTATTTTGCAAGGCGTTCTACAATGGTTTGCGTCTTTGGATAAATGTTAGAAAAGTTATTTGAGTTAGTTTATGTACAGCCAACACATACAAGAAAATAAAGAGAGAAAGCATTGGAAGAAAACAGCCTTTGTGCCATGTTTCACTAGCTTAATGGATGGATACAAAACTGTCAGAATACTGTATATTGTTGTGGTCAGACCATTGGAGTGCAAGGGCCTCAGTGTTGCTAAGAAACACCCTTGATCCTGTAATAAATGAATGGGTTCATCAGTAGGTCCTTTGAAAGCGGGGCCCGCTGCTCTACAAAACAAGCAGCCCAAAGTCCTCCACATTATAGCAGCCAACGGCCTTGATCTATTCAAACAGTGGATTGAAAGTGTTACTGCTTCAGATTATGCATGAGCTACGTTGCATCTTCCATTTTTGCAAGATTTCTCACAATGAGTAAGAATAGCTGGTCTTAAAATGCAAAAGCTTCTCATCTCTAAAGACTGAGAATGACTCAGTCCCAGTCTGCAGGGTGCCAGGGCTCAGTCAATATATGTAGCGCTAATGAAGCACTATTTCACTCTCTGCAATTATATGACATCCCTTTAAAATGATACAGTTAGAAAGAGAAATGTATGTCATTTTAATGGATATAACAGAGTACGAAGAGAATGCACAGCTACAGTGTTTTCTCATAAACCCTATGAAGTCTAATTTGATCACAAATTGATACATGAAGCCCAGAAAGCAGCAGGAATAATCCAGCACAGCCTCTGATGTAGCCCGGAGAAAGAGCTTTGGGGAAAGAGATAGTGGTGAAACCTGCATGTGTGGGCTTAGATGGCTTTCCCTCGCTATCAGATCCAACCCCAGCAGGTTGAAAGGGAAGGAATGAGACCGGGTGGTGAGTGGGGGAGGTGGTGGTGGGAGGGGGCATTAGGGTAAGCCCGCTGATTTGGATTTGCACTTACACTTGTCTCACATTTTGTGGGTGCATTTCTTCTGGCTTGCAATTTTTTTGGTATTTACATAAGCTGTTTGTGGTATTTACATAAACAGAAATATATTCTGAAAGTTTGGAATGTATTCTTATAAAAATTGCACAAAAGCTGTATTTCTTTGTATTCTTCAAAAAAATAACTGTGTATGTATTTACATTGGCAAATACAAACGAAAGAGAGAAATGAAAAGGTGCAGTGCAGCATGCAGCATGTTAGGCAGCTATATACAAATCTCTATGTCCGCAAGCGTGAATTGTACCTTGCACTCATCTACCACGACTGAATTGTGAGCTGCATACTGGACGCACTGGTTGGAGTTGTTTTCGTGGTGGTTCTTGAGGTCATCGTAGTAGGACGAGGTCTTGTTCATCATCTCGATGTCATCTGACTTGCCATGTGTAGCGTCCAGCTCGTCTAGCTCAGCCTTGGACAGGTGGTACACGATGCCCGCGCCGTACGAGTCTCCCACCACGTTCACCGAGGTACGGAACCGGTCCCTGGGATAGGAAAAAAAGGAATGGGTGGGAATACACCAAAGTGTTGTGTGGAGATAAGAAAATGGGTTGGATAGGGGTAAGGCAAATCAGCTATCACTGAGAGCATGGTATATTTACTGTATATACAATAAGCTCCTTGACTTTGAATACATACGACTACATGAACTTGGTTCTGAATCACTAGCAATGCAGATCAACTCACAGGAGCCAGTCAACAGCAACCAGCAGGCTGATGTCCTGAGTTGGCAGGCCCACTGCAGTGAGGATCAGAAGCATAGTCACCAGTCCAGCACTGGGAATACTGGCCGCACCAACACTGGCCAGGGTGGCTGTCAGACTGCATGGGGAGAAAGATAGACAGGAGATAAAACAGTTCATGGTTAAAACTGCTCTACAGATTAAGCTTAAAAGTCCAAAGGCCAAGGACTGTATCTATTAACCAAAGTGCACTTGAGGCTAATGGGTACAGCTACTTCATGAAGCACGTTCAGAGTGAGTTGGTGTGACAGTAATAATAATATGGGGATTCAGGATATTGGGAATGGCATCCCTGAGGATGTGTACTCAGTTCCTGTATGATCCACAAACACATAACTATGTATTGTAACTGTAAGTGTATTTGAATAACAGTGTCCCCTAAATGTTATGTCATTTACGTCATTACTTACATTGATAAGGTAGGCAGTGAAATTCCCACCCTGATTAGAAAGTAAAGTGCCTTCAGAAAGTATTCACAGCCCTAGACTTTTTCAGCCTGAATTTTAAATGGTTTCAATTGAGATGTTGTGTCACTGGCCTACACACAATACCCCATCATGTCAAAGTAGAACTATGTTTTTAGAATTTTTACAAAATTAATTAAAAATGACAAGATGAAATGTATTGAGTCAATAAGTACTCAACCCATTTGTTATGGCAGAACTTGTAGAAATGTGCTTAACAAGTCACATAATAAGTTGCATGGACTCACTCTGTGTGCAATAATAGTGTTTAACATGATGACTACCTCATCTCTGTAGCCCACACATACAATTATCTGTAAGGTCCCTCAGTCGAGCAGTGAATTTCATACACAGATTCAACCACAAAGACCAGGGAGGTTTTCCAATGCCTCTCAAAGAAAGGCAACTATTGGTAGATGGTTAAAAAAAAAAACAGACACTGAATATCCCTTTGAGCATGGTGAAGTTATTAATTACACTTGTATGGTGTATCAATACACCCAGTCACTACAAAGATACAGGCCTCCTTCCTAACTCAGTTGCCGAAGAGGAAGGAAACTGCTCAGGGATTTCTCCATGAGGCCAATGGTGACTTTAAAACAGTTACAGAGTTGAATGGCTGTGATAGGAGAAAACTGAGGCTGGATCAACAACATTGAAGTTACTCCACAATACTAACCTAAATGACAGAGTGAAAAGAAGCACGCCTGTACAGAATCAAAATATTCAAAAATATGCATCCTGTTTGCAATAAGGCACTAAAACAAAACTGCAAAAAATGTGGCAAAGAAATTAACTTTATGTCCTGAATACAAAGCGTTATGTTTGGGGCAAATCCAACACAATACATCACTGAGTACCACTCTTCATATTTTTAAGCATGGTGGTGGCTGCATCATGTTATGGGTATCCTTGTCATCTGCAAGGACTAGGGAGTTTTTTTTGGGATAAAAAGAAACGGAATAGAGCTAAGCACAGGCAAAATCATAGAGGAAACCCTGGTTCAGTCTGCTTTCCAACAGACACCGGGAGATAAATTCACTTTTCAGCAGGACAATAACCTAAAATACAAGGCAAAATATACACTGGAGTTGCTTACCAAGACAACATTGAATGTTCCTGGGTGGCCTAGTTACCGTTTTGACTTATATTGGCTTGGAAATATATGTCAAGACTTGAAAATGGCTGTCTAGCAATGATCAACAACCAACTTGACAGAGCTTGTAGAATTTTTTTAATAATAATGTGCAAATATTGTACAATCTAGGTGTGCAAAGCTCTTAGAGACTTACAGAGAAAGACTCACAGCTGTAATCACTGCCAAAGGTGATTCTAACATATATTGACCCATGGGGTGTGAATACTTATGTAAATTAGATATTTCTGTATTTCAATTTCTATACATTTGCAAAAATGTATTAAAACATGTTTTCACTTCATCATTATGGGGTATTGTGTGTAGTTGGGTGAGAAAAAAAAACATATATTTAATCCATCTTAAATTCAGGCTGTAACACAACAAAATGTGGAATAAGTCAAAGGGTATGAATACTTTCTGAAGGTACTGTATGTTCTATGGCAGTCTGTACCTGACAGTGACGATCTGACCAGCATCCAGGTAGATGTTGTTCATCTGGGCAATAAAGATGGCCGCCACGGCCTCATAGAGGGCGGTTCCGTCCATGTTGATGGTGGCGCCGACGGGGAGCACGAAACGGGTGACTCTCTTATCGATGCCCAAATTCTCCTCCAGGCAACGGAAGGTGACAGGCAGTGTCCCAGCACTGACAGAGACAAACACAGGTACAGTTTGAGAGAGTCATGGTGTTGCATACATTATTCCACAACGTTCAGCCCACATATGTGATATGAAAGATTTGACTCATTTTATAGTATTTCTATGAAAATCTATCTGTACATTTACAGTGACAGCAGTTAGATGTAAATAGTGTAAATAGTGAGATGCGTCCAAGGTTGTGGCCCTTACCTGGAGGCTGTCCCTAGGGCAGTGATCCAGGCCTGGAAGATGCCCATGAAGAAGGTGTAGGGGTTTTTCCTGACAATGGCAAAGTAGATGGCGGGCAGGAAGATGGCTCCGTGTATGATCAAGCCCACAATTACAGTCACCATGTACATCCCCAGCTGCCTAGCAACCACCTCCAGGTCATCGATGGAGATGATCTTACCACAGATCAGGCAGCAGATACCGAAGGGAGAGTACCTAGGAGCAGAGTAGAGGTTTAACACCACAGGCGGCCAGTGGCACCATAATTGGGGAGGACGGGCTCATAGTAATGGCTAGAACGGAATAAATGGAATGGTATCAAACACATCAAACACATGGTTTCCATCTGATTGATACCATTCCATTCACACCATTCCAGACATTATTATGAGCCGTCCTCCCCTCAGCAGCCTCCTGTGTTTAACACTGTATACACTCTGAAGAGAAAGAGGTATTCTTCTCAGTCAATGTCTACAATATCTGCCGCATTATCAAATGCAATCATAAAAACACTGGTAAATTAGAGTCATATTTCTATCAGAGGAGCCTGGTGGGAGGACCTATAGGAGGACGAGCTCATTTTAATATCTGGAATGGAATAAATGGAACGGTAACAAACACATCAAACATGTTTGACTCCGATCTATTGACTCCATTCCAGCCATTAAAATAAAAATATATATGTTTTATTGTCACATACACCAGATAGGTGCAATGAAATGTGTTGTTTTACAGGGTCAGTCATAGGAGTACGCACCCCTGGAGCAAATGAGGGGATAAGTGCCTTACTCAAGGACACATCGACATATACACCTTGACGGCTCGGGTATTCGAATCAGTGATCTTTCGGTTACTGGCCAAACACTCTAACCGCTATGCTACCTGCCACCCAATGAACTACCTGCCACCCAATGAGCCTATCCTCCTATAACTCCTCCCACCAGCCTCCTCTGGTTTCTATGGCTACCGTAGATCCATATAGAATGTGCTTGAAAGGCTAAAGATCTCTTACCACATGATCATGATGACCAGGTTCATAACAATCTCATTGAGGATGTTAAAGAACTCCAGCATGAGCTTGGCTCTCTCTCCCATCTTCCCCATGCAAATGCCAAAGGCAATGAAGAAGCCAATCACACCTGCATCACACAGTCAGGAGAGGGAATCACAGCTGGGAATTAGTAGAGTAAATGGGCTCACAGAGAGATATGAACAGAGAAGATGATAATGAATGGGGAAATTATTTTTATGAGGATGAATATCAATCTGCTACAGTTAGTGAGACAGAACAAGCTGCACCCAGGGCTCCCTTGAAGTGTGACATGATGTGATGCACTGGTTTATTCTCAGACAAAGAAGTAAAGACAATTTTAAAAGAGCTATATGTGCAATTCCTTTCAGTTGGGCAGTTGTAGAAACAATTGCAGCCTGGTCCAAAAGAGAAGCCACCATACCTAACACGTTCATGCCACTCTTGAACTGGAGGGACTTCTTGATGATGAACTCAGGTTCCTTGGTGGCGTTGGACAGGAGGCCCTCCAGGGTGGTCGTGGCATTGACGTCCTCCTCAATCACCTTCTCCACCTTCTTAGTGACTGTCTGGATCTGAGGTGGGACAAGAGAACACAGACAAGTCCTTAATATCTTACATTTCAAACCATCTTAACTTTTGGTAACAAGGGGCTAAGGATGTAAATACAAAAACATTTAAATCATTGTGGTCTTCATAAGACTTGTTCTGGGGTTGCCTCATCCAGGTCCTTATTGGCTGTCTATTCCAGGCCATTGTTGTTAAAAACATTTGTTAATAACTGACTCGCCTGGTTAAATAAATGTGGGTGTTGTAGTGTATTGTACCTGTTGGAAGCAGGCCTGCACCAGGTTCTCAGGAAACAGGTTCCTGATGAGGTCAAAGAAGGCATCCAGGCTGGACACATCGTCGTGTTTTTGGCCATCTCCCAGCTGCTCCTTCATCTTGGGGTCTCCAGGGTGGATGGCCAGCACCAGGATGACTCCCAGCACGGCAGCAATCACCGTGGTGGACATGTAGTAGACCATAGCCCTTGTTCCCAGGCGACCGCTAGACTTGGCATCTAGACCAGCCAGACCTATAGCCAAAACAAGCATTCTAAGCCTGGCATTTTTCCTCTTTCAGAACAAATATGTGTTGGTATAGCAGTGTGGAATTAGTGTTAGTTACTTTTGAAGTTCTAAAAGTGAAAGATTATGATTGATACTAATAAATAATAAACTGAACAAACTGTATTTAAAAAATGGTAGTCCTCTCTCCTATATTGAACCCATGACTGTACCATACCATACCTGTGATTAAACTGGAGATGATGAGAGGCAGGATTAACATCTTCAGCATCCTCATCAGGATGTCTCCAGGGAAGGCAATCACCATGACGATGTCTGGGTGGATGGGAGAGGCATAACGAAGCAGCATCCCAGACACAGCCCCCAGAATCACACCTGGAGAATGAGAGGGGTGGGGGGCGGGGTCAGTTAAAATGCTAATACATACAGAGGGAGTCCCCTATGTCTGCAGCCAGAGGAAGGAGAGAGACACCATAAGAGGAGAGGGGAACCAATGCTAAATAGAGACCAGAGACAGAAAGTAGTGCAGAGAGAGAGAAAGCAGTAGCGAGGAGGTCCTGTGCCACAGTGTTCATGATAACCCTAGTGCAGAGAAGGCAAGAGGTCCCTAACTCAGAGGCCAAGGAGTTGAGAACAGGTGGGATTGGGAAGTGACCCAAGAGTGGTGTGTCTGGATACTTAGTGCCTTCAAAGGTCATCACTAAGCTAAGGACCCTGGGAATAAACATCTCCCTCTGCAACTGGATCCTGGACTTCCTGATGGGCCGCCCCCAGGTGGTAAGGGTAGGTAACAAAACATCTGCCACGCTGATCCTCAAAACGGGGGGCCTTCAGGGGTGCGTGCTCAGTCCCCTCCTGTACTCCCTGTTCACCCATTACTGTATGGCTAGGCACGACTCCAACACCATCATTTAGTTTGCCAATGACACAACAATGGTAGGCGTGATCACCGACAACGATGAGACATCCTATAGGGAGGAGGTCAGAGTCCTGGCTGTGTGGTGCCAGGATAACAACCTCTCCCTCAACGTGATCAAGACAAAGGAGATGATTGTGGACTACAGGAAAAAGAAGAGGACTGAGCACACCCCCATTCTCATCGACGGGGCTGTAGTGGAATAGGTTGAGAGCTTCATGTTCCTTGGTGTCCACATCACCAACAAACTATCATGGTCCAAACACACCAAGACAGTCGTGAAGAGGGAACGACAAAGACTATTCCCCCTCAGGAGACAGAAAATATTTGACATGGGTCCTCAGATATTCAAAAAGTTATACAGCTGCACCATCGAGAGCATCCTGACTGGTTAAATCACTGCCTGGTATGGCAACTGCTCGGCCTCCGACCGCAAGGCACTACAGAGGGTAGTGCGTATGGCACAGTACATCACTGGGGCCAAGCTTCCTGCCATCCAGGACCTCTACACCAGTGTCAGAGGAAGGCCCTAAAAATTGTCAAAGACTCCAGCCACCCTAGTCATAGACTGTTCTCTCTGTTACCGCACAGCAAGCGGTCCCGGGGCGCCAAGTCCGGTACCCCCACACCCTCTTTTACGCTGCTGCTACTCTCTGTTTATTATCTATGCATAGTCACTTTAACTTTACCTACATGTACACATTACCTCAATTACCTCGACTAACCTGTGCCCCCCCCACATTGACTCTGTACTGGTACCCCCTGTCTATCTATTTTTTACTTAACACTTATTTTTCTTAAAACTGCATTGTTGGTTAAGGGGTTGTAAGTAAGCATTTCACTGTAAGGTCTAGACCTGTTGTATTCGGCGCATGTGACACAATTTGATACAATTTCATTTTATTTCATTTTGTGAGAAGGTGATAAGGACTTTCTCCATTTAGAAAACATGTTGTAAAACTGTGCAGAGAGAGTTTGGAGATAATGAGAATAATTTCCAAATGGGACTTGCTTATGATATAAAGAAATCTATTAGAATATTAACAAACAATAACAATATTTCATTTCCATAGGTCTGCCTTAAATCGCTGCTTCTCGTTGCGTATTAATTTAGCAGTCTGGATCTGGTTGTGAGAGTCTGTGGATTGCATGTATAGGGGCCAGTGGGTAGGTGTGGGTGGGGGAGACAGAACTGAGTCCCAGTGTGAGAGAGGCTGATAGAGTCTGATAGAGGATTAAGAGCAGGTCTCTTTGAAGACAGAGGAGGAGTCAGAGCTTCAGACAGGGAGAGGTTCTCACAGTACTTGGAGGAGCATCTCTATTCCTCTGAAGACATCAGGTATTCTAGGAAACCAGTTAGCATCAGGGTATGATAATATCACTCTCACTATACTCCAGTATATGGAGTAGGCCTATAACCAAGGGGAGTCCTGAGGAAAATAATGACACACTCCTTTGATCCTACGATGGCCCTGACTTTATCACCATGTGCCCTCAACCCCACCAGACCTCCTTTGCTTCCCATGGCTCAACCTTAGAAAACATCCCTAACCCACTTCCCAATTCCAATCTACATGTATCCTAGATAGAAAACTAGCCCCCGATCCCCCAACACCCCAACCTCTCCAGCTGTGTCCTTCCACCCCCAACCCCCCTCCTCCCCCTGTGCCCCAGAGAGAGAGCTGAACTCTGAATGCTCCTGCCCCCTGCAGCCCCGTCTGCACACTGGCCCTGTGGTCAGTCTCTGTCCCTGTCCCCGGCTCTGTCTCTCTCTGTCCTGCTCAGGCCAGACAAGGCTAGGCCCAGACCCAGACCCAAACCTCCCACCCCCCGTAGGCTGCACTTCCTCTGCTGCTAGATCCCTGCCAAAGATCACAGGCCCTGAGAGGGGCAATTCAAGCCTTTTAATCTCACAGATATCTGTCAGCTATTTTAGATTCACGCACAGCTTGAGAAACATGACCTCAACCTACTGATGCTGCACACCTGCTGGATGAGGAAGGCATTTGTTTTCCTGTGCATAGAGCATCCTACATCTCTAACCCTCTCCCAACCCCTCATCCAAGCCTATATGCAATTTCCATAATGGGAGATGATTAATGCCACTATGGGAGCTGCTATGGAAGTGTTCTGTCAAGTGGTCTGTTGTATATATTATACACACACGTGTGCGCACAGACACACACACACACACAGACACACACAGACACACACACACAAACACACACACACACACTCATTTATTTTCACACACATGTTCACTTGAACAAACTCACACACACATGCTCATTTATGCAGGACACGGTGGCCTCCACAGACATACACACACACACACACACACACACACACACACACACACACACACGATCATGGGTAAATGCATAATAAACACACATAAAACCACAGAATGCAAACAAAATCGCTGGGACCTGAAACAAAAAGGGATTTTTAGCATCACTACCACTATAATAAATGACTCAATCATATCCATCCCTGCTATGTCCTCACAATACACATGTCTAGGGCCAGGAGTTATTCCTGACCACATGACCTGAACCAGAGAAAAATCCATTGTCAGAGTCTATATCTATGGCCCACTCTACACATGAAACCATGGTATGCTGTCCTGCTCTCCTAACCAGGGTAAGGGAGGGTGCCAGGTGGTGGTGGTGATGGGGCACAAGGTGGTACTGGGCTAGGGAAGATCAGGGCACCTGCCACCTGGCTCTCTGGCTGGGTCAGCGCAGATGGCTGCTCCTCTCCTCTCCACTGCACCGGCCACTAACAGAACAGGACAGAGCACATCTGGTCAGCATACTGAACCGTGTCATCTGTTGGAAGTGCCTTTTGTGTAACCCACCCCATGCTTGTCTTTTTCTCTGCCTCAACGTTAAACCGTTGGTGTCTCAAGAGGTGTTTGAGACACATCATGGGCTCTGATATCTCAAGTAAGATATTAATCTTTGTCATTATACAGTATATGGATTGATGGACATGCAAGCAAACAAACAATTAGACACAGACAGACAGACTCAAGAGAGTGAGAGAGAGAGAGAGAGAGAGAGAGAGAGAGAGAGAGAGAGAGAGAGAGAGAGAGAGAGAGGAGAGAGAGAGAGAGAGAGGAAGGGGGGAGAGAGAGAGAGAGAGAGAGAGAGAGAGAGAGAGAGAGAGAGAGAGAGAGAGAGAGAGAGAGAGAGAGAGAGAGAGAGAGAGGGAGAGAGATAGAGATAGAGAAAGAGAATGAAAGAGATATTGTGATCGTGTGCTTGGTAAAACAGCTGACGATTGTACTGACCGAGCACGGTGAGTGTGAGCAGCAGGTTCTTGAAGAGAGAAGAGAAGCAGCTGATACACTTGTTCCTGGGCCTGGCCTCGATGGGCTCCAGATGACTCTCATGCATCCTCACCTCCACTTGCTTAGGCATGATGCCGGCACTGTGTCAGAGAGAAAGACAGAGACAGAGACAGAGACAGAGACAGAGACAGAGACAGAGACAGAGACAGAGACAGAGACAGAGACAGAGACAGAGACAGAGACAGAGACAGAGACAGAGACAGACAGACAGACAGACAGACAGACAGACAGACAGACAGACAGACAGACAGACAGACAGACAGACAGACAGACAGACAGACAGACAGACAGACGTAGGGAGAGAGAGAGAGAGTTAGTTATTTAAAAATGCATAACGTGCGTCTGACAGGCCCATGCAGTCACATGTCTGTAGAAGCTATAGATGTACATTATATGATCAGCACGTGTCATTGCGACTGTCCTCATATTGTGAGCTTGAGTAAGGAGGCTGGATTAGTCAAATATATTACCAATCCCCAAATGCAACTCAGCCATTTAAAGCATCAGAAGACAATGTGAGATCATCTGAATGATCATGGGATAGTACTGTCATGCTAAATCCATAGAGGACATTAGATGTTCAGGTCATACAATAAGTGCTCTGGTATCTCCATAGTGATGCTTGCTGCCTAGCAGGTTGTCAAGACAAGGCTGCCCAGGGTTACTTCGACAGCCAACAGATGGAGGACGAATGGTTGAGGGGCTGTGAGCTGCTGATTAAAAAACAGAATTCCCTCAGAGGCAGACAGGCACTCTTAAAAAAATACCTCAAAGTCTGTTTAATCAGAACAGATGGTATATTTTGGAAACTTAGATCGGTTGTTGACAGGGTCTTGTTATCTGAGGCAGCATTTTAAGTCAAGTCCCTGAGCTGTGAGAGAGAGAGAGAGAGAGAGAGAGAGAGAGAGAGAGAGAGAGAGAGAGAGAGAGAGAGAGAGAGAGAGAGAGAGAGAGAGAGAGAGAGAGAGAGAGAGAGAGAGAGAGAGAGAGAGAGAGAGAGAGAAATAAATAGGCTGGATTTTAGTGCCCATAACTGTATACTGTAACTATTACTGTACTTTGTAACTTGCTCTAATTTGTTATTCTGCTGAATCTGAGGGTTCTTAGCTGTACGTTTTAGATCCGATCTTGTATCGGCTAGCACTGTGACATGAGAACCAATGCGAGTGCCATTCATAGTTAATCATAACAGAAAACCCATTGGGCACAGACGTCAATTCAATGTCTATTCCACGTTGGTTCAACGTAACTTCATTGAAATGATGTGGAAACAACATTGATTCAACCAGTGGGTAATTTCCTACCTCCTTGACACCGCTCCCCACTTCCCCCTCGCCCTCGTTCTAAATATAATGAAAAGAAAGGAAAAAGGAAAATTATATTAAGAGCATTCATGCAGTAGCTCTCTCAAAATGACATCGTCAAGTAAATGCTGTTTTTAATACATGTCCTTCAAAAGTAATATGGCTTCTCCTCCAACAAACAAAAGCAATACTTTTTTTGTGACTTACTATTTATTTAGTTAGTTCTGTCATAAAAAATATATATAATAACAGCCGTGATGATAGCGTGATGATGACTAATGTTTGCCTGTGCATGGTGTTTACATGTCCTTTCTGCATTTCACACGTATGAAATAGGAAATTAATAAGTGGGAGTCTTCGCTCCATCTGTGTGCCTGGGGGCAGGCCAGCTGCTTTATCCCGTAGCCAAGCCTTAAACACATCATTATAGACGCTGAGATCGCCCTTCTTGAGTGTTCTCCTCAGCATGTGTTGTTGAGTGTGTGTACGTACAGTTGAAGTCAGAAGTTCACATACACTTAGGTTGGAGTCATTAAAACTCGTTTTTCAACCACTCCACAAATGTCTTGTTAACAAACTATAGTTTTGGCAAGTCGGTTAGGACATCTACTTTGTGCATGACACAAGTAATTTTTCCAACAATTGTTTACAGATAGATTATTTCACTTATAATTCACTGTATCAAAATTCCAGTGGGTCAGAAGTTTACATATACTAAGTTGACTGTGCCTTTAAACAGCTTGGAAAATTCCAGAAAATGATGCCATGGCTTTAGAAGCTTCTGATAGGCTAATTGACATAATTTGAGTCAAATGGAGGTGTACCTGTGGATGTATTTCAAGGCCTACCTTCAAACTCAGTGCCTCTTTGCTTGACATCATGTGAAAATGAAAAGAAATCAGCCAAGACCTCAGAAAGAAAATTGTAGACCTCAACAAGACTGGTTCATCCTTGGGAGCAATTCACAAATGCCTGAAGATACCACGTTCATATGTACAAACAATAATACGCAAGTCTAAACACCATGGGACCACGCAGCCGTCATACCACTCAGGAAGGAGACGTGATCTGTCTCCTAGAGATGAATGTACTTTGGTGCGAAAAGTGCAAATCAATCCCAGAACAACAGCAAAGGACCTTGTGAAGATGCTGGAGGAAACAGGTACAAAAGTATCTATATCCACAGTAAAACAAGTCCTATTTCGACATAACCTGAAAGGCCGATCAGCAAGGAAGAAGCCACTGCTTCAAAACCACCATAAAAAATCCAGACTACGGTTTGCAACTGCACATGGGGACAAAGATCGTACTTTTTGGAGAAATGTCCTCTGGTCTGATGAAACAAAAATATAACTGTTTCTCAAGCAAATTAGTAAGATTGTCTCACCCAATGTTCAAGAAAGGCCTTTTTCCCTTTATTCAGATTACAACCTCTCACTTTCAGTTATTTGAAAAGGAAATAATCTCCCAAATGTCACTATTTCTAAAACAAGCCATAGAAAGTTGGTTGCAATTTCAATTTAATCCACCAGAAACGACAGAACAAATAATGCAACAAACATTGTGGTTAAATTCAAATATACTAATTGACAAAAAAACTTTATTTTTTGACAGAATGTTTAAAAAAGGTATAATCTTCGTAAATGATATCATCGGTAGGACTGGTGGAGTTATGTCGCACATGCAGCTAATAAAAACATATGGAAATGTCTGCTCTACCCAAAATTACAACCAAATAATTGCAGCCTTACCGCAAAAGTGGAAGAGGAAAGTGGAAGGGGGGAGAAAGTAAGGAACTTGTCTGTCGGCCTTGCATTAAAGAACATAATTGGTTAAGGAAAACTGTGATAAATAAAAAAGTATATCAGTTTCACTTAAGGACCAAAGGATTGACAGCCGTCCCATATAGATTGCAAAATAGTTGGGAAGAGATCTTTGACGTACCGATCCCATGGCAAAGTGTTTATGAACTGACACGCAAAACGACACCGGATTCAAAAATTAGAATCTTTCAATTTAAATTATTATATAAAATTCTTGCTACCAATATAATGTTATTTATATGGGGGATACAATCTTCCCAGCTCTGTAGGTTTTGCTGTAAATTCCACAAAATCACATTGTAGGATTTTTTATGAATTTATTTGCAAATTATGGTGGAAAATAAGTATTTGGTCAATAACAAAAGTTTCTCAATACTTTGTTATACCCTTTGTTGGCAATGACACAGGTCAAACGTTTTCTGTAAGTCTTCACAAGGTTTTCACACACTGTTGCTGGTATTTTGGCCCATTCCTCCATGCAGATCTCCTCTAGAGCAGTGATGTTTTGGGGCTGTCGCTGGGCAACACGGACTTTCAACTCCCTCCAAAGATTTTCTATGGGGTTGAGATCTGGAGACTGGCTAGGCCACTCCAGGACCTTGAAATGCTTCTTACGAAGCCACTCCTTCGTTGCCAGGGCGGTGTGTTTGGGATCATTGTCATGCTGAAAGACCCAGCCACGTTTCATCTTCAATGCCCTTGCTGATGGAAGGAGATTTTCACTCAAAATCTCACAATACATGGCCCCATTCATTCTTTCCTTTACACGGATCAGTCGTCCTGGTCCCTTTGCAGAAAAAACAGCCCCAAAGCATGATGTTTCCACCCCCATGCTTCACAGTAGGTATGGTGTTCTTTGGATGCAACTCAGCATTCTTTGTCCTCCAAACACGACGAGTTGAGTTTTTACCAAAAAGTTATATTTTGGTTTCATCTGACCATATGACATTCTCCCAATCCTCTTCTGGATCATCCAAATGCACTCTAGCAAACTTCAGACGGGCCTGGACATGTACTGGCTTAAGCAGGGGGACACGTCTGGCACTGCAGGATTTGAGTCCCTGGCGGCGTAGTGTGTTACTGATGGTAGGCTTTGTTACTTTGGTCCCAGCTCTCTGCAGGTCATTCACTAGGTCCCCCCGTGTGGTTCTGGGATTTTTGCTCACCGTTCTTGTGATCATTTTGACCCCACGGGGTGAGATCTTGCGTGGAGCCTCAGATCAAGGGAGATTGTCAGTGGTCTTGTATGTCTTCCATTTCCTAATAATTGCTCCCACAGTTGATTTCTTCAAACCAAGCTGCTTACCTATTGCAGATTCAGTCTTCCCAGCCTGGTGCAGGTCTACAGTTTTGTTTCTGGTGTGCTTTGACAGCTCTTTGGTCTTGGCCATAGTGGAGTTTGGAGTGTGACTGTTTGAGGTTGTGGACAGGTGTCTTTTATACTGATAACAAGTTCAAACAGGTGCCATTAATACAGGTAACGAGTGGAGGACAGAGGAGCCTCTTAAAGAAGAAGTTACAGGTCTGTGAGAGCCAGAAATCTTGCTTGTTTGTAGGTGACCAAATACTTATTTTCCAACATAATTTGTAAATAAATTCATTAAAAATCCTACAATGTAATTTTCTGGATTTTTTTTTCTCAATTTGTCTGCCATAGTTGACGTGTACCTATGATGAAAATTACAGGCCTCTCTCATCTTTTTAAGTGGGAGAACTTGCACAATTGGTGGCTGACTAAATACTTTTTTCCCCCACTGTATACATTTGAAGTCAGACGTTTACAATACTTATGCTTTGTCCTACAAGAGAATACAGAATCTTAGCTACATTGCTCTCTTTCTGTGTTCTGTACTTATTTTTCTCTACAACTCTGAAAAGACTTGATAAATGATGACGAGGTGGAAGTCTATCAAGTCCTTTCAGCCATTAGTGTCCATGAGGGTAAGAATGTGAGGAACAGAGGTATATTGAGGCAACTGGGACACCCTCTGTGTATTTGTGACTGTGGTACTGCTAACCCCAGGGGTACGGTCAAAGTTCAGAATTATTTATTCAGATTGTTTCCTTTTTGTCCTTTTTTTGTCATTTATTAACTGTCACGCTTCCTTAATAGAGTCAATGGGCATATGATAACAAGTGAAACAATCATCCCAGCAAACCGTGAACCTTCCCAGAACATTAGCTAAGATGCCCATTAAGTTCTAGTTAGGGTTTTATCTAACATTATGATGATAACATCCCCAAAACATTCAAAAAAAAGATTTTTATATATATATATATATATATATATATATATATATATATATATATATATATATATACAGTACATGTGAAAGTTCCCAGAACATTTGTTAGGTCAAGGCACATGTTCTCATAACACAGAAACTGTCCATTCATGCTGATGATTATATAATGTTTGTATAAAACATTTGCCTGATGTTGCAAGAACATGTGTTGAAAGTGTCATGAAATGTGATTTTGAAATTGAGAAAAGGTTTTCTGATTTAGTTTGAAGCTTCTGAGTCTGTATTTAAGAAGCATATGAATACACAAGAATACAAGTTATTTAAAGGAAGCCCTATCCAATTAAAATCACATTTCATAAGACTTTCAACATGTGATGAAAATTACAGTGTTACAAGTACACAGCATATGAAGAGGATGGGAACATTTTAATAACCCAGAAATTGTGTTCTGTGTCCGGATTGATCATATTTGACTGAAAAAAAGTTTGGCGCAGAGGCTTAAAGAACAGATAAAATGTGTTCTAGGAACATTCTTGCTATATCAGGTGAATGTTTTATACAAACATTCTATAATCATCACCACGACTGGACAGTTTATGTGTTATGAGAACATTTGTCGTAACCTAACAAATGTTCTGTGAACTTTCACAGAACCAATTTTGGTTTGCTGTAGTCTCTCTGTATGTGAAATAATTGACTGATGTTTTAAAAGTGACATTCGAATGATTTTTTTAAAACAAATTGCTTGGACAGTGGATTGGAAATGACATAATACAGATGTATGAATTGAGAAACAAAGATGTGTCACTCTCCCCAGCAAAGGCATCATGCATCCATTATTTTAGAGGGGGCACGAAGTACGTGAAGATGGATGGGGTGGTCATGAGGGAGTCTGTTAAAAACATTTCGCATTTTTCATACACCTGAAATAGCTTTGTCCAGGAATCTAGAGCCATAATCATTATACCTAATTCTATGTAAAAAAATATATATATATTTTTCTGCATAGGTTATCTAAGCATACCTCTTTACCTGTTCAATTGTAATTTTAATTAAAGATGCACATTGATACTTTAAGAACTATTATGCCTTAGGAGTTTAGTACAACTGTCACACTGGTATATAGTATTTTAACTCAATAATTAAAGGTATTTTTGCCAGCAGGCATGCCAGCTAAGATTGGTAGACAAGCTACTCTTACTTGATTGATAGCCTGAAATGGCTTGGTAGCTAGTTATGAGGTTGGGAGATTGGGAACCTATCTAGCTAGCTAGCTAAAGCAAACTGAATTAAATTGCTACAGTAGGTGGCTAGTATTTCAGTGAAACAACAACATATTTTAATTGCATTTGTTCATCAAGAAGGAATCAATATTTTACATAGCTTGATCATATTAATTTATAAACATACCTTCTGCGAGTCCTGCCTATGACCGACAGATAAAATCCAATAAAATGCTATGTGTGTCACTCGACACTCTCTCTCCTCCTTCACTGACAATACTGTCTGCATGCACTAAAGTATCTAGCCTCCTGCCTTGCATATCTTTGCTCCGTGGTGCACCTTGGAAGGAACCACTTACTAGAGAGAATATTGTATTTTGTAAATATATACACTGAACAAAAATATAAACCCAACATGCAACAATTTCAAAATGTTTACTGAGTTACAGTTCATATAAGGAAATCAGTCAATTGAAATAAATAAATTAGGCCCTAATCTATGTATTTCACATGACTGGGAATACAGATATGCATCTGTTGCTCACAGATACCTTTAAAAAAAAAGTTGGGGCGTGGATCAGAAAACCAGTCACTACCTGGTGTGACCACCATTTCACTTCGCATAGAGTTGATCAGGCTGTTGATTGTGGCCTGTGGAATGTTATCCCACTCCTCTTCAATGGCTGTGCGAAGTTGCTGGATATTGGCGGGAACTGGAACAAGCTGTCGTACACTTCAATCCAAAAGATCCCAAATATGCTCAATGGGTGACATGTCTGGTGAGTATGCAGGCCATGGAAGAACTGGGACATTTTCAGCTTCCAGGAATTGTGAACAGATCCTTGTGACATGGGGCCGTTCATTATCATACTGAAACATCAGTGGATGTCGGCGGACGAATGGCACAATAATGGGCCTCAGGATCTCGTCACAGTATCTCTGCATTCAAATTCCCATTGATAAAATACAATTGTGCTCGTTGTCCGTAACTTACTGTATGCCTGCCCAATCCATAACCCCACCGCCACCATGGGGCACTCTGTTCACAAGGATTAAATCAGAAAACCGCTCGCTCACACGACGCGCCATACACACTGTCTGCTGTCTGCCTGGTACAGTTGAAACCGGGATTCATCTGTGAAGAACACACTTCTCCAGCGTGCCAGTGGCCATCGAAGGTGAGCATTTCCCACTGAAGTCGGTTACGACGCGGAACTGCAGTCAGGTCAAGACCCTGGTGAGGACGACGAGCACGCAGATGAGCTTCCCTGAGATGGTTTCTGACAGTTTGTGCAGAAATTATTCGATTATGCAAACCCAGTTTCATCAGCTGTCCGGGTGGCTGGTCTCAGACGATCCAGCAGGTGTAGAAGCCGGATGTGGAGGTCCTGGGCTGGCGTGGTTACACATGGTCTGTGGTTGTGAGGCCAGTTGTTTATACTACCAAATTCTCGAAAATGACATTGGAGGTGGCTTATGGTAGAGAAATGAACATTACATTATCTGGCAACAGCTCTGGTGGACATTCCTGCATTCCGCATGCCAATTGCACGCTCCCTCAAAACTTTAGACATCTGTGGCATTGTGTTGTGTTCCAAAACTGCATATCTTAGAGTGTCCTTTTATTGTCCCCAGCACAAGGTGCACCTATGTAATGATCATGCAGTTTAATCAGCTTCTTGATATGCCACACCTGTCAGGTGGATGGATTATCTTGGCAAAGGAGAAATGCTCACTAACAGGGATGTAAACAAATGTGTGCACAACATTTGAAAGAAATAAGCTTTTTGTGGGTATGGAACATTTCTGGGATCTTTTATTTCAGCTCACGGAACTAACCCTTTACATTTTAGTAATTTAGCAGACGCTCTTATCCAGAGCGACTTACAGTTAGTGAGTGCATACATTTTCATACTGGCCCCCCGTGGGAAACAAACCCACAACCCTGGCATTGCAAGCGCCATGCTCTACCAACTGAGCTACAGGGGACTTTACGTGTTGCGTTCATATTCTTTTTCAGTATATATATACAAATTACATTTTTAAAAATCTGAGTGGGCACATGCCCTTGTGCCCACTATGCGCATGACACCTCTGCTCTCCAGCCAACCAATCCTTCTCTTTCCCAACATGTTATCGTCATTCTCCTCCAACCCAATTAACACACTCACAACTCAACACAAATAGACTCAAC
This sequence comes from Coregonus clupeaformis, assembly GCF_020615455.1. Lineage (NCBI taxonomy): Eukaryota > Metazoa > Chordata > Actinopteri > Salmoniformes > Salmonidae > Coregonus > Coregonus clupeaformis. The sequence continues at coordinate 48,513,445 of NC_059210.1, read as the reverse complement.
TTGTTTAGACTGGTCTAATGAGCAATCACTTCCCATTCAATTAATTAGGATACTTAAAATGTCTACAAGACATGACTATGCTATCATCCCATCTGCTACCGTTTGTGACCATCAAATCAAATCAAATCAAATTTTATTGGCCACATGCGCCGAATACAACAGGTGCAGACATTACAGTGAAATGCTTACTTACAGCCCTTAACCAACAGTGCATTTATTTTTAATAAAAAAGTAAAATAAATCAACAACAAAAAAGTGTTGAGAAAAAAGAGCAGAAGTAAAATAAAAGAACAGTAGGGAGGCTATATATACAGGGGGATACCGGTGCAGAGTCAATGTGCGGGGGCACCGGCTAGTTGAGGTAGTTGAAGTAATATGTACATGTGGGTAGAGTTAAAGTGACTATGCATAAATAATTAACAGAGTAGCAGCAGCGTAAAAAGATGGGGTGGGGGGGCAGTGCAAATAGTCCGGGTAGCCATGATTAGCTGTTCAGGAGTCTTATGGCTTGGGGGTAGAAGCTGTTGAGAAGTCTTTTGGACCTAGACTTGGCACTCCGGTACTGCTTGCCGTGCGGTAGCAGAGAGAACAGTCTATGACTAGGGTGGCTGGAGTCTTTGACAATTTTGAGGGCCTTCCTCTGACACCGCCTGGTATAGAGGTCCTGGATGGCAAGAAGCTTGTCCCCAGTGATGTACTGGGCCGTACGCACTACCCTCTGTAGTGCCTTGCAGTCGGAGGCCAAGCAGATGCCATACCAGGTGGTGATGCAACCAGTCAGGATGCTCTCGATGGTGCAGCTGTAGAATTTTTTGAGGATCTGAGGACCCATGCCGAATCTTTTCAGTTTCCTGAGGGGGAATAGGCTTTGTTGTGCCCTCTTCACGACTGTCTTGGTGTGTTTGGACCATGATAGTTTGTTGGTGATGTGGACACCAAGGAACTTGAAGCTCTCAACCTGTTCCACTACAGCCCTGTCGATGAGAATCGGGGCGTGCTCAGTTCTCTTTTTTTTCCTGTAGTCCATAATCATCTACTTTGTCTTGGTCACGTTGAGGGAGAGGTTGTTATCCTGGCACCACACGGCCAGGTCTCTGACCTCCTCCCTATAGGCTGTCTCATCGTTGTCTGTGATCAGGCCTATCACTGTTGTGTCGTCGGCAAACTTAATGATGGTGTTGGAGTCGTGCCTGGCCATGCAGTCATGGGTGAAGAGGGAGTACAGGAGGGGACTGAGCACGCACCCCTGAGGGGCCCCCGTGTTGAGGTTCAGTGTGGCAGATGTGTTGTTACCTACCCTTACCAAATGGGGGCGGCCTGTCAGGAAGTCCAGGATCCAGTTGCAGAGGGAGGTGTTTAGTCCCAGGATCCTTAGCTTAGTGATGAGCTTTGAGGGCACTGTGGTGTTGAATGCTGAGCTGTAGTCAATGAATAGCATTCTCACGCAGGTGTTCCTCTTGTCCAGGTGGGAAAGGGCAGTGTGGAGTGCAATAGAGATTGCATCATCTGTGGATCTGTTGGAGCGGTATGCAAATTGGAGTGGGTCTAGGGTTTCTGGGATAATGGTGTTGATGTGAGCCATGACCAGCCTTTCAAAGCACTTCATGGCTACAGACGTCAGTGCTACGGGTCGGTAGTCATTTAGGCAGGTTATCTTAGTGTCCTTGGGCACGGGGACTATGGTGGTCTGCTTGAAACATGTTGGTATTACAGACTCAGTCAGGGACATGTTGAAAATGTCAGTGAAGACACTTGCCAGTTGGTCAGCACATGCTCGGAGTACACGTCCTGGTAATCCGTCTGGCCCTGCGGCCTTGTGAATGTTGACTTGCTTAAAAGTCTTACTCACATCTGCTATGGAGAGCGTGATCACATAGTCATCCGGAACAGCTGGTGCTCTCATGCATGCTTCAGTGTTGCTTGCCTCGAAGCGAGCAGAGAAGTGGTTTAGCTCGTCTGGTAGGCTTGTGTCACTGGGAAGCTCGCGGCTGTGCTTCCCTTTGTAGTCTGTAATAGTTTTCAAGCCCTGCCACATCCGACGAGCGTCAGAGCCGGTGTAGTACGATTCAATCTTAGTCCTGTATTGACTCTTTGCCTGTTTGATGGTTCGTCGGAGGGCATAGCGGGATTTCTTATAAGCGTCCGGGTTAGAGTCCCGCTCCTTGAAAGCGGCAGCTCTACCCTTTAGCTCAGTGCGGATGTTTCCTGTAATCCATGGCTTCTGGTTGGGGTATGTACGTATGGTCACTGTGGGGACGACATCATCGATGCACTTATTGATGAAGCCAGTGACTGATGTGGTGTACTCCTCAATGCTATCTGAAGAATCCCGGAACATGTTCCAGTCTGTGCTAGCAAAACAGTCCTGTAGCTTAGCATCTGCGTCATCTGACCACTTTTTTATTAACCGAGTCACTGGTGCTTCCTGCTTCCTGCTAATAGTATTGCAGAGTATGGACAGACAGGGATAATTACTGGTCAAAGCCCCATTTCAGTTCCATTTCAGTTCCTGTAGGCCATGCTGAGTGGAACCTCAGGACATACAATGGAGAAATATAGAAGATATGAAGTAGAGAGAGAGGAGAAGGGGTGGGATGGAGAAAGAACATGCGAGGTAAAGAAAGGAAGAGAGATACTGTATATGGTCCAGATACAGAGGCTTGCGAAAGTATTCGCCCCCTTTGGCATTTTTCCTATTTTGTTGCCTTACAACCTAGAATTAAAATGGATTTTTGGGGAGTTTGTATCATTTGATTTACACAACATGCCTATAACTTTGAAGATGCAAAATATTTTTTATTGTGAAAAAAAACAAGAAATAAGACAAAAAAACAGAAAACTTGGGCGTGCATAACTATTCACCCCCCTAAAGTCAATACTTTGTAGAGCCACCGCTTGCAGCAATTATAGCTGCAAGTCTCCTGGGGTATGTCTCTATAAGCTTGGCACATCTAGCCACCGGGATTTTTGTCTCATTCTTCAAGGCAAAACTGCTCCAGCTCCTTCAAGTTGGATGGGTTCCGCTGGTGTACAGCAATCTTTATGTTATACCACATATTCTCAATTGGATTGAGGTCTGGGCTTTGACTAGGCCATTCCAAGACATTTAAATGTTTCCCCTTAAACCACTCAGGTGTTGCTTTAGCAGTATGCTTAGGGTCAATGTCTTGCTGGAAGGTGAACCTCTGTCCCAGTCTCAAATCTCTGGAAGATTGAAACATGTTTCTCTCAAGAATTTCCCTGTATTTAGCGCCATCCATCATTCCTTCAATTCTGACCAGTTTCCCAGTCCCTGCCGATGAATAACATCCCCACAGCATGATGCTGCCACCACCATGCTTCACTGTGGGGATGGTGTCCATCGGGGTGATGAGAGGTGTTGGGTTTGCGCCAGACATAGCGTTTTCCTTGATGGCCAAAAAGCTCAATTTTAGTCTCATCTGACCAGAGTACCTTCTTCCATATGATTGTGGAGTCTCCCACATGCCTTTTGGCGAACACCAAGCGTGCTTATTTTTTTCTTTAAGCAATGGCTTTTTTCTGGCCACTCTTCCTGTCACGGTTTCGGCCGAGGCTGCCTCTCTTCCTTGCTCGGGCAGGCTTCGGCGGTCGTCGTCCCCGGAGTACTAGCTGCCACCGTTGTATGTTTCGATGTTCGTTTGGTTTTGTCTTTATGTTGTACACCTGTTATCGTTTAGCGCTCATTATTGTCCTATAAGTTCTCGTTGTGTTTTGTCATGTGTTGTGTGTGATTGCGCTACTGTTGGTTGTCTGTGCTTCGTTGTTTCCTCCTCTGTTTGGAGAGGGTTCTCGCACATGTTAGTGCACATTTTGTTTTACGCCTGTGTGCGTATTTTCTCGCCTCCGGGCTTTTTGGCTCGTGTTCTAAGTGATTGTTCACTAAAGTCTTTTGGACTAAGTTTCTGCGTCCTGCGCCTGATTCCTGCACCACACCCACCTACAGCACCTACTGACACTTCCGTAAAGCCCAGCTCTGTGGAGTGTACCGCTTAAAGTTGTCCTATGGACAGATACTCAAATCTCCGCTGTGGAGCTTTGCAGCTCCTTCAGGATTATCTTTGGTCTCTTTGTTGCCTCCCTGATTAATGCCCTCCTTGCCTGGTCCGTGAGTTTTGGTGGGCGGCCCTCTCTTGGCAGGTTTATTGTGGTGCCATATTCTTTCCATTTCTTAATAATGGATTTAATGGTGCTCTGTGGGATGTTCAAAGTTTCTGATAAAAAAATAAAAAAAAACCTGATCTGTACTTCTCCACAACTTTGTCCCTGACCTGTTTGGAGAGCTCCTTGGTCTTCATGGTGCCACTTGCTTGGTGGTTCCCCTTGCTTAGTGGTGTTGCAGACTCTGGGGCCTTTCAGAACAGGTGTATATATACTGAGATCATGTGACAGATCATGTGACACTTAGATTGCACACAGGTGGACTTTATTTAACTAATTATGTGACTTCTGAAGGTAATTGTTTGCACCAGATCTTATTTAGGGGCTTCATAGCAAAGGGGGTGAATACATATGCACGCACCACTTTTCCATTAGTTATTTTTTTGAATTTTCTGAAAGAAGTTATTTTTTCATTTCACTTCACCAATTTGGACTATTTTGTGTGTGTCTATTACATGAAATCCAAATAAAAATCCATTTAAATTACAGGTTGTAATGCAACAAAATAGGAAAAACGCCAAGTGGGATGAATACTTTTGCAAGGCACTGTAAGGCGACCGTGGCCCACCCCTAGGGGAACCTGTTTTTTCCTCTGGGATGCTGGAGATGTCAGCTGAAATCAGTTGACCATTAAAGTCACCCTCCCACTCCCTCACTGGGAACCTCTGTCATGCCCTGGCTCTGGGGACTATTAAATGTTGAGCCAGGGTGTGGATTTTCTATTGTTTAGTTTTCTAGGTGTGTGTTCTAGTTCGTGTATATCTATGTTGGCCAGGGTGGTTCCCAATCAGAGGCAGCTGTAGCTTGTTGTCTCTGATTGGGGACCATACTTAGGCAGCCTGTTTGGCACTGTTATTTTGTGGGATCTTGTTCCGGAAGGTTTTTTGTTCAACCCAGGACTTCACATATCGTTTGTTTTGTTGTTTTGGTTCGTGTTGTGTACTGCAATAAAAGAATGTACGCATATCACGCTGCGCCTTGGTCCGCTTCATCTAACGACGATCGTGACAACCTCCCTGGAGAGTTTGGTCTCAAGTTGGCATTTCCCTGGCCTCTGGCTGATTTTGATTGCGTCATAGAGTATTTGTGTGCATTTGACTGCTGGTGTTTAGGATGAGAGTTCTTAATGTTCAGATTTTCTTCTGACTAAACTAGGGACTTACTTTGAATATTTTTAGAGACTTTAAAAGCAGAGTGAAGGGTGATCCATGATATTAGTTCTAAATCTGTCAATGTTTTTAATTTTTTTATAAAGAGCAGTTTTTCATCAAGAATCTCTCTGTACTTTGCTCCGTTCATCTTTCCCACGATCCTGACTAGTCTCCCAGTCCCTGCCGCTGAAAAACATCCCCACAGCATGATGCTGCCGCCACCATGCTTCACCGTAGGGATGGTGCCAAGTTTCCTCCAGACGTGACACTTGGCATTCAAGCCAAATAATTCAATCTTGGTTTCATCAGACCAGAGAATCTTGTTTCAGATCTGAGAGTCCTTTAGGTGCCTTCTGGCAAACTCCAAGCGGGCTATCATGTGCCTTTTACTGAGGAGTGGCAATCCTGTCTCGGAGCTCTACAGACAATTCCTTCAACCTCATGGCTTGGTTTTTGCTCTGACATGCACTGTCAACTGTGGGACCTTATATAGACAGGTGTGCCTTTCCAAATCATGTCCAATCAAATGAATTTACCATAGGCGGACTCCAATCAAGTTGTAGAAACATCTCAAGGATGATCAATGGAAACAGGATGCACCTGAGCTCAATTTTGAGTCTCATAGCAAAGGGTATGAATACTTATGTAAATAATCTGTTTGTTATTTTTAATAAATTTGCAAACATTTCTATAAACCTGTTTTCGCTTTGTCATTATGGGTTATTGTGTGTAGATTGATGAGTAAAAAAATTAATGTAATCAATTTTAGAATAAGGCTGTAACATAACAAAATGTGGAAAAAGGGAACGGGCCTGAATACTTTCCGAATGCGCTGTATCCTTACAGAACATTTATCTTTTTCAATCTCGAAGGTTCTACCAGTAACCTTTTGAAGAACAGGTTTTTTTTCTTCTGGTTAGCCATATTATATTGTTAAAATTCCATAGGAGTTATTATTCTGTTAATAGACAAGTTGAATCAAACTCTCTACCGGCTGGGGGTCCATGTGGAGAGAATTGAGAAGCACTGATTTGGACAACAGTTCTCAATTGACACAAGGCCATATGTAAATATTTCATGAGACACGATTACTGGCCATAGTCATATCGAGAGCTTGGGACTATAAGGTTCTATCTACAAAAATATGATTCTGAGATAATTGGCTTTAAAATTCCGAACCCTCATTGGTTTGAATGGTGTCAGCAATTTCATCTTGTATTCTTTCAAACTTAACTAAATGAATTGGGGTATTTTGAGAAATATATAGGTAGAGAACATTGAACAGAACAAGGCTATGTCAATAACTCAATTTTGACAAAAAAGCAGATTGAATCTTATTGTCCCAAGCTCTTAATATTTATTTAAAATGTTATTTAACACAATAGATTAGATTAACTGGAATGACATTCTCACTCACGGTTGCACCCAAAAAAAGATGTGCAAACCACCCCCAAAAATACGCTATTGAGCCTCCGCCCCTACATTTTAATTATTTAAGAAAGAGGAAAGAACACTTTTCTGAACTACAAAGAACCATTAAAGGGCTCCAAGGGTTATTGGAGGCATTGTGGTTTCACATAGAACTATCACCCTTACAAAATAACAATAAACAACTGTTAGAAGACGGCCTATGTGGCATCAATATTAGTCTGAAATATTGATTCTAGTGTCAAAATGTACTACAAAGTGTAAATAGGATCATGTTGGTCATAAAGTCAGTTTTGTCTTAAATATACTGGCTTTGTTCCTATGGTGTCTCATGGCGGACAAACATCAGTAACTGACACATCGAACCAAAACCCCAAGACACATGCAGAATCGGTGTGTTCAGTCGCTGTTTATTATCTATGCATAGTCACTTTACCCCTACCTAAATGTACATATTACCTCAATTACCTCGACTAACCTGTACCCCCGCACATTGGCTCGGTACCGGTACCCCTGTATATAGCCTCGTTATTGTCATTTTATTGTGTTACCTTTTTTAACTTTTGTTTATTTATTTGTATTAGTTATTTATTTTTACAAATATTTTCTTACTTACTTTTTTTTTAGACGGCAATGTTGGTCAAGGAATTAATTGTAAGTAAGCATTTCACGTTAAGGTTGTATTGCACCAGTTGTATTCAGTGCATGTGACAAATAACATTTGATTTGATTTGATTTAATCGGAGCTCAGAGGCCTGGTCAGAGTAATTGAGTTCAGAACAGTAGCTGGCCCAGGTGATGTGAAGGTGTCAGTTACTAAGCTAAGGCATGGATCCACTCATTGTGATACAGTAGGACATGGGAGATGTCTGTATACCAGTGAACCCCTCCCATCACTTTCACTTCTTTACCATGACAATGATGTAACCCTGGAAATGTCAGGTTGAATGACAGCTTCATTATCCTGCATTTGTGGCAAATTTATTTTTGCAGCAGAAAACACCCTGTCTGTCCATATCCATATACATGTATTTTTTGGCACATCTAACTTCACATTTGTATCATCAGAACACATGGGGAAAGGTGACATTTCAGTATGTGACAGTAGGCTGTCCATCATTTTACTGCCTCATATGATATAGGTGCATTGTCACACATAAATGCTGTATTATTAATCATGGAAAGGACATTGGGTTTCTTAGTAGGTGCACTTCTCACTAGGCCAATAAAGGCTTGATACACAGTAGGTGAGAGGTGACATGGGGACAGTAGGCATAAAAACCTGAACATCCCCATTCTGTTTAGTTCCTGTGTAATGGAATTAAGGTCGAACCCCCACGGCCAGACATGCGATCTGTGATCATATCACTTTATGGCTAATGCCATGTGAACACACCTTTACATTTACATTTGAGTCATTTAGCAGACGCTCTTTAGGCCTATAGACAGTCTCTTTCTAGGCACAGACGGTACCTTCACATTGTGCATAATGATTTAGAACACTACGTCACAAGTCTGATCTTTCCATGCAAAAATATATTTCTGTTTCCTGGACTTGATTTTTGTCTTACTCAGCATCAATTGTTATGACAATAACCCTATCGGGTGAGTATAAGCTGCCTGTAGAAAATGCACTAGACACATTGAAACCTCTGCATGTTCCAACAGCGCAGATTTTCTCTGCTGATTGGAGACACCAGCCGACAGATGCTATTTCATTGATCAACAATAGGATCAATGTGCCAGAGATGAAAAGAGATGAGCAGAGGAATGCAGGAATGCACTTACTTAATCTCTGGTGTGGTGAGTGCCCAGCTAGCACATTTGGTTCCTTGGAAGTTCTGGGAATGTATGTTTTTGGTTTCCCATTGGTTCTGGGAATGAAGCCATAGGTTTCCTGACTAGTGAAACTGAACGTTTTTTTTTACATTCTGCGAATGGAAGTGAACATTTTGTCTGTTCTAGAAACGTACATTTTTAGGTTGCAGGGAGCTTCTGGGAGAGTTTTACTATGGTTTCCTCAAAGTCTTCCTGGGAGGTTTTATTAACGTTCTGAGAAATTGCTTCAATAAGACTAGCTTAGTTGAACTGTTTTGAACTCCAAGCACACATGAAAATTAATTTGCTTAGGCATTAATCATACAAACATATTTATATTTTATTGTGGCACAGCGTTACTGAGATTCAAACCTACGATCTTCTGTTTTATATCCATGGAATTAGTCCACTGTGCCAGCAGGATGGAACTAGCATGTGATGTTTTATTTTTACTCATACAAAGCTGTTCATTTTCGTCTATTCAAACAGACCCCATTTCAAAGGAAACAAGCACTCATTAAGATCGGGTGTGGCCAATTAGTGGGCATGGCCAACACACCTGAACACACTTAACAAGATAGAGGATAGAGAGAGTTTTGTTGACGCTGAGAATGGAATGTATATGTTTTTACATAGCATTCTTAGAATGTTCTTTGAACTTTACTAATGTTTCTTGTGGTTTTTATGGAACGTTTTCTTAATGTTCTGAGAACATGACTTTATATAAAACCATGAGGAAATGCTGAAGTACAGAAATTCCCACGAAAGAAACATATGGTTCTCAGAGCGTTATGTGCTAGCTGGGTGCTGTGTACTGTCACGCCCTGGCTCTGGGGACAATGTTATGTTGAGCCAGGGTGTGTATTCTATGTTTGATTTTCTATGTTGGGCTGAGTGACTCCCAATCAGAGGCAACGAGTGACAGCTGGTTGTCTCTGATTGGGAGCCATATTTAACTATCGGTCTTTTCACTTTGTGTTGTGGTTTCTTGTTCCGTGTTGGTTTGTTTTTGTAACCAAGGACGTCACGTTTCGTTGTTTTGATCGTGTGATCTTGATAAAATAAATATGTTTGCTTTCAACGCTGCGCCTTGGTCCTCTCCCTCCTTAGACGATCGTGACAGAAGAAACCACCATAACAGGACCAAGCAGCGTGAAGAAGAGAGAGGATGGACTTGGGAGCAGTTGAGTAGGAGTCTCGACTGGGCCAAGCCAAGAGAAGAGGAGAGAGGTTGGACTTTGGAGCAGTGGGGTGAGAGTCTGGCGAGAACGATGGAGGCCTGGCCCACGGGGGAGGAGAGACCCCCAGAAAATTTTTAGGGGGGCTCACGACGTCGGACCAGCAGGAGGCGCGCGATAGAGCGGCCCAGCGGGTTGCCAGAGGAGGCCGCCAGGTTACGGGGGCCACTGGTCGAAGAGGGGATGGAGGATGTAGAGGCACGGCGAGAGGTACTGGGGTGTGTTACCAGTCCGGTCCGGCCCGTTCCAGATCCCGAGGTAGAGCCAGTGGTGTGTGTCCCCAGTACGGTCCGGCCTGTTCCAGCCCCTCGCACCAAGTGTACGGTGCGCGTCGCCAGCCCAGCCCGGCCTGTCCCTGCTCCACGCACCAAGCCTACGGGGTGCGTCGCCAGCCCAGTCCGGCCCATCCAAGCTCCCGCACCAAGCCAGTGGTGTGCGTCATCAGTCCGGCACGGCCGTGCCTGCTCTCCGCACCAAGTCTGTGGTGCGTTTGCGTCAGCCCTGTCCGGCCCGTTCCTGCTCTCCGCACCAAGCCTACGGTGTGCGTCGCCAGCCCAGCCCGGCCAGTCCCTGCTCCATGCACCAAGCCTACGGGTGCGTCGCCAGCCCAGTCCGGCCCATCCAAGCTCCCCGCACCAAGCCAGTGGTGTGCGTCATCAGTCCGGCACGGCCCGTGCCTGCTCTCCGCACCAAGTCTGTGGTGCGTTTCATCAGCCCTGTCCGGCCCGTTCCTGCTCTCCGCACCAAGTCTGTGGTGCGCGTCGCCAGCCCAGTCCGGTCCATTCCTGCTCCACGCACCAAGCCAGGGGTGCGTATCGTCAGTCCGGCTCCGGCCAGCGGGGCCAGACCGGACCAGGGGTACTTTGGGGGGTTGGAGAGGGAGTGGGGATCAGGCCCGGAGCCGGATCCGCCGCCAAGGCGGAGTGCCCACCCGGTCCCTCCCCTGTGGGATTTAGTTGGCGCGGTCGGAGTCCGCGCCTTTAGGGGGGGGTACTGTCACGCCCTGGCTCTGGGGACAATGTTATGTTGAGCCAGGGTGTGTATTCTATGTTTGATTTTCTATGTTGGGCTGAGTGACTCCCAATCAGAGGCAACGAGTGACAGCTGGTTGTCTCTGATTGGGAGCCATATTTAACTATCGGTCTTTTCACTTTGTGTTGTGGTTTCTTGTTCCGTGTTGGTTTGTTTTTGTAACCAAGGACGTCACGTTTCGTTGTTTTGATCGTGTGATCTTGATAAAATAAATATGTTTGCTTTCAACGCTGCGCCTTGGTCCTCTCCCTCCTTAGACGATCGTGACATGTACATTGACCAAGGTTGGATAATCTTCAGCCTCAGGCTATGCTGTATAGAAAGAGTCAATCAGCCAGTAGAAAGACAAGGTGGAAACACTGGTGCTCCAGACACTGTCGTAAGTACATCAGAAGACAACACACCCCAGCACATTGACCTCTGAGTGCTACAACTGGATCTTCCCAAAAACTCAGCTACAGTTCACAGTAGGCCAGCAACATTTCTTTAGCATCCAGAGAGAGATAAGCATCCTGCCTCAGCCACACTGACCAGAGCTTCCCAGTCAGTCCTGATGTCTGTCACTACCGTTGAAGTGGACCAGACTACTGTGCAAAGGAACCACACACACTCTCACATACACAGACTCATACACACCACACAGAGGGCTAGAGGGAGGAGTCAACAGCCCAGTTTAAGAGTGAAAATCTGTTGTGGGGGTTCCTCCATCTATTTCCTACTGGCTGCTTCTAGCTGTAACCCCCCAGAAAGCAAGTCTGGGCTTCATATCCTCTGGATGGGCCAGTGAGAGAGACTGAGAGAAAGGAGAGCTCTCTAAAGGCATGACATGGTCAGTGCTTATTAAGCATGTCCCTTTATGGATGGGAATAATGTTTAACTGAAGATTTGATGTATATAATGCTGACATTGACGTCATGGTCAGAGGATGAGACGTTAATGGAAAACAGTATCCAGCTATGTCATCAGACCAAATACAGTGTATATCACCCAGCATCCTCAGTACTGGTACAGGGGGAAATGTTGCATCAGCTGACCTCTGCATCCTGGTAATGTGGAAGTCACATGGGATTTATTTTATGCAGGGAAATAGTGATCAATATACAACATAGAGGGGATAAGTCCCATCATGATGGTTACTGATCAACTTTTAATCCTAAATGATATCTGCATATGCATCAGAATGTTTCTAAAATAAGAACTACTGTATGTTGCAATGTACATGAGATGAAGAACTGTATATATACAATTAAATTGTATTGGTCTCATACGCATATTCAGCAGATGTTATTTTGGGTGTAGTGAAATGCTTGTGTTCCTAGCTCCAACAGTGCAGTAATATTTAACAATACACAACAATACACACAAATCTAAAAAGTAAAAGAATGGACTTAAAAAATATATAAATATTAGGACGAGCAATGTCGGAGTCCGGAGTATAAATAAATACATATATATGATGGGATGTATAGACATTATGGACAGTATATGGATAGAATATGTAATATATATGTAGAATACATAGCATAGAATAGTATATGTACAGAAATAGTTAAATAGGACAGGCCTTGACTAGAATACATTATATACAGTTGAAGTCGGAAGTTTACATACACTTAGGTTGGAGTCATTAACACTAGTTTTTCAACCACTTTTCAACAATTGTTTACAGACAGATTATTTCACTTATTAAAAAAATGTGTAGACCTCCACAGTTCTGGTTCATCCTTGGGAGCAATTTCCAAATGCCTGAAGGTACCACGTTCATCTGTACAAACAATAGTACGCAAGTATAAACACCATGGGACCATGCAGCCGTCATACCGCTCAGGAAGGTGACGCGTTCTGTCTCCTAGAGATGAATGTACTTTGGTGCGAAAAGTGCAAATCAATCCCAGAACAACAGCAAAGGACCTTGTGAAGAGGAAACAGGTACAAAAGTATCTATATCCACAGTAAAACAAGTCCTATGTCAACATAACCTGAAAGGCCACTCAGCAAAGAAGAAGCCACTGCTCCAACACCGCCATAAAAAATCCAGACTACGGTTTGCAACTGCACATGGGGACAAAGATTGTACTTTTTGGAGAAATGTCCTCTGGTCTGATGAAACAAAAATAGAACTGTTTGGCCATAATGACCATCGTTATGTTTGGAGGAAAAAGGGGAAGGCTTGCAAGCCGAAGAACACCCTCCCAACCGTGAAGCACGGGGGTGGCAGCATCATGCTGTGGGGGTGCTTTGTGCAGGAGGGACTGGTGCACTTCACAAAATAAATGGCATCATGAGGAAGGAAAATTATGTGGATAAATTGAAGCAACATCTCAAGACATCAGTCAGGAAGTTAAAGCTTGGTCGCAAATGGGTCTTCCAAATGGACAATGACCCCAAGCATAATTCCAAAGTTGTGGCAAAATGGCTTAAGGACAACAAAGTCAAGGTATTGGAGTGGCCATCACAAAGCCCTGACCTCAATCCTATAGAACATTTGTGGGCAGAACTGAAAATGCGTGTGCGAGCAAGGAGGCCTACAAACCTGACTCAGTTACACCAGCTCTGTCAGGAGGAATGGGCCAAAATTCTCCCAACTTATTGTGGGAAGCTTGTGGAAGGCTACCCAAAACGTTTGACCCAAGTTAAACAATTTAAAGACAATGCTACCAAATACTAATTGAGTGTATGTAAACTTCTGACCCACTGGGAATGTGATGAAATAAATAAAAGCTGAAAGAAATAATTCTCTCTACTATTATTCTGACATTTCACATTCTTAAAATAAAGTGGTGATCCTAAGATAGGGAATTTTTACTAGAATTAAATGTCAGTAATTGTGAAAAACTGAGTTTAAATGTATTTGGCTAAGGTGTATGTAAACTTCCGACTTCAACTGTACATAGGAAATGAGTAAAACAGCATGAAAACATTATTAAAGTGAGCAGTGTTCCATTATTAAAGTGACCAGTGTTCCATTTCTATGTACATAGGCAGCAGCCTCTAAGGTGCAGGGTTGAGTAATCGGGTGGTAGCCAGCTAGTGACAGAGACTAAAGTTCAGGGTAGGGTGCTGGGTGAAAGCCGGCTAGTGGTGACTATTTAACAGTCTGATGGCCTTGAGATAGAAGCTGTTTTTCAGTCTCTGTATATTGGTTTTCTAATTTATATAATAGTTTATCCATCAGATTGATATAAAAATAGAAACCATGTTTCCATATGTGACAGACAGTATCTAATGTCAGGGAAACTTTAGGCTATAGGGAACATTAGGAGGACAATATCTAAAACAGATTTATCACTGCATTCAGACTGAAAGTTGACTTCACAGACGAAGGAGAACACCTCTAAAGTTGGGTGTCATGTTGATTTGTCCCCTGTCTCCCAGCAGCATGGGATTACACAACCTATAGAGCAGTACCACATCATTCTAGATCTAATGAAGGAAATGTGTTGAAAAGCTATTTCCTCTCCCAGACAAATGCCCATCAGCCCAACAAAAGCCAGGGGAATGCCATCACCGTCAACAGAGGTTGTGGCATGAGAAATCACTCATTCCAAATCCCTTGACATGTCATACTACTTCAAAGAGCTCTAGCTCGGAGAGGAAAGAGACCATTTTGGGGATGAGGAGGGAGGGGGAGAGGAGGATACGGGCATACAGGGGTCACACCACCACCACCAAGCCAAAGGAGGGGCGGGAGAGAGGGAGGCAGCCATCCCTGCTCTTGGCTGGGACCATGTGAAGCTCTCCGCTTCCCCTCTTCTTCCTCTGAGGGGCTTTTGTCTCTCACGCAAATAGTGGTGTTGGCCCCAAGTTGTCCAGCCAAGCACTGGGTCCAAGCTGGCAGGGGCGAGAAAGGGAGGGAGGGGAGGGAGGGAGGTGGGTATGGAGGGTAAGAGGGGTTGGAGGGGGGCAGCGGGCATGTCCAGAAAGCCAGTCCCATTGAGGGCCGCTGATGTCATGCCTATGCCCACCGTGGGAGAGCAAAGAAGAGGAGGGGAGAGGGGAGTGAGGTTCCCCTCTCTCTCCCCCCCTTGCCCTCCCCCTCCCTCCACAGTTCTCTTTTTACGGAATGAATGAATCTTTCAGAAGTGGCAGGCCATTGTGTCCCATAATCGACAGTGATTATTCTGATTTTATTCTGCGTTCCCGGGGCGAGGAGGTTCCCCAAGCTCCGGCTTTGAGAGACGTAGCAATGCAGCCAGCACCCAGAGGAGTTGTCCTAGCAACGCACCGCGCACCACTTAGAAGTGGAAGAGAGACGAGAGAGGAAGCTCGCTGGCTGCTGTGCACACACACACACACAAACACACACACATAAACACACACACTTGATAGATTAACGGAGGCAGTAGGCACCTTGGATTCTCATTTCAACTAAAGAAAGTAAGACCTCAAGGAGCAGTGAGTAATAGAGCCATCAGATACACCCAGAGACTATGGCAGCAGCCTTTTAAACGGCTTTAAACACACAGCTTAACTAGCCTTTTCCCACACCACCTCTCTCACACACCAAAGAACTGTCCCAATTCAAATCAGCACAATACACCGTACAACAGTACTCCACACCGTACAATGCAGTGAAATGTCTGTATAGCACGTAAGGCAAGGCTCTTGTGTGAATCTAACTACATTGTGAATCTAACTATGTTGTGAGTTTTTGCTTTAGACCACTTCTTCAGACTCTCCAGTGTGCTGCTGGTTATATTGCATGTGGTGCCAAGGAGCGCCAGGGAGGGCCAGTGAGATGTAAATGGAACTGCTGTTTCCGAGTGGGCTCCAAGGGGCCTGATGCCCGTTCTCATGACTGGAGCATCACAATGTAGCTGTGAGGTAGAGATAACTGGAGCTGGGCCATGTGGGCCCCGGATATCTGTTCACCCCTCGGGGGCCTCCCTGCCTACCAGCCTCCTAGCCACTTGCCATGTAGTGCGAATGGGAGATGGGATCACACACTGGACTGGATGGCTGTGAAAAAAGACGCTTAAATGTACCTCTTAGCAAACACTTGAGGTTGTGCCATGCATAGGAAGAGGGAGATATATTCTACAAAGTGGAGGAAAGGGGAAAGTTGTTACAGAGTCTTAATTACATATTCCATGAGGTGGATAAGGCGAATAGATTCTGTAACATGTACATGGTCAGTCAAGCATAGACTGCCTCTTGGTTACTGTTGAGGAAACAACTAAATGACTGTCTCAAAACTGCTTAGAGAGATGCTGATAATGATGTGGAACAGAGCATATCTGATATTACAGTTTGAAATTGTACCTCTGAGTGGGCGAATCCTCATACACTCTAATGCAAAATGATGTCTAGTTAATTGATCAAAGTTCTCATAATAACAATGCCTTGCTTCTCTACCCTCACTCAAGCAATTGTGCCAAACAAAACTACTGTCTGTATTGAGATAGAGCAACTAATGTGTTTGTGAAATGTCCATGCTTATGTAAAGAAGCATACATAATGGTTTCTAGTAGCCAACCAGAACAAATTGAACCCTGGATTCCTGAACATTTCTCCCTGTTTGTGGCCTCCGGCCCCTTCATATTGTCAGAGCCAGAGCAAGACCACACACACACCAGATTAGCCAGCAGGTGGCTGTGATTATTACATTTACTCAGAGCTCATTTCAGAGCTCATCTTCTAAACACCTCTAAATAGGCAGTCCCAGTCCCAGTCCCAGGGGAGCACCAGTGACACCTCCCCTGACTCCATACTACAGTCCACTCTGGACACTGACTTGCCTCTTTAGTAACAAGTTTGAGGGCCTATGAAAATCCTCTGAGAAAATTGCCACATAAGGGATCACTTCAAGCCAATCAAAGCCACCCTGTTCCATGGCCCTGTTCCAAAACTCACTTAAATTTGTAACAAGTTTAGGCACTCTAAACACACAGTAATGCCATTAGGATATAGTTTAGTGCTAAATACAGTGACATGCAGAGACAACTTACACACTTGTCTATGTGAGAGCAAATCTTACTTTGCCCTGATACTTCTGATGAAAACAGGATAATGTAGGCCTATGCAAGTGGAACAACCCCCCCCTCCCCGCACCCTCTCTCTCTCTCTCAGTCTGTTTTATGCTACAATAACCTTTTACTGCAGTGGACTAAATCAGGGTCACACAGAGTGTTTCTTGGTAGTCTTAAACAAATCTACTTTGAAACAAAAGTATACACCTCACACACATGGTTATGGGCTTCAAAAAAGAAGATACCTGACCTGTACCATGTCAGATATGGAGTTGAAATGTATTCCATTTTGAGTTTGCATCTCAATATTACACTCTATATGAATGAAACCGTTCGACATAGAAACACCAGATTTTCAACAACAACATTAATTATGAAATTATAAAAAAATATTAATAATATTCCACCTATGAGGCCACTAGAGGGTGATTTGGTCATTTGACTGCAGGAAAGATAACCCAGGGAAGCATTATCAGCATTCTGGTGTCAGATGAACCGATGTGGATGTGGTGGAGGAGTCAGGCGCAGGACACAGAGGCTACGTCCAACAGACTTTACTAGTCAAAAGTGCAAAATTACAATACACGGCCTCGAAAACAAACAGAGGCGAGTGAATATGTAAACCATGCGTAAACACTAAACAAACAAACAGAGCGTCAACACGCAGCTCCGAAATACAGGCAGACAACAACACACAATCTAACCTATACAAAACAGGGAACTTATAGGACACGTAATCAGAACACAAACAGACACAGGTGTACAAGACAGACCAAAGCAATCACACCACGAAACATTCAACGGTGGCAGCTAGTACTCCGGGGACGGCGAACGCCGAAGCCTGCCCGAACCAGGAGGAGGAGCAGTCTCGGCCGAAACCGTGACATCTGGTAACAAGGCATGATTTAACCATACGTGCCTCTCTGTGTGCGTCCCAGCGCAGCGCGGAGGTTAGGCCTTTGTTTGGGCAACCTCTTTGTACCCATAATGAGGCCGAGATTAGAGAAACTTCTGGGAATCCTGAGGACACTGCTGTTACTTAACTGTGTGTGAGTGAGTGCGTTTGTGTGTGTGTGTGTGTGTATGTGTATGTGTATGTGTATGTGAATGTGTATGTGTGTGTGTGTGTGTGTGTGTGTGTGTGTGTGTGTGTATGTGTGTGTGTGTGTGTGTGTGTGTGTGTGTGTGTGTGTGTGTGTGTGTGTGTGTGTGTGTGTGTGTGTGTGGCCACTGTAATTACTCTGTGTTAACAGGTCATTATGGTAGGGAGGGATGGTCAGAAAGACAGAGGCAGAGCTGGCTGAGAGCTTTCTGAGTAAGAAAGACAACGAGAGTGAGTAAGGGTGAGTTAGAGTGAGTGGGAAAATCTCACTTGTATACTCCTCCCGTCCTCTCTCCTCGCCTCCTTCTCAGAACCCATTGGATGAGAAAGCCAGAGGTCCCTCCACTCTGACCTTCTCCTCCAATGGATTTTAAGATGGAAGCGAGGAGAGAGTGAGTGAGTGAGTGAGTGAGTGAGTGAGTGAGTGAAAGAGAGAGAGAGAGAGAGAGAGAGAGAGAGAGAGAGAGAGAGAGAGAGAGAGAGAGAGAGAGAGAGAGAGAGAGAGAGAGAGAGAGAGAGCGAGAGAGAGAATGAATGAGTGAATGAATGAATCTCTCTCTTTTTTTCTCTCCCACTCTATTCCTGTTTCCCTTTTACTATGCTCTCCCTCCAACTACAATTCTGTCTCTCTCTCCACCTCCTATTCTTTCTCCCATGTTCTTCTCTCCTCTTTATCTCTCTCTGTCCAATTCCCATAGATTCTAATAAACAATAAACTCTCTCCATTTCCATCTCTCGCGTTTCTCTCCCTTACAGTCTTTTATGGTCTGATGCTGCTGTCAGCTTGTGGTTTTGTTAGCTCTCACAAAGACACCAGGAGGATTTAGTTTCTGGGCTGTCCACCTACTGTCCCTCCATCCCTCTCCATCTCTTCCCCAATCTCCCTCCACCTCTTCACTTCCCTCCACATCTCTCCATCTCTCCCCAAACCTACCTCCCCTGGCCACCTCCCTCCACATCTCTCCATCTCTCCCAAAACCTCCCTCCACCTCTCTCCATCTCTCCCCCAATCACCCTCCACCTCCCTCCTCTCTCCTCCCAGGTAATCTGTAATCTATGAGATTTCCCTTATCGCACCTCCCTTTTCCCCCTCTTCTCCTCTCCCTCATTCCCTCCACTTAATCAGAGAAGAGCTATGTTCCTACGCTAGAGCGCCTCTCCTCCCCTTTTCTCACCTCTCCCTCTTTCCTCTAATTTCTCTCCTGTTCCCCATCCCTGTGTTCACGCATGCTGGGCATGAGACAGTGCTGCTATCATTAGCGCCGGCACATCTGTTTAACAGAGCTGGCTGTACAGCAGAGAGGAGAGGAGCGCAGCTTTTGATGGTTTCAGTCCAATCCCCATAGGACCTCATTAAATCAGGAAGGCAGGCAGGCAGGCAGGCAGGCCCACCCCACCCCCTCCTACACCCGCTACACTGCACAGATCTACTAGAATGAGAGGGAGGGAGGGAGCGAACGAGAGAGCGAAGGAGGGAGTGAAGGAGGGAGCGAAGGAGGCAGTTAATGAGAGAGCGAAGGAGGGAGCAAACGAAGGAGGTAGAGATAGACGGCTGGAGGAGAAGAGAGGTTAGGAGATAGAGATATAGAGGGGAAGGATAAATGAGGGAAGGTGTGGGTGTTTAGATTTGATTAGGATCCCCATTAGCGAATGCTAATGGCGACAGCTAGTCTTACTGGGGTCCGACACGTAACGAAAAAGACATTACAGACAAAATACTTTACAATTTACATACATTTATAAACAGTAACATTAAGTGTGTGTTTCCTTGAATTTGTGCTGGACCTGGGAACTGTGTTGGAGGAGGGAGGGAGAAAAATAAAATAGAGAGAGAGAGAGAGAGAGAGAGAGAGAGAGAGAGAGAGAGAGAGAGAGAGAGAGAGAGAGAGAGAGAGAGAGAGAGAGAGAGAGAGAGAGAGAGAGAGAGAGAGAGAGTGAGTGAGTGTGAGTGTGAGTGTGAGTGTGAGTGTGAGTGTGAGTGTGAGTGTGAGTGTGGTGAGTGTGAGTGTGAGTGTGAGAGTGTGAGAGTGTGAGAGTGTGAGAGTGTGAGTGTGGGAGTGGATGGTTCAAGTGTACCGGTAGAGAGGCCAGATTAAAGCAATCAATTGAAGTGGAGATTGAGTCTGTATGTGTATATGTATCTGAGAGGGATCCAGTCTGGATTTACATTTGTTGGTTACAGAAGAGGCTGACATCTGTGTTAGAGGGCTCACCCCGTGAAATTTGATTATTGCGCTTACAAAACAATTTCTGCTTCATACATCACTAGGCTCACCTGCCACACTCTCAAATGTGCACAATGTTTGCGGACACACACACACACACGCACACACTCACACTGTCAGCGGCATACATATCGCCATAAATGTCCTCCTGTCTGGTCCTGGGCATACAAGGCGGGGTGAAGGGGTTGCAATCTCTCTCTCAGGATTTGCCAATAAGAGGACTAAGGAGGATGGATGGCCTTTCACTAATTAAACACTGCAGTCTGAGGATAACCCTGCAGACCCAGCTCAGCTCTCCTATACTCTCATTGTCTTCCCTGTAGCGGGTGATGTTGGACAGAGTCAGGCGCAGGAGAGGAAATCACGGACTAAATGGTTTATTCAAATAAACAGAGGTATGCAGCAATGCGTAATATACACCAGTGCGGTAAACGGCGCACTGGGGAAGACAAGGCACACGGGTGAATATCCTGGCGATACACAATACAAATCTAGCTAAACCGAGCTATATATCCACTACAATGAACAATCACACATAAAGACAATGGGGCAGAAGGAACACTTATACAGGTACTGATGAGGGGATATGAACCAGGTGTGTGTAATAAAGACTAAACAAATGGAATGATGAGATCAGGAGCGGCAGTGGCTAGAATGCCGGTGACGACGAATGCCGAAGTCTGCCCGAACAAGGAGAGGAGGCAGCCTCGGAGGAAGTCGTGACATCACCCCACAGTCTCACTCTCCTCTCCTTTTGTTCTCTTCACAGTTATAAATATTAAACATTTTGTATTGTAGATATGTAGTGGTGTAATAATGTTATATGATGTACTGTTTTATCTTTTGTTTTATGTGTAATGTAAGTGCCTTAATGTGTTTGGACCCCAGGAAGAGTAGCTGCTGCCTTGGCAGCTAATGGGGATCCCTAATAAATACAAATACAAATACAGTCACACCACCTCAGAGTCAAATGAGACACAGCATTTCTCCACACTGACATACATACACACACAAGTGCAGGCACACAATTAGACATGCACATTACATCATATACTGGCAGCACTATGCTATAACGTAGCATAGGTACTGTAATAGCCAGAACATCCAACTCCATCCGTAACAACTCATATACAGGCTTCACAATGCCCCAGAGACATCAACATTATACA
The DNA here is from genome assembly GCF_020615455.1 of Coregonus clupeaformis. NCBI lineage: Eukaryota > Metazoa > Chordata > Actinopteri > Salmoniformes > Salmonidae > Coregonus > Coregonus clupeaformis. The sequence goes on along the minus strand of NC_059210.1, from coordinate 48,492,134 downwards.
CATTGTGTCTATACAAACCTTTTACAGGATGTGCTTCATTAGTGCATACATTCTTTGTCATCTACCAGCTGCTCTGTATCTACAGACTGAACTACAGATTCCTCCAGACACAACTTATATCATACTGCTACCGTTACATTACTCTAGAGATACATACCTATGTCATCTACCGACAGAAACGATGTAATGCTCACTAAACAGCAAGGACCACAGTAGTTGTACAACACTATGTGGAAACAGTGCAATGAGCATACTGTACTGTGACATACTGAACTACTTGGTAAACATGTGTAAACTCTACGGAGCCAACCAGGCTAATAGATGTTGGCAGTGAGGGCATCAAGTATTCATTTAGCGTTTTGTCTCTAATTGTGACACTGTGTCTGTGTTGGGTAATACATTTAAACCAGGATGCAGATCAATGCCAGCTAGTACTGTGGGGAGAGAGGGACGGAGGGAGGGGAGGGCTGGTATCAGGGAGGCAGGAGAGTGTGACGGAGCTGTCAGTGGAGTAGCAAGACTCAGCTCCCGAGATTCTCCTCTCTTTCTTCCTTCCTTTCTCATTCTCTAATCTCTAGTTCTGTTCCTATCTGTTCCTATCTGTTCCAAACTGTTCTAAACTGTTATTAACTGTTGCTAACTGTTATTAACTGTTCCTAACTGTTCCTAACTGTTCCTAACTGTTATTAACTGTTATTAACTGTTATTAACGGTTCCTACCTGTTCCTAACTGTTATTAACGGTTCTAAACTGTTATTAACTGTTATTAACTGTTCCTAACTGTTCCTAACTGTTATTAACTGTTATTAACTGATATTAACTGTTCTTTAACTGTTCCTAACTGTTCCTAACTGTTATTAACTGTTCTAAACTGTTCCTCTCTCTCTCTTTATCTTATCTGCTTCTATGTCTATTTGATAAGTACCAGATATGCTGCTGACCATTGCCTTGCTTGTGCTGATGTGTCTGAACAAATAAGAAATACTTTTTCTTAGCAAAGATCCTGTTGGCCAAAAATCTGGAACACTCGACTGGTTTCTGAGCAAAACAATGCAGAGCATACTAATAAACCTATTGAATTTAGGGGGGAAAGTAGCTGGACCAGACCCAAATGTTTTCCTAACGACTAGCCTAGCACTGCGACTTTCAATCAACAATTTAAAAAACATGGGGGACATATGTAACATATGAAATGAAAATTGCAACTTTTGTCTAGCTTTTTGAATTAGTGCCTAGGCTAGGGCCTACGGGGTAAGCTCGATTTACTTGGCGTTGGCAAGCCTGTGCTTTTTGACTACTTCTTTCAGAACGCACTTTCTGTAATGCCAAGTTCGTTGTCCTTTCAGAGCCATGTCAAACGCTACAACCGCTCGCTGTTCTTTCAGAATGACATCTGGTAGAACAGCGCTCTAGCAGAACAGTGAACCTTCAGTGAAAACTGCCATTTTACATGGAAATCACTGATGGCAAACACTTCATACAGGATTTTATAAAGTAGGCTGCAGGTCCCAAGACTGTTTCAGAATAGGCATAACGCTAGTCTACAGTCTACTGGCATATCAAACTTGTTGTTGTGATGGAGACTGGGTAGTCTACTGCTGCCTGCTGCACCTTGTGAAATGCCCTGAAGTGGCTGGCACCCACTTCATTGTTTTTCTTTCCACATCATTATTCGCTGCATGTTTTTTCAAACTATGCAAATAACTCTTCAGCCTCACGCAGTATTGGAATGCTTTTGAGAGAAATAGAGAGAGAGAGAGAGAGAGAGAGAGAGAGAGAGAGAGAGAGAGAGAGAGAGAGAGAGAGAGAGAGAAATAAAGAAAATAGAGAGAAGGGGTGGGGGGTGGAGAGCTTCTTCCCGCCTGTTTATGTCAACTAACAACCAGTGGGAGTCAATTGTAATTACTTACGTTTAAGCTACTTGTATTGTTCCCCTGTCAATTGTCTGATACTCGTGTGCGTAATCTGTACACCCAGGGAATCCTCTCAGAGAGTGTTAAACCTTCGAGCTGGGAGTTAAGGCACAAAACAGAAATTCCCACAAATACATCAGCCTGAGGTAATCCCATTTTACAACAGAACCGTGTGTGATTCCCTGCACAGTTCTCTCAATTTACAGGTTCTCAGTGAGTCAAAGACAGCTTTCTATGGAAATGTCCAGCTGTTCTCCAACAACACAGTGTATAATTGATTTCTAACATAACATCTATGCGATCTGAGTCAACCGCTTTAGCTTCCACAACATAGTGGAATCGCAATGCCCCTTTGCGGTTGAAGGCTCTGTTGTGAGACGGCCGTCATACTTAACATTTTTCCAAACTATGTGTCTTTTTCAGTCCGGTTTTGACTAGGTGGTGTACATCTACGACAGGAAGTTACTTTATCATAGCAGGTTAGGAGAATTTACGCAACAGGTTAGGAGAATTAGATTAAGGTTAGGAAAAAGGATAGGGTTAGGGTTAGGGTTAGCTAAAACACTCTCCTAACCTGCCACGAAAGTCACTTCTGGTCGTCGCTGTACTCCATCTAGTCACAACCCTTCAGTCCGGCCAGAAATCGTAGAAGGACAGGACGTTACCAAACCACAGAAGAAGATGAAAATATGTGGTTTTCGACGACGGGTCTATGGGATAGCTAGCAACTTGTAAACAATTACCCATTCCTATAAGTGAGTACTATTATACTAGTATGTTTAATCATACACATTGGCTGTTAAGCCAATTATACTTTATGACTGTTGCCTCCCATTTCAGTTCATTGAGATGATAATAACATTTGTTTTTGATTATAATTATTAGGTGGAGGTTGTTTGCTACAGTATAGACTAGCTTTTAGCTAGCTAGCTAGCTGCTCAGGAAGCTAATTTGACTTGCTAGAAAGTAATAGAAACAAGTTTGTTACAGGAGGGGGTCGCAGTTCCGGAGTGACCCACTAGGTGTCATCCTCCGACAACCTTAGGCACCTCCTCACTCACAGTCTGGGATAATCATTATCCTATTGGTGTCACCTGTGTCTACCTGTTCACCTGTGTATTTTTGCCTTCACTTCCCTGTGTTCCCTTGCTCTGTTTTCTCTGCTAGTTCTCGATGCCAAACAGTACTAATCAGTGTCTGATCGTGAGACGTGTGTACAGGTACTTGAGAAGTGTTCTCCCTGTTTCATTGTTGTTTTCAGTCGTAGTTAGTATTTCGTATGTTTGCTGTCAGCCTGTTTTTGGAGACCAATTTGCTCCTCCTTTATTTTGTTCGTGACAAGTCCGTTATTTTGTACCGAGAAATCGCTGTGCAGAGCCGGGTGGACACCCGACCAGCCCCGACAGCTGGCAGAGCGGAAGCCGCGGCAGCGGCGTCTCCAGTCTCACCTGCGACATCGCAGGAATCCCGCCTACCACCTCCGGAAAGGTACGACGGACGTCCAGAGGGTTGCAGGGAATTCCTCACCCAGTGTTCCCTGGTATTCAGCCTACAACCCTCCTCCTTCCCTACGGAGCAGGGCCGGGTGGCCTACATTATTACTCTGTTGATGGGTCGGGCCCTTTCCTGGGCCACCGCGGAGTGGGAGAGCCAAACTCCAGCGTACTCCGACTCCTACCAATTCACCCGGGAGCTACGCAAGGTGTTCAACACCTCTCAGGTGGTGTCGGGGCATGAGGCCAGGAGGCGGCTCACGGCCTGTCGGCAGGGTGACCGTTCGGTTGCGGACTACTCTGTGGAGTTCCAGACACAGGCTCGAGAGGCAGGATGGGAGGAGGCCGCCCTGGTCGTCCTTTACGCGCAGGGAATATCAGAGGGGATGAAGGACGAACTCTCCTTCAGGGAGCTGCCTGAGCGACTGGACGGCCTAGTCGACCTCTCGTGCGGGTAGACAATCGGCGTCGTGAGAGGGCACACGAGAGAGGGATGACACAAGGCGCGGTTGTCCAGGATAGAGAAGCAGAGACGTCTGTGCCAGATACGTTGCCTGTTCTGCAGCCAGGCAGGTTACCACTGCAACTCATGCCCGGAGAAGCCGGGAAACGGGAGGGCTCACTAATATCGGGAGGGGTGCTAGCGAGCCGGAACCGAAACCCCAACCCCAGAGACTCCCGGACTTTTCTCCCCGTCAGGGTTCAGTGGGCCCGCGTTGCGCGTTGGATGCATGCACTGATGAATTCGGGGGCCGTGGGAAACCTGATGGATGCGGGGCTGGCCCAAGGGTGGAGCGTTCTGTTACTCTCCTTCTCCGAGCCGGTTCCGGTCATGAGCCTGGACGGCCGGCCGTTGGGGTCGGGCTTCATCACTCGGCGCACTGTCCCCGTGCGTGTCCGGGTGGTAGGGGGGCTATGGGAGGATATCCAGTTTTTCATTGTGGACCCCTCATCCTCGGGCACCACTGGCTGGTCGCCCACAAACCCCAGATAGACTGGTCCACGGGGCAGCTCATCCTGGAGGGAGGCTCCATCCTCTTTCGATCTCCACTGACCACTCATCAGCCCAAACCACCGTCTCAGACCACCTACCAGTCCTCACCTCTTCCCCAGGTCCCGCACTTCGAACCGCCTACCGCTCTAGCGGCGGTTGCCACCGGGAGGACAGCGGCTACAGACTCCGTCACCGGCCCAGACCTGGCAGGCGTTCCCTGGCAGTATTGGGATCTGGGGGAGGTGTTTAGTAAGAGGCGTGCCAAGGGAGTGACATGTATCCTCTGTCACAGGAGGAGACAGTGGCTATGGAAACATATGTCTCCGAATCTCTGGGACAGGGATACATTCGGCCTTCCACTTGACCTGCCTCCTTGAGTTAATTTTTTGTGAAGAAGAAGGATGGAGGTTTACGCCCGTGCATTGACTATCGAGGTCTAAATCAGATCACGGTGAAGTACAATTACCCGCTGCCTCTCATAGCCAGTGTGACCGAGTCCTTGCACAGGGCGCGCTTCTTCACCAAATTGGATCTCAGGAGCGCATACAACCTGGTGCGTATCTGGGAGGGGGATGAGTGGAAGACGGCATTTAGTACCACCTCTGGGCACTATGAGTACCTCGTCATGCCATACGGGTTGATTAATGCTCCATCAGTCTTCCAATCCTTTGTAGACAAGATTTTCAAGGACCTGCACGGGCAGGGTGTAGTGGTGTATATAGATGACATTCTAATATACTCCGCTACATGCCCCGAGCATGTGTCCCTGGTGCGCAAGGTGCTTGGTCGACTGTTGGAGCATGATCTGTACGTCAAGGCTGAGAAATGTCTGTTCTTCCAACAGTCCGTCTCCTTCCTAGGGTACCGCCTGTCTGCGTCAGGGGTGGAGATGGAGAATGATCGCATTTCAGCCGTGCGTAATTGGCCGACTTCAACCACGGTAAAGGAGCTGCAGCGGTTCTTAGGGTTTTCCAACTACTACAGGAGGTTTATCAGGGGCTTTGGTCAGGTAGCGGCTCCCATTACCTCCTTGCTGAAGGGGGGACCGGTGGGACTGCAGTGGTCAGCTGGGGTGGACAGGGCTTTTGGTCACCTGATCCCTCCTTGGCATTCATAGTAGAGGTGGACGCGTCCGAGGCTGGGATAGGAGCTGTGCTGTCTCAGCGCTCGGGTACGCCACCAAAGCTCCGCCCCTGTGCTTTCTTTTTGAAGAAGCTCAGCCTGGCGGAGCGAAACTATGATGTGGGGGACCGGGAGCTGTTAGCTGTTGTCAAGGCTCTGAAGGCATGGAGACATTGGCTTGAGGGGGCTAAACACCCTTTCCTCATTTGGACTGACCACCGCAATCTGGAGTACATCCGGGCGGCGAGGAGACTGAACCCTCGCCAGGCAAGGTGGGCCATGTTTTTCACCCGTTTTGTTTTCACCCTATCCTACAGACCAGGTTCCCAGAACGCTAAGGCAGATGCTCTGTCCCGGATGTATGACACAGATGAGTGGTCCACGGATCCCACTTCCACACTTCTGGCTTCTTGCCTGGTGGCACCGGTGGTATGGGAGGTTGACCCGGACATCAAGCGGGCGTTACGTATGGAGTCCACTCCCACCCAGTGTCCAGTTGGGCATCTGTACGTTCCGCCTGATGTCCGCGATCAATTGATCTGTTAGGCCCACACATCACCCTCCTCTGGTCATCCTGGCATCGGTTGGACAGTGCGCTGTCTTAGTGGGAAGTACTGGTGGCCCACTTTAGCTAAGGATGTGAGGGTTTATGTTTCCTCCTGCTTGGTGCGCGCCCAGTGCAAGGCACCTAGACACCTGCCCAGAGGGAAATTACAACCCCTACCCGTTCCACAACGGCCGTGGTCACACCTATCGGTGGACTTCGTGACGGATCTTCCTCCGTCACAAGGTAACACCACGATCCTGGTTGTTGTGGATTGGTTTTCTAAGTCCTGCCATCTCCTTCCTTTGCCCGGTCTCCCTACGGCCCTACAGACTGCGGAGGCTCTGTCTTCCGGCACTACGGGGTGGCTGAGGATATAGTGTCTGATCGGGGTCCCCAGTTCACATCGAGGGTCTGGAGGGCATTCATGGAATGTCTGGTGGTCTTGGTCAGCCTGACCTCAGGTTTTCACCCCAAGAGTAATGGGCAGGTGGAGAGAGTTAACCAGGATGTGGGTAGGTTTCTGCGTTCCTATTGCCAGGACCGGCCAGGGGAGTGGGCGGCTTTCATCCCCTGGGCAGAGATGGCCAAAAACTCCCTCCGCCACTCCTCCACTAACCTGTCTCAGTTTCAGTGTGTACTAGGTTATCAGCCGGTCCTGGCACCGTGGCATCAGAGCCAGATCGAGGCACCTGCAATGGAGGAATGGTTTCGGCGCTCCGTGGAGACATGGGACGCTGCCCATGTGCACCTGCAACGGGCCATCAGGCGACAGAAGGCGAGCGCCGACCGCCACCGCAGTGAGGCCCCGGGGTATGCACCGGGGTCTGGGTCTGGCTCTTGACCCGAAACCTGCCCCTTCGCCTGCCCTGCCAGAAGGGTCCGCGGTTTGTTGGGCCATTTAATGTCCTGAGGAGACTGAACAAGGTATGTTAAAGGTTACAGCTCCCCCTGATTACCGTATTAACCCCTTGTTCCATGTGTCTCTCCTCAGGCCAGTAGTGGCTGGTCCGCTCCAGCAGTCTGAGATACGGGAGGTTCCTCCGCCCCCGCTGGACATCGAGGGGGCCCCGGCGTATACTGTGCGAGCCATCATGGACTCAAGACGTCGGGTGAGGGGCCTTCAGTACCTCGTGGAGTGGGAGGGGTACGGTCCAGAGGAGAGATGCTGGGTGCCGGTGGAGGACATCCTGGACCCTTCCTTACTGCAGGAGTTTTCACCGTCTCCACCCGGCTCGTCCTGCGTTTCGTCCTCCGGGTCGTCCCCGAGGCCGGGGTCGGCACGCTGCTGGAGCCGCGCGTCAAGGGGGGGGGGTACTGTCACGACTTCCGCCGAAGTTGGTGCCTCTCCTTGTGCGGGCGGCTATTGGCGGTCGTCGTCACCGGCGTTCTAGCTGCCACCGATCTACATTTCTGTTTTCCATTTGTTTTGTCTTTATTGTACACACCTGGTTCCCATCACGTTATGATTATTTCCCTATTTAACCCTCTGGTTCCCTCATGGTTTTGTGCGTGATTGTTCTTTGTTTTGCGTTTATGACTGCTGTGAGCTGGTGTATTTCCCTGCGTGGAAATTAGAATTGTTTCTTTTCGAGTAAAGTTAGTCTGTTACTCAGTTCTGTGTCCTGCGCCTGACTCCGTCCTACCGCTGCACACTGACACCTGACATGAACGCATTTGATGCGCTTAAGCGGCGCTTTACATTAGCCCCAGTCCTAGGGCATCCTGATCCATCCCTGCCGTTCATTGTGGAGGTGGATGCTTCAGACGTTGCAGTGGGAGCAATCCTGTCCTCACGGATGGAAAGACTCACCCCGCGTTTTTCCCCCATCGGCTGTCCCTGGCGGAGCGGAATTATAACGTGGGGAACCTGAGTTGCTAGCGGTCAAGCTCGCCCTGGGGGAGTGGAGTCATTGGCTAGAGGGGACCATCCATCCATTCGTCGTATGGACTGACCATAAGAACTTAGCCTACATTCAGGGGGGCCAAGAGACTCAACTCGCGGCAGGCCAGGTGGCGTTGTTCTTCACCAGGTTCCGGTTCACGATCTCATACCATCTGGGGTCGAAGAACACCAAGCCTGACGCGCTCTCCCAGCAGTTCGACCCCGTGGACCTGGTGGAGAGGGACGACCCCATTGTCCTCAACGCCCTGATTGCTGTCCCAGTTTCGAGGCTGGTCAGAATTTATTTTTATTTAATTTATTTATTTAACCTTTATTTAAGCCAGTATTTTAACTATATTTAATCAATTTTGAATTCAGGCTGTAACACAACAAAATGTGTAATACGTCTAGGGGTATGAATACTTTCTGAAGGCACTGTATATGGTTGCAAGCACACTCCATGCATTTAATTAAAATGATTGATAAGGTATCAATCAAAACAGTAACATGGATAGCATACATTTTTATAGCTGCCATGTCAACTCCCAGAGTTTTTAACAGCCTTCAGAGTAAACTGTAAGAAAACCTCAACATCTGCACATTATAGGTGATTATGAGAAAACAATTCACACCCCATAAGTGGGCCATCTACACTCAAACCATCCAACCGTCATAAGAAGGCCTAGAGCAGGGCTCATCAACTAGATTCAGCCACAGCCCAATTTTTTTTTGTTGAGCGGATGGTCGGGGGGCCGGGAACATAATTACAAATAATTTGTAGACTGCAAAATGACTGCAAGAAGCCCAAACAGATATAATATTTGACTAAAACATCATTTCAAACCTTGCTTACATTTGTCTCTCTATTATGCGTGGGAATAATTGGGAACAGATTTCTAAAATTAAAATCACTTGGAGCTGATTTCCTGGTGATTTTACAATCTTTTATGTCCAACAATGAAAATAGGCCCTATGTAGCTCAGTTGGTAGAGCATGGCGTTTGCAACGCCAGGGTTGTGGATTTGATTCCCACGGGGGGCCAGTATGAAAATGTATGCACTCACTAACTGTAAGTTGCTCTGGATAAGAGCGTCTGCTAAATGACTAAAATGTAAATAAAAAAAACACCATCTCAGGAAACTTGGGGGGCCAAATAAAACCACCGCCAGTTGGAGTATCCTGGTCTAGAGCCTATAATGTAGAAAACCATGCATCCCTCTCATCAAAGACTAGCTGCTATTGTATTAGCATGAGAAAACAGTCCTCACCTGCTGTGGAACAGATACACAGGAAAATGCACAACACAGAAGGCTAACACTTGGAGGGCCCCTGGAGGGCCCTACACATCTCAACATGAAGTTGAGTTTAAGACTGTTGCAGTGACCATATTACCAACAAACCGGCAGTCATGGGTCATGACCGGCAGTCATTCCCCTCACACTCCACTGGCTTCCAGTTGAAGCTCGCATCTGCTACAAGACCATGGTGCTTGCCTACGGAGCTGTGAGGGGAACGGCACCTCCGTACCTTCAGGCTCTGATCAGTCCCTACACCCAAACGAGGGCATTGCGTTCATCCACCTCTGGCCTGCTGGCCCCCCTACCTCTGCGGAAGCACAGTTCCCGCTCAGCCCAGTCAAAACTGTTCGCTGCTCTGGCACCCCAATGGTGGAACAAGCTCCCTCACGACGCCAGGACAGCGGAGTCACTCACCACCTTCCGGAGACACTTGAAACCCCACCTCTTTAAGGAATACCTGGGATAGGATAAAGTAATCCTTCTACCCCCCTTACCCCCCAAATAAAAAAATTAAAAAATTGTAAAGTGGTTATCCCACTGGCTATAAGGTGAATGCACCAATTTGTAAGTCGCTCTGGATAAGAGCGTCTGCTAAATGACGTAAATGTAAACGTAAATGTCATGACCGCAGTAAAATTCCACGTGACACTTGAGCTCAGCTGGTAGAGCACGGCGCTTGTAACGCTAAGGTAGTGGGTTCGATCCCCGGGACTACCCATACACAAAAAAAAAATGTATGCACGCATGACTGTAAGTCGCTTTGGATAAAAGCGTCTGCTAAATGGCATATTATTATATTATTATTATTACTGTAATCTCCTGTTATGCCCTCTGGACATGCTTTGGTAGTACCCAACTTGCTAACGACCATCAAGTCCTAATGGCTTGGTACTCAGTGCTCTATTGTCCCTCTAACCACTCAGACATCAATGCAAATGCAATCGAAAATCACATCAAACACTTATCATCAAAACAGTGTATTGCTTTTAAAACTCACCTCACTGTGATGATCATTTTGAAGAAAGAAGTTCAACAGCAAGTTGTAACTGAGTGTAAAACAGGGTCATTGTGGATGTTGTTTCAAAGCCTAACACAATTAAATGGACAGTGCTTTCTAAGGTGATGATTAATTCAAAATCTCCATATGCATATTAGAGCTTTTGCATACGCCTAGGCTTATATGAGCCCAAGCCCATAAAAAACCCTGAATTAGAATTATGATTGTCCTGTTATACATAGCCTACCGCATATTATTAATGGCAGAAAAACATAAAATAAAACTGATTTAAGATGTCTTTGGTAGCCTATACTCCAAAATTAAACTAATTGAATTGGAGTAATCGTTTTTGAGTGTGGACTATATTATTATGCATACTGGATGGACTGGTTACCTTATACTACGCTCCAAATGTTCTATCCATGAGTCTGAGAGAGAACGTATAGGCCTAGGCAATGAATTTGAATAGCCTACTAATAGGGATTTTTATATTTTCATAATTATTAGGCTGAGACATTACCTTTACCTATACAGAATATCTCACCACTGTGCATTCCCATCGCCTCCTCACTCTTCTTTATTCCTTTCTCAAGTGGGCTGTCAACGGTTTAGTGAAATATGTTTAGTTGCGAAAACATGTTACTATATCGATGTGCCCGAACAGATTTCACCTGATTTCCAAAATTAAACACTGGGTAGCTGCAGGAATAGGGTTGGAGAGCCCATGGCATACAGAGTTTGGGCGGAATACCACCTGTCACGCAGAGAGAGCCTGCTCCTCAAAGAGTGGTTGATGAGAGGAGTGAAATAAGTGTTCTTATATTTATTTCTCAGCTGCTCATATTAAGCACATGCGCCGCTATAAAACCGAAGTAGCATAACCAGCATAATTGAAAAAACGGACCGGCGGGAAAGCGTGCGTCCTCCATTCGCTATTTGAGTGCATTCCCCCGCCCCTATTCCTTTCCATTTGATAATGGGCCATTCTAAATATAAACTAATTTTACATATTAGTAAAGACAAGTTCAAATTAAGAATAGTCTGATGAGTGAAAATATGATCACTTGATGAGAGAAAAGCTGTGCAGCCTGAGGCAAGGAACAGAGCACAAGCTTTTTTTGCGACTTTCTCAAATCATCAATAGCCTGTAGTCGCACCATGCAGCCCATACATTGGGGAAAAAAGTATTTAGTCAGCCACCAATTGTGCAAGTTCTCCCACTTAAAAAGATGAGAGAAGCCTGTAATTTTCATCATAGGTACACGTCAACTATGACAGACAAAATGAGATTTTTTTTCTCCAGAAAATCACATTGTAGGATTCTTTATGAATTTATTTGCAAATTATGGTGGAAAATAAGTATTTGGTCACCTACAAACAAGCAAGATTTCTGGCTCTCACAGACCTGTAACTTCTTCTTTAAGAGGCTCCTCGGTCCTCCACTCATTACCTGTATTAATGGCACCTGTTTGAACTTGTTATCAGTATAAAAGACACCTGTCCACAACCTCAAACAGTCACACTCCAAACTCCACTATGGCCAAGACCAAAGAGCTGTCAAAGGACACCAAAAACAAAATTGTAGACCTGCACCAGGCTAGGAAGACTGAATCTGCAATAGGTAAGCAGCTTGGTTTGAAAAAATCAACTGTGGGAGCAATTATTAGGAAATGGAAGACATACAAGACCACTGATAATCTCCCTCGATCTGGGGCTCCATGCAAGATCTCACCCTGTGGGGTCAAAATGATCACAAGAACGGTGAGCAAAAATCCCAGAACCACACGGGGGGACCTAGTGAATGACCTGCAGAGAGCTGGGACCAAAGTAACAAAGCCTACCATCAGTAACACACTACGCCGCCAGGGACTCAAATCCTGCAGTGTCAGACGTGTCCTCCTGCTTAAGCCAGTACATGTCCAGGCCCGTCTGAAGTTTGCTAGAGTGCATTTGGATGATCCAGAAGAGGATTGGGAGAATGTCATATGGTCAGATGAAACCAAAATAGAACTTTTTGGTAAAAACTCAACTCGTCGTGTTTGGAGGACAAAGGATGCTGAGTTGCATCCAAAGAACACCATACCTACTGTGAAGCATGGGGGGTGGAAACATCATGCTTTGGGGCTGTTTTTCTGCAAAGGGACCAGGACGACTGATCCGTGTAAAGGAAAGAATGAATGGGGCCATGTATCGTGAGATTTTGAGTGAAAACCACCTTCCATCAGCAAGGGCATTGAAGATGAAACGTGGCTGGGTCTTTCAGCATGACAATGATCCCAATCACACCGCCCGGGCAACGAAGGAGTGGCTTCGTAAGAAGCATTTCAAGGTCCTGGAGTGGCCTAGCCAGTCTCCAGATCTCAACCCCATAGAAAATCTTTGGAGGGAGTTGAAAGTCCGTGTTGCCCAGCGACAGCCCCAAAACATCACTGCTCTAGAGGAGATCTGCATGGAGGAATGTGCCAAAATACCAGCAACAGTGTGTGAAAACCTTGTGAAGACTTACAGAAAACGTTTGACCTGTGTCATTGCCAACAAAGGGTATATAACAAAGTATTGAGAAACTTTTGTTATTGACCAAATACTTATTTTCCACCATAATTTGCAAATAAATTCATTAAAAATCCTACAATGTGATTTTCTGTATTTTATTTTCTAATTTTGTCTGTCATAGTTGACGTGTACCTATGATGAAAATTACAGGCCTCTCTCATCTTTTTAAGTGGGAGAACTTGCACAATTGGTGGCTGACTAAATACTTTTTTTCCCCACTGTATATGTTTTGATTTTTAAGACATTCTAAGGTTTGTATCATTCAAAACTAAAGTTGCTAAATAACTCTAAATCTGGCATATAGGTCCTGTTTTAAATGATCACTTTTATGCTCAACATAGCCACTTCATATGCGCACTCGCTCCGGAATGGGAAAAATATCCTTTTTATTTCATTCAGCTAAGTTCAATTACGTTATTTTTACTATAAAATCATATAATATCCAATAATGGCACAGGACTAATAAGCATATCAGCTAAATGAAAAAGCCTACACCCTATGGCATGGAGCATAGCCAGATACAGAAGCATACATTTTAGTCATTTAGCAGACGCTCTTATCCAGAGCAACTAGGGTTAAGTGCCTTGCTCAAGGGTATATCGACAGATTTTTCACCTAGTCGGTTCAGGGATTAGAACCAGCAACCTTTCAGTAACTGGTACTACACTCTTAACCACTAAGCTACCTGCCGCATACTGTAGGCCAACTCATATTATGTTCTTCTGAAATACATTTTCATCATATCATAATGTTTCTTTAGATGTGACTAAAATAAATAATGGATTTGTTGTGATGCTGTATATTAAAAATATTTTTTGGACTTATTTAAATGTAGATGTTCCAAAGGCCTGTATCAGTGGCTTGTATGCAGCTTGTATGGTGGAGGCCTGGAGATGCTAAATGTGTTTATGTTAATTAACGGTCAATTACCATGAGATCGGCAGGCTTTTGCATGACAATAACCGGCTGACAAAATGTCATGACCGCCACAGCCCTAGTTGACTTGCAGTTCAAATATGGAGACACCACATTCAGTGGCTCCCATTGCCTCTCCCTACTCCGATACTATACAATATTTTTATTTATTTATTTTTTATTTCACCTTTATTTAACCAGGTAAGCCAGTTGAGAACAAGTTCTCATTTACAACTGCGACCTGGCCAAGATAAAGCAAAGCAGTGCGATAAAAACAACAACACAGAGTTACATATGGTAATACTCACGGCAGCACACAATTATACACTTATCAATTCCAAATGTGTCTAACAATCCATCCAAAATGACAGGTGGATGGGCAATGCTTAGATAGAGAGGGCAGTGGAGTAACGAGGCCTACTGTAGGTGGACAGATGGATGGATAGATAAATTAATGCAGGTCCTAATTAACCAGTGCATAGTGTGGTGAGCCAAGAAGCCTGGAACAAAACCCCCTCTGTGTTGGTCAGCGATTGAGGCGAGGCGCTCTTGGAACACGCCAACCCCGCTGGCAAAATGGACCACTTTAGAGGCCTCCAAGTTAGTTCACAGGCCCCAGGGCTGGGAAACCGCTATATCGCAGGGTTCACAAGAGGTTTTTAATTGTTTCTTCTGGTTTTTTTGTGTATTTTTTCTCTCTCTCCCTCTCTCGCTCCCTCTCTCTCGTCTTTTAGTTCTGAAAAGGGGGCTGACAAACATTGCCTGTTTGTCAGCCCCCTTTTCAGAACTAAAAGACGAGAGAGAGGGAGAGAGAGATTGTTGTGTGTTCCGCTGGAAAAGCAGTGAGGTAAACAAAACAGGGCTGTATCTCCATCGGCTCGGCTTGGGGATAGGCTGAGGTATGAGTGTGGGAAGGGGAGTGGGGAGTACAGGAGGGAGGTTGGGGGCTATGGGGTAGGGATGATAGGGAAGTATTAGGGGTTCTGGGGGAGAGGGGTAGGGATAAAAAAGAGGGAAAGGAGGGACCTCCGGAAGGAGAGGGAGGTGGGCCCAGGGTGTCGTGGTTACTCTTCAGAGTGTGGCCATTGTCCTTGGTGCTGAAGTTCTCATGCATGTCCCCATTTTGGCTCCCGGAGTGTCTGAAAGTGATGGAGCTCTCTGCGATTAAGCAGACAAGTGGCAGCTCAGCTCTATACTCCCACAGCCCGGGCTATTGACATAGTCAAGAGGGACATTAATGCCCACCGATCCCCCTGAGCTGCACAAAACAGCACACAAACCTGCCTCACAGGACCATTACGACAATAAATTGAGGATTTGGGGGAGAGAAAAAAGGGAGGAAAGCAAGAGGAAGGAAGGGAGAGAAGGAGCGGGGGGGGTGATGGAGGAGGAGAGGAGGTGCTTGAGAGAGGTCAGATATTGTTTGTCAGATTATTTTTGTACAGCTCCCTGTGGAGTGCCTGTGGAGACACCTCTCTTGTTCCCTACTGAGTGGTTTCACTGGAGAGAGAGAGACAGGATGGCCTAGTGGGACTGGGGTCCTACTTTCTACAATAGAAATCCACTCACTCTACTGAACATCACCAGGATGTCTCATGCAAACATGTACATATATAGGATCTTAATTTGACCAGTTTCTCAAAGCAAGAAAATAGTCCTGCAGCAACAGGAAATGTGAATTAATGTGTGGACATTTTTGTAAGGGTTGATAGTGGAAATTACAAACTTTAGAAACCTTTTTAAACCTCAAATACACTGCTGTTAAGGAACTTTCCTGTAAAAACAGGGCGATCAAATTAAGATACTACATCTGTATATGCTGAATAGTATAATTTTTTATTTATGGCATAAAACTCCAACCAATCTTCTGTTATCACCAACAAGATCTGGTACTCACCAACAGCTTGGTTTATGTGCAAGAGAGTGAGTGCCAAAAAACAATCCCCACTCTCAATGCTGTGTCCATCTGATGACCGCTCGGAGTCTGACGTGCTACAATTGTTCAGATGAGGTCTTCCATTTGTTTTTAATGATTCCTTAATGTGCTTTAATAATTATGATTCTTTTGTTTCCCCACAATGGGGGATTGTTCTTAGTGGCATGGGCCTTGGAGCCAAGAGAAGGAACAAAAAGAGTGCACCGTCCCCGCTGGCCTGAATTCCGCTGGAGCGGGTGCCAAGGGGATCATTGGTGATTTGGGGTTTGAAGAGAGAGAGGGGGGCAAGCAATTCACATTGCTTCTGGCCTATACTAGCCCCCCAGCCCACCCCTGCCACCCCCTCCATACAAATATTAATCTTGGACTTCCGTCCTTGAGATCATGGGTATCTAAGTCACACGACAGGATGCCTTTCAAGAGAAGCGCACTTGAAATTTTGAAACCATTCATAGTGCAATAAGATTCCACTAAAACTATAGAATATTGACCAATACACAAGTACAGTTTGATCTGACGCAAACAATCTATGTGAGGAAAATGCATGGAATTCTGCGAGTTAGAGTCCATCTTGTACACTTTGATCTGCAAGAGTTTGTCAGAACTCCTTACACATATTGATTTAGATAGCTATCTCACTGTTTGTATGTGTCACGATCATTTATAGACGCGACGGACCAAGACGCAGCGTGATATGCATACATGTTTATTAACGAATAAACACAATGACAAAACAATAAACAAACGATACGTGAAGTCCAAGGCAGCGCAACACAACATACCTTAACACGGAACAAGATCCCACAACCCACTAGTGCCAATAGGCTGCCTAAGTATGGTCCCCAATCAGAGACAACGAGCTACAGCTGCCTCTGATTGGGAACCACACCGGCCAACATAGATCTACACATACTAGATCTAAACATAGAAAATCAACATAGCAAAACAAAACACAGAAAATACACACCCTGACTCAACAAATACGAGTCCCTTGAGTTAGGGCGTGACAGTATCCCCCCCCAAAGGTGCGAACTCCGACCGCGCCACATAAACATAACAGGGTAGGGGCCGGGTGGCCATTCCGCCTCGGAGGCGGATCCGGCTCCGGGCGTGACCACCACTTACTCTCCACCTCCCTGTTGCACCCCTGGTCTGGTCTGGAACTCGGCGCGCTGCTTCCCCTCTCCTTCCTCCCACGACGTACCAAGCCCTGTCTGGACGCTGGTGTGGGAGAACCCGAACCTTGAGAGGGGCTGATGTCTGGGTCTGGACTGGAACCGCTGACTGGAGCTGGACCCGACGATGGTGGATCGAACTGCTCTGGCTCCGGAGTGGAGCCGTTGACCGGAGCTGGATCAGGCACCGGTGGAGCGGACTGCTCTGGCTCCGGAGTGGAGCAGCTGACCGGAGCTGGACTGGACCCCGGTGGAGCGGATTGCTCTGGCTCCGGAGTGGAGCAGCTGACCGGAGCTGAACTGGGCACCGGTGGAGCGGATTGCTCTGGCTCCGGAGTGGAGCAGCTAACCGGAGCTGGATCAGGCACCGGTGGAGCGGACTGCTCTGGCTCCGGAGTGGAACAGGCACGGGCCGTGCCGGACTGGACACACGCACCACTGGCTTGGTGCGGGGAGCGGGAACGGGCCAGACCGGGCTGACGACGCGCACCACTGGCTTGGTGCGGGGAGTAGGAACAGGCCGGGCCAGGCTGGCGACGCGCACCACTGGCTTGGTGCGAGGGGCAGGAACAGGCCGGGCCGGGCTGGCAACGCGCACCACTGGTTTGGTGCGAGGAACAGGAACAGGCCGGGCCGGGCTGGCGACACGCACCACAGGCTTGGTGCGAGGGGCAGGAACAGGCTGGGCCGGGCTGGCGACGCGCACCACTGGCTTGGTGCGAGGGGCAGGAACAGGCCGGGCCGGGCTGGCGACGCGCACCACTCGCTTGGTGCGAGGGGCAGGAACAGGCCGGGCCGGGCTGGCGACGCGCACCACTGGTTTGGTGCGAGGGACAGGAACAGGCCGGGCCGTACTGGGAACACGCACCACTGGCTTAGTGCGAGGAGCAGGAACGGGCCGGACCGGACTGGCGACACGCACCACTTGCTTGGTGCGAGGAGCGGGACTGGGTTCCTTTATAAACCCCCGCTCCTTCTGCTGCCTAACCAGCTCCTCTCGCCGTGCCTCTACACCTTCCTTCTCCCTTTTTGCCTCCTGTAGCTCCTCCCTCTGACCGAATAACTCCTGCTCCCTCTGAACCAATAGCCCCCGTAACATGGTGGCCTCCTCTCCTAATCTGCAGATCTGCCCTTTAACGGCCTCCTGCTGCCTCGTCGTCCACACCGTGTGCCCCCCAATTTTTTTTTTATTGGGGTTGCCTCTCGGGTCTCCGTCGTCGGCACGGTTGGCGCCGTTTCTCCTCTCCTGCCTGGGTATTTACCTTCGCCCATGGCCCTTTCCCCGCGAATATCTCCTCCCATGACCACAATTTGCCCACCTGTGACATCGCTACTCGCTCTTCCTGGGCACGCTGCTTGGTCCTCGTTTGGTGGGATCTTCTGTCACGATCGTTTACAGACGGGATGGACCAAGGCGCAGCGTGATATGCATACATGTTTATTAACGAATAAACACAACGACAAAACAATAAACAAACGATACGTGAAGTCCAAGGCAGCGCAACAGAACATACCTTAACACGGAACAAGATCCCACAACCCACTAGTGCCAATAGGCTGCCTAAGTATGGTCCCCAATCAGAGACAACGAGCTACAGCTGCCTCTGATTGGGAACCACAACGGCCAACATAGATATACACATACTAGATCTAAACATAGAAAATCAACATAGCAAAACACAACACAGAAAATACACACCTTGACTCAACAAATACGAGTCCCTTGAGTCAGGGCGTGACAGTAAGGGACATTCTAGACTGACATTTGATCTAACCTCAGAGTTGGCCTACTTTGCACCTGTAACTTCCTACCTTTTTTATGCCTTGACCGTTATCAGCTAGCCTACAAATTGTAAATAGGAACAAATGTTGGATTAAATCCAGGAGCAGCCTTTCAATTTCACTAGCCATTACTATCACGTTCAGCTAAGGCAGACTACTGTAAAATATATGCCCAATGGAAACCTGTCAGTTTTTCTGTAAAAGGAAAGGAAATACAACCTTTCCGCTACAGTGCTGTAATGTTCTACTGTAAAAAATGTTCCATGTGACAACTGTCCACCTGTGTACTTTGCCCCTCTCCTGGGCACCAAACCAGGGAAGATAAAACCCAAACAGCTTGTTTGTGTTAGCGATAGCTTTATCACACTATATTTAGAAGTGTTGTGAGCTGTAATGCCATTCATCTTTCCTAGAAGCACAGTTTATGATAATCTAGCAAACACTTGAAAGCAAGCCTCGAGGGATTCATTATTCAAGACAGAATCAAACTGCAGAGAGAAGGTGAGGAAACAGCAAACAGCTATGAAAAATACAATTGGGACTAGATTATTTCTTATACAGGCTATCCACAAGTACCCAGAATAATAGATATTTAAAATGGAAGAAAATGTTTTCGCTATGACCAGCGGAGATCTATCGGCGTGCCGACCATGGGCAGGTAGGCAGGCGAGTGGGCAGGAAGGCGGGTAGGCAGGCTGGCGAATGCCTGTGTGTCTGTTGTGGTGCAGTCATACAGAGGGTAAAGGAGTGAGGAAAGGGGCTTTTGTTTGTGCAACCCATGTGAAAGGGCTATCATTCTTTCTCAGCTCACTGACGACTGTAACATGAGTTACAGAAGGACTACAGCTGCAAAAAGAGCAAGTATCCTTTAGAAAAGGGAGAGTCATATAAAGCAGATAGGAAGAATAGTAGAGTAGAGTGCTAGAGATAAAGAGAAGAAAAGTGTCAGTGAGGGAAAGAGGACGAGACAGTAAAAGAGAAGGAGAAAAAAGGAAAGAGATGGATTGATTAAATTAAAGGACCAGGGGGAGAGTGAGAAAGACAGGGAAGGAGATGAGAAGAGAGGGAGAGAGGCAAAACAGATGGGATGATGAAACCGGGTGACCAGGGGCGAAAGAGAAAGAGACAGGAGAGAAGGGACAGAGAGTAGAGGGAGAGACAGAGGGGTAGACTGGGGAGATTACAGGGAGAGACAGAGGGATAGACAGGGGAGATTAGAGGAAGAGACAGAGGGATAGACAGGGGAGATTAGCGGAAGAGAGAGAGGGATAGACAGGGGAGATTAGAGGAAGAGACAGAGGGATAGACAGGGGAGATTAGAGGGAGAGACAGAGGGATATACAGGGGAGATTAGAGGGAGAGACAGAGGGATAGACAGGGGAGATTAGAGGAAGAGACAGAGGGATAGACAGGGGAGATTAGAGGAAGAGACAGAGGGATAGACAGGGGAGATTAGAGGAAGAGACAGAGGGATAGACAGGGGAGATTAGAGGAAGAGAGAGAGGGATAGACAGGGGAGATTAGAGGAAGAGAGAGAGGGATAGACAGGGGAGATTAGAGGGAGAGACAGAGGGATAGACAGGGGAGATTAGAGGGAGAGACAGAGGGATATACAGGGGAGATTAGAGGGAGAGACAGAGGGATAGACAGGGGAGATTAGAGGAAGAGACAGAGGGATAGACAGGGGAGATTAGAGGAAGAGAGAGAGGGATAGACAGGGGAGATTAGAGGAAGAGAGAGAGGGATAGACAGGGGAGATTACAGGGAGAGACAAAGGGATAGACTGGGGAGATTACAGGGAGAGACAGAGAGATAGACAGGGGAGATTAGAGAGAAAGACAGAGAGATAGACAGGGGAGAGGAGAGGAAGAAAAACAGAGTTAGACAGGAGACAGGGGAGGGAGAGAGATACAGTATATGCAGGGGAGAGGAAAGGGAGATACAGAGAGAAGAGGGTGGTGAACGGTGAAAAAGGAGTTGGATGTTACTTTGGCAGCTTCTGCATGTTCCCAGGGGGATTACTCAAGCACTAGATGCTACAGAATGCCAGCGAGCCCACAGTGAAGCCCTATGAATGGAGGCACACAAACACACACACACACACAAACACACACACACACACACACACACACACTCACACACACAGACACAAATGCACACTCTAATTTCTCATCTTTGCTTTCCCTCCCTCTCTTATCTCACCCTATTCTGCATATTTTACTGTCTCTTTCTTTCTATTCTTCCCTACTCCCCACACTCGGTGACAGGTAACAGATGCCTAACGTCTAGGAGGCTGGCACAGCCCTGTGACCCCCTCGTGGCCTCAGACTTTCACCCTCTCAGCACACAGAGCTACGCCCAGCATCACACTGTGTTCCACTGTCTCTCTACCTCCACCAACCCCGCACCCACCACCACCAACACCACTGTCTCTCTACCTCCATCAACCCCCCACCCACCCACCATCAACAACACCACTGTCTCTCTACCTCCAACACCACTGTCACCCCTCTGCCCATTTCACTCCTCTCCTCCAAATAAAATGCCTGATAGATCACTCTGTGTACCCTCTACCTCCCTCGCTCTCCCTCTCTCTCCCCCTCTCTATCATTCTCTCACTCTCTCTCTCCCTCTCTCTCTCCCCCTCTCTCTCTCTCCCTCTCTTTCTCTCTCACATATACATTTCTCTCCTCCGCTGCCAGAAAATGAAAGTGTTTCACTCCATTCTGCCTGAACTCAATTACCAAGTGAACACACACACACACACACACTCAAATGTGAGTAATCTTTGCGCCATGCGAACGAGCCTGGCTGATGTAACAATAATAATGCTTTGTTGTCTACCCCATGTGGAGAACCTAGTGTTGATGTTAATGTATAGTCTTTCTTCAACAAAATCTGCACCAGCGTGAAGGCAGTTTCATTTATTTGATTTATTTCTTGTTTATTGGTTATCTCTTTCCCAGTCTATCAGACCTTAATATTACAGTGGAATTCATCCACTCCTACTTCCACAGCGTCACAGGGGAAGGCACCCTTTTCAATTAGGGTGGAAAAGCTTTGAAAATAGTAGTTGGATGCCTGCTATATTAGACATCTATGTTCTTGCTATATATTAAAGAGCAATCAATTAGTGCAAAAAAAGCATACACGGTTTTATGTTTTGGTTAATTTGAGCAGCTTCTCCCTATTCCTCCCATATTTCCAATCTGCCTTGGTTAGCAAATCATTACATCTCCCTTGTCCCCTACATGTGTTTAGCCTGCCCAGAAGCAGAGACTGAAGACACACACGCAAACACATGCCCCCCTCCCCCATGAGTGACATGTACACTAATTAAACTAACATTTCTTCACAGATGTTTAAGATAATAGATTCTGATTAATATGGTTTTGGCTTTGTCCACTTGGATCAGCACCGCTCCAGGGTTTAACCTAGTGTGTGTGTGTGTGTGTGTGTGTGTGCGCATGTGTGTAGTCTTGTATTACTATCCTTGTGGGTACCTGAACTCCCTAAAGGTCTCCTCTGGGATAGTAAAACAAGGGAACTCCTCCCTCGTGGGGACATTTCCCACGTCCCCACAAGGACAGTTTAAGGTTTAGGGTTAAAATTAGGGTTAGGGTTAGAATTAGGGTTTGGTGTGTGTGTGTGTGTGTGTGTCTTATTGGGTTTTATTTTGTTCCTCTACAGAGCACCATAGGCAATGCATAGCGTAATCAAGGAAGGATTCTGCATAATCTCCCTAAAACGAATAATCTCCCATAGTAATCCAGCTCCTTTTCCCAGGTTAACAGACTAGCCTCAGACACCCCAATCAGACCAAGAGAGCCCTCTAGGAAATCACAAGATCAAGGAGGACAGGACAGCTCCTTCTCCTCCTCTTGTTCAGGGAGTACAAATACTGGAGAATGCTATGACAAACATAATGTGAGTCTCCTCTTTAGAATCATTCTCACAGAAACACATTCATATAGATTATTGTAAATGGCTGTTGACACTGGAGACAGTCCCTTGCGAGATGCACACACATGCTTGTGTGCACAGACCAATCCCTTTCCAGATACACACATACATGAAATGGCACACTGTGCACTTGAGCGTGCATTAAGCTCCCCCTGAATGTCTGCTGTGTATTCATTAATGTATGGAAGCAGCCAGCGAGTGCTGTAGTCTATGAGAGCAGCACCCGGGCTCAAGACAAAGCATATTAGACGCATGGACAATTTCCACTTTCCCCTTCATATTCTCCCTAAAATTACACGGCCACAATTTTACCAGATCCTGGCCTGAAGACATAGCTTCAGCAAACCACTGTCCCTACAGACTGACTCCCACATAATCTTCTATATGCATTATCAAAGCCCCTGAAGGCCTGACAGACACCTCCACTCTTCCTGGCTTCGACCACCACCGTCACCCAAGCAGCGATTGATGTTGCATCTGCAAACATGTCCTCTGGTTGTGTTCAAACTAAAGGCTGTCAGAGTAATATGAATGCAATAAAGTGTGAAGAGAGTATGTTTCCATGGAGGCGATTGTGTGTGTGTGTGTGTGTGTGTGTGTGTGTGTGTGTGTGTGTGTGTGTGTGTGTGTGTGTGTGTGTGTGTGTGTGTGTGTGTGTGTGTGTGTGTGTGTGTGTGTGTGTGTGTGTGTGTGTGTGTGTGTGTGTGTGAGAGGACCTCGCGGCCGCTAGGCAGCACCTGACTAAAAACTCAGTCAGGGTCTCAACTTACTGTTGAGAGTTAGAACAGTAGAATACACAAGGTGCAATTTCAAAATGTGGTTGTGCGTCAGCAGTTTTTCTCTTGTTATGCCAGTCACTGACAGTCACTCAATAAGCCATGTCAGCAAACATTGTTTAGATTGGTAAGTTATCCAGCTATCTAAACTTGTAGTAATTATGGCCGAATACCGACCGGGCACTCAGGTCATGTGACATCCATGGGGCCCCCATTGATTTTGTTCGTCACTCTCACTCAGATATCATATAAACATGGCATAAGTAATGGCAAAATGTGTAGAATTGCAGGAATTACAATTAAAACTGCAAAAATGTCTCTCCACCCCATGGCAAAATGGGTAGAATTGCATGAAATATGTTATGCAATTGCACCATTTTCTCTCCACCCCATGGCAAAATGAATAAAATTGCTGAAAACTTGCAACATTTTTTCTCCAGAGCAACTAGGATGAAGTTCTTGCTGAAGGGCACAGCGTCATATTTTTCGCCTATTCAGCTCAGGGATTCGAACCAACAACCTTTCGGTTACTGCCCCAATGTTCTTAATAACCGCTAGGCTACCTGCCGATCCTCCATTTATGACCCATGACCATAGAGGAAAACATGAGAGCAGTTACCAGCCACACACAATGAACCTCATGTGGATTGTATAATAACTCAAAGGTGCTACAAGGCTATTCTGGAGAGAAAGTGGTTTGGTGGGAAAATGGATAGGACAGACGGAAAGGGATAGGCACAGACATGTTGAGTGCAGAAGATAACCTTCTCAATGTCATTAAAGTAACTATCATGTACATTTTAGTCATTTAGCAGACGCTCTTATTCAGAGCGACTTACAGTTAGTGAGTGCATACATTTTTCATACTGGCCCCCCGTGGGAAACGACCCCACAACCCTGGCGTTGCAAGTGCCATGCTCTACCAACTGAGCTACAGGGGACCTATGGAGTATGGTTAAGTAAATTCTAATTGTAGCACATATCCTTTGGTCTATTTCTGGGTTGGAATAGCTCACCTGGCACCTACATCCCTCTCCTTTCTAACAAAGCATGTGCTAGGAGTACTTTATTTTACGGTACTTAAATGACAAGGTATTTGTGACTGACCGGCTCGATTTGGTCTTATGTAGCAACATTTTCTCTATGCACCATGGCAAAATGTATAGAATTCCAGGAAATTAACTTTAAAACAATTTTTTTAAATCTCCACCATTTAAAAGGGGGGCCACTAAAATGTTTTGCCAATGAGGTGGGAGGGGGGGCCCAACCAAATCTTGCGTGCATGAGTGCGCAATTGAATGAGGGGATGGGGTGTGAAGTGATTGGTTCAAGGAAGGGGTGGTAAATATATAGCACTTAACATTTGCCTTCCATCTTCACAAAATGTATCAATTTGTCAATTTGCACAAAAGGAAAATTAACATGTTTTTCCCGCTAAATGTTAGGGTTAATGTTCTTCAAGTGTGTAGGTCAGGGATGGGCAACTTTGATGGGGGTAGGGGCTACAACAAATCTGAACTCATCATGAGGGGCCACAGTTGTTCGCGGGTCTGTGCACCCACATCCAATCCAAACCCACTTAGCAAATCTAAAACTGACTATCAGTGACTGACATAACAAGCCAAAAACTGCTAATGCACAACCAAATTTCGAAATTGCACCTTGTGTATTCTACTATTCCAACACAACAGTAAGTTGAGACTCCAACTGAGTTCCAATTAATTAATTTGTATTTATTTAAAAAACAATATATATATATATACTGTATATATATATATAAATATATATATATATATATATATATATATATATATTGTTTTTTAAATAAATACAAATTAATTAATTGGAACTGTAGCCCAAGGGTGGGAAACTGGCGGTCACCTCAAATCAAGATTTGAGGTGACCGCCAGTTTCCCACCCTTGGGCTACAGTAACAACAGACCAGGTAGACTCCTAGAAAACAAAGCCTTTATTACTCATAGTCAATGCAATATAACTCTGTTTAACACCTGTAGCTCAGTTGGTAGAGCATGGTGCTTGCAACGCCAGAGTTGTGGGTTCGATTCCCACGGGGGGCCAGTGTGAGAAGTGTATGCACGCACTAAAACTGTAAATTACTCTGGATAAGAGCGTCTGCTAAATGACTAATATATAAATGTTTACCAAACATCATTTTTGGAACGATTTACACAAAGGATATGGCCATGTTGTAGGCTACTTATTAGCTGATTGACTTAACTGATAAGATACTGAATGACCGATAAGATACTGAATGACCGCTAGAAGAGCTCAGACATAAAACACTAAAACAAACTTCCCATCAATGATCTCTCTCATCGTTCTCTCTGTCTCGGGTTGAGTAAGACCTGGCAGGCTACCTGCCACACACGTGGGAATGCTGCGCGGCGCAACAAATATGATGCAGCTCGCGCAAAATGCGCGCTTTGGCACAGAGGTATGGAGCGGTGGAGCCGTTTGGGAGAAGGATTATATTAACGCAATTTGAAGCCCAGATGCACGACATATCGTGACGTAATTACCACACATTGTCTGCAAACATTCGCGACTGACAAGTAGACTAGATGAGAGTGTTTCATGACAGAAACACATCTTGAATTGTAGCTTTTAGTTGCAGGTGAATCATTTAGTAGGCCTGTATAAAACAATATGAAGACAATATAGCAATTGGCAGATGTTTTTTGGAGTCTAGAGGGAGTGCAAATTGATGTGCTGCCTAAAATTGAGTCCACATGCACCTGTTTAGCCCACACGCGTAATGTGAAGTGCGGAGCATTGCTTAAGGGAGGAGCGCGCTCCAACACGTTGTTCCTGACCAAGCCATTATAAGTGCAGTATATGGGCGTTTGGACCATATGATGGCTAACCACAATAAGACGTTACTTTAAGTTGGTGTAAAGAAGCATGGACAATAATAATAATAATAATAATAATAATAATAATAATAATAATAATAATAATAATAATAATAATAATAATAATGATAATGACAGTAACAATAATTATAATAATGATTTTAATTAACCTATAATCAAAATAATCAGGTAGGCCTATATCATTAATTATCGTGGGCTTATTATCATAATTATCATTTGTCATTAATGTATTAGGTCTACTGCCATTATTATTATTATTATTATGATTATTATTATTATTATTATTATTATTATTATTATTATTATTATTATTATTATTATTATCCCCTTTATAGGCAAAAGCTCATGTCCTGTAAACATGTAATGTGCATGCATAATAATAATCGCCTCACCTTTATTTTCAATCACGGAGTTATTGGGAAATAAGTTCAGTCTCTTCTTTTCCCTTCTCTGAGTCTCGCGCATCCGCTTCAGAGATGTTCGACCGCTGAAAAGCCAAGCCTTCAGTGTGTCCAGGGCATGAGCGAGCGCAGCAGCAGAAACCAAACAGACGGATTTCTATCACAGTAATCCGTGGAGCTCCGGTGCTCAACAATCCGACTGAATGAGCTCTGCCTCACTTCGCTCCCTCGCGCGTTCACTTCCCCCACCTACCCTCCTCCTGTTCACCCCTTTTCTTCTCTGTCTTGTGCTTTGGAATGACCGATTCTCGTTGGTTGACGATACAATCTCGACGCCCCCCATCTACATATATCTCTATTAATGTTTAAACACTTTTACCTTCACATAACACACTCACAAGCTATTGTGCATGTGTTTGTTAATGTGTTTGTTCGAGGGGTGTCAGTATCAGGTCAGGTATAGTCATTGTGGGGTTAACAACAAGTTCACTATTTTCTGTTGTAAGCAGTAAAGGTTATATTGGGGGTATAGAATGACTGGCGGTTATTTAGTGAACACTGCTCATGTAATGAGTAGCCTTGCCTGAGACTTGAAAACTCCCAAAGCCACTGCCTGCTTTAACTCAGCAGGCTAATTCGAACAAATTCAAATTCAGTTGGTCACCAATTTCAGTGGGTCACATTGGTGCCTTAATCGGAACTGTCAGTTGATGTATCAATTGATGCGGTAGTTGTGGAGAGTAGCCTAAATCAAAGGTGACTGCAGTGTAGCAGAGGCAGTCGGGTGAACCACAGTCGTAACCTTGCCTGAAACCTGACGACTTGCTTTAGCTCCACTTGTCACACTTGTCATATGGTATGAACGTTTGTCTGGATTAGAAGACATTGTTATTTGGTCCTCACACAGACATAAAGTACTGATTCATGACAGGTGGATATCATTGGTACTGTACCATGTGGATTCAGTTACAGTAGTAGCACAACATCTACATGGCCTGTTACCACACTGTTTTGGCACATCCTCATTTTTTAAATGTTTTGTCATTTAGCTGATGCTCTTCTCCAGAGCAACTAAAAGGAGCAATTAGGGTTATGTTCTTGCTGAAGGGCACAGTGTCATATTTTTCACCTATTCAGCTCAGGGATTCGAACCAACAACCTTTCGGTTACTGCCCCAATGTTCTTAATAACCACTAGGCTACCTGCCAATCCTCCATTTATGACCCATGACCATAGAGGAAAACATGAGAGCAGTTACCAGCCACACACAATGAACCTCATGTGGATTGTGTAATAACTCAAAGGTGCTACGAGGCTATTCTGGAGGGAAAGTGGTTTGGTGGGAAAATGGATAGGACAGAAGGAAAGGGATGATGACAGTGGGATAGGCACAGACATGTTGAGTGCAGAAGAGACCCTTCTCGATGTCGTTAAAGTAGCTATCATTTACATTCTAGTCATTTAGCAGACGCTCTTATCCAGAGGGACTTACAGTTAGTGAGTGCATACATTTTTCATACTGCCCCCGCCGTGGGAAACGAACCCACAACCCTGGCGTTGCAAGTGCCATGCTCTACCAACTGAGCTACAGGGGACCTATGGAGTACTATGGAGTATGGAGTATACTCCTGAGTGGCGCAGTGGTCTAAGGCACTGCATCGCAGTGCTAACTGTGCCACTAGAGATCCTGGTTCGAATCCAGGCTCTGTCGCGACCGGGAGACTCATGGGCGGTGCACAATTGGCCCAGCGTCGTCCAGGGTAGGGGAAGGAATGGCCGGCAGGGATGTAGCTCAGTTGATAGAGCATGGCGTTTGCAATGCCAGGGTTGTGGGTTCGATTCCCACGGGGGGCCAGTATGAAAAAAAAAATGTAATCACTAACTGTAAGTCGCTCTGGATAAGAGCGTCTGCTAAATGACTAAAATGTAATGTAAATGAGTACGGTTAAGTAAATTCTAATTGTAGCACATATCCTTTGGTCTATTTCTGTGTTGGAATAGCTCACCTGCCACCTATATCCCTCTCCTTTCTAACAAAGCATGTGCTAGGAGTACTTTATTTTACGGTACTTAAATGACAAGGTATTTGTGACTGACCGGCTCGATTTGGTCTTATGTAGCAACATTTGAAATTGTGTTTTTTACATTGGATAAATGTAGATAAAAGTGGTGTACTGTATCATATACTACAGTTGAGAAACAATGGGAAAGTAATTCTGCTTTGAAAGTTGATAAACTTGTATCCCCACTTTTGAGAAAATGTCCCTTGAATGTTTTGGTACACCTACTGGGGAGCTCTTCTTTGTCTACACCCATTCAGCCTTAGCCCCACCTATCTCTTTAAGGATTCACATGTGAGGCCATGTGCTAAACAGAGTGAGTATGGTAGTGTACTAAATAACCAAAGATTTCAAGACTAAAGGCTGGTTTATACTACATATCTTGACATGTCTGTAGACAGTTGTCGCAGTGACATCATGAACATTCAATTGTTGTCCAACATCAAACTTGTCGTTGTTGTTATGAAAAAGTATAAACACAAAAACGACAGGCTGCATGACATCAGCAGTCTGGTAGTCTAAAATAACATAACCGGTGTATTTTAACACCAATAAAACCATCTGTTTAAAAATGAATTTAGTATATGTCAATCTAGCAAACCAGGCAACTAAAAGCAACTTTCTAAACAATGTTTTGGTTAGTTTCTAGCTTGTTAGCTAGTTAGCTAACATTAAGTTAGCTGGCTAGCCGGTTCAAACAATGACCATATCATATACAGTGAGGGAAAAAAGTATTTGATCCCCTGCTGATTTTGTACGTTTGCCCACTGAAAAAGAAATGATCAGTCTATAATTTTAATGGTAGGTTTATTTGAACAGTGAGAGACAGAATAACAACAAAACAATCCAGAAAATGTCCAGCATGTCAAAAATGTTTTAAACGTACGGATCAGCAGGGGATCAAATACTTTTTAGCTGACAACGTCTTAACTTTAGGTATTCATTATTACAGGAAAATATACTCACAACAAGTTAACGGTGAGCTAATTACAGAAAATAGCTTACGTTTGTGTGTGACTAAATAAAAGTAGGGCATTCTACCGGAGAATTTTAGAAGTTGGACACTGTCTCGTTGGCCTAAGGTTATATCCTAATTTGACTTTGGTGCAGGTCATGTTGTTCTTCACATTACCGTCTCTGGTAAACACACACTATATCAAATAAAATCTAAGTTTATTTGTCACATGCACAGGATACAGAAGGTGTAAACGGTACAGTGAAATGGTTACTTGCATCGTGGAGTCTTTTGTTTAGACATGTAGCTAGCTAGCTAAATAATTAACCATAATCCCAACTCATAACATTACTACCCTGCATGAATCTGCAGGTAGATAAACCTAACCAACTAATTTAGGTTAAATGTTAGCTAGCTAGCTAACATTAGGCTATAACTAGCAATGCAAATGGCTCTGAGATTCTAATAATATTACTACGCAGATCATACATGTAACGTTAGCTAGCGAGCCAGCCAGCTAACGTTAGCTAGCTAACTAACAGTACATTTTAACTTGCAATGAAAACAACTTTCTGACAAAATTAGAAACGTATGATATCTGAAAATGTAGCTAGCTAAACTTTCTTACCCATATACATGGATGAACGCTTGTCACAGATGCCAAGGTTACCTTAATTTGAAGATGTAATCTGGAGACAGGTGTTTTCTCTTTTCAACTCCCTCGTCATATTTGCAATCAAACGCCAGAATTTTCTCCATCTCAATCTCCATTTACAGATGGCACACACATTTATTATTGAGGCACATTAAAGTTCAAATGTTCCAGAAAGAATATCTAACAAAAAACGCATTTTGATAAAAAATAAATAAAGTTTACATTCAAATGCCTCTCCTGTGAAGTAGTGTTGTTGAAGTTTGGGAAAAATCCAGGGTTGGATGGCATACCAGTCGATGCCAAACCTTTTTTGATATATTCAGAGGACCATTATTAGCATTTTTTAACCCTCCTATGTAAATGGTAGATTATCAGACGCTCAAGAAGAAGGTCTGATTTCATTATTACTGAAACAGGATACAAGTGGGAAATATAAAGGCCCCTTACACTTCAGTGTTGTGATGCAAAAATTCTAGCAACATGTATAGCGCATGGAATTAAAAAGGTATTGTCGGACATTATTCATTCTAATCAGACAGGTTTTTTACATGGACAATACATTGGAGATAATATAAGGCAAGTACTGGAAACAATAGAACACTATGAAAAATCTGGGAAACCAGGTCTGCTATTCATAGCAGACTTTGAAAAGGCATTTGATAAAGTACGACTGGAGTTTATATATAAATGCCTGGAGCATTTCAATTTTGGAGAATCTCTTATAAAATGGGTTAAAATCATGTATAGTAACCCTAGGTGTAAAATAGTACGGCATATCTATTTCTTATGGCCATTGAAATGTTAGCTATTGAAATCAGATCCAACAATAATATCAAGGGATTAGACATCCAGGGCTTAAAAACAAAGGTGTCATTGTACGCTGATGATTCATGTTTTCTTTTAAATCCACAACTTCAATCCCTCCAAAGCCTCATAGAGGATCTTGATACATTTTCTAACCTCTCTGGATTAAAACAAAATTACGATAAATGTACTATATTATGTATTGGATCACTAAAAAATACAATTTTTACATTACCATGTAGTTTACCAATAACATGGTCTGATGGTGATGTGGATATATTCGGAATACTTATCCAAAATGAAATAAATGATCTCACTCCAATACATTTCAATAGAAAGTGAGCAAAAATAGATAAGATCTTGCTACTATGGAAAGGTAAAAACCTGTCTATTCGTGGAAAAATCACCCTGATTAACTCTTTACTAGTTTACCTACAGTGGGGAGAACAAGTATTTGATACACTGCCGATTTTGCAGGTTTTCCTACTTACAAAGCATGTAGAGGTCTGTCATTTTTATCATAGGTACACTTCAACTGTGAGAGACGGAATTTAAAACAAAAATCCAGAAAATCACATTGTATGATTTTTAAGTAATTAATTTGCATTTTATTGCATGACATAAGTATTTGATCACCTACCAACCAGTAAGAATTCCGGCTCTCACAGACCTGTTAGTTTTTATTTAAGAAGCCCTCCTGTTCTCCACTCATTACCTGTATTAACTGCACCTGTTTGAACTCGTTACCTGTATAAAATACACCTGTCCACACACTCAATCAAACAGACTCCAACCTCTCCACAATGGCCAAGACCAGAGAGCTGTGTAAGGACATCAGGGATACAATTGTAGACCTGCACAAGGCTGGGATGGGCTACAGGACAATAGGCAAGCAGCTTGGTGAGAAGGCAACAACTGTTGGCGCAATTATCATAAAATGGAGGAAGTTCAAGATGACGGTCAATCACCCTCGGTCTGGGGCTCCATGCAAGATCTCACCTCGTGGGGCATCAATGATCATGAGGAAGGTGAGGGATCAGCCCAGAACTACACGGCAGGACCTGGTCAATGACCTGAAGAGAGCTGGGACCACAGTCTCAAAGAAAACCATTAGTAACACACGACGCCGTCATGGATTAAAATCCTGCAGCGCACGCAAGGTCCCCCTGCTCAAGCCAGCGCATGTCCAGGCCCGTCTGAAGTTTGCCAATGACCATCTGGATGATCCAGAGGAGGAATGGGAGAAGGTCATGTGGTCTGATGAGACAAAAATAGAGCTTTTTGGTCTAAACTCCACTCGCCGTGTTTGGAGGAAGAAGAAGGATGAGTACAACCCCAAGAACACCATCCCAACCGTGAAGCATAGAGGTGGAAACATAATTCTTTGGGGATGCTTTTCTGCAAAGGGGACAGGATGACTGCACCGTATCGAGGGGAGGATGGGCAACACAGACTTTCAACTCCCTCCAAAGATTTTCTATGGGGTTGAGATCTGGAGACTGGCTAGGCCACTCCAGGACCTTGAAATGCTTCTTACGAAGCCACTCCTTCGTTGCCCGGGCGGTGTGTTTAGGATCATTGTCATGCTGAAAGACCCAGCCACGTTTCATCTTCAATGCCCTTGCTGATGGAAGGAGGTTTTCACTCAAAATCTCACGATACATGGCCCCATTCAATCTTTCCTTTACACGGATCAGTCGTCCTGGTCCCTTTGCAGAAAAACAGCCCCAAAGCATGATGTTTCCACCCCCATGCTTCACAGTAGGTATGGTGTTCTTTGGATGCAACTCAGCATTCTTTGTCCTCCAAACACGACGAGTTGAGTTTTTACCAAAAAGTTCTATTTTGGTTTCATCTGACCATATGACATTCTCCCAATCCTCTTCTGGACCATCCAAATGCACTCTAGCAAACTTCAGACGGGCCTGGACATGTACTGGCTTAAGCAGGAGGACACGTCTGGCACTGCAGGATTTGAGTCCCTGGCGGCGTAGTGTGTTACTGATGGTAGGCTTTGTTACTTTGGTCCCAGCTCTCTGCAGGTCATTCACTACGTCCCCCCGTGTGGTTCTGGGATTTTTGCTCACCGTTCTTGTGATCATTTTGACCCCACGGGGTGAGATCTTGCGTGGAGCCCCAGATCGAGGGAGATTATCAGTGGTCTTGTATGTCTTCCATTTCCTAATAATTGCTCCCACAGTTGATTTCTTCAAACCAAGCTGCTTACCTATTGCAGATTCAGTCTTCCCAGCCTGGTGCAGGTCTACAATTTTGTTTCTGGTGTCCTTTGACAGCTCTTTGGTCTTGGCCATAGTGGAGTTTGGAGTGTGACTGTTTGAGGTTGTGGACAGGTGTCTTTTATACTAATAACAAGTTCAAACAGGTGCCATTAATACAGGTAACGAGTGGAGGACAGAGGAGCCTCTTAAAGAAGAAGTTACAGGTCTGTGAGAGCCAGAAATCTTGCTTGTTTGTAGGTGACCAAATACTTATTTTCCACCATCATTTGCAAATAAATTCATAAAAAATCCTACAATGAGATTTTCTGGAAAAAAAATCTCAATTTGTCTGTCATAGTTGACTTGTACCTATGATGAAAATTACAGGCCTCTCTCATCTTTTTAAGTGGGAGAACTTGCACAATTGGTGGCTGACTAAATACTTTTTTTCCCCACTGTATATATATGCGAGAGAAAAAAACATATGGGGGATTCGAAGTGATGCAGACAATTACATTGACGGAAGTTGCAATCTATCTGTAATATTAAAGCTGATCTACCCCCTAAAAAATAAAATATTAAATACAAATAAAGGATTGTTGAAGTAAGGACCACATTGTTACCCGCCCACCCGCCCACCCGACTAGAATCACTACTCTCGACGGGTCTGACCTAGAGTATGTGGACAACTACAAATATCTAGGTGTCTGGTTAGACTGTAAGCTCTCCTTCCAGACTCACATTAAGAATCTCCAATCCAAAGTTAAATCTAGAATCGGTTTCCTTTTCGCAACAAAGCCTCCTTCACTCATGCTGCCAAACATGCCCTCGTAAAACTGACTATCCTACCGATCCTTGACTTCGGCGATGTCATTTACAAAATAGCCTCCAACACTCTACTCAGCAAATTGGATGTAGTCTATCACAGTGCCATCCGTTTTGTCTCCAAAGCCCCATATAATACCCACCACTGTGACCTGTACGCTCTTGTTGGCTGGTCCTCACTACATATTCGTCGCCAAACCCACTGGCTCCAGGCCATCTATAAATCACTGCTAGGCAAATCCCCACCTTATCTTAGCTCATTGGTCACCATAGCAACACCCACCCGTAATCTGCGCTCCAGCAGGTATATCTCACTGGTCATCCCCAAAGCCAACACCTCCTTTGGCCGCAATTCCTTCCAGTTCTCTGCTGCCAATGACTGGAACAAATTGCAAAAATCTCTGAAGCTGGAGACACTTATCTCCCTCACTAACTTTAAGCATCAGTTGTCAGAGCACCTTACCGATCACTGCACCTGTACACAGCCCATCTGAAATTAGCCCGCCCAACTACCTCATCCCTATATTGTTATTTATTTTGCTCATTTGTACCCCAGTATCTCTATTTGCACATCATCTCTTGCACATCTATCATTCCAGTGTTAATACTAATTGTAATTATTTTGCACTATAGCCTATTTATTGCCTTACCTCCATAACTTGCTACATTTGCACACACTGTATATATATGTATTTCTGTTGTATTTTTGACTTTGTTTTGTTTTACCCCATATGTAACTCTGTGTTGTTGTTTTTATCGCACTGCTTTGCTTTATCTTGGTCAGGTCGCAGTTGTAAATGAGAACTTGTTCTCAACTGGTTTACCTGGTTAAATAAAGGTAAAATAAATAAAAAATAAAATAAAAAAACACAAAGTCCTATTGCTAGTTGATTGCCTCTACCATGAAATAAAGTGCAACCCATCATGTGTATTTTTTCACTCTCTATTTTCCTCTCTATGAATTGGGATTGTGTTTTTAATGTTGTTGATATTTTCTCCCTTTTGGACTGGGATAAAAAAAAAGTGTTTTAGGGATACCCTCTTACAAAGTCACAGGCCAGGGATAGCATGAATAGAGTCCAAGACAGGGACGGCTTGTTCAATAGGGCGATATGGGCGACGCACTGCCAAACGGGAAAAGGAAGGGATTTTTTTTCTAATCAATTATAAATAAATAAAAAATATATATATATATAATTTTTTTTTATAAATTTATAAAAAATTATATCACGGCAACAGCAGTTATCAGTGTTCACGTCTGATCTGCCAGCCACTAAATGTCAAATCAGGCTAAAGTCGTGCTTCAAATGGCCCCGCCCGTTTTTTGGGCGATTTCAGTCAGGTTGAAAATCGCCCAGAAGTCTCTCATAGCCTGTCATGTAAAATTTATTTTTTTCACATTTCAAAGCTTTCAATACATTCTCTATGGGTGTCTGTGTGCATGCACTTACACGCTTTCGTCATACGTGACGTAACGTTGAACGTAACTAAGACAATGGCGGCTATCAGCGTCTATGTTGCGACCTGCAGTGTGGCGTTATTTTATGTTTTTAATTTGTAGACTTAGTTTACAAACATTCTGCAAACATTCTGCTTTGGACTGATCTTCGGTTTTGGACTGATCTTGTTGATCGTGTACATACCCGCTACTGAACGGACTAAATAATGAAAACGCTGCTGGCAGAGAGGTGGAGCCGGCCACCTTCACCCTGGTCAGAGCGGACCGCGATCCTGGTAAGAGAGCGACTGTACCCCGACATTGAACTGCTTTCTGTGTCATTGAACCTTACTATTGTTGATAAAACAAGTTTACTGGAGAACGGAGAAAAAGTAGAGACTTTTGGACAAGGTGGATAATTGTATAATATAAGGCAGTTTATTCAGAGGTAAAGATATCTGCAATCGCGTTCACGGACCCGTTCGTCAAACTCTTAGGGAGCTATAAATCAAGCCCCATTACTTACCATATCAGATAAGAGAAATTGCTGCAGCTACATATATTTTACATCCTGGCCCTACATAGTTCACTATTTGCATCACTTACCAAAATATTACATGTGGTCATATATGCTTGGAAAGTGGAGATGCCATAGAACGTCAAAAAAGTAAACATTGCTGGAGACGCATTGCGTTTGCTAGCGAAGAGATTTGTTGTGGCAAATGAACTTGGGCTGGGAATTGCCAGGAACCTCACGATAAGATATATGCATCAGCATTGCGAGTCTCATGATTCTATACGTATTGCGATTCGATACTGTGATTTTATTGCGCACCATATGTCTGTTGCAGAGGGATCAGAAAGCCATGAGAACGAGTTTTGATCAGTCATGGAAATAAAAGTGCTGAAAACAAATTGGCTCCCAATGTGAAAAGATTGAGAACAAGCTATGAAGGAACAATAATGGTGTTTTGGTGCAGGTACAGCCAACTAGCGCTAAAATATTGCGATATTGTCAATACAGTATATCGTAAAGTATCACTATGTAACTCGATTTCTTTCACCCCAATCCCTCAAATTAACGGTAAATAACTGAATTGTTTGCCCCACATTTAGCTAAGATGATTAGCTAGCCAGCTAAAATGTTTTATTTAGTTAGCAGTCGCATCTACAATAGTTTACTGTCAATAACATGTCTCCAAAAATGACGTGGTGTCTCCAATTGTGTTGACATTTTACAATTGCAATGCGCATCCATGAGTATCCACTTTCTGTAGCTCAGCTGGTAGAGCATGGTGCTTGTAACGCCAAGGTAGTGGGTTCGATCCCCGGGACCACCCATACACAAAAATGTATGCACGCATGACTGTAAGTCGCTTTGGATAAAAGCGTCTGCTAAATGGCATATTATTATTATTATTATTATTATTATTATCTGAAGAGAGCCCCGAAACATTGTGTGCAGACATTTTATGCAATAAATGAAGTAGGTTCAATCTAGTAGTTCTGATCTTCTGATTGGTCCTGATGAGTTGGGCGAGGTCCCCTCCAGGCTACTGTCACTGTTGCATTGGCTCTGAGTCGGGTTCTCTGTCTTCAAATGTTCAGCCTAAGAGAGGGGATTTTTGTGTGTGTGTGTGTGTGTGTGTGTGTGTTTAACAGTGATGATGTGTGTGTGTGTGTGTGTTTAACAGTGATGATGTGTGTGTGTGTGTGTGTTTGTGTGTGTGTGTGTCCTCAGAGCAAGAACTCGTGAGTTGGAAGAACTGAGAGGCCTATGGCGTGGGTGTTGTCCTTGGCCACCTGCTGACAAGGCTGACAAGATAGGACCCTTTTGTCCATTGTTATTGGATAGGAACATAACTTATAACCAGCTCCTGACCTAAATAGATCTTAGCACAACATTTTACTCAACATATCATATTCCATATTCACTATAACAAATATATTTACTACGACATTAGCAAGAACCGCCACATCCTCAGCCGGCTAATCCAGTGTGTGAAGTTTTGCGGAGTGTTTGAGTTAGCTTTGCGAGGCAAAGATGAAACTGAGGGCTCCACCAACCCTGGTGTCACGAGTTACAAAGCCAGAACCCAGAAGCAGACCAGGACAAGGTAAGTTGAAACGAAGGTGAGTGTTTATTTACAAATTCAAGAGTGATGCTGAATAATCCAGGGAACAGAGCGGGCGGCGTTGATTAGTTGTTGGGGGTGCAGTGGTTGATCCAATCATGGCTCGGCAGCCGCCGACCACCAGGCAGAGGTGGGATGAAGGTTCCGGACGAGTGACTGCAGATGGAACAAAACGGAGGTAAGTAAACAACAAACCAACAAGGTGCAAAACAACAAAACTAACGCTAGAAGCTCTAAGACTGATACTCTGATAAACCTACTGTTCATGGCTAACGATCCGGCAGGGAATGGATGTTAGGCCAGAGCCTAAGAAGGGTGATGATCAGGACCAGGTGTGCAGATTGCTGATGGGATGCAGGTGCGGAAATCAAGAGAGCTCCCCGGAGCGTTCCAGAACCCTCGGGAAACTGGAGATCACGAGCAGAAAAACTAGTCCACAGACAGGACCCGACTCAGACTGCCGGGATCGTTACAGTACCCCCCCTCCGACGAACGCCACCGGGCGGACTCCCCGGAGCGCCAGGATGGAGGCGGTAGAAGTCACGGATGAGGTCAGCATCTAGGATCTGTCGCCGCGGAATCCAACTCCTCTCTTCAGGACCATACCCCTCCCAGTCCACGAGATACTGGAAACCCCGGCCCCGCCGTCTGGAATCCATGATGCGTCGCACCGTGTAGGCAGGACCACCTCCGATCATCCGAGGAGGAGGAGGAGGAGGCGGAGGAGGCAACAGAGGACTGAGGAAAACAGGCTTGAGGCAGGAGACATGAAAGGTGGGATGGACTCTGAGCGTCCTCGGGAGTTTGAGTCGAACTGCCACCGGATTGATCACCTTCTCCACCACAAACGGACCAATGAACTTCGGTAACAACTTCCTAGACTCAGTCCGTAAAGGAAGATCCCGTGTGGCCAACCAGACCCTATCTCCGATGGTATAGGTGGGAGCGGGGATCCGGCGACGATTCGCCTGGAGCTGATACCGGTCCGAAACTCTAAGGAGTGCCTTTCTGGCCCGATGCCAGGTCCGGTGGCAACGACGAATATGGGCCTGAACAGAAGGCACTGAGAGCTCCTTCTCCTGAGAAGGGAACAAGGGAGGTTGGTAGCCATACAGGCACTGGAAGGGAGACATCCCAGTGGCAGATGTAGGGAGAGTATTGTGGGCATACTCAACCCAAGGCAACTGAGAGACCCAGGAGGTGGGGTTGGAAGAGGCCAGGCAGCGTAGCGTGGATTCCATCTTCTGGTTGGCTCTCTCCGCCTGACCATTAGATTGGGGGTGAAAACCAGATGTGAGACTGACTGTAGCTCCAATGGCCAAACAGAAGGACTTCCAGACAGCAGAGGTAAACTGAGGGCCACGGTCGGAAACGATATCACTGGGCAAACCGTGGACCCTGAAAACCTCCCTAACCAGGATCTCGGACGTCTCCGAGGCAGAGGGAAGCTTGGCAATTGGCACAAAGTGGGCGAACTTGCTGAATCTGTCCACGATAGTCAGAACGACCGTGTTCCCCTCAGAAGCGGGCAACCCAGTGACAAAGTCCAGGGGCCAGATGCGACCATGGTCGCCGGGGAATAGGGAGGGGGTGAAGTAGTCCAGAGCTGGGCCGATTGGTACTCTTATTCTGCGCACACACTGGACAGGCAGCAACATAACCCCGAGTATCCTCGGCCATGGCAGGCCACCAAAAACGTCTGCGAAGAAACGCCATCGTCCGAGCCACGCCAGGGTGACAAGCCATCTTGCTGGCGTGGGACCATTTGAGGACCGCAGGACGAACCGACTCAGGCACAAACAACCGACCGGGTGGACCGTTACCGGGACCGGGCTGCGTCTGAAGGCC
The DNA here is from genome assembly GCF_020615455.1 of Coregonus clupeaformis. NCBI lineage: Eukaryota > Metazoa > Chordata > Actinopteri > Salmoniformes > Salmonidae > Coregonus > Coregonus clupeaformis. Next base: position 48,452,554 of record NC_059210.1, on the reverse strand, counting down.
GCCATCACCTCCTCCTCAATCTTCCACCTAACAGCTCCCACGACGCAGTTCCGGGGGAGAATTGTCTCGGTCTTGGACCCACTCTCCTCCGTCTTGGAGAACATCCGAGACAAGGCGTCCGCCTTGCCGTTCTTAGATCCAGGTCGGAACGTCAGGGAAAAATTGAATCGTCCGAAAAACAACGACCACCTGGCCTGACGGGAGTTGAGACGTCTAGCCGATTGCACGTAAGCAAGATTCTTGTGGTCAGTCCAGACAATAAACGGTTGCTCCGCCCTCCAACCAGTGGCGCCACTCCTCCAAGGCAAGTTTCACCGCGAGAAGCTCCCGGTTACCCACATCGTAATTCCTCTCCGCAGGCGAAAGGCGACGAGAGTAGTAGGCGCAGGGATGGAGTTTACTGTCCGTGGAGCATCGCTGCGACAGGATGGCGCCAACTCCCACATCAGACGCGTCCACTTCAACGACGAACTGACGGGCCGTGTCCGGTTGAGAGAGAATCGGTGCGTTGGTGAATCGCCTCTTCAAATCCAGAAACGCTCGATCCGCCTCCGGATTCCACTTGAAGCTCCTGATACTGGAAGTCAAGGCAGTTAACGGAGCGGCCACACGGCTGTAATCCCGGATGAATCTGCGGTAGAAATTCGCAAACCCCAAAAATCTCTGGAGCTGCAATCTCGTACCGGGCTGGGCCCATTCCAGAACCGCTCTAACCTTCTCCTGGTCCATCCTAATCTCTCCCCTGGAGATGATGTACCCGAGAAAGGATGTCGTGTGGGCGTGAAACTCGCACTTCTCGGCCTTCACGAACAGGCGATTCTCCAACAATCGCTGCAGAACCTGCCGGACATGCTGGACGTGGTCGGAAGGTTCCTTCGAGAAGATCAGAATGTCATCCAGATAAACAAACACAAAGAGACCGATCATATCTCTCAGGACGTCGTTCACCATACTCTGGAATACCGCTGGAGCATTGGTCAGTCCAAACGGCATCACCTGATACTCGAAGTGACCCATCGGTGTATTGAAACCCGTCAACCACTCGTCTCCCTCTCTGATCCGGACCATGTGATACGCATTGCGTAGGTCTAGCTTGGTGAACACCGTAGCACCCTGTAAGGAGTCGAAGGCAGAACTCATCAAGGGCAGGGGATACTTGTTCTTGACCGTGATGTCATTCAACCCCCGATAATCAATACACGGTCGAAGAGAGCCATCCTTCTTACCCACAAAGAAGAATCCTGCCCCCAGGGGTGATGACGAGGACGAACGAGACCAGCAGCTAGGGACTCCTTGATGTAGGTCTCCAAAGCCTCACGTTCAGGGCGGGAGATACTGTATAACCTTCCCTTGGGGTAGACAGCTCCAGGGAACAGGTTGATGGCACAATCATATGGTCGGTGGGGGAGGGAGTGACAGAGCCTTCTGCTTACTGAACACTTCCCCCAAATCGTGATATGTCTCGGGAACCAGGGACAAATCTGGGGGTTTAGCCTCAATCACCTGACTGGGAACCGAATGGGGACAGGCAGTCTTGAGACAGTTAGCATGACAATCAAGGCTCCAACTCGTTACCTTGCCCGTCACCCAATCGAACGTGGGATTGTGTTCCTTCAGCCAGGGGTACCCAAGGACCAGAGGAACATGGGAAGACGGCAGAATGAAGAATGAAATCATCTCCGAATGATTCCCCGACAACAGCATCTTAACCGGTTCAGTCCTCATCGTGATACGTGCCAGACTACTGCCGTTCAGAGTGGTCGCTTCAATGGCTTCCGGCAATTGCTCCTTGGAAAGCCCCAGCTGTTCCACCAACTCGGCATCAAGAAAGCTTCCATCGGCACCTGAATCGATAAAAGCGTTAATCGCTAAGCTCTGATTCCTGTTCACAAGGGTAGCCGGGAAACGGGGTCTGACAGAGGTATTGAGAGGTCGAAACTGGCTCGCTAAAAGTCCTCCCAACTTTAGCGAGCCGCGCAGTTTGACGACCGCCGGGAACAGGTGGCGAGGTAATGTCCCGAACCACCACAGTAGAGGCAACAGTTAGTCCTACGTCTGAGTTGGCGTTCCTCCTTGGTTAACCCGTGCCGCCCTACTTGCATTGGTTCCGAATCGGGAGACAGGACCTCTCCACTAATCCTGTGTGGTGGACGATGATCGACGTATTCTGGTCCAATCCCGACCCGACTGGAACCTGAGAAGCTGATCGATTGGACGGACCCCATTGCTTCTCCCTCCTTCGCTCTCGGACTCGATTATCCACCCGAATAGACAAGGCTACCAAGCTGTCCAGGTCACTAGGCTCCGGATAGGAGATCAACTCATCCTTGAGCTGCTCCGACAGACCCTGGTAAAAGGCCGCTTGCAGAGACTCCTCATTCCACCCACTCTCCACAGCCAACGTCTTGAACTCGATCACGAAGTCGGCCACGCTGCGAGTTCCTTGGTGAAGCGAAAACAGGCGCCTAGCTGCGTCCCTCCCTCGGACGGAATGGTCGAAAAGCTTCCTCATCTCGGCCGTGAACCCCTGGTATGAAGCCATGCAGGGGTCTTGTCGTTCCCAAACGGCTGAAGCCCACTCCAGCGCTCGACCACGCAGCAACTCAATCACAAAGGCTATCCTAGCCTTGTCTGTGGCATAAGAGTAGGGCTGTAGATCGAACACTAACCCACACTGCATAAGGAAAGAACGGCATCTTCCCAGCTCCCCCTCATATTTATCCGGCGTCGGAACCTTGGGCTCACGGAAGGACACCGCTCCAGACGCGGCAGGCGAGATGGATGAAACCGGTAGTGGATCCTCCACCGGAAACTTGCGCTGGTTCTGGACCTCCGTCAGACCGGTAGAAAGGTTCCGAACTGCCAACGCGATCTCCTGTAGCTCCGTGCTATGATGGCCCAACATCTTCTCCTGATGGGTAATGGCATGGCGAACAGAGTCCAGGTCCGCTGGGTTCATTAATGGCCGGATCGTTCTGTCACGAGTTACAAAGCCAGAACCCAGAAGCAGACCAGGACAAGGTAAGTTGAAACGAAGGTGAGTGTTTATTTACAAATTCAAGAGTGATGCTGAATAATCCAGGGAACAGAGCGGGCGGCGTTGATTAGTTGTTGGGGGTGCAGTGGTTGATCCAATCATGGCTCGGCAGCCGCCGACCACCAGGCAGAGGTGGGATGAAGGTTCCGGACGAGTGACTGCAGATGGAACAAAACGGAGGTAAGTAAACAACAAACCAACAAGGTGCAAAACAACAAAACTAACGCTAGAAGCTCTAAGACTGATACTCTGATAAACCTACTGTTCATGGCTAACGATCCGGCAGGGAATGGATGTTAGGCCAGAGCCTAAGAAGGGTGATGATCAGGACCAGGTGTGCAGATTGCTGATGGGATGCAGGTGCGGAAATCAAGAGAGCTCCCCGGAGCGTTCCAGAACCCTCGGGAAACTGGAGATCACGAGCAGAAAAACTAGTCCACAGACAGGACCCGACTCAGACTGCCGGGATCGTTACACCTGGTAAGCCAACACTTTTGAGATCAGTCAATAAATGCTTCTGGTATTGACTTATATGCTGCCCCTGTCTTCATGTTGTTGCTGGACATATCTTTTTTTAAATGTGTGTAGGTCACCTAAATCATCAGAAAAATTGCCCCTCCTGAGAATTTTTTCAGGAGCCGCCACTGGTCCAAGATGACTTACTACGACAGCTTCCGAAAGTAGGCTTCATTTAGTCTGGATACTGGTCTTTTGAGCTAACTTTCCACTACTTTTGTCATTTGCCGAAGAGACTGGCCTTTTGGCAATCTCAACGTTCAATATGCAGCCGGATTTACGGCACAGTTGTTGATTGGTAGTTGGAAACAACATTCATATTTTCCATGACAAAACATTATGGAACATTGGGTGTGCGCAAATTTGCCACAATATAGAATTAGAATTTTAAGAAGAACAACAAACAATACCGTTACGACCTGTTGTGGTCATTATTCCGTTGTGAGAAGACATTGTCAATGGAAGATCATGTTGTTCAAAGTGGCTAGAGATTCCTCCGTAATGAGAGAGAGAAATAATGACATGGAAAATATTAGCCTACAAGATTCAATCGAGCTGCGTTTGCTTCAGTTGCATCCCATTAATGAGAGGAAAGAAACGCAGATTAGCATTTTACATCATGCATCTTGTTCTGGAGGCAGCTCTGCAGAGTGGTCACTAGCTGGCACAGACACAAAGTCGTAAACCTAACCCTAATATTAACCCTAACCCTAACCCTAACCTTAACCACACCGCTAACCCTAATGCATAACCCTAACCTTAAATTAAGATTAAAAAGCAAATGTTTGTTTTCAATAATTTTTACAATATAACCAAGTCTGACTTTGCAGCTGGCCCATCTAAGGGGAAATCACACCGTTCTCGTCCGGTGCGATTTCCCCCAAGTTACCCTAAGCAAGTCATGATGATCAGAATATGTGCAAGGAATGACTTCCGGTGCCAGTTTTGCGTTTCTTTCTCAGTTGATGTTTATTGTCATTGAGTCTTGTCCTGGAGGCAGAACTGAGCGATTTCCCCTTAGATAGGACATCTGCAAAGTCAAAATTGGCTATATTGTAATAATGAATGAAAAGAAAAATTTGCTTTTTGGTCCTAATTTAAAGTTAGGGTTAGGCATTAGGGTTAACGGTTTGGTTAAGGTTAGGGTTAAGGTTAGGGTTAGGATTAAAATCTTATTTTATGACATTGTGGATATGCCAGCTAGTGACCACTCTGCAGAGCTGTTCCAGAACATTAATGGGATGCAACTGAAGCAAATGTAGCTCGATTGAATCTTGTAGGCTAATATTTTCCATACAATTATTTATCTCTCTCATTACAGGGTCCTCTCTAGCCACTTTGAACAAGTTGATCTTCCATTGACAATGCCTTCTCACAAGGGAATGACCACAGCAGGTTGTCAAGGTATTGTTTGTTGTTGTTCTTAAAATTCTAATTCTATATTGCGTCAAAACTCCATAGTCCTTGCCGGTGAAAAGCATACCCATAACATTATGCAGCCACCACCATGCTTGAAAATATGAAGAGTGGTACTCAGTGATGTGCTATGTTGGATTTGCCCCAAACATAATGCTTTGTGCTCAGGACAAAAAGTTAATTTCTTTGCCACATGTTTTTGCAGTTTTACTTTAGTGCCTTATTGCAAACAGGATGCATGTTTTTGTATATTTTTATTCTGTACAAGCTTCCTTCTCTTCACTCTGTCATTTAGGTTAGTATTGTGGAGTAACTACAATGTTGTTGATCCATCCTCAGGACACCTGTATCTTTGTAGTGACTGTGTGTATAGATACACCATCCAAAGTGTAATTAATAACTTCACCATGCTCAAAGGGATATTCAATGTCTGCTTTATTTTATTTTTACCCATCTACCAATAGGTGCCCTTCTTTGCGAGGCATTGGAAAACCTACCTGGTCTTTGTCGTTGACTCGGTGCTTGAAATTCACTACTCGACTGAGGGACCTTACAGATAATTGTATATGTGGGGTACAGAGATGGGGTAGTCATTAAAAAATAATAATAAACACCATTATTGCACACAGAGTGAGTCCATGCAACTTATTAGCACATTCATACTCCTGAACTTATTTAGGCTAGCTATAACAAAGGGGTTGAATACTTATTGACTCAAGACATTTCAGCTTTAGATTTATTATAAAAAATTCTAAAAACATAATTCCACTTTGGCATTATGGGGTATTGTGTGTAGATCAATGACATAACATCTAAATGTAATCCATTTTAAATGCAGGCTGTTACACAACAAAATGTGGAAAAAAGTCAAGGGGTGTGAATACTTTCTGAAGGCACCATATCTCTTGATATAAGGCTGTTTGCAGCGGATATGTGCAAACTTTGTGCAGTGAAATTCACCAGTCCCAATTCAAATACATTACATACTCTGCATATATAAAATGTTTATTTGCCACGTTCACATGATACAACAGGTGTAAAACAATACAGTGCAATTCTTACCTTGAGATCTCTTTCCCAACAATGCAGTGATAATAATTATAATATAGATAATAAAAAATACAAATGTATTACGATGTGAGATAGAAACACGAGAATGCAAGTATATACAGGTCAGTGCCAGTACCATATTCAATGTGCAGCGGTACTGGATTGGTTGCGGTGGGTTTATACATCAAATGTGACTGGTAGTAGGATAGACACTGAGTATACCAAACATTAGGAACACCTTGTCCCCCCTTTTACCCTAAGAACAGCCTCAATTCGTCAGGGCATGGACTCTACAAGGTGTCGAAAGCGTTCCACAGGGATGCTGGCCCATGTTGACTGCAATGCTTCCCACATTTGTGTCAAGTTGGCTGGACGTCCATTTGGGTGGTGGACCATTCTTGATACACATGGGAAACTGTTGAGCATGGAAAACCCAGCAGCATTGCAGTTTTTGACACAACCCGGTGCGCCTGGCACCTACTACCATACCCCGTTTAAAGGCACTTAACTATTTTGTCTTGCCCATTCACCCTCTGAATGGCACACATACACAATCCATGTCTCAATTGTCTCAAGGCTTAAAATGTATTCTTTAACCTGTCTCCTCCCCTTCTTCTACACTGATTTAAGTGGATTTAACAAGTGACATCAATAAGGGATCATAGCTTTCACCTGTATTCACCTGGTCAGTATGTGTCTTGGAAAGAGCAGGAGTTCTTAATGTTTTGTATACTCAGTGTATAAATACTTATGGTAATATACTAATGGTAATATATACATGTAAACAGGAGTAATAGTGACCAGTACCAGGATAAATAGATACATACTAATGGTAACGGCAATCAATAATCAATCGAAAGCAGTGCAATGGAGTAATACATCTAATCAAAAATCATTAAAGTAACATTAACCGTAGCTTGGATCAGGGAACCTCTGGGTATGTCGCTAGCGTGTTACAGAGTAATAAAGTTACCGGATCCTGGGGAATGCCTCTTGGAGTGAAGGTATAAATATTGTGTTGTATGGAGTGGTTAAGGAGGGAAGGTATAGATATTGTGTTGTATGGAGTGGTTAAGGAGGGAAGATATAGATATTGTGTTGCATGGAGTGGTTAAGGAGGGAAGGTATAGAAATTGTGTTGTATGGAGTGGTTAAGGAGGGAAGGTATAGAAATTGTGTTGTATGGAGTGGTTAAGGAGGGAAGATATAGATATTGTGTTGTATGGTGGGAGTTGAATGGAGCTAAAGACTGAACCTTAAACTTAAGCCACATCTTTGGATGGGGGATTAAAAACAAAAACAACATCAGCAGTACAGAGTGTAATACTGGTAACCAGTAGAGGGGTAAGCTCTAGGCCAGGGGTTCCCAAACTTTTTTGTGTCTGCGACCCCTTTTGTGATAGCAAATTCATCAGGGACCCCGTCATAGTATAAGAACACAAATCTTGCTTTAGGGCTCCATTCAATCTGTAAAGCTGAAGCATTACAGATTCCGTGATAGAAATGTAAAGGTAATTTCCAATTGAGCCGACATATGCAGTGTTTACCGTGAATGCAGTCTCTGCTAAAGCGGGAATGTTGTCTTTAAATTTCAATCACGCTGTAACGCTGAACTTCCACAATGCGGATTGAATAGAGCCCCTAGAGTGCAATACAAAAAGCACCCAAGCAGTATTACTATGACTTCTGCAGTACACGGCCGGACTAATCAAGTCTCGGGCCCTGGGAAAGAACATTTTAAAGGCCCTCCTCTTCGCATCAGAGAGAAAATGTTGCAGTTTTAAAGCTAATTTCCTGCAATTCTACACATTTTGCCATGGGGCAGAGTGTGCCATTTGCAGTTTTTAAGCTTAAATTACAGTGCATTTATGTTCAAAACAACATTTTTGGGGAACTGGGATACTGTGGAGTACTGTGGATACCAATATCCCTGTGAGCCTCCCAGGCCGATGTTGTGCATCTAAGGGTTAAGAACATCCATTGTGGATTAATAATATTATATTGTATTGTATTGCACCTTCTAAACTTTTTCCACGGACCCCGTGTCCAAAACTTCTTTAATCTGTTGTTTTTATTTGTATTTTTTAAATTGTATTATTATTATTATTATTATTTTGTATATATTTTGAGATCTGGCCACTTTGGGAACCCCTGTTCTAGGCAACTTCTGGCGCTGTGTTTATATTCAATGTATCCAGGGCTTCCGGTCTATCATAGAAAGCCCCCCCACCCCTCTCTCTCTCTCTGTCTCTCTCTCGCTCTGTGAGAAGCAGTAACCAGCTTCAGAATCCATTACATGGTTTCTGCTGCAGTGGAAGCCAAATAAACTAAGCAGCAATAAATCACATTGTCACCTCTGCTTGGCCACCTCGTCAGAGGCCTCCATATGGATGAGTGATCGTGAAATCACACAGTGGGCTTTAAATACACTACAGAATTGGTGTGTGTGGGTGTATGTGCACAGTGTTATGTGAATATATGTGCTTATGTGTGCAAGTACTGTATATGTTTCTGTGCATGTATATGACTGAATAATATATGTTTTCTGTTTGGTGCCTAAAGCCCCTCATAGCCATGCATTGGGTAGACATGGAGATGGAAAGGGGAGGAAGAGTGGGGTGGCAGGCAGGCAGGGTGAGTAGATCAGGGGCTAGGAGGGTGGGGATGGGTGTGATGGTGGTGTGTGTGTGAATGTGTAGGTGTGTGTGTGTGTGTGTGTGTGTGTGTGTGTGTGTGTGTGTGTGTGTGTGTGTGTGTGTGTGTGTGTGTGTGTGTGTGTGTGTGCGTGTGTGTGTGTGTGGTAGTGATAGCGAGGGGAGGTAAACACATCACAGAACACCTGCGAGGAGGTTAAATGTAAATGCATGGTCTCCATGGACACAGCAGAACCCTGAGAACATCACAAGACTAGTCCCACGTCTCTCTCGTGTCGACAGGAAGGAAGGCGATCTCTTTGTTGTCTAATTCCCTCTCCCTGGAGTCTCCAATGAGTGAGTCAAGGCGGATCTCTTTTCTTTGCTCTAAAGAACACGCAACGTTAGCGAAATCCGTAGTACAGCTTGGTTTGACTGTGAAACTGGACTGTGAACTGACATTATGTGTAGGCCTACGTCAGGTGTCAAGTGCCTTGCCCCTCAGCCTCTTCAGTGCAAACACTATGTAGCCCTCATCGCAGCACTTTTCTCAGCATTGTCAGGTGCTTTCCACTGGTCTCAGGGTCATTTTCTAGTTCCCAGCAGAACAGTCAAGTTGTGGTGAAGTGTTGGCCGGCTATACTGATGTTGACCTATGAACTAACAGGGGCCTGAGAATACGTCTGCTTTCAGCCGGGGTAGAAGAGCTCTCTCCTCAGGGGAATTTGGGGCCTAAATGAGGACCTTGTCCATTTCCAGTAAACAGGAGGAGAAAGGGGACAGAAAAGCTTTCATAAATCTTGTTCCTGTGCGAAAGAGAACGTATAATGTCTCTAGGATGCAGTCCACCCAAATATTTGATTGAACTTCGATCTCCCTCCAAGTATCCTTTGTACAGACTATTCCTACCAGGGCAGTGAGTGTCCAAGGGAAGGCTATGGTCAGAATGTAATTGTTGCCAAGAGCAGATTTGCTACAATGTGATGTCTCTCAGCTTGCTAATGCAATCTTGTAGATGTTGTCGAAACACCTCCCAAGATGCTTCCTATTCCTGTACAATCACAGATGGACATCTCACTCCTAAGCACCAGCATCACCAGCATCACCAGCTCATTCTCCTTCCCAGAATCCTCATGACTCATAACCCAAGAGCCGATAACACAACCACAGACACAGCAGCTCCCCCAACGTGGTAGAAATACCCCTTCATCTGTTCATCTTTCAGACACCGTGTGTGTCTGCATGTGTGTGTCTGCATGTGTGTCTACGTATGTGTGTCTGCATGTGTGTGTCTGCATGTGTGTGTGTGTGTGTGTGTGTGTGTGTGTGTGTGTGTGTGTGTGTGTGTGTGTGTGTGTGTGTGTGTGTGTGTGTGTGTGTGCAAGAGAGAGAGTGTGAGAAGAAAGAGCAAGGTGGGGAAAGGTACAGTAGGTGTGCTGCAACGTATAGCAGAGAACAGTGGACACACACACACTTACAGTGCTTCACACACACCACACACATATGGTCATGATAATTACAAGCTGATCTTAATCTGTGCTGGGCTTGTGGGCTTGTTCTGAAGTCGTTTTTTGTAGATGTAGTAGACATTGTAAGAGAGAAAGTGGAGTGAGTACCATTTTGGTGTGTGTGAATACCAAGTCCCTCTGGCTGTGAGCTTTGGGCTGAGCCTGTCTCAGAGCAACACCTCACCACACAACACCTCTCCCCTATTTGACCTAGATAGTTTGTGTGTATGTATTGATATGTCGGCTACGTGTGCCTTTTTAAGAATTGATGTAGTTGTGTCCTTGAGCTGTTCTTGTCTATTAATGTTCTGTATTATGTCATGTTTCATGTTTTGTGTGGACCCCATGAAGAGTAGCTGCTGCTTTTGCAATGGGGATTCTAATAAAATACCAAAATGCCAATGCCAGAGCATCCCTCCATATAAATTGACATTTTAAAACTGCCACCCTGTGGCTAAATGTTCACACTACACTTTCTCCATCGATTACTTCCCTAATTTTCTCTTTAGATGCTTGCAGAGCGGTCAACACTTAAATTATTAACTGCGTTATACACACTTTATTAACTGTGTAGGCACATAAAAGAAGGGGAAATTATTTTGTTAATTACTTCAGTTTGCCGGTGTTCGATTGCAGCCCTTCATTGTTTATATTTTACCTGGATTAATTCATAGGCTGAAGAACTGGCCCTGGCCAAACGGCGGTCTGATTTACATAGCAAGTGCCAGGTTCTCTCTCTCAATTATATTTAGTAGAATCACATGGGTATCCTTTGAATTAATGCAGGATGAAAGCTCACAGAACCACACTCGATGAACAACTCTAACCAGACCACCGTGTCTTCACACACAACCACATATCTTTAATTAAAAACAACATTACTTTTCTGTCCTTCTATACAATATGTACATCCCTTGAGCCACGTGCAGAGCCATAATAATAATACATTACATGATATATACATATGAAAGAATACAATGAAAACCAGCTTTTCCCAGAGGCCTGAGGGAACTGGTTTTCTGATTGTTTTCAAGTCTAACACCAAATTAGGTAAAACCTGAACACTGAAGTACTGTGCTGAGTGGAGCGCAGCTTTACCTGATCAGTTTGTGTTAGGGCCTCCTAAAGTCAGCTCAGAGCACTGTGCAGTCCAGTGTTACTCTGATCTTTACTGACCACACTCCCTGCCTGGGTATGACAAGAAGAAGGTAGATGGGAGGAGGAAGGAGGGAGAATGGAGAAAGACGTTGGCAAATAAAAGTAAGAGGGGAAATAATGATGAAGAAAAAGAGGGGGTAGTTGGTTGAAGAGAGGGAGGAAAAGAGAGATACAAGGCGAGTCACATCCTGGTGATGTCACTTCATATGGCTCTCTATCCAGTCTTTGAAGTTGGCCACATGTGTGTACACAGTAAACAGGTCCGGGTCACACTCTCCCTGGTCATAGCCGAAACTCACCAACCCCAGCAGCCGCCACTCCCCTTTGGACTTGTCCCGCCTCGCTGGAGAGGCAAGAGAGGGGTCCTGGGCGGAGCCTGTCTGGGCAGGAAGGATCAGGATACCTCCTGTGTCCGCGGGACAGATGTTAGACGGGCTGTAGTCGGGTCGCTGGCGGCCACAGAGCATGTTGTCCGTGACACTCACGGGCATCCCTTTACGGGCGTACTGCTGCTCACAGGGCACCACGTCGGCCAGGTGCTGCACACCCACCCTGGCCTGCTCCTCTTCCCCAATCCGGGGGTCCTGCAGGGGGGCCCAGCCCATCACCAACCCTTCTCTGGAGGTCACCTCTCCCCCCTGGGTGTCAGGTAGGCAGAGGGGCAGGACCTTCTCCCCGATACGAACCTTGTCCAGCAGCTTGATTACTGCCAGGTCTGAGTCAAGAACCAGGGGGTCGTAGTTGGGGTGGATAGAGATGGAGGCCACCTGAAGGAGAAGAGGAGGGATGGGTAGAGAGACAGAAAGGAACGATCATCAGGGAGAGAGAGAAAATAGACTGGTCAGAGAAAGAAGGGATGGTCAGTGAGCGAAGGGATGGTCAGAATGAAGAAGGAATTTTCAGAGATAGAGAGGAGGGATGGTAAGAGAAAGAATAGAGAAAGAAAGGGGGTGTCAAAAAAAGAAAAGCTGTAGACAGAAGAGAGACCCTGTGCCAAACCTAACAGCAGGGTGACAGCTAGGCTGTCAGTGGGATGGCTGTGCTTGTTACCTGGCAACTCACTCACACAAAAGTATGTGGGCACCCCTTCAAATGAGTGGATTTAGCTATTTCAGCCACATCTGTTGCTGACAGATGTATCAAATCGAGCACACCGCCATGCAATCTCCATAGACAAACATTGACAGTAGAATGGCCTTACTGAAGAGCTCAGTGACTTTCAACGTGGCACTGTCATAGTATGCCACCTTTCCAACAAGTCAGTTCGTCAAATTTCTGCCCTGCTAAAGCTGCCCCGGTCAACTGTAAGTGCTGTTATTGTGTAGTGGAAACGTCTAGGCGCAACAACGGCTCAGTCGCGAAGTGGTAGGCCACACAAGCTCACAGAACGGTACCGTGAGTGCTGAATCGTGTAGCGGGTAAAAATCATCTGTTCTCGGTTGTAACACTTACGAGTTCCAAACTGCCTCTGGAAGCAACATCAGCACAATAACTGTTCGTCGGGAGCTTCATGAAATGGGTTTCCATGGCTGAGCAGCCGCACACAAGCCTAAGATCACCATGCGTAATGTCAAGTGTCAGCGGGAGTGGTGTAAAGCTCTCCGCCATTGGATTGGAGCAGTGGAAACGTGTTCTCTGGAGTGATGAATCATGCTTCACCATCTGGCAGTCTGACGGATGAATCTGGGTTTGGCGGATGCCAGGAAAACGCTACATGCCCCAATGCATAGTGCCAACTGTAAAGTTTGGTAGAGGAGGAATAATGGTCTGGGGCTGTTTTTCATGGTTCGGGCTAGGCCCTTAGTTCCAGTGAAGGGAAATAATAATAATAATATAATATAATAATAATAATTAATCTCAACACTACAGCATACAATGACATTCTAGACGATTCTGTGCTTCCAACTTCGTGGCAACAGTTTGGGGAAGGCCCTTTCCTGTTTCAGCATGACAACATCCCCGTGCACAAAGCGAGGTCCATACAGAAATGTTCCTATGTTCCAACATCTAGTGGAAAGCCTTCCCAGAAGAGTGGAGGCTGTTATAGAAGCAAAGGTGGGACCAACTCCATATGAATGCCTATGAGTTTGGAATGAGATGTTCAATGAGCAGGTGTCCACATACTTTTTGTCATGTAGCATATATTAATTGACAGCCCTTTATAAAGTGCATAATGTACCATTACACCATATTATTTACAATACACTGCAAAATGGCAATACGCTACTGTATATGTTGGTTAGATCCAGACTAGCCATGTCGCACAACCACATTGGTGTTTACTTACGGTCAAAGTAACTTTCTGGCACCTATTCAACGATTGAACGTAAACAAACATGGGGCTGTTTTACATGGCTAGATGTAGTAGACATGATGTCATGTTTGTGAAAGCATACATTTTAATTGGACACAGGTTCAAAACCACCCAGCCATTGGTATTATATAGACGTAGACCTTGAGCTTTTACCATCCCATAAGGCTTGAAAATGTACCTATAGAGTGTGTAACATCATGTGTGATGAACTGTACACCATAGTTATATTTCAGTCTAATCATTGCAGTGTGGCTGAGTACAGGTGGTCTCCTCTAGGCTATATACTATAACCCCCTCATTCCCTCATTCCCTACTCCCCAACCACCCAACCACCTACCCAGTTAGCATTCTCCAAACCCCCTCTCACTCCCCACCCCCAACCGACCAACCCAGTTAGCCCTCTCCAAACCACCTCTCACTCCCCACCCCCCACTGACCAACCCAGTTAGCTCTCTCCAAACTCCCTCTCACCCCCCACACCCGAACAACTAACTCAGTTAGCCCTCTCCAAACTGGCTCTCACTCCCCACCCCCCACTGACCAACCCAGTTAGCCCTCTCCAAACCCTCTCTCACTCCCCACCCCCACCCACCAACCCAGTTAGCCCTCCAAATCCCCTCTCACTCCCACCCACCAACCCAGTTATCCGTCTCCAAACCCCCTCTCACTCCCTACCCCCCACCCACCAACCCAGTTAGCCCTCTCCAAACCCACTCTCAGTCCCCACCCCCCACCCACCAACACAGTTAGCCCTCTTCAAATCCTCCCTCACTACCCACTCCCTACCCACCAATCCAGTTAGCCCTCCAAACCCCCCTCTTACTCCCCACCCCCACCCACCAACCCAGTAAGCCCTCTCCAAACCCCCTCTCACTCCCCACCCACCAACCTAGTTAGACCTCTCCAAACCCTCTCTCACTCCCCACCACCCACCCACCAACCCATTTAGCCCTCTCCAAAACAGCTCTCACTCTCTACTCCCCACCCTTCAGCCCTCTCCATCCCCGCTCTTACCCTGAGATGCTGCAAGCCCTTGGTCTCTCTGAGGTCACTGCGGTAGTGTTTTCCCATCACCACCTTGACCGTGGCTGCATCCAGTGGGTACAGCTTCCCCAGCTCAGTCACACAGTGGGCTGCCAACACCACACTCCGCTGGTTCACCAGGGCCCCGCTACACACCAGCTGCCAGCCTGAGGCCTCGTCCTGCCCCTTGGATCTAGCCCCAGCACCTGATCCAGCTCCAGCCTCCTTCTTTAGTGACCCAGCAAGGCTGGCCTTCTTGTCCAGCTTGGTCCCTGCTCCGTTGGTGGGGCGTCGGTAGATGGCGGCTAGCCAGGGCCAGTGGGACTCTGCCGGGCTCTGGGGGTCAAAGGTGGGGTGCTTCCCACACACTGGGAAAAGAGAAGGATGGAGAGACAAGGGTGGAGGAGAGGAAAGTGTGGTCGGGGAGGAGAAGGGTGGGAAAGAAGGAGAAGGAAGACATTGATAAAACAACATTTGATACTGTGTGAAAACCTTATTCCACATCACACCCACCCTGGAATAGTACTTTTTCAGCACAATTTTCTTGATTGCTTAATGTCTAAGTGTGGTTTGAAAGTGCAATTCTAGCATGCCTAGGTGGCAAGACAAACCTTTCCTTATATTACAATTTTTCTCAATTGTTTACACACAAATACTGGTACTTGAGACACAATGACCACAACATGTAACTCATGCACCAACCCCCTGAACCAATTCTGCTAAACTACAAGCACAATTCCTGCTTTACACTTTTTTCAAAACACTACACACAAATCTTTGCATTTGGCACAATTTTCATGCAGAAAATATATTGTTTTCATAATGAACACACTGCCATTCAAATATGCACACTGACTCATCACATGGGCAAACACCCGTCACAAAGTTTTACAATTAACAATCAGAGCTTTAGCATAAAAGGGCAACAGGTAAGCTCTTCTGTTTTGGAGCAATGGATGCCAACATTGGAAACAGAGGCAGAGCCAGAGGAGTGAGAGTAAGAGGAGGAGGACGGGGAGGACAAGGACAAGGACGAGGATGAGGAAGGCCAAGGACCGTAATCTCTGATGAGATCCGAGCCACTTTGGTTGATCATGTGGTCAACCATGGTCTAACAATGAGGGAGGCTGGGCAAAGAGTACAGCCAAATTTGAGCAGCTACACTGTAGCATCCATCATCCGGACATTCCGAAATGAGAATAGGTAAGAAATCTACTCTCACTAGAAAATTGCAGTACTGCATATCAATACAGTACTCAATGAGTACAGTAGTACAGTATTGCCTGTGGAGTGTTCTGTAGGACTGTAAAAATAAAGTATGTTTCAAGTATTTGGGAAATGTATTTCTACTTTGTATTTACAGCATTTTACTCTTTGTTTGGCAGAACTGAAAGATTACCAACACAAGGTGGTCGGGAACGTGTTCTGTCTCCTGAACAGGAAACTGAAATCATGAACATGGTCCTAGAAAATAACGCCATAACATTACGGCAAATACAAAGAAAAATAATAGAAAACAATGAGATATTTCAAAATATTGATAGGGTAAGCTTATCAACACTGGACCGTGTCTTGCGCAGAAATAATCTCAGGATGAAGCAGGTCTACAGGGTGCCATTTGAACGCAATTCAGAAAGAGTCAAAGAATTGCGATATAATTATGTGCAAGTGAGTCCTATACAATCCCACAATTGATACATACTCTCAACACTGTATAAATTATACATATTTCAGTATTGTAATCATAATGATTGTGCTTCACAATAGTGACCACTCCATGTCTATTTCTGATATTGTCATGTGTGTTTCAGAGAGTACTTGAGCTAGAGGTGGCTGCAGTGGAGCACCAGTTCATCTTCATTGATGAGGTTGGATTCAACCTCACAAAAAGACGAAAGAGGGGAAGGAATATCGGCCAGCGTGCCATTGTTCAAGTCCCTGGCCAGCGCGGAGGGAACATCACAATGTGTGCAGCGATTACCCACCACGGCATCATCCATCACCATGCTACCCTTGGCCCCTACAACACGGCCCATCTGATTACATTCCTGGACACCCTACACAACACACTCATTCCACCAGATCAGGTAGATGGCCCAGAGCAGCTCAGGTACGTTGTCATTTGGGACAACGTAAGTTTCCACAGGGCTGCTCTGGTTCGTAACTGGTTCACTGCCCACCCACGCTTTTTAGTTGTTTATCTCCCTCCATATTCTCCAATTTTTTTCTGCCTGGAGATGGAAAGTGTATGACCGAAATCCACAAACGCGTATACCTCTTCTCCAAGCTATGGAAGATGCATGTGGAGATATAGCAGCTGATGCTTTTCATGGCTGGAATCGCCATGCTAGGCAATATTTCCCCCACTGCTTGGCCAGGGAAAACATTGCTTGTGATGTGGGTGAGGTGCTGTGGCCAGACCGCAACAGAAGAGAAGATGCAGCATCATATATATATATATATATATTTTTTTTCTGTAACTGTATACATTCAATTATTCTGTTTTGTATGTAGACCACTGTATGTGCAACTTTGTGTTGGTTGGGAATGGGATGTACACAGTGTACATTGTTTTTGTGGGAAAAATGAAATATATTTGTTACCGTGTATTTGTGTGTTCTGAGTATAAAAACAATATTCTCAAATATTTTACAACACACTTATGTATGTACTGTCTGTAGTAATGGCAACACTGAACCAAAAAAAGGCCTAAGTCATTATGATGAATGGAGAAGAAATGTTTTCCATTCATCATAGTGTTTTACATTGAGCACATCAGTGTTCAACTGGTTCTTATAAATGTCTATTCATATGATGGTTTGTGTGTGTCATTTGAAAACAAAATACAATTTTGATAAGAAATAACATTGTTTTGAATGTAAAGTTTCATTTTGCTGGAGAATTGAGGGGTTTTGCCCATTGTGTGTGTGTTTTTTGTTTTGTGTGTAGAGTTCTGAGAATATGAGGCATGCTTTCAGAAAATGTGTGTAAACAATCGAGAAAAACTGTAAGATATACATCAAGTAATGTGGCTCTGCTGCCCTCACCTGGCGAACAGGAGACATGACGCCCACTCCACTTGCCAGTCTTGAGGCAGGTGCGGCGTGCGCTGCCTGAGTGTTGGTAAAAGGGAGAGGCACACTCGTACGCTATGTGAGTGTAGAGGTGGTGGAAGCCCTGGGGCAGCTGGGATAGCACTGGAGGACCTTTGGTGGGGCTGGTGGACTGGAACATCCTCACAAACCCAGAGGAAGAGTAGAGCTTATGCACAGGGGTCTTCCTGAGAGGGAGAGAGGAGAGGGGTCCATGGAGATGCCTTTACAGAAACAAACTAGTGTATAATGTACCTAAAGAGGCTAGCAGTGTGTATAAGTCCTTTTAGGTTTTTAAATTGTTAATTTATAGGCAGAGGCTGCGGATCTGCAGGTAACTTCCCCGTTCCACCCCCGTCTCGCCCCCCTGGAACCCCTGGAAAGATCTGTATCACGTTCTGCGCATGTGTTTCTTTACCTCTATTTAACGCAAAATAAATGTGTGGTCACCCTCCCTTCACATTTCTCACTGTCAATTATGAATGATCTTCTTAGTTATGTACAGTGTTGCAATTTTAGAGCAGATAGTGTTAACAAACTGTAGCATAGCCTACCTGTGTTTTGTTTCAATCAATGCATATATTGAGTTGTGCCCGCATGAGAGAGAAATGCGACCATTCACACAATCGTCCTAAAATCTCATTAGAAATGAGGTGGTGTTTTTTGTCTTACAGTAACGTTATACTACTGTATGCTATTATATTTGGCTCTGTTATGTACAACACTATCATTATGTGATCTTGCAGATATTGATTCAGCTTTGATCGAGCACCATTCACCAGAGTAGTCCGCTCTCTACGAGTAGAGCGCAGAGACTGTGCCTAAAGTAGAGAATCCTGCACATGCACAAACTTCGGGACCTTTAGCTGTTGGGAAGAAAGATCCAGGAAAAGTCAGATCCGCAGCCACATTTTTATGTGGGCATCACATGGTAAAGTGGTTCTGTCACACACTAAAAAGAGCTAAGTCTTCTGCTGTGATGTGTGTATTAAGGAGGTTCATACATAATGTTTATGGTCTCTCTTGTGTGGTGTGCCAATGATGTTGGTATATGATTATGCACATATACTGTACGTTTTATGTATGTGGTTTTGATATATCATGACTGCAATGTTAATGTGGATAAACAGTATAGTGTTGGTTAATGCTTACGTCTGGCATTTAATGTAGACTATATAATGTGTATGTTTATGTGTGCTCTGTAACATAATATATTATACATCGTTAGACATACCTGGATGGAGCCTGTGCAGGCAGAACTCTCTGTTTGACCAGCTCTGAGACCTTGGGCTCTCTGCAGGCTGCAGACAAACACAGGGTTCCCATTAAAACCTACTTACAGGCTGGCAGCCGCTTTCATTCTCAATGTTGGGTTGAGAGTGCTCAACTGGCAGGTGCTACAGTGTGTCCCTTGCTGATAATGCAGGCACACACACACACACACACACACACACACACACACACACACACACACACACACACACACACACACAAACTCGCACACACGTAAGTGCCTACCTCTCACACAAAGGGGTTGAGTGCCCCCCCAGGTGCCGCCAGGCTGGCAGGTGCGTCTGGCGTCACCACTCAGAGCGTTTGAGTGGTTACAAAAGAACTCTACTGTCTCTGGCACCAGCCCTGGCACTACCTGCTGGTACCCGTGGTAGAGCTGTGGGAGAGGGGGACAGCTCCTCTCTGGAAGGAGAGACGGAGGGAAAAGAGGGGAAAGAGAGCAGGCGGAGAGTGGAAGATAGATAGGTGGAGAGGGAGTGAGAGAGTGGAGGAGAAAATGTAAGATGCTGAGGGTCATTATAATATCTGTTTCAATAATGCAGTGTATTGTACAACATGCACCTGAAGTGTTTGGGGTGATTCTGAGTCTTACCATTGATGCTTTGGTTTTCTCTCTTCTCATCCTCAGACTCTTCTTTAGTTGGTTTGTCTGAATCTTTTCCTGTATTTTCTTCTTCAGGTTTGCTTGTACTTGCCATTGTATCTTTAGTTGAGCCTATATCTTTAGTTGAGCCTATATTTTTAGTTGAGCCTTTATCTTTAGTTGCTCCTATATCTTTGCGTTGCTTTTCTGCAAGCCTCTCGGTTTCCTGACCTCCTGATAAATATGGGGTGAACTGTGTGCTGTTGCTTCTAGTTGGAATAATAATCTTCACAATGTCTTTAGACACTGTTGTATTCATACCGTGCTCTATGTCATTGGTGCCAAACACATCCGTAACAGTGGCAAATGTGTCTCCCCTTGGTTTTAACTCAGTGTAATCTATGGCAAATGTGTCTCCCCTTGGTTTTAACTCTGTGTAATCTATGGCAAATGTGTCTCCCCTTGGTTTTAACTCAGTGTAATCTATGGCAAATGTGTCTCCCCTTGGTTTTAAGTCATTAGGATCAACTATGTTTGGATCACTGCTGTTATCTACTGGTGCCTCTTTCTTCTCCTCTTCCTCCTGTCCTTTATCCTCCAGCACCACCACTATCTCAGGGATCTCTGTTGTCTTTCCTATCTCCCGTATCACGTCTGTGTCTCCCCCAGTATCTGGACTGCCATCTGTGTCCGCGTTGGTTTTCCCCACATAATTTTCTCTCCCTCCCTCCACTGTGTTTATGATGTCATCCGTTTCTTTACTGTCCACTTTATCCTTGGTACCTCCAGTAGGTTTTTCTAGCCCAGTTTCTTTTTCTTTGTCACTTGTTTTATCCTCGCTTCGTCCTGGGATGTTAACCAGAGTAATGTCTATGTTTTTATCTTTACCGTCCACTGTTGTGTTCCTCAGGCCTGTGTCTGGATCTTTACCAGCCACGTCCTCCTTGATACCTGTATTACTGTCTATCTCTTTGTCTTTGGGTTTTTCAATGTCTTTGTCAGTGTCTTTCTCTTTTTCTGCATCCTTTTCTTTGTCCTTCTCTGTATCTCTTGCTATGTCATTTTCTTTGTCTTTGCCTGGTTCAGCAAGTGTATTATTCACTGTATATAAAAAGAGAGAAAACAAGTGACTTTCTGGATAGAAAATAAGTGTTGTTATACAGTTCTGAATGGTTGCACACATTCTACTAGTACAATATAATCAATTTCACGCAGGCCTGGTCATGTAGCACATAGTAATTCCTAATAATAGTAGGTCCACCTTTGATGTCTATCAAAACCTGTTCCCACTGTCTCCAAACTCTGATTCCCATCATGCCTTGCTCTGACCCTAACCTTTGCCACATGTGGGGGCTGTTCCGCTCCAGGTGTTGTTGGGCAAACAGGTCCTCTGGTGCGTCCCGCTCAGCTTGTAGGGCCGGTAGCACAGGTACTGTAGGGCTATGATGACGTCATTGGGCCCGTACACAAGGAAGTGGTCTCCATGGACAGGCTTGGCTGGGATGGCACAGAATTTCACCATAGGCACTGCAGAGGAACACAGATAACATGTAGGCTCAGTGAAGCTGGGATTCAGATTGTCAGACGCTATTGCATTTGCAGATGATTTGTAAATATGTTTATTCCTTAGAGGAGCTGTTGTGTTCACATGTCTCAAATGGTATTGTATAAAACAAACCTACAGTGTCAAGGTCACTAAGGTCAATCAGGTTGGATTTTTCAGTAAGCATCTAAATTGTGCATTGTGCTGTGCCTCTTTCTCTCTGGCCTCTTACCACATTGAGGGACAGGTGCGCTCCAGCTGCCATCCCGGAGGCAGATGGCGGTGCGGATCCCCCTCAGCTCGAACCCAGGGTCACAGCGGAACGTGACTCGTGCCCCTGAGTGATGGAATACCCCCTCTGTGGAGCCATGGACAGGTACTGGGGGCCTCCTGCACCCTACAACTGGAAGGACACAAAAACATATGTACAAAGACATTAGAGAGACCTCAGAATGTAGTGCTACACACAGTCATATATAAACAACCCTCCTCACACATTCTGAACACATTGTTACAGTGTTTTGTCTTCTGTCCACTATAATGCTAACAATCTTCTGCCAGCCCTAAACACAACTTCATCCCACTTCGTCAGAATAGACCACACAGCTACTGCTCACATAACCTTCAGTGCGTTTACTGCTGTGCGGTATTAGGTGTTAACACACCTCCTTCTGAACAGCCACCTACAGCTTCAGGGCTCTCCGAACCCAGTTCACAGCTCACAAACCCATTCTTCCTCCTCAGAATGACCTCTTTGAGCAGCTAGAAGTTTATAAATATAGCCTCCACATCTTACTGCCTCATTAATAGATAATTTCAGCAGGCTTGGAAAAAGTGTGAACAGCTCACATGGGGATGCTAACACATTGTCTGTAACGGAGGAATAAATAGAACACTCCCAGTAAAAATATGCTTTAGTTAAACTGTTCCATTTTCCAAGGTACTGGTTGTTTTTATGATGTGGGTTAGTAGCATGCGGCTTGGGTTGGTCGAGTGGAATGGAATAGTGTGTAAATGTTCAGACAATGCCCGACTGTGAAACAGAGTATTTGATTGACACAAATAGCACTCATCAAGTTGTAGTTCACCATTGGGTCCCCTCTCTCTGATCCGGAACGAAGCTAAATACCAAGCACACACATATCTGCACAAACACATGCATACACCTACATACACTTAAACACACCTACACAAACGTATTATGTTCATGCTATATCACTCTGGCCATACTGTGGCTATTGGGGCAGAGGATTGCAGGACCAGCCCCGTGCCTCTCTCCCTCTCTCTGGCCATGGTCTGACAGAAGTGTGGTCCAAAACCATCAGAGGAACCCTCCCTATAATCACTGTCTCCCTGCCTTCCAGCATTTCCACCCTTCAGTCGAGCCGCATTTGGGATGGGACAGGGGGAATTAGCTTGGAATTCCAGACATGGAAAATAAAAAATGTTTAAAAAAAAGCTAAAATGTGGAGGGATGTTGAATTGAGAGCCTATCAAATCCTCTGTTTGCCCACACCCCAGTCCTCCCGTCCCAGTGTCTGTCTGTCTGTCCATCCATCTGTCTGTCCATCCATCTGTCTGTCCATCCATCTGTCTGTCTGTCTGTCTGTCTGTCTGTCTGTCTGTCTGTCTGTCTGTCTGTCTGTCTGTCTGTCTCTCTCCACCAGTATATCTCCTACTGGGCTCTCTCTACTGGGATGAGTCATAGGGCCATTATGAAGGAATGCTAACAGAGGATGTTATGATTAAAGAAGCACAATTAATTCACCACTAAGTCCTGTCAACGCCTCGGAAACTATGGTTCAATATTCTTAGTCTAAAATAAAGACTGCATCGGAAATATACAGAAAGTTAGGAAAGAATCCTTTCTTGAAATCATGTTATTCTGACAAAGGTTGTATACGACATTAGTGTTATCCTAAATCTACCTCACAAACGAGCAGTCCAGCCCTCCTCACGGGAATACCAGATGAACGAACAACAAGTACGAAATTCCATCCCTCCACTTCTCCAATGCGTTTTATGAGCGCCTCTCATCCAATGGAAAAGCTGCCTCATATTATAGAGGCAGGTTTGTTTCAACATTAGTTGTATAGACTAAAGGTTAGCCCTGAAAAAACGACAAGGCTCTTGGCCAGGCTGTTTTCACAGGGTAAACAGTGGGAGGGCGGGGTGGAGGGGAGGGGTGTGAAGGTGGGTAAGGAAACCCAGGCCTGAGTCCAGACGGCCATAAAGAAGCAGGGTTGTTGTGTAGCTGTGGACAGAAGGAGCTCCAGCTATACAGGGCCCTGTTGGAGCCCTCTCAGGATAAAGTAGGGGGCTGCCTGGCACGATTTGGTTGGCAGGCAGGTGACTGCCCCAGATTCAGTGTCACGATCGTCGTAAGAGGCAGACCAAGGCGCAGCGTGATATGCGTACATCTTTTATTTCAGTACACCACACGAAAAAACAACAAACCAAATGATACGTGAAGTCCTAGGTTAACACACCAAAACAAACCTTACGGAACAAGATCCCACAAATAACTAGTGCCAACCGGCTGCCTAAGTATGGTTCCCAATCAGAGACAACGAGAATCAGCTGCCTCTGATTGGGAACCACCCTGGCCAACATAGAAAACACGAACTAGAACGAAACATAGAAAATACAACATAGACACTACACACCCTGGCTCAACATTAAAGAGTCCCCAGAGCCAGGGCGTGACATTCAGATGGGCTGAGGGAAGCTTAGCCTAGCTTAGTCTTGCTCACTCATTTTCCATTTGCCCAAATCTATAATTCTCTATCTCTCGCCCTGTCTCTCTCTTCCTCTCTGCCTCTCCCTCTCGCTCTCGTCATTCGCTCTCAGTCTGTCTTTCTCTTGAAGACGTTTACTATCCATTCATACAGTAAACTTAGACGGTGAGGTGTAGTTTCAAGAAGTCAGAATTCTGTCAGGTGGTCATAGTAATTTATGGTCCATCTGTCGACATTGGACACAGTTTCCCCCAGCAGCTGATTGCCCAGGGCTAGAGAGGGAGATAACCAGTAGGGAATATGGATATTTTGTATTTGTATTTATTATGTGCTGCCAAGGCAGCAGCTACTCTTCCTGGGGTCCAACAAAATTAAGGTAGTTATACATTTAAAAAACATTACAATACATTCATAACAGATTTCACAACATATTAAGTGTGTACCCTCAGGCCTCTACTCTACTACCACATATCTATAACACAAAATCCATGTGTACATTTGTGTATAGTGCGTATGTTATTGTGTGTTTGTATGCATGTGTCTATGTTTGTGTTGCTTCACAGTCCCCGCTGTTCCATAAGGTGTATTTTGTGTTTTAAATCTAATTTTACTGCTGGCATGAGTTACTTGATGTGGACTAGAGTTCCATGTAGTCATGGCTCTATGCCTTAGACCACTGCGCCACTCTCCCGAGTGGCGCAGTGGTCTAAGGCACTGCATCGCAGTGCTAGCTGTGCCACTAGAGATCCTGGTTCGAATTCAGGCTCTGTCGTAGCCGGCCGCGACAGGGAGACCCAATGGGCGGCGCACAATTGGCCCAGCGTCGTCCAGGATAGGGGAGGGAATGGCCGGCAGGGATGTAGCTCAGTTGGTAGAGCATGGCGTTTGCAACGGCAGGGTTGTGGGTTCGATTCCCACGGGGGGCCAGTATGAAAAATAAAAATAAATGTATGCACTCACTAACTGTAAGTCGCTCTGGATAAGAGCGTCTGCTAAATGACGTAAATGTAGTACTGTGCGCCTCCCATAGTCTGTTCTTGACTTGGGGACTATGAAGAGACCTCTGGTGGCAGGTCTTGTGGGGTATGCATGGGTGTCCGAACTGTGTGCCAGTAGTTCAAATGGACAGCTCGGTGCATTCAACATGTCAAAGTAGTGATGAAGTCAATCTCTCCACCACTTTGAGCCAGGAGACATGCATATTATTAATATTAGCTCTCTGTGTACATCCAAGGGCCAGCCGTGCTGCTCTGTTCTGAGCCAATTGCAATTTTCCTAAGTCCCTCTTTGTGGCACCTGACCACACAACTGAACAGTAGTCCAGGTGCGACAAAACTAGGGCCTGTAGGACCTGCCTTGTTGATAGTGCTGTTATAGACAGACTTCTCCCCATCCTAGCTATGTTTTGACCTTGACAGTTTACAATCCAGGGTTACTCCATGCAATTCAGTCTCCTCAACTTGCTCAATTTCCACATTATTCATTAGAAGATTAAGTTGGGGTTTAGGGTTTAGTGAATGATTTGTCCCAAATACAATGCTTTTAGTTTTAGAAATATTTAGGACTAACTAAATCCTTGCCACCCATTCTGAAACTAACTGCAGATCTTTGTTAAGTGTTGCTGTCATTTCAGTCACTGTGGTAGCTGACGTGTAAAGTGTTGAGTCATCCGCATACATAGACACACTGGCTTTACTCAAAGTCAGTGTCATGTCGTTAGTAAAGATTGAAAAAAGTAAGGGGCCTAGACAGCTGCCCTGGGGAATTCCTGATTCTACCTGGATTTTGTTGGAGAGGTTTCCATTAAAGAACACCCTCTGTGTTCTGTTAGACAGGTAACTCTTTATCCACAATATAGCAGGGGGTGTAAAGCCATAACACATACGTTTTTCCAGCAACAGACTATGATCGAAAATGTCAAAAGCCACACTGAAGTCTAACAAAACAGCCCCCACAATCTTTTTATCATCAATTTCTCTCAGCCAATCATCAGTCATTTGTGTAAGTGCTGTGCTTGTTGAATGTCCTTCTCTATAAGCGTGCTGAAAGTCTGTTGTCAATTTGTTTACTGTAAAATAGCATTTTATCTGTTAAACACCATTTTTTTCAAAAGTTTACTAAGGGTTGGTAACAGGTTGATTGGTCGGATATTTGAGCCAGTAAAGGGGGCTTTACTATTCTTAGGTAGGGGAATAACTTGTGCTTCCCTCCAGGCCTGAGGGCACACACTTTATAGTAGGCTTAATTGAAGATATAGCAAATAGGAGTGGTAATTTCGTCCGCTATTATCCTCAGTAATTTTCCATTGAAGTTGTCAGGCTTGTCATTGTTGATCGACAATAATACTTTTTCAACTCTTCCACACTTACTTTAAGGAATTCAATTCAATTCATAATTTGGTCAGGTATACTTGGATGTGTAGTGTCAGGGTTTGTTGCTGGCATGTCATGCCTAAGTTTGCTAATATTGCCAATGAAAAAATAATTAAAGTAGTTGACAACATCAGTGGGTTTTGTGATGAATGAGCCATCTGATTCAATGAATGATGGAGCGGAGTTTGCCCAAGATTTCATTTAAGGTGATCCAAAGCTTTTTACTATCATTCTTTATGTCATTTATCTTTGTTTCATAGTGTAGTTTCTTGTAATATTTATTCAGTTTAGTCACATGATTTCTCAAGTTGCAGTACGTTTGCCAATTGGTTGTACATCTCTTTTGCCTCATCCCTCTCAACCATACCATTTTTCAATTCCTCATCAATCCATGGGGATTTAACAGTTTTTACAGTAATTTTCTTAATGGGTGCATGCCTATTAGTAACTGGGATAAGCAATTTCATAAATGTGTCAAGTGCAGCGTCTGGTTGCTCGTCATTTACACACCAAGGACCAACAAATATTCTTCACATCAACATCATAGGAATCACTACGAAACGTCTTATATGACCTCCTATACACAATATTAGGCACAGCCTTTGGAACTTTGGTTTTCCTAGATAAAGTGGGGAAAAAAAGTATTTAGTCAGCCACCAATTGTGCAAGTTCTCCCACTTAAAAAGATGAGAGAGGCCTGTAATTTTCATCATAGGTACACGTCAACTATGACAGACAAATTGAGAGAAAAAAATTCCAGAAAATCACATTGTAGGATTTTTTATGAATTTATTTGCATATTATGGTGGAAAATAAGTATTTGGTCACCTACAAACAAGCAAGATTTCTGGCTCTCACAGACCTGTAACTTCTTCTTTAAGAGGCTCCTCTGTCCTCCACTCGTTACCTGTATTAATGGCACCTGTTTGAACTTGTTATCAGTATAAAAGACACCTGTCCACAACCTCAAACAGTCACACTCCAAACTCCACTATGGCCAAGACCAAAGAGCTGTCAAAGGACACCAGAAACAAAATTGTAGACCTGCACCAGGCTGGGAAGACTGAATCTGCAATAGGTAAGCAGCTTGGTTTGAAGAAATCAACTGTGGGAGCAAATATTAGGAAATGGAAGACATACAAGACCACTGATAATCTCCCTCGATCTGGGGCTCCACGCAAGATCTCACCCCGTGGGGTCAAAATGATCACAAGAACGGTGAGCAAAAATCCCAGAACCACACGGGGGGACCTAGTGAATGACCTGCAGAGAGCTGGGACCAAAGTAACAAAGCCTACCATCAGTAACACACTACGCCGCCAGGGACTCAAATCCTGCAGTGCCAGACATGTCCCCCTGTTTAAGCCAGTACATGTCCAGGCCCGTCTGAAGTTTGCTAGAGTGCATTTGGATGATCCAGAAGAGGATTGGGAGAATGTCATATGGTCAGATGAAACCAAAATATAACTTTTTGGTAAAAACTCAACTCGTCGTGTTTGGAGGACAAAGAATGCTGAGTTGCATCCAAAGAACACCATACCTACTGTGAAGCATGGGGGTGGAAACATCATGCTTTGGGGCTGTTTTTCTGCAAAGGGACCAGGACGACTGATCCGTGTAAAGGAAAGAATGAATGGGGCCATGTATCGTGAGATTTTGAGTGAAAACCTCCTTCCATCAGCAAGGGCATTGAAGATGAAACGTGGCTGGGTCTTTCAGCATGACAATGATCCCAAACACACCGCCCGGGCAACGAAGGAGTGGCTTCGTAAGAAGCATTTCAAGGTCCTGGAGTGGCCTAGCCAGTCTCCAGATCTCAACCCCATAGAAAATCTTTGGAGGGAGTTGAAAGTCCGTGTTGCCCAGCGACAGCCCCAAAACATCACGGCTCTAGAGGAGATCTGCATGGAGGAATGGGCCAAAATACCAGCAACAGTGTGTGAAAACCTTGTGAAGACTTACAGAAAACGTTTGACCTGTGTCATTGCCAACAATGGGTATATAACAAAGTATTGAGAAACTTTTGTTATTGACCAAATACTTATTTTCCACCATAATTTGCAAATAAATTCATTAAAAATCCTACAACGTGATTTTCTGGATATTTTTTTCTCTTTTTGTCTGTCATAGTTGACATGTACCTATGATGAAAATTACAGGCCTCTCTCATCTTTTTAAGTGGGAGAACTTGCACAATTGGTGGCTGACTAAATGCTTTTTTTCCCCACTGTATGGCTACTATATTGCGATCACTACATCTGATAAATTTGGATACTACTTTCTAACAAATTTCTGCAGCATTAGTAAAGATATGATCAATACATGTTGATGATTTCATTACTGTACTGTTTGTAACTACCCTGGTAGGTTGATTGATAACCTGAACCAGGTTGCAGGTACTAGTTATAGTTTGAAGCTTTCTCATGAGTGGGCAGCCTGATGAAAGCCAGCCAATATTTAAATCACCCATAAAGTATACCTCTCTATTGATATCACATATATTATCAAGCATTTCACACATGTTATCCAGACACTGACTGTTAGCACTTGGTGGTCTATAGCAGCTTCCCACCAGAATGGGCTTTAGGTGAGGCAGGTGAACCTGTAGACATATTACTTCAACAGTATTTAACACGAGATCCTCTCTAAGCTTTACAGCAATGTGATACTGAACATAGACCGCAACACCGCCCCCATTGGCATTTCTGTATTTTCTGTAAATGTTATAACCTTGTATTGCTACCACTGTATCATCAAAGGTATTATCTAAGTGAGTTTCAGAGATAGTCAGAATAGGAATGTCATCTGTTACTAGCAAATTATTGATTTCATGAACCTTGTTTGTTAAGCTACATATGTTAACGTGGGCTATTTTTAACACTTTTCTGGGATGCTTGATTATTTTTCCTGCTTTACTGGGAAGCTTAGCAGAGGTAGACATACTCAGGTTATTTTTATTAGTGCAGGGTGAGCTGCACACAGTGGACTTCCTACTAGGGCACACCACCTCAGTGCTAACAGTATTACTCTGGTTCATAGGCATATGATTACTGCATACAATAGCTGTAGGATCAGCAGAGGCATTCTGGGCAGTAAGAGGGACATAAATGAGGTTATTTACATTGTGTCTTCCATCGCCCCTAGGATAATACGTAAAAATGTATGCACACATGACTGTAAGTCGCTTTGGATAAAAGCGCCTGCTAAATGGCATATTATTATATTATTATTATATAATGTACATTATGACAACTCAGCGACACAATGGTAGGGATTAAATGAGCTGGATTTAGGACATTGATAACTCATTGTCTCAACGCAGCCTTATAATGCTGTGAAAGTATCCAGGAACCCAAATTATTTGGGTGGATCCCATCCTCCTTATAATATGAGCTTTGTTTCCAGAAGGTATCAAAATTGTCAATAAATGTTACACCCACAGAGCTGCAATAGTCTCGTAGCCAGTTGTGGAGGGCTAAAAGTCTGCTGAACCGTTCAATGTCACGATTTAGGGAGGGCAGAGGGCCAGATATTATGGGGCATTTGTTGGTGTCAAGTAGAGACCCAATCAGTTCTTTAAAATCCATCTTCAGCTGTTCTGAGCTGCCCTTCATAATGTCATTTGACCCCACATGAACCATGACAGACTGACTCACAGCCTCGGGAAGCAACTTGGTGATATCCTGAACTTTTGCCCCAGGAAAACACAAAGTCTTTGCCCCAGGTACAGATATGTTCCTCACCATCGAACTCTATCACAATCGCCGGAATGATCCGGCCTCTGCCGTGTGTCGAAGCAGATTGCGAGGCCAGAGCCACAGAACTCACCTGAGAAGAGGGTTGCTGAGACGCTGGCTGCATGCAGGCCACAACCGCCAAAGGGACAGAGCTCTGATCCAGAGAGCACGGCCCAGCAGAGGGGGGCCACGGTGGTCCAGGCTGTGGCCAGGCAGTTGATTGACTATGACAGGATGGAGGGAACACCCAAGCCCCCGGCAGAAGACAGCTGGTACAGGGGCTCAAAGTGATTTGAAAGTCTTAAGTCCGGACGCGGGGAAAGAAGGCAGGCGCGCCGACAATAATTATTCTCTTTCTTTCTGGTTCCGACATGCATCCATTTACGCTCACCTGGAGTCCAACAGTGAGCAGCCATTTTCTGGTTCAAGCTAGTAGAGGAGTTCAGTGGCGGAAAGTGATCATAGTCCAGGAAGGTCCCATTATGATCCTCTTGGTTGTTTTCATAGGAAGCATTTAAAGATGTTGATAGTCTCATGGAATCCTTATTCAGTTCAAGGCGCTTTGTCAAATGTTTTATTTCTTCTTGAAGTGTAATAATCCTTTCTTTAGCTGCATGAAGTTCAATACATTTTTCACAAATGAAGGTATCCATCGGACCTTTCCCCGTGACAACAATGAACATGTCTCATCTTATACATTTAATAGTTTGCAAGTCCCCAGCAGATTCAAATGAGTTTTCACTGCTGCACGCCGACAGTCCAAGGGAACAAACATTTCCCGGCTCCGCCGGGGACTTAGAGGATTAGTGATGGTGACTCACTCACTGTTGTTAACACTAATGGGACTCTCTGAAGAGATGGTCATGGGAGAATTCCAACATAGATACTCTGCATGCTTGTTGTCTGAGGTCTTTGTTTTAACTGTCCTATACAGCTGGCAGACACCAGTAACACAAGTCACATCACCTCTGTGAATAGTCTGACCCAAAGTTTAGTGTACTCACCATTCTCACACCTCTGACCAGTGTAGCCGCCCAGACAGGCACAGTGGTAGGAGTAGGACGTGTCCAGGATACAGGTACCATCATGGAGACAGGGGGAGGAGCTGCATGCTGAAAACACACAGGAGCAGAACGGAGGCTTAGACACATTACATGGACTACATAACAGTAGTTAAAAAATATACAAATAATTGCAGGCTTTCCTCACTCCCTCCCTTCATCTGCACTAATCAAAGTTTGTAGTGGATTCCTTATTTTGGGGATATGGCAAAAAATGTATAAACTGTATACAGGTGAGAAAATACTTTGGTGTTTAAATTCATGCCTGCTCTCCAACACCCATCCCCAAAATGTACAGTAGCCTACAGTATGTATTTTTTGTCTTGAGTGGAGTTGGCTTGGAGTACTGTGTTACTGTGTGTGTTCATGGTGATTGGGTTTGAATGAGGAGCTGAGTGACAGGTTAAGTTGGTACTTAAGTGGTTTCTCTGTTAGGCTGCCAAGCAGGGGTTCCCTGGAATGAGTTTGATAAGGTTGTGCTCTGCTTAGTTATCATAACAGCCATAAGTTAACATTCAGGTAGCTACCGGGGTGCTCAAGTATTTTTCTCAACTTTCCCAACTTATGATGGGATATTTGAAACCACAATATATTCCCAGATCTTATTAATCAATTTGCCAACTTTCGGTACTAAATCTACTCTGGGAGGTACTGTTCCTACCTGAGCTTTCTTGGAAGGTGGCGAAAAAGCCATCAAAGTTCTTATAGCCATCGGCTACAAACAGGACGTGTAGGGAGTTGCCAGAGCTCTGGATTGGAGCAGGCTTGTTGTTCCCACAGAACCGACCAATCACACGAGAGTTGATGCTGTCACCATCACGCACCTCGATGTAGTCGTAGCGACAGGAGTGGTCGAACTCTAGGCTCAGCATCATGAACCTGTGGGTGGAGAGGGAGGGAGAGAGGGAGGGATGGAGGGAGATGGTTAGAAGTGGCCAAGGGAGACTGTTCTAAATTATTGTACCTGTAGCAGAGGTAAACTGAGTTTATTTAGTGGTATTGACAGTTTACCTCAATGTGAAGTACTAATGGGAGTATGAGGTTTGGGGGGTTGGTTTGCAACACAAATTCACATACACAGATCTCCACACTTTGAATAAACTTGGAAATAGATGTGTCTACAGCTAAAACATTGCAAGTAAAAAAAATAAGGTATTTTGACAACGTACCTATTCTCTTACAGTGACATTTAAAAGGTGGATATACGGCAGCCAATTGGCACGGTTTTTGTTTTAGCTAGTCACTTATACCATTCCGTCATCCAGTCACTCCTCTGTTTATTCCAGCCAGAAAGTTTTCATTGCAGTAGCCGGGCCTGGATTTTCCATATAAAACCAATTAAGAGGTTTCTCACTTGGTATATATGGTAAACATGATGTAAATTGCATGTTATTGCACGTTGTTGCCCCCTTTCCTCCCTGAGTAGGGAGACTATTATCTTTCTTTCCTGCTAGAGCCCTTGTTTTCCTGGAGCAACCGTGAGAGGGAGCACCTACCTGGCTTTCCTGGCTCTGCCAACCTGGCTGGCACCATCTCACACCCCTGACTCTTTTACTAGCCAGCAGTAGTGATTGGAACAGTGATTATTAATTTCCTCCCATTCTGTTGGAAGCAAAATCTATTATGGATATTGTGTCTTTTCACCAAGATAACACTCATGAGTACTTTTTTATACAGTCACCTTTTTTCTGCTTCTCTTGCCTGTGAAAGAGATCAATGCAACAAAAAAAAAATCAGAGTCGTTATAAAAAAGACATCTGCAAGGCTTTCAGCTGAGATCATGGCTGAGTCTAATGCTGTCCAATTTGAGGCAACAAAGCTACAATTGTTACTGTATGGAACTAATGGGACAATAATGCACTTGAGCTAAGATGAAAAATGTAAGATATGACGTCACAATTGTTAGTGACACAGGCAGCAAAAACAGAACATATTTTAGACATACATTTTTACAAGAACGGATGTTTGAGTTAACACAAGTCCAGATATAGAAAAAAGATGCTATATTAATAGTCAAGCTTTAGCACTATTAGAAACATCTTAGGGATACTTGACGTGTTCACCCTAACTTTAAGAGTAAATTTGCACTTAACACTCAATCTGGATCCCCACAGATTTCCATCAGAGTAGATATCCAAACAGTTTAAGTACCTTGAATATTTTGAACCCAGTGACAAATGAATGGTATGTGTGTTTGATGCCCGTAAACATCTCATCTCATTCTTTAGAATCAGTGATCATAAGCAAACGTACATGTGTGTGATTGATTGTATTAACACTGGTCTGATTGTAAGTGATTGATTGTGAGTTGTTGAAATGTAATTGATGTATTATCGCTTATTAACTAAAAAAGTCACACTGCCAAGCTAAATAGTATGATTGGTGAATACACTGATGTCAACTCCCACCACGCTTCGTCAGCATTCTCTGTGAATATAAGGTCATCCAGAGGTTTGTGTGGCTTTGGGACCTGTTTTAATGAGAGTTAAAGTGAATAGGATAATTGGTGAGAAAAACGTATTGGTATATGTCCTTTTAATTAACAAGCTTGGTTTTGTGGTGGGACAGCACAGTGAGTGATACCAGCTGGAAACAGTACAGGGAATACAGAAAACAAGGATTTGGATAGAGGAGTGTGAGTTTACAGTCAGCTCTTACAGAACAAGAGGAAAAAGAACAAGGAATATCTCCTGGCTCTATATTGGTAGATTTAAGATCTTTGGCTCGACATACAAAGGATAATTTTACCTCATATTTTAAATCAGACTTTGTCACAATACCAAGTTCCCCCAGTGTTATCAAAGTCTCTTAGGTCAAGGGGGCTTGTGCTAATCGGCCCTGGGTTTTTGTTTTCAGGAAAATCTTATGCCTTAAAAGTTTTGGCGTGCAGCGTGTGTTGTTGTGTAACTCGCTAAGTGTGTTGTTGCCTGTGTGGAGCGTGAAGTGAGATTCATTAGTACGGCAATAAATAAGAGGGATGTAGACAAGAGTAGTGAGTAATAAATACAAGATGGCCCTGCCAGTAAGGTTTCGCTGGCTGATGCCAAAACTCATAACTTTCCATTAGTCCAACTATGAGCAGAGCAACATGAAACAGAGAGGAGCACTATTTCATTTATGGTTTCTGTGGCTTGTATGTCATAAAAGACGGAAAACAGCAGTATGAGGCCTTATTTCTTCACTTGGAGATGTTTCATCAATCTCTTTCTGTCGATAGACCATGTTGTGTGACTAGCCCAAAGCGGGCCTGGAAACCAGTTTTATTTATTTACTGTGCTTGCAGATCCATTTGTCATCTGATCATGGATTTGGCCTGGCTGTCTGAGCTTGTCATGGTTGTGTAGTTTAACATTATTTACTATGGATCTGTTTATTTTAACACACAAAGCTATTACTCTATGTACTACGTATTTGCCAACAGACTGAATGCAGTTCAATATTCAATGTGGCTTTTTTTTATCGTAAAAGCCCTCAAATAAATGCTTGCCTGTAAAAAAGTTGTATGTATTTTGGGAAAAAATGAAAGTTATCACATAAATGAAATGCAAGGACTTTTCCTCAATACTAGGAGTGGTTCCAACCTTCGTCTAGACATTGGTCCATGAAATACCTCTCACAGAATTGTGAAAACTGAAATTAAATTAGTCTTAAATGGTTCAAGTATTAATAACTATTACAGATGGTCACCAGAGAGGCCAAAGTCTAGCCCTTTCATGTCAGAGGAAATTATGACTAAGTGACACTTATTGTTTCACAATGCTAGACTAGCTAGAACTAGCTGTCATTTAGCGACACCAGGCTTTAGCTCAGTGAACTAACTCGGTCTTGAGGTTTAGAGACAACCCAGGTCAAATACACGGTTGGTCACACCCACCTGAAGTCGATGGTGAATGGTCGGTCCACCTGAACGGTCCACTCACAATGAGCGTTGGTGGGGTAACTCTCCAGAACTATGTGGCCCTGACGTTTACGGATCACTCCTCCACACTCTGTAAACAGGAACAGAACCACTCAGAGCTCACACTTTACATAATGATGCAATGCAATGGGCTTTTCATTTCTTGATGTAATTATATGTTACTTTAAGACAGCATACTAATTGCTCATTTGAAACATAATTTGGCCAGTTTCCATTCATTATAAATGAATCATTGTATTGTGTAGCTCATACAGTGCCTTCAGAAAGTATTCAAACCCCTTGACTTTTTCCACATTATTGACTCGTTTCAGGAAACTAGGCATATGACACGCCTCAGTATTTCACAGGAGAGGCATTTGAACTTAAACTTTTTTAGAGTATGATAGCTAAGGATATGGAGAAAATTCTGCTACTTGATTGCAAATATGCAGTGGGAGTCAAAAAAAGAACACACAGAAGGCTGTTGTATAAAACACCTGTCTCCGGATTACATCTTCAAACTAAGGGCAACCATGGCATCCATGACAGAGAGGGAGGATCGTCCATCCATGTATATGGGTAAGGTAGTCTAGCTAGCTACATTTTCAGATATTATACATTTATAATTTTGTCAGAAAGTCGCTAGCTAGCTAACATTAGCTGGCTGGCTCGTTAGCTAATGTTGCGTGTATGATCTGTGTAGTAATATTATTCGTATCTCAGAGCCATTTGCATTGCTAGTTATAGCCTAATGTTAGCTAGCTAGGTAACATTGAACATGGTTGATTAGCTACCTTCAGATTCATGCAGGTTAGTAATGTTATGAGTTGGGATTATGGTTCATTATTTAGCTAGCTAGCTAGCTATATGTCTAAACAAAAGACTCTACTATGCAAGTAACCATTTCACGACACCTTCTGTATCCTGTGCATGTGACAAACCAACTTTTATTTTATTTGATATAGTATGTGTTTACCAGAGACGGTAATGTAAAGAACTGCACCAAAGTCAAATTAGGACAACTAGACAGTGTCCAAGTAAAAAAATTATCCGGTAGAATGCCCTGCTTTTATTCTGTCACACTCATACCCGTAAGCTATTTTCTGTAATTGGCTTGCCATTAACTTGTAAATAATGATCTTGTAGTGAGTTTATTTTTCTGTAATAATGAAGAGAAATGAGCTAAAGTGAGGACGTTGTCAGCTATATGATATGGTCATTATTTGAACTGGCTAGCCAGCTAACTTAACATTAGCTAGCTAGCTAACAAGCTAGAAATTAACCAAAACATTGTTTATAAAGTTGCTTTTAGTTGCCTGGTTTGCTAGATTGAAATATACTAAATACATTTTTTAACAGGTGGATTTCTTGGTGTTAAATAACACTAGTTATGCTATTTTGGACCACCAGGCTGCTGATGTCATGGAGCCTGTAGTTTTGGTGTTTATACTTTTTCATAACAACAACGACAAGTTTGATGTCGGATGACAATAGAATGATGTCACTGCGACAACTGTCAATAGACGTAGTATATACCAGCCTTTAGTCTTGAAATCTTTGATTGTTTGGTACATGGCCTCACATGTGAATCCTTAAAGAGATGGGTGGGGCTAAGGCTTAAGAGGGTGTGAACAATGCTGAATGGGTGTAGACAAAGAAGAGCTCTCCAGTAGGTTTACCAAAACATTCAAGGGGCATTTTCTCAAAAGTGAGGTTACAAATGTATCAACTTTCAAAGCAGAATTTCTTCCCCATTGTTCCTCAACTGTAGTGTATGATATACCATTGTCTAGTTCTGAGTCTTTACTTTTATCCAATGTAAAAAACACAATTTCAAATGTTGCTACATAAGACCAAATTGAGCCGGTCGGTCACATTTTGTTGTGTTACAGCCTGAATTTAAAATGGATTCAATTGAGATTTTGTGACGCAGTTCTACACACAATACCCCATAATGTCAAAGTGGAATTATGTTTTTAGAAATGTTTGCAAATTAATTAAAAATGAAAACCTGAAATGTCTTGAGTCAATAAGTATTCAACCATTTTGTTATGGCAAGCTTAAGTAAGTACAGGAGTAAAAATGTGCTTAACAAGTCACATAATACGTTGCACGGACTCACTCTGTGTGCAATAATAGTGTTTAACATGATTTTTAAATGACTACCCCATCTATGTACCGCACACATACAATTATCAGTAAGTTCCCTCAGTCAAGCAGTGTATTTCAAGCACAGATTCCACCTCAAAGACCAGAGAGGTTTTCCAATCTGTCGCAAAGAAGGGCACCTATTGGTAGAAAAACAAACAGATATTGAATATCCATTTGAGCATTGTACAGTTATTAATTACACTTTGGATGGTGTATCAATACACCCAGTCACTACAAAGATACAGGCGCCCTTCCTAACTCAGTTGCCGGAGAGGAAGGAAATCGCTCAGGGATTCCACCATAAGGCCAGTGGTGATTTTAAAACAGTTACAGAGTTTAATGGGTGTGATGGGAGATAACTGAGGATGGATCAACATCATTGTAGTTACTCCACAGCCCTAACATAAACTACAGAGTGGAAAGAAGGAAGCCTGTACACAATAAAAATATTTGCAATAAGGCACTAAAGTAATACTGAATACAAAGCGTTATGTTTTGGGCAAATCCAACACATGACTGTGTTTTCAAGCATGGTGGTGGCTGCATCATGTTATGGGTATGCTTGTCATTGGCAAAGGCTATGGAGTTTTGTTTTGGATAAAAATAAACGGAATAGAGCTAAGCACAGGCAAGGCCCTAGAGGAAAACTTGGTTCAGTCTGCTTTCCAACAGACACTGGGAGACAAATTCATCTTTCAGCAGGACCATTACCTAAAACACAAGGCAAAATACACTGGAGTTGCTTACCAAGACAACATTGAATGTTCCTGAGTGGCCTAGTCACAGTTTTGATTTAAATTGGCTTGAAACTGTATTGCAAGACTTGAAAATGGCTTTCTGGCAATGATTAACAAGCAACTTGACAGAGCTTTTACAATTTTTTCAAGAATAATGGGACAATATCGTACAATCCAGGTGTGCAAATCCCTTAGAGACTTACCCAGAAAGACTCACAGCTGTAATTGCTGCCAAAGGTGATTCTAACATGTATTGACTCATGGGGTCCAATACTTACAGTATCTAATTAAGATATATTAGCGTAAAAAATCATATACTTAAAAAAAAAAAATATATATATATATATATATATATATATATATATTCCACTAGATCATTGACAATAAATGACAATTAAATCCACTTTAATCCAACAACAAAATGTGGATATGTCAAGTGGTGTGAACACTTTCTGAAGGCACTGATCTACAGTACACACAATACCCCATAATGTCAAAGTGGAATTATGTTTTTAGAAATGTTCACAAATTATACTGTATGTAATTGTCTTGTAGAGTTGAGGAATTGCATGTTGGTTACCAGTTATATAGTAACAAAATGAAATACACTCGTAGAAAAAAGGATTCCAAAACGGTTCTTCGGCTGTCCCCATAGGAGAACCCTTTTTGATTCCAGTTAGAACTCTTTTGGGTTCCATGTAAAACCCTCTGTGTAAAGGGTTCTACCTGGAACGAAAAAGGGTTATTCAAAGGGTTCTCCTATGGGGACAGCCGAAGAACATGTTTAGGTTCTAGATAGCAAATAAAAAAATTAAATACGCAGAAACCACAGGCCTGCGGCCAAGAGCTGTAAATACATGCCAAGTTTCTGCTGTTGATGAAAAGTCTTTCTACCTGTGCCTCACAGCACATTTAGTTATTTGCATATTGTAAAAGCTATACTCCAGACATGACATATCAAATTGTATTGTGAGATTCCAGGATGTTGATTAACAATGTCTTGACTTGTAATTTCAGCTCATTTAATGAAAAAACCCTGAGGCATTTAGCTTTCATCCACCCAACATACAGTTGTGCAAAACGTCCTATAGTACACTGAACAAAAATATAATGCAACATGTAAGGTGTTGGTCCCATATTTCATGAGCTTAAATAAAATATCCTAGAAATGCTCTATATGCACAAAAAGCTTATTTATCTAAAATGTTGTGCACAAATTTGTTTACATCCCTGTTAGTGAGGCTTTCTCCTTTGCCAAGATAATCCATCCATCTAAAATGTGCAGGTGTGGCTTATCAAGAAGATTATTAAACAGCATGATCATTACATTGGTGCACCTTGTGCTGGGGACAATAAAAGGCCACTCTAAAATGTGCAGTTTTGTAACACAACATAATGCCACAGATGTCTCAAGTTTTGAGGGAGCGTGAAATTGGCATGCTGACTGCAGGAATGTCCACCAGAGCTGTTGCCAGAGAATTTAATGTTAATTTCTCTACCATAAGCCGCCTCCAACGTCATTTTAGAGAATTTGGCAGTACGTCCAACCGGCCTCACAACCACAGTATGGCGTCATGTGGGCGAGCGGTTTGCTGATGTCAACGTTGTGAATGGTGGTGGTGGTGGGGTTATGGTATGGGCAGGCATAAGCTATGGACAACTAACACAATTGCATTTTTTTATCATTGGCAATTTGAATGCACAGAGATAACGTGACGAGATCCTAAGGCCCATTGTCATGCCATTCATCCGCCGCCATCACGTCATGTTTCAGCATGATAATGAACGGCCCCATGTCGCAAGGATCTGTACACAATTCCTGAAGCTGAAAATGTCCCAGTTCTTCCATGGCCTCACCAGAACTGTCACCCATTGAGCATGTTTGGGATGCTCTGGATTGACATTTACGACAGCGTTTTCCAGTTCCCGCCAATATCGCACAGCCATTGAAGAGGAGTGGGACTACATTCCACGGGCCACAATCAACAACCTGATCCACTCTATGCGAAGAAGATGTGTCACACTGCATGAGGCAAACGGTGGTCACACCAGATACTGACTGGTTTTCTGATCCATGCCCCTACCTCTTTTTTTAAGGTATCTGTGACCAACAGATGCATATCTGTTCCTTATATTAATTGTAACTCAGTACAATCTTAGAAATTGTTGCATGTTGCGTTTATATTTTTGTTCAGTATAATTGGTTTGTAGGTAGATGGTATGTGCCTATAGGCATGGAAAGGAAGCTAGGAGAAGTTGCCTATAACCCTGATACAGGGTCAGATATTCTTTCATCCCCCTAATGGTTTTGGTTAGAACTGGGGGAATAAGGTAAACTGATCCTAGATCTTTGGTTAAGGGTGAGTTTTACCCGTAACAATGGTGGGAGGTAATGTGGGTAGAGGTATATGGGAGAAGGAGTGAACTAACTCAAGCAGTCACCGCCTGACCAGCCGGGACGACACTCAGCACAGTACTTCCCCTTGATGAAGAAATCATCTCTGGGCCCCCATGTCCCATTGTTACACTGCTTACAGTTCTCAAATATGCTGCAACCTATGAGAGAGAGAGGAGAGAAAATAAAAGAAAGAGGGTGAATGCGGGGAGAAAGAGACAAAGAGAGAGAGGTTACATAGTGCTGACTGAACACTGAAATGTCTAAAACCTCTTCACCATAAGTGTGATGCATTCAGTCACAGTTTTGGTTTGACCGTTCCCAATGACTGTTCGGTTCAAATCGGCCACATACCTCTACTGTATTCCCCTTAGTGCCTGTTTGCTCTTTACCTCAGACCTGCTAAACTCATCAGGCTCCTCATTCACTGTAACAGGGTAACAGAACAGCAAAAACACATTTGTGCTTCCTGAAATATAAATGTCCAGAAAACCCCCAGAAGGACTGAGTTTCGGATGTATTTTCACTTTTGGGGTTCTGTGGTGCTCTGCAGTGCAGACATCCTGAGGACAAGCTGGGAGACAGGGATATGGACGTCAGTGATACAGCAGCAGGACATATTAACACCAACAGGTATCAGTGTAAACATCACATGACTTTACCATGTCTCCTCCACCGTCTACATACAGTACACTCAGGGTGGAAAGGGATGCGCGTGCGTGTGTATGTGTGTCAATAGTGTGGATGTAGCTCAGTTGGTAGAGCATGGCGTTTGCAACGCCAGGGTTGTGGGTTCGATTCCCACGGGGGGCCAGTATGAAAAAAAATATATATAATGTATGCACTCACTAACTGTAAGTCGCTCTGGATAAGAGTGTCTGCTAAAATGACAAATAAAAAAATAGTTCAGGCAGAGGAGTACATCTGATGTGAAAATGAAGCAGATTAAGAATATATAAAGAGAAAGTATTAGCATATTCCCATAGGTCAATAATAATCTTGTGGTGAAATATTATAACTACGCATTGTGCCTTTTCAGCAATCTGTTTTCTCTTATCCCAGAACATTGTTTTGAGACCGAAAGGGGTGTATCAGTTTCAAGGTCTCAGCTTGGAGAGAAGAAGCCTTGTGAGCAGTGCTTAATTTGTAAATCGGGAGGTGCCGGAAATAAAAAAGAGCGCAAGAGGGCGGTGACCTGGGGACTTCTGAGGTACCGGAACACATAAGAAAAAAATCACCTTTATAATAAAGCATTGCATGCATATCATCGCATTTGCGTAGTGGCATAGAGCAGTAGAGTAGAGTAGAGTAGTAGAGTATTTTTAGTAGCCTAGGGTCCGGGAAAATGTTGGCCTTTTAAAAACGCATTTCATGCAATTCTACGTCATTTTACTGGAGACTTTGGCAGAATCTTTTTTTAATAATGCACAAATGATCGAAATGGCAGGCTACTTTGACACTGACAAACTGAGAATCTGAGATCAATAAAAACGACCTTGTCTTAAATCCATCAATAGCCTAGGCCTAGGTGTGTGGAGACACATATTGTAGGCTACAATATGAGGAGGAAATTATAGTCCTAAAAATGCTTTCCAGTTTCACTGACTCAATCACTTGCTGGTGATTGTCGATATGCTTGTGCCAAAAGCCTATCTCTCTCTCTTTTGTAAAACAATATTTGGAAGTTGATCAAATATTTTGGTAGCCTACAGCATAGAGTCTTCTCTTTTCAGCAGGAGTCATTGCTTTCCAACCTGTGTTTTCCCTCCATTGTATTTGAAATATTGTGAAAGGCCTGTTTTGTCTGCGTGCTGTTTTTTCACTGACAGATTTGCCACGTGGTCCCCTACTGTAGGCTATTCCTTGTTATTGGGCTACAATCCACAGGCTATTTAAAAAAAAGAAGCTATTGATCCTCTGTGGCTAAATTATAGGGCTTCTCGTGGTGTAGTAGGCTATTCTGAATTATTTCATTTATTTCTGAACAGACAGCAGTAATTCTATAACTTTGGCAAATGTTTTTCAATTTATCAGGGGTGCTGCAGTTCCTCTAGAACCCTTTGTGCAGCTATGATTCTATAAGGAAATAAATGATGAAGTGCAACGCTGGAGAGTTGCAGTGTCATGTATCAGAGCAGAGAGGGAGAGAGATCATAGAAAGTGAATCTCATTCTAGTTATGTGAGAGATACTGGCGCGCTTCTCACACAGCCACCACACAGCATTGGTCTCAAACACAGGTTATAATGTTGCGCAAACCATAAACTCGTGGCATGAAAAATTATTTTCACTTTTTGCAATGTAAAAATACAAGCGATCAAAATTCATTTGAGTTGCCTCTTAATTAATTCTACTCCCCCCACACAAAAAACGTCATGTGAAAAAGTTGATTTTCAGCCCGGGCCTAATATTCTATGAGTTGATTTGGGTTGGGCCGGCCCGAGCTGAAAATCAACTTTTTCACATGACGTTTTTTGTGTGGGGGCAGTATAATTAATTAAGAGGCAACTCAAATGAATTTTGATCGCTTGTATTTTTACATTGCAAAAAGTGAAAATTATTTTTCATGCCACGAGAGGTACCGGATTCGGCCAAATAGGTTACGGAATAAAACAGTCCAAAACGGACAGGTGGCTCCTGCCGGAACAGGATCCATCTCAAATTAAGCAATGCTCGTGAGGTATTGGTCGGTCCAAACGTTAATGGTGAATTTATTATGAATAATGAATAAGCTAAATCATGGAAATAGAACTTGTCTGTGTAAGCAGTATATAAGAGAACTAACGGGACTGCCCGGGGGAGCTCCCGACCGACGTGTACTATGGTGCATTTAGTTTTTTTGGAACCTCTCCAGCTTGCTGTTAATAAAGAATGATTCATTTAAGATTTACTTCAGGTGTCCCTGGTGGTAATTTCCACGACAGAGGGATGCACTTAACGAAAGTAAATTTTCTGGAAAATAATCGGGATTAGGCATCGCTCTCTAATGTTGTTGGCCTAAACTCACTGCATTTCACTCTAGCTGACACAAACTCACCGCTCTTGTATGTCTGCCAGGCTTATAACAGAGCCTTGGAGGCAGATGGCACAGAGACTACAACATCAGTCAAGACATTAAGCTGGATCTAACGGGTACTGTAGTGGCAGACATTTCAGAAATGTACTGGTAGAATGGCCTCCTATACTGTGTATTTTTGCAAATTAAACATGTATTAACAAATCCAGCACCAAGGCATAATGTATCTGACCATGTTGTTGTCAATAAAATCGAATACACAGCGTGCAGGAATGCATTCAACCAGTCCTCCACGGGTTTACCAGAATGGTAAAATAACCAAAATGGATGGACTCCCCAGGTTTTGAGCCAGCATGGTGGTGTGTTGGACAGGTTTACCTGGGTGGATGATGCAGGGGTCACACTTGTTGAGGACGTTGCGGCAGCAAGGCACAGCGTAGCCAACGGGGGTGCCCTGGAGGGGACACTTACAGCGGATCACGTCGTACTCACAGCAGCCCCGACACATGACGTTCCACTCTGGGCCGGGACAGTGGTTATACAGGTACCTGTAGTCTGGGAACCAACCAGTACACCTGGGTCAAATACATGAGTCAGATACCTTCAAATACTATAAAGTATTAGCTTGGAGTTTTTGGAACTATTCCATTATCCCGGCAGCCTATTGGGCTTGGAGTCAGAGATTCAGGTGCAAAAATAGGTGGAATTTATTAAAGTGAGGGTGATGGAGAAGACTGGATCCAGAGTTGTATTTACAAAATTCATTTACATATTTTCCTCCTCTGCCTGCTCATCTGTGTGTGTTTTGTCATATTTTTACATCAGACATCATTAATTTGGTAATAACAGCTAGTTTTCAGTTTTCCCTCCCCACTCAGACCACTCCCAGACAGTCCTAGCAAATTCTTGCTTGAGAAATTGCACTTTGCTAAGAATATATTTTTGTTTATTTGTAA
This sequence comes from Coregonus clupeaformis, assembly GCF_020615455.1. NCBI lineage: Eukaryota > Metazoa > Chordata > Actinopteri > Salmoniformes > Salmonidae > Coregonus > Coregonus clupeaformis. The sequence goes on along the minus strand of NC_059210.1, from coordinate 48,408,328 downwards.
CCATTTTAATTGAAAACAATCACAGTAAGATACTTAATTGTTACCCAGAAAAGATGAGGAACATTTAGTCGAAAGTTTCTCTCTCTCGCTCTCTCGCTCTCTCGCTCTTTCAAAGAGGTTTTATTGGCATTGGAAACATATGTTGTCATTGCCAAATCAAGTGAAATAAACAATCACAATGTAACAGTTAATATTAAACACACAAAAGTCTCAAAAGAGAAAGATGTTTAAAATGTTAAATTATTAACTATGTATAAAAATATTTAAAAAAACGAGTGAATCAGTCAGGACCTGTACAGGCCGTTGGTCGATCGATACACTCTAAATAAAATATCAAATAGCCTATAAATGAAGATAAAATAGCTCACAGACGAATTCAACTACTTGCACAATACACAACTTGCTGGCTCTACTAGGGCCCGCTCAGTAAGCCTGTGTGTGTGCAAGAGCGTGTGCTGTGTGTGCAAAAAGTAAAAGTACAAATGAGAGGGCAATGGGGGGGACCCACGCCTCAACCGCTCCCCAGGAAGGCTGATGGACCAGGACGTGAGGAGGAAAACGTCGCCGTGCCGGGGTTTTGAGGAGCAGCAGCCTGGAGTTCGCCAGAGACGCAACACCAGCTCCGGTCACACGCCCCTCACCATGGTCACACCATCTCTCTCTCTCTCTCTCTCTCTCTCTCTCTCTCTCTCTCTCTCTCTCTCTCTCTCTCTCTCTCTCTCTCCAATTCAATTCAATTCAATTTCAATTTAAGGGCTTTATTGGCATGGGAAACGTACGTTAACATTGCCAAAGCAAGTGAAGAAGATAGTAAACAATAGTGAAATAAACAATAGATATTAACAGTAAACATTACACTCAGAAGTTCCAAAAGAATAAAGACATTTCAAATGTCATATTATGTATATATACAGTGTTGTAACAATGTACAAATAGTTAAAGTACAAATGGGAAAATAAATAAACATAAATATGGGTTATATTTATAATGGTGTTTGTTCTTCACTGGTTGCCCTTTTCTTATGGCAACATGTCACAAATATTGCTGCTGTGATGGCACACTGTGGTATTTCACCCAGTAGATAAGGGAGTTTATCAAAATTGGGTTTGTTTTCGAGTTCTTTGTGGATCTCTGTAATCTGAAGGAAATATGTGTCTCTAATATGGTCATACATTTGGCAGGAGGTTAGGAAGTGCAGCTCAGTTTCCACCTCATTTTGTGGGCAGTGTGCACATAGCCTGTCTTGTCTTGAGAGCCAGGTCTGCCTACGGCGGCCTCTCTCAATAGCAAGGCTATGCTCTCTGAGTCTGTACATAGTCAAAGCTTTCCTTAAGATTGGGTCAGTCACAGTGGTCAGGTATTCTGCCACGGTGTACTCTCTGTTTAGGGCCAAATAGCATTCTAGTTTGCATTGTTTTTGCATTGTTTTTACCCCTTCTTAACCCCCCTCCACAAGCACGTACGCATGCATGCATGCACACACACACACCACCCAACCAAACTCTTCCAACCCAACCAACCCAGATCTTTCAAAACAAGTCAGCCAACCTCTAATTGAAAGTGTGCACTGTGAGGCATGTGAGCAGAGAGAAGACAGAACTTGGCTGCGTCTCTAACTGGGGACATCTGTCTAGCTGTGCATATCCTGCCTTCTGCCTCCAAAGGCTTTGCTGTTTTTAAAGGGAAAACTATCTGCCTTCCTGATTCCCTAATCCTCTCTCTCTCTCTCTCTCTCTCTCTCTCTCTCTCTCTCTGTCTCTCTCTCTCTCTCTCTCTCTCTCTCTCTCTCTCTCTCTCTCTCTCTCTCTCTCTCTCTCTCTCTCTCTCTCTCTCTCTCTCTCTCTCTCTCTCAACATAAATGTTTCCAGTTTTCATATGAGGTGTAAATTCAGCCAATGAGGCCTGAACTGTTCAATTTATTAAGGAGCTCTCTGGCTCCTTCCTCTGACCCGAAGTCCCGTAGCTGTGCAGGTCTGTCATGGTAACAACCTCAACAGTATGTTATTAAGTTTTAGCCTACACATACACACACACACGCATACACACACAGAGTATGTGACTTAGTGTTGAGGCTTTGATTAATCTGTGAGAGTCCGTTTCAGGACAGTCAGCTGGACAGGATGTACAGATGTCCTGGAATGCCGTTAGATATCCCTCCCTACAGTTCCCACATCTCTCTGGCCCTGTAACATTAATGAACTCATAAATTATATCCTACTCCAGGGAAGATCTGCACTTCTCCTTAAGAATCTCATCTCTGACATCCAAGAACAGTTTAGGAATGGCATACTATTTTATATTAATCACTCTGAGAATGGATTGCATAATAGGCCAGGTCAAAAGTATTATCAGTGCTAAGTGAAGACAGTTAATGGCGCTGCTTTCACACTTTGTTTGGAAAGATTTCGCAATTCTGTTTGTTTTGGATCCGTTGTTCTTTGGCTGACATATTATTGCTGTGGTAACCCTGAAAAGAAGGGTTACGGTGAATGTAAAACAACAAAACAACATGTTCTACTCCAGTGAGAACAGGGAGGGTAGTCTAAACAGGGCGTAGTCTAAACAGGGCATCCATTATTTACATAATGTCTATGACCTCAGAATTACATTATAATTCCAGTATGATGACATCGAGCTATTACTCATGTAAACACCAGCCCCTTGCTCAACAAGCCTGTCCCTCCCCTTCAATAACTCCCAGATGGTTTTATGTGTTCAAAACACATGTGGCCCAGTACTCTTGTTCTCATTCCTACTCACCTCTTCTGTATTGTATGGTGTCTTCAGATTTTACTGGCTGTCTGCTTCTCCCTGACTAAAAATGAGTTTAGTAGTTATAGTTTCTATTTAAATTGACATTTTTGGGGATTTCCTAAAGTCTCTCTCTCTCTCTCTCTCTCTCTCTCTCTCTCTCTCTCTCTCTCTCTCTCTCTCTCTCTCTCTCTCTCTCTCTCTCTCTCTCTCTCTCTCTTTCTCTCTCTCTCTCTCTCTCTCTCTTCTCTCTCTCTCTGTCTCTGTCTCTGTCTATGTCTCTGTCTCTCTCTCTCCCTCTCTCTCTCTCGCTCTCGCTCTCTCTTGCTGTCTCTTCTTAACTTCTCTCTCCTCCCTGTCTCTCCCTGCATTTAAGACTTCAGCAGAAATTGTTAGAGAGCATGTAGGGATATTTGAGAAAGCTCCACATTCAGCCAGCCTCACCAACATTGTTACGGTAGTCAATTACTCATACATTTAATCAGACCGCATCAGAGGCATACTCACTGTTTGTGTATTTTGTTTAAGCCAAAACGTCTCAGCCTTACAGCATTCAGTCTTGACAATTTGACGAACTTCCATTTATCCTCCAGCAGTGTGTCACGCCCTGACCTTGAGAGCCCTGTTTCTCTAGTTGGTTTGGTCAGGGTGTGAATTCTAGATGTTCTATTTCTATGTTGGCCGGGTGTGGTTCCCAATCAGAGGCAGTTGTCTATCGTTGTCTCTGATTGGGGATCATACTTAGGCAGCCATTTTGCCTGAGGTCTTGTTTCTGTTTTGGCTTGTGCAGCCTGTTGAACTTCACGGTCGTTTGTATTTTGTTGTTTTGATCTGTATTCAGTGAATAAAGGAATATGTACGCATACCACGCTGCACCTTGGTCCGATCCGTCTATCAACGAGCGTGACACAGTGGCTGAATACCTTTTCACGTATCCAGTCTGTTTTTCTATTCATGCACCTAGGTTAGACTACAAGGTAGCAACAATAAACCCTATGCTTTTATAAGAAGTAGAAGGTCTACTTTGTCCTTTTCTCATATCCTGCAAAGCTCGGCACTAAGTGCACCACCAGCAGCAGTCTGGAGGAGATCCATGGTGGAGGCGACAGTGACTGGAGCCTGTGATTTGTATGGCACCTGTTAAGTTTCTGGGTAGACTAATCTAGCCCCTGTGGTTATGGGCCTGGACTCCACCCAGACTCATGTCTGCTACACTCACTGATCTACAACAGTGTACAGCAGTACAGACGCTTGGGTGGTAAAAACTGTCAAATAGTCATCCTTGTTGATATGATTAGAGCAAAAAGTGGATTACACAAGATTATAAAACGGGTTGTTTGGATCCTGGATGCAAAATACCATGAAGTGTTGAGGCTGGTTTACAGTCCATCTAGTTAGCTAGCCATTTCAAATAATGAGTATAGCTGACAACGTCTTAACTTTAGCTACTTTTCCCCACTTTAATTAAGTGAAAAAGTTAAGGGTGCCCATGAGGTCCCTTAAGTCCATCATTCAGTATGGATATCAATGTAAACAGCATTTGTGGAGTAGAATGTTGCTTTCCTCTGCCCTGGTGGCAAAAGGAAAACATCAACCAGCTAGATAGGTGTATAGCTAGCTAGGTAGCTACTTAGCTAAACAATGGAAGGTGCACAATCCATGGCTACAAAGCTAGCTGGCTAGCTAGCTACAGTGCATTCGGAAAGTCTTCAGGCCCCTTCCCTTTTTTCCACATTTTGTTACGTTACAGCATTCTAAAATTGATTAAATACATGTATTTCCTCATCAATCTGCACACAATACCCCATAATGACAAAGCAAAAACAGGTTTTTAGAAATTATTGCAAAAAACTGAAATACCATAATTACATAAGTATTCAGACCCTTGGCTATGAGACTCGAAATTCAGCTTAGGTGCATCCTGTTTACTTTGATCATCCTTGAGATGTTTCTACAACTTGATTGGAGTCCACCTGTGGTAAATTCAATTGAATGGACATGATTTAGAAAGGAACACAGCTGTCTATATAAGGTCCCATAGTTGACAGTGCATGGCAGAGCAAAAACTCTTCCTAGAGCTGGCTGGCCGCCCAAATTGAGCAATCGAGGGAGAAGGGCCTTGGTCAGGGAGGTGACCAAGAACCCGATGGTCACTCTGACAGAGCTCCAGAGTTCCTCTGTGGAGATGGGAGAATCTTCCAGAAGGACAACCATCTCTGCAGCACTCCACCAATCAGGCCTTTATGGTAGAGTGGCCAGATGGAAGCCATTCCTCAGTAAAAGGCACATGACAGCCCACTTGGAGTTTGCCAAAAGGTACCTAAAGGACTCTCAGACCATGAGAAACAAGATTTTCTGGTCTGATGAAGCCAAGATTGAACTCTTTGGCCTGAATGCCAAGCGTCACGTCTGGAGGAAACCTGGCACTATCCCTATGGTGAAGCAGGGTGGTGGCATCATCATGCTGTGGGGATGTTTTTCAGCGGCAGGGACTGGGAGACTCGTCAGGATCGAAGGAAAGATGAACAGAGCAAATTACAGAGAGATCCTTGAGGAAAACCTGCTCCAGAGTGCTCAGGACCTCAGACTGGAGCGCAGGTTCACCTTACAACAAGACAATGACCCTAAGCACAAAGCCAAGACAATGCAGGAGTTGCTTCGGTACAAGTCTCTGAATGTCCTTGAGTTGCCCAGCCAGAGCCCGGACTTGAACCCGATCGAACATCTCTGGAGAGACCTGAAAATAGCTGTGCAGCGACGCTCCCCATCCAACCTGACAGAGCTTGAGAGGATCTGCCGAGAAGAATGGGAGAAACTCCACAAATACAGGTGTGCCAAGCTTGTAGCGTCACACCCAAGAAGACTCGAGGCTGTAATCACTGTCAAAGGTGCTTCAACAAAGTACTGATCAAAGGGTCTGAATATTTATGTAAATGTGATATTTCAGTTATTATTATTGATTTATTTGCAAACATTTCTAAAAACCTGTTTTTGCTTTGTCATTATGGGTTATTGTGTGTAAATTGTTGAGGGAAAAAAAATATGTAATCAATTTTAGAATAAGGCTGTAACGTAACAAAATGTAGAAAAAGTCAAAGGGTTTGAATACTTTCTGAATGCACTGTACCTACTCTGTAAATTAGCTTGTCGTGCTATAAAATAATAAAACGAGTTGAGACAAAGTAACTAAAAGAAACGTGTGTTATTATCTTCTGAATCAAATTTTTTCTCCTGTCTTTAATGTAGAATTTCTATTTTGCGATCTCCCAAAATAAATGTAATCTCTTTGATTTGACGTTCAGTCAGTGAATCAGGTTGTCTCCATGGTAACCAGATACTTTTTCTGCCGTACATGCCTTCAAACTACTGTAAAACCCCGTAAGTATGCCCTTACCTAAGGAAAACATTTGAGGGGCTCTATGTAACACCCATAAACAATTCCCTTAGGCAAGGATAAATTATTCCTGAAATGTATACAATGGGCCCTGGTTCCTGCCAGCTGAACATGCTGCACTTGCTGTGGTCCCTGCCTCGACCTCCACACCTGCTCCAGCCGATCTTCAGCCCGCCAGCCTCTTCAGGCCACTCTCAGGCCACTCTCGGCATGAGAACGCCTGAGCCCCCTTCCCACCACATAATTTCAAGTCAGCGCTCTCCGATATCCAAGACTGGACCAAGGGCCAACTGCGGGAAGTACTGACCAGAAGGGGCATCAGCCACTCCACTGCAGACCACAAGTCTAATGCACCACGATGGGTGGGAAGCTCCTCCAGGGCCCCATCTCTAGGGCCCACCCCTCAGGGGTCTTTGCCCGCCTGCGAGAAACCCCAGCCTCGGCTCACAGACGCCTCTCCCACATGCCTCCTCCCCACCACCTATGTTCCCACTCCCCATCTGCAAGCGTAATTATTAATAAAAAACATAGAAAATATTTATTGACTCCTTTATCGACTTACCCATAAACTTTCCAACCACCCCAACAGAGAGCTAGTAGAATACCTCACCACCGGCCTAACCAATGGATTCAACCCTGGCCTCTTGGCCCCGTTCACCGCATTCACCAAATGCCACAACCTACAAACTGCCTTGACAAATCCAGGTGGGGTCAGGTGGAGACTATTTTTTCGCCGTCCACCTCACTTTCGGCTGCAGGAGCAGCCCCAAAATATTCGACACCCTCTCAGAGGTAGTGTGCTGGGCCCTTACCAACAATTATTGTCTGCTTCTCCCCCCAGTTCTGGGCTAGCCACCTTAATCGATGTTTTCATCACTCTGGGGGTCCAACTCTCAGCCGAGAAGTTCTTCAATTTAGTTCCTAGGTGTCCACCTCGACTCAGCCAAGCTTCCTTCCCCCAGGACAAGCTGGACTGGTTCATGCTCATCATGGACGGGACCTAGCTCACCTCAACTTTGCCATGTGCATCCTTCCCCAAGGCCGTCCCTTCATCTCCCACCTCTTGGAGCTGGCTTCCTCGACCCAGGCATTGTCCAACCATTTGGTCCCCACGGCCAGATTTCTGGAGGAGCTACGCATGTGGTCCTTGCTCCTTTCCCAATGTAACCTCATACAGTGGGGAAAAAAGTATTTAGTCAGCCACCAATTGTGCAAGTTCTCCCACTTAAAAAGATGAGAGAGGCCTGTAATTTTCATCATAGGTACACGTCAACTATGACAGACAAAATGAGGAAAGAAATTCCAGAAAATCACATTGTAGGATTTTTTATGAATTTATTTGCAAATTATGGTGGAAAATAAGTTTTTGGTCAATAACAAAAGTTTCTCAATACTTTGTATTATACCCTTTGTTGGCAATGACACAGGTCAAACGTTTTCTGTAAGTCTTCACAAGGTTTTCACACACTGTTGCTGGTATTTAGAACAGCGCCGGAGAAGATGGCTGCCGTTTTACAGCCCTCTAACCAATTGTACTAATATGTGTGTTTTTCCGCGTTATTTGTAATTTATTTTGTACATAATGTTTCTGCCATCGTCTCTTATAACCAAAAAGAGCTTCTGGATATCAGGACAGCGATTACTCACCTCGTATTGGACAAAGATTTTTTATTCAACGAGGCGGCCGCGAAGGATATCATACAGACACCCGACAAGGCCCAAATCCCCGTCATTCGCATGAGGAAGAGACGGAGATATCATGGACGTAGATCAGGGTGCCTTGTAAGGATCCGATGGCGAGCGAGTAAACTGCCGCTCCCATCAATCCTATTAGCCAATCTTCAATCATTGGAGAACAAATTGGATGACCTAAGATTACGGTTATCCTACCAACGGGACATTAAAAACTGTAATATTTTATGTTTCACCGAGTCGTGGCTGAACGACGAAATGGATAACATACAGCTAGCGGGCTATACGCTACATCGGCAGGATAGAACGGCTGACTCCGGTAAGACAAGGGGTGGCGGTCTGTGTATATTTGTAAACAACAGCTGGTGCACAAAATCAAATACTAAGGAAGTCTCGAGGTTTTGCTCGCCTGAGGTAGAGTATCTTATGATAAGCTGTAGACCACACTATTTACCAAGAGAGTTTTCATCTATATTTTTCATAGCTGTCTATTTTCCACCACAAACCAATGCTGGCATTAAGATTGCACTGAATGAGCTGTATAAGGCCATAAATCAACAGGAAAACGCTCATCCAGATGCAGCGCTCCTAGTGGCCGGGGACTTTAATGCAGGGAAACTTAAATCCGTTCTACCTAATTTCTACCAGCATGTTAAATGTGCAACCAGAGGTAAAAAAACTCTAGACCACCTTTACTCCACACACAGAGACGCATACAAAGCTCTCCCTCGCCCTCCATTTGGCAAATCTGACCATAAATCTATCCTCCTGATTCCTGCTTATAAGCAAAAACTAAAGCAGGAAGCACCAGTGACTCGGTTAATAAAAAAGTGGTCAGATGACGCAGATGCTAAGCTACAGGACTGTTTTGCCAGCACAGACTGGAACATGTTCCGGGATTCTTCAGATAGCATTGAGGAGTACATCACATCAGTCACTGGCTTCATCAAAAAGTGCATCGATGATGTCGTCCCCACAGTGACCGTACGTACATACCCCAACCAGAAGCCATGGATTACAGGAAACATCCTCACTGAGCTAAAGGGTAGAGCTGCCGCTTTCAAGGAGCGGGACTCTAACCCGGACGCTTATATGAAATCCCTCTATGCCCTCCGACTAACCATCAAACAGGCAAAGAGTCAATACAGGACTACGATTGAATCATACTACACTGGCTCTGACGCTCGTCGGATGTGGCAGGGCTTGAAAACTATTACAGACTACAAAGGGAAGCACAGCCGCGAGCTGCCCAGTGACACAAGCCTACCAGACGAGCTAAACCACTTCTATGCTCGCTTCGAGGCAAGCAACACTGAAGCATGCATGAGAGCACCAGCTGTTCCGGATGACTATGTGATCACGCTCTCCGTAGCCGATGTGAGTAAGACTTTTAAGCAGTTCAACATTCATAAGGCCGCAGGGCCAGACGGATTACCAGGACGTGTACTCCGAGCATGTGCTGACCAACTGGCAAGTGTCTTCACTGACATTTTCAACATGTCCCTGACTGAGTCTGTAATACCAACATGTTTCAAGCAGACCACCATAGTCCCTGTGCCCAAGGACTCTAAGATAACCTGCCTAAATGACTACCGACCCGTAGCACTAACGTCTGTAGCCATGAAGTGATTTGAAAGGCTGGTCATGGCTCACATCAACAGCATTATCCCAGAAACCCTAGACCCACTCCAATTTGCATACCGCCCCAACAGATCCACAGATGATGCAATCTCTATTGCACTCCACACTGCCCTTTCCCACCTGGACAAGAGGAACACCTACGTGAGAATGCTATTCATTGACTACAGCTCAGCATTCAACACCATAGTGCCCTCAAAGCTCATCAATAAGCTAAGGATCCTGGGACTAAACACCTCCCTCTGCAACTGGATCCTGGACTTCCTGACGGGCCGCCCCAGGTGGTAAGGGTAGGTAACAACACATCTGCCACACTGATCCTCAACACGGGGGCCCCCTCAGGGGTGCGTGCTCAGTCCCCCTCCTGTACTCCCTGTTCACCCATGACTGCATGGCCAGGCACGACTCCAACACCATCATTAAGTTTGCCGACGACACAACAGCAGTAGGCCTGATCACCGACAACGATGAGACAGCCTATAGGGAGGAGGTCAAAGACCTGGCCGTGTGGTGCCAGGACAACAACCTCTCCCTCAACGTGACCAAGACAAAGGAGATGATTATGGACTACAGGAAAAAAAAGAGGACTGAGCACGCCCCCATTCTCATCGACAGGGCTGTAGTGGAACAGGTTGAGAGCTTCAAGTACCTTGGTGTCCACATCACCAACTAACTGTCATGGTCCAAACACACCAAGACAGTCGTGAAGAGGGCACGACAAAGCCTATTCAACCTCAGGAGACTGAAAAGATTTGGCATGGGTCCTCAGATCCTCAAAAAATTATACAGCTGCACCATCGATAACATCCTGACTGGTTGCATCACCGCCTGGTATGGCAACTGCTTGGCCTCCAACCGCAAGGCACTACAGAGGGTAGTGCGTACGGGCCAGTACATCACTGGGGCCAAGCTTCCTGCCATCCAGGACCTCTATACCAGGCAGTGTCAGAGGAAGGCCCTCAAAATTGTCAAAGACTCCAGCCACCCTAGTCATAGACTGTTCTCTCTGCTACCGCACGGCAAGCTGTACCGGAGTGCCAAGTCTAGGTCCAAAAGACTTCTCAACAGCTTCTACCCCCAAGCCATAAGACTCCTGAACAGCTAATCATGGCTACCCGGACTATTTGCACTGCCCCCCCACCCCATCCTTTTACGCTGCTGCTACTCTGTTAATTATTTATGCATAGTCACTTTAACTCTACCCACATGTACATATTACTTCAACTACCTCAACTAGCCGGTGCCCCCGCACATTGACTCTGCACCGGTACCCCCCTGTATATATAGCCTTATATATTAAGGTTAAGGGCTGTAAGTAAGCATTTCACGTTAATGTCTGCACCTGTTGTATTCGGCGCATGTGGCCAATAAAATATGATTTGATTTGATTTGATTTGATTTGATTTTGGCCCATTCCTCCATGCAGATCTCCTCTAGAGCAGTGATTTTTTGGGGCTGTCGCTGGGCAACACAGACTTTCAACATCCTCCAAAGATTTTCTATGGGGTTGAGATCTGGAAACTGGCTAGGCCACTCCAGGACCTTGAAATGCTTCTTACGAAGCCACTCCTTCATTGCCCGGGCTGTGTGTTTGGGATCATTGTCATGCTGAAAGACCCAGCCACGTTTCAACTTCAATGCCCTTGCTGATGGAAGGAGGTTTTCAATCAAAATCTCACGATACATGGCCCCATTCATTCTTTCCTTTACACGGATCAGTCGTCCTTGTCCCTTTGCAGAAAAACAGCCCCAAAGCATGATATTTCCACCCCCATGCTTCACAGTAGGTATGGTGTTCTTTGAATGCAACTCAGCATTCTTTGTCCTCCAAACACGACGAGTTGAGTTTTTACCAAAAAGTTATATTTTGGTTTCATCTGACCATATGACATTCTCCCAATCCTCTTCTGGATCATCCAAATGCACTCTAGTAAACTTTTAGACGGGCCTGGACATGTACTGGCTTAAGCAAGGGGACACGTCTGGCACTGCAGGATTTGAGTCCCTGGCGACGTAGTGTGTTACTGATGGTAGGCTTTGTTACTTTGGTCCCAGCTCTCTGCAGGTCATTCACTAGGTCCCCCCGTGTGGTTCTGGGATTTTTGCTCACCGTTCTTGTGATCATTTTGAACCCACGGGGTGAGATCTTGCGTGGAGCCCCAGATCGAGGGAGATTATCAGTGGTCTTGTATGTCTTCCATTTCCTAATAATTGCTCCCACAGTTGATTTCTTCAAACCAAGCTGCTTACCTATTGCAGATTCAGTCTTCCCAGCCTGGTGCAGGTCTACAATTTTGTTTCTGGTGTCCTTTGACAGCTCTTTGGTCTTGGCCATAGTGGAGTTTGGAGTGTGACTGTTTGAGGTTGTGGACAGGTGTATTTTATACTGATAACAAGTTCAAACAGGTGCCATTAATACAGGTAACGAGTGGAGGACAGAGGAGCCTCTTAAAGAAGAAGCCAGAAATCTTGCTTGTTTGTAGGTGACCAAATACTTATTTTCCACCATAATTTGCATATAAATTCATAAAAAATCCTACAATGTGATTTTCTGGATTTTTTTTCTCATTTTGTCTGTCAGGGTTGACGTGTACCTATGATGAAAATTACAGGCCTCTCTCATCTTTTTAAGTGGGAGAACTTGCACAATTGGTGGCTGACTAAATACTTTTTTTCCCCACTGTATCTTTATTTTATGAAGTCTCCCTCCCAGAAGACTGATAATGCCCCCTCGATCAGTTTTGGCGCCTACTACCGTGGCCGCTGGTTCGCAGCACCCTGGTCCCCAAACATTGCTCCCTTTTTCTGCGGCCTCACTTGGATTTCCACTTGCAACAATTTAATCAACCGAGCTGCACATGTCCCAGGGAACAATAATCTCAAATCTGACTCTCTCTCCCGTTTCCACCTACAGAGATTCAGGAAATTGGTGCCAGACACGAACCCGGACCTGACACCTGTACCACCCTATTCGGAGCTGATCTTCCTCTAGATCATCCCCTCCACACACTCAACCAGCAAACCAGAGGCACCATTCTCCGTGGCCTCATCTCCAGTACCCTACAAACCTACTGGACTCCATGGAACTCCTTCAGAACCTTCCACCACCAGCACTCACTCTGCTTCCCCAACTTCGACCTTCCCACCATCACATCCTATGTCACGTATGCCCACCAGCACCTCCGCCCCTACACCAGCATTAGAACCTACCTCAGCAGCCTGCAATTCATGCACAAATTTACACAGCTCCCCCTGCACAGCCATCACACACCCCCACACTGCACTTCTACTGAGGGGCATCCGCAAGAGGCAACCACCCTCCAGCACACTCACCCGGCTCCCCATCACCTTCGATATCCTCTCTGCCTGCATCACCGCTCTCAGGACCGGACTTGTTCTTCTCCACACCAACCGGACCCTGGAAGCCATCTACACACTTGCGTTCTTTGGGTTCCTCTGTTGCTCGGAATTCACGACCCTTGCACATATCTTCACACCAACCTTGCTTTTCTGACCTCACCATCCTCGACCCAGATACCATACGATACCACCTCAAGTACAGCAAGAAGGACCCCTCCTTCTTCAACCACTTCGATTCCCTCTCCTCCTACTTCCACTACCATGCCCTTCACTCTTCCCCTTATGAGTCTCTGTTCATAACTGACAGAGGCCACCCCACCACCAGATACTGGTTTCAGGCACACCTGAAGACCACCATCTCCCACGTCGGTTACCCTGCTCACCTCTACTCCTCCCACCTCTTCCACATAATGGCTTCGCCGCTGCCATCATCAAGCACCTCGGCCGTTGGTCCTCCGAAGCCTAAAACACTTACATCCGCTCAAACCCAACACACGTCCGATATGCCCAACAAAACTTGTGGGCCCCAGGCGTAATCACATCGGGATTCCACCCCTTTCCCACACAACAAGGCTAACCTCCACCATCACGGTCTGGCCGACGCTCATACAACAAGCAGAAGTCTAAAACCCCTACGTACCCCTCCAGTTGGCTGGACGTTCCTTTTGGGGGGGCCAGCTCAACTTCGGGCCACTACCGGGGGCTGTCCCCGCCAGCAAGAGGGCCAACACATCCTCGGCCTATGGCCGGGGGTTGACCCTGCCAGCAGGCTCAGCACAACCACAGTTCACGACTGGGGGCTGACCCTGCCCGGAGGCCAGCTACCAATCCCGGTCCATGACCAGGGGCTGGCATCTCCGACCACCATCCACGCCAAAAACCTCCATCAACTACTACCCCTTCCGAAATGTTCGTCAGATGGCGAGAAGCTGAACTCGTGAATTGTTGGTCTCTATCCAGCTAGGTCACATGTGATACAAGTCAGTTTTCGACATCTGAGGACGTCGGGAGATGACGTGGAAACCGGCCACTAGGGGCAACAGTGAACGCTGTTACCTTCAAGTAGGTTTCGGTTTTGCTAGGGTGTTGTGGATGGGGCATAAGCATCTGCCTCTGATTCCAAAGGTTGCAAATTCGAATCGAGCGATAGAAAGTTGTTTTTGAGGTTTTTGTTTTAAGCCTATCCCAAAACTTAACCCTTACCTTAAACGTGTGAAGTTAATGCCTGACCTTCAGATATCATAGCTAATGCCTAAATGTAACCTTAAACACTTCGAAATTTGATGTTTGCAACAACTTAGACATTTTCTGTTTGAGAAACATGGATGAATTTCTAATTCTGACGTGAGACTGTGAGAGCTAGTTGCTCTATCTTTTTGGAGTAAATACATCCAGACTGTGTTATATTGTATTTATACTGAGTAAAGAGACAGACTGTGTTTACTGAGACCGAGTCATGCTGATAAATATGATTGTGACTAAAAGTGTTCTCTCTGTCAGTGCTGGACCATGCAGGAATGTACAGTACATCTATATCTGAGGGGAGCCCACCCATCTCCTCTACTACTGACTGTTTGCCAGGACTTAGTGGTAGCACATCTGCTGGTTTGTGCTTTGCCATGTGCCTGAAGAGCGGGTATTATGCAAAGCAGAGAGATATGGCTTACTGCCCTATAAACACACATGCGTGAGGCATCAAGCTCAACACCTGCAAACACTATACATTGGATAGTAGCCTAACAATTTTGTGGGTTTTACAAGGGGAGACATTAGGGCTGGTGTGAATTCACTGTGTGTGTGTTCTTGTTTGTGTGAACCACAAAATATGAAAATAAAAGCTTCCAAATGAAACAAATACCCCCACCTCTCTGTCATCGTTTTAACCTGTTCACTCAGTAGTGCTGCATTTCAGCCTCAGCTCCTTTAGCATAGATTTTCCTTTGTACTTAACATTTTGTGACATTTGTTTGCCATGCGTACTTGATAGAAATAGCATTTATTCCAATGCATTAGATTTATCCATTGATTTGTCGTTGTTTGCAGTCAGTCAGCTATGCAGTCAGTCAGCTATGTTTTTCAGATTGGCGTGCGGATATTTTACATTTACATTTACGTCATTTAGCAGACGCTCTTATCCAGAGCGACTTACAAATTGGTGCATTCACCTTATGATAGCCAGTGGGACAACCACTTTACTTTTTGTTTTTAAATATATATATATATTTTTTCTTCTAATTTGTAAAAAAAAGAAAAGAAATGAGTATATTTTTACTTTTAATTTTTTACTGGTTATACTGGTGTTCTCTGTGCCATCCGTGGCCCGAAGTACACTGAACAAAAATATAATAGCAATATGTAAAGTGTTGGTCCCATGTTTCATGAGCTGAAATAAAAGATCCCAGAAATGTTCCACACACACAAAAAGCGTATTTCTCTCAAATGTTGTGCACTAATTTGTCTATATCCCTGTTAGTGAGCATTTCTCCTTTGCCAAGATAATCCACCTGACAGGTGTGGCATATCAAGAAGCTGATTAAACAGCATGTTCATTACACAGGTGCACCTTGTGCTGGGGACAATAAAAGGACACTCTAAAATGTGCAGTTTTGTCACACAACACAATGCTGCAGATGTCTCAAGTTTTGTGGGAGTGTGCAAATGGCATTCTGACTGCAGGAATGACCACCAGAGCTGTTGCCAGATAATTTAATTTAAATTTCTCTACCATAAGCCACCTCCAACGTTATTTTAGACAATTTGGCAGTTCGTCCAACCGGCCTCATAACCGCAGACTACGTGTAAACATGCCAGCCAAGGACCTCCACATCCAGACTTCTTCACCTGCGGGATCGTCTGAGACCAGACACCCGGACAGCTGATGAATCTGTGGGTCTGCACAAACTGAGAAACCGTCTTAGGGAAGCTCATCTGCGTGCTTGTCATCCTCACCAGGGTCTTGACCTGACTGCAGTTCAGCGTCATAACTGACTTCAGTGGGCAAATGCTCACCTTCGATGGCCACTGGAACGCTGGAGAAGTGTGCTCTTCACAGATGAATCCCGGTTTCAACTGTACCGGGCAGATGGCAGACAGCGTCTGTGGCGTCGTGTGGGTGAGCGGTTTGCTGATGTCAATGTTGTGAACAGAGTGCCCCGTGGTGGCAGTGGGGTTACGGCATGCTTTTAAGTTATGTACCCAGTAGGTCCCTCAGGTGCTCTGGCACTGGCCTTTTAACTATCCCAAAGCCTACGACCAAGAGGCATGGAGAGGCAGCCTTTAGTTATTATGCCCCCAGCCTCTGGAATAGCCTGACAGAGAACCTGAGGGTGGCCAAAACTGTGGACATATTTAAAAGAGATCTTAAAACACATATTTACGTCATTTAGCAGACGCTCTTATCCAGAGCGACTTACATTATTATTGTGGGAATCGAACCCACAACCCTGGCGTTGCAAACGCCATGCTCTATCAACTGAGCTACATCCCTGCCGGGCATTCCCTCCCCTACCCTGGGCCAATTGCGCGCCGCCCCATGGGTCTCCCGGTCACGGCCGGCTACAACAGAGCCTGGATTCGAACCAGGATCTCTAACGGCACAGCTATCACTGCGATGCAGTGCCTTAGACCACTGCGCCACTCAGGAGACATATGTTTAGCTTTGCTTTTCCTTAGGGTGCTTTTTATTTGTTCAGTTTGTGTCAGTCTTTTGTTTTTTATTTTATGTTTGTTGTGTAGTAAATATTTTAGTATTTATTTTCATATTTTTTGTATTAGTTTTTTTCTGTAAAAAGCACGTTGCGTTGCATTCGAAGTCTGAAATGTACTATATAAATAAAGCTTGATTTAATTTGCTCTGGATCGACTTGTATAACAGCGTGTTCCAGTTTCTGCCAATATCCTGCAACTTCGAACAGCCATTGAAGAGGTGTGGGACAACATTCAACAGGCCACAATCTACAACCTGATCGACTCTATGCGAAGGAGATCAGTGGTCACACCAGAGACTGACTGGTTTTCTGATCCACCCTACCTTGTTTTAAAGGTATCTGTGACCAACAGACGCATATCTGTATTCTCAGTCTTGTGAAATCCATTGATTATGGCCTAATTTATTTATTTCAATTGACTGATTTCCTTATATGAGCTGTAACTCAGTAAAATCTTTGAAATGGTTGTATGTTGCATTTATATTTTTGTTCCGTGTAATAGACCATTTATTTAGCTTTATTATTTTCTTTCCTGGATCCGCTGATGATGGTCGACAATATCACTAGACAACTAGCCTACAGCTAGACACCAATGCGCATCCAATCTATCCAACAAATAGGCTATATGTTAATGACAGTAGGCCTATAAGGTGACTTTTTCAAAAAATGTGTATGCATGCATTTTTGTTCCTAATTATCTGTAAATTAGGTGTTTTCTGCAATTGCCATGCCTGACAACATAATTGTGAGAGTGTGAGGGAAATAGCACAGATTTACCAAATCCTTTCCTATACTTTTCTTATTTTATTTCACGTTTATTTAACCAGGTAAGCCAGTTGAGAACAAGTTCTCATTTACAACTGCGACCTGGCCAAGATAAAGCAAAGCAGTGCGATAAAAACAACAAGATACTGGGATACTGGGGTGCAAATGAGCAAAATAAATAACAATATGGGGATGAGGTAGTTGGGTGGGCTAATTTCAGATGGGCTGTGTACAGGTCCAGTGATCGGTAAGGTGCTCTGACAACTGATGCTTAAAGTTAGTGAAGGAGATAAGAGTCTCCAGCTTCAGAGATTTTTGCAATTCGTTCCAGTCATTGGCAGCAGAGAACTGGAAGGAATGGCGGCCAAAGGAGGTGTTGGCTTTGGGGATGACTGTCACGCCCTGGCTCTGGGACTCTGTTATGTTGAGCCAGGGTGTGTGGTTTCTATGTGTTTTGTGTGCTAGGGTGATTATCTAGTTCATTTGTTTCTATGTTGGACGGTGTGGTTCTCAATCAGAGGCAACGTGTATCAGCTGTTGCTTGTTGTCTCTGATTGGGAACCATACTTAGGCAGCCTGTTTTCCACAGTGTGTTGTGGGATCTTGTTCCGTTTGGTTTGTGTAACCGTCGGACTTCACGTTTCGTATCGTTTGTTGTTTTGTTCGTGTGATCATTAAAAATAAAAGTATGTTCGCATTCCACGCTGCGCCTTGGTCCACTTCTTCTCAAGACGATCGTGACAATGACCAGTGAGATATACCTGCTGGAGCGCATACTACGGGTGGGTGTTGCTATGGTGACCAATGAGCTAAGATAAGGCGGGGATTTGCCTAGCAGTGATTTATAGATGGCCTGGAGCCAGTGGGTTTGGCGACGAATATGTAGTGAGGACCAGCCAACAAGAGCGTACAGGTCACAGTGGTGGGTAGTATATGGGGCTTTGGTGACAAAACGGATAGCACTGTGATAGACTACATCCAATTTGCTGAGTAGAGTGTTGGAGGCTATTTTGTAAATGACTTCGCTGAAGTCAAGGATCGGTAGGATAGTCAGTTTTACGAGGGCATGTTTGGCAGCATGAGTGAAGGAGGCTTTGTTGCGAAATAGGAAGCCGATTCTAGATTTAACTTTGGATTGGAGATGCTTAATGTGAGTCTGGAAGGAGAGTTTACAGTCTAACCAGACACCTAGGTATTTGTAGTTGTCCACATACTCTAGGTCAGACCCGTAGAGAGTAGTGATTCTAGTCGGGTGGGCGGGTGCCAGCAGCGTTCGATTGAAGAGCATGCATTTAGTTTTACTAGTGTTTAAGAGCAGTTGGAGGCTACTGAAGGAGTGTTGTATGGCATTGAAGCTCGTTTGGAGGTTTGTTAACACAGTGTTCCATGATGGGCCAGATATATACAAAATGGTGTCGTCTGCATAGAGGTGGATCTGAGAGTCACCAGCAGCAAGAGCGACATCATTGATATACACGGAGAAAAGAGTCGGCCCAAGAATTGAACCCTGTGGCACCCCCATAGAGACTGCATAGTTCCAGACAACAGGCCCTCCGATTTGACACATTGAACTCTATCTGAGAAGTAGTTGGTGAACCAGGCGAGGCAGTCATTTGAGAAACCAAGGCTATTTAGTCTGCCAGTAAGAATGCGGTGGTTGACAGAGTCAAAAGCCTTGGCCAAGTCGATGAAGACGGCTGCACAGTACTGTCTATTATCGATCGCGGTTATAATATCGTTTAGCACCTTGAGCGTGGCTGAGGTGCACCCATGACCAGCTCGGAAACCGGATTGCATAGCGGAGAAGGTACGGTGGGATTCGAAATGGTTGGTGATCTGTTTGTTAACTTGGCTTTCAAAAACGTTTGAAAGGCAGGGCAGGATGGATATAGGTCTGTAACAGTTTGGATCTAGAGTGTCACCCCCTTTGAAGAGGGGGATGACTGCGGCAGCTTTCCAATCTCTGGGGATCTCAGACATTACGGAAGAGAGGTTGAACAGGCTAGTAATAGGGGTTGCGACAATTTCGGCAGCTAGTTTTAGAAAGAAAGGTGTCCAGATTGTCTAGCCCAGATGATTTGTAGGGGTCCAGATTTTGCAGCTCTTTCAGAACATCAGCTGTCTGAATTTGTGTGAAGGAGAAGTGGGGGGGGCATGGGCGAGTTGCAGCGGAGGGTGCAGAGCTGGTGAGTAGCCCTGCTACCCTGCTGCCTTACTGCCCCCTCCATGCCACAGGTCTCATATAGCAACAAGACCTTCGGAGAGGTCATACACTATCACACAAACACAAGGAGCCTTATGGACTGATATGCCACGTCCAATATGTGGCTGCTCTGACTGATACACAAAATATGCCTATTATGCAGAATATTATTGGCCAAAATCCTAATATTGACCATAAACCAGCATGCACTCCAGCCCTGGCAGCATGCCAACTCATATCAACTCATGGCAGTCCCCCTATAAATGTAAATTTTTGGGTCAAACTCAAGGTTGCTCTACAGTCTCTTTATTTGTTGTGTAGAAAACATCCACTTATTTTCCTTCCTATCATCTCTGATTTCAAATCCAAATGCACTGAGAGGCACAGCTGTGAGTACTGTACTCAACCCCCCCAAAGAAAACGTATTGTCTACTCTAGCCTTTCCTCTGCTCTAAAAATGGCACCATACCGTAGACTGTGCGGGGCGTGACTGTCTCCTTAAGTCAAGCCTGCTACTACAGCTGAGGACCATTAAGATCACAATAGAGTCAGACACCACCGAGAGCGAGTGCGCGGGCATGTGTGTGTGCATGCATGTGTGTATGTGTGTTCATGAATGTGAGCAAGCGAGCGAGAGAACGGAAGCGCTGAGCTTTGCTGAGCAGTGAGTTAACGTTGTATTAGAGATGAATGCCGTCTGCATTCGGGGCTCTGTCAAAGCTGTTCAAAATCTCCATATTTCCCTGCTGCTGCCTGTTGATGGCTGCATGTGTTTATGTCACAGGAAGTGTTGTGATTCAGGAGCCGTGTGTCTTGTGGCCTCGCCAGTGTTGTGTCAGGCTCTTTGTCTGAGTTGTATGAAATAAGCAGTTGTGTCAGGAAACTATCAATAAAATGACACGTTGCATCTGCTACCAAACAAATTGTCCCCGTACTCAAAGCAGAATAGCTGTGACACTAGCTGTCGAAAAAGAGCTGATTCCTCATCTGTAGTGTGTGCGTGTGTGCGCTTGTGCGTGCGTGTGTGTGTGTGCATGCTGACTCTCTCTGCTCCCTGGCTGCAGCTGTCTGGTATTTTGGGGTCTGAGCGATTTAGCGGCCGTGGAACAGGAATCTCCCCTGGGGGTTGTGGTGTACCAGTGGAGGCTGCTGAGGGGAGGACAGCTCATTATAATGGCTGGAACGGAGCGAGTGGAATGGTATCAAACCATGTGTTTGATGTATTTGATACCATTCCACTCATTCCGCTCCAGTCATTACCACAAGCCCGATTAAGGTGCCACCAACCTCCTGTGTGCTGTACTGTATGTGGGATGGAGTGTGTTGGGGATACTGTAGCTCTGTTCACACATATGGACCCTGATCCCAAACATAGATCTCCACAGACAACCTCCTCAATGCTTTAAGTAAACATCTGTCCGATAGGAAACCACAAGTCCATTTGAATACATACCCCGTTTCCCTATTGTCCACTTTAGTTATATGATGTGTCGTGTGTAAAAATGTATACTGAAATCTAGGTCAAACAGGAGCCTGAAATATGCACATTTGTTTTAGACCTTTGGTCCGTTAACTTGAGACTTAAACTGAACTCCTTCAGACAATATGACATTCTATTTTCCAAACGCTCGACTTCTCCAACATTTTCTCGTCAATGGCAGACTCTCCAAATCTTTTCTCCCATCACTCTCTCTTCTCCTCTCACCTCTCCCACCTCCACTCTGCCCTTTCCCCGCACCCCTCATCCTTTCCCCTTTTCTTCTCTCCCCTATTCCCTCTTATTTCTACCCTCTTCTTTCTCCTTTTATCCTTCTCTTCTATCTGCCAGTGACCTTGGTCTCTATTTCTGACTGCTAACTACCCATTAGCCTAAACCAGCCTCCTGGGTATCTTAGCCAAATAAGCTGTGAGGAGACATCATTGACTGACTGGAGAGTAGGAAATGTGTAAGAAGTACAGAGGGCCTCTGGGAGCACAGTGGAGGGAGAACCCCACATTCATCAGGAATGAATGTCCAGGCAGCCTGCAGCCTGTTGCTGACTGAACTCAGCTTGAGCCTCAGAGAGTTATGGATTCTCACAAGATTTATCTGTCTGTCTTTGTTTTTATCTCTCTCTCCAGTCCCCCCCCCCCTCTCTCTTTCTGTCTCTCTTTGTCTCTATCTTCGTCTCTCGCTCTCTTACTCTTCCTCTCTTGCACTGCCCTCACCCCAAATACTTGGCTCCAGTGTGTAAGCACCTCTGCTCTTTAAGAAAATACATCAAACCCACAGCCTTCCCTCTAGGCACAGTTGCATAGTGTTTGCTGTTTTGCTCAACCAATTTCATTCTTCATCATCTGATTGTATAAAGAATTTGAAGCGACTGGTGCATAAATATCCTGAGTCAGCCTCACTGCTGTAATTGCTGTTTAATATCAGGTAAGTAGTAAACTCTGGCACATCTCTCATCGCCAAAGGGAGGTATCTTCATTACAGGTGTTTAAAATGGTTGTAGTCTACCTCGTATTTTTTTTTTCAATTAGGCTTTATTGTACTGCCACAACACGTGAAGGTTTTAGTTATTGTTGGTAAGTGTCTGTGTAGTTCACTGCTAAGGGTTCAGGAGGTGAGGACATGTCTTTGGAAAGGTCTGAGAGACACTGTATGGTAGACACATCAGCAGAGACAGCATTATTCACTCCAATATCACTCATACCCTGCAGCGGTTCAAATGGTCACTGAGGGCCAATGGACAAATGCTTCTGAGCAGACCTCATCCACAACACTCTGTAGACACAGACTGCCAAACTTTTAACAGGATGATGAGCAGGCTCGGAACGGCTCCATCTATTTACAAGGAATGTGTGGCTTTGTTTTGGGATCCAGGACATATCTCAGATAAGAGATGGCCAGTTGAATTGAAAAAAATGTAAAGTACTCAGCAGAAGTGAAATCATGTTGCACAATAAGTAAAGGGGAGGAAAGAAAGAGCGTGATGACTATTAAGTTGACAATAACAAGTTAAAACACCA
The DNA here is from genome assembly GCF_020615455.1 of Coregonus clupeaformis. Classification (NCBI taxonomy): domain Eukaryota; kingdom Metazoa; phylum Chordata; class Actinopteri; order Salmoniformes; family Salmonidae; genus Coregonus; species Coregonus clupeaformis. Next base: position 48,385,806 of record NC_059210.1, on the reverse strand, counting down.
AGAGGTTGATTCATGCAGGATCCCATAGAAGGATCCCACAGCAGGGTATTTAAGTCAAACCAACAACAAACTCTGTTTCCTCCCTCTTCAAAAGCCTCTACTTAACATCTCACTCTATGGCTCTTCTTTCACAAGGCACTCTGAAAGCCTTTCTGCCCTTTAAGAGAAGGAGAGATAAAGACAGGAGGAAGGGTGGAGAGACAGAAACATATCTGATTTTGCCAGGGTTCTTACCATAGGGCCATGCTATCCCCTGGTGCAGGGAGATGATGATGAAGAGGGTGATGAAGAGGAAAGAGCCAGGGGTCCCGGGGCAGTGGTGGGTGCCGGTGTGAGGGAGCGTAGGGGTCCCCCCATGGCTTTCCCCCAGCTGCAGTCCCCGTCCCGCAGAAAGCATGCTGCAGTCTGGAGCTCTGTTTACTTTCTGAGCTCAGCTGGTTTGACATCACCCTCTCACTCTTTCTCTCTCCCTCTCCCTCTGTTGCTCTCTCTCTCTCTCTCTCTCTCTCTCTCTCTCTCTCTCTCTCTCTCTCTCTCTCTCTCTCTCTCTCTCTCTCTCTCTCTCTCTCTCTCTCTCTCTCTCTCTCTCTCTCTCTCTCTCTCTCTCTCTCTCTCTCTCTCTCTCTCTCTCCTTGGCTTCAGGTTACAGCCCAGCCTGTTAAGGAGCTCCAGTCAGGAAGCCTATGAATTAAACCATAGGCTGTTTAACCCATTATGCTCTCGCTCAGCTGTATACAAACACACACACACTGTCTTTTCAGAAACAGAACTAACTCCAAGAGGTGTATTAATGTGAGTGTCTTGTCCAGAAGAATTACAGTTTTTCTCAATTGCTAAAACACTAAACCCTATTGTCTGAACCAAATTCTCAGTTGCCTGAACCCACTGATTGAATCAATCACTCTTTTGGCAAAACCATAAGCACTTTTCACCTGTTTAGACACAACTTGCCAACACATTTTCATTGTGATGCACCCGTGCTGCATAATGGTGAGCACATGTGACAAAAGTCAAACACAATTAGAGCACAGGTATCACCACTTGAACACAACAACTCAAAATTGATCACACTTGTGGCTAATGATGTGAGGGAACATATACAGTAAGCCAGTTCAGAGAGCACTGGTTTGTGAGGCCCTACAATGGATAGAAATCTGAGAGGAAGAGTTTGTGTGAGAGGAGGTCGAGGTGGTCGAGGTGGTCAGCGAAGACAAAGAACAGTAATATCTGATGAAATCAGAGCTACTGTGATTGACCATGTTCTTGTCCATGGTATGAGCATGAGGGAGGCTGGACAAAGGGTACAACCAAACATCAGTAGATTCACTGTGTCCACCATAATCCGAAGATTTAGAGAAGAGAACAGGTAATTACCTTTTTTTGACATTATAGTACAGTATGTAAATGTTGACAGCAATTACTGTATGACATACTATATACTGTACCACAGTATACTGTAAGTGAATATATGTTTCAGTACATCACTGTACCAATGTACTGTAGTATTGTAATGGAGGGTTGGTCTAACTGTTTGTAGGCCTAGTATTCCATGTATATTTTTGTAACTCCATGTTCTCTTTTTGTAGAATTGAAAGACTGCCACATGGGGGTGGGAGGACAGGTATGTTCTCCCCACACCAAGAGACCCTAATTGTTGATATGGTCTGTAAGAAAAATGCCATTAAACTGAGCGAAATTCAGCAGAAGATCATTGAGGACCATTTACATTTTGAGGGTATCAACAGTGTCAGCCTCTCTACTGTTGATCGTGTCCTCAAGCGCAACAGACTGCGCATGAAACAGCTATACAGAGTTCCCTTTGATCGCAACTCAGACAGAGTCAAAGAGCAAAGATTCCAGTATGTACAGGTTGGCATATATCCAGACACATTCAATGTTGATTACTCTAAGTAGTGATTTACTGTAGTGGCCTAAATCACTTTTTTCCGTATCACTTACAAAACTATATCTATTTCTACAGAGGGTTTTTCAACTGGATGCAATGGAAAGACCCCATCAATACATCTACATGGATGAAGCTGGGTTTAATCTCACCAAAAGGAGAAGGAGAGGCCGTAATGTGATTGGCCATCGGGCCATTGTTGGTGTTCCTGGGCAGCGTGGTGGCAATGTTACATTATGTGCTGCCATCAGCAATCATGGGGTTGTCCACCATCATGCCAACCTGGGGCCCTACAACACTCACCAGCTCCTCATTTTCCTCAATCACATGCGAGATGCTTTGTTAGGGCAGCAGGATGAGCATCCCATCTATGTTGTTGTTTGGGACAATGTGAGTTTTCACAGAGCCCTCCAGGTTAGAGAGTGGTACAATATGAACCAAGGTTTTATCAATCTTTGCCTTCCACCGTACTCCCCTTTCCTAAACCCCATTGAGGAATTCTTCTCCTCATGGCGGTGGAAGGTATATGAACGCCAACCTTACACCAGGGTAAATCTCCTGCAAGCCATGGGACTTGCCTGTGGTGACATAGGTGTGGAGGCATGCCAAGCCTGGATACGGCATGCCAGGGTTTTTTTCCCCCGTTGCCTGGCCAGACAAAATGTGGCCTGTGATGTGGATGAAGTCCTGTGGCCTGACCCAGTACGGAGACATGATGCTGTGGCTGAGTAATGCACTTATTTGTATATTTTTGTACTTTATTTTTACATGGGCTTACTGTACACAAGTGGCAAACGCATAAGATTTCTGTTTGTTTTTACAAGTGCTACATGTAAATGCACAATATTTCTGTTTTGTCTTTTTGTACAAGTGCTAAATGCACAGTTTTTTTTTGTTTTGCAACATGCATTTAGCCTACAGTGAACAATAAACATTTATTTCTCCAGCTTCATGTCCTGAGCATTGTGTTTTCTATTTTTCTACGTAGTGTTTAGTGACTGTTCAGTAGTGTTTTTTATTTTGATTGACTCGGGGCACGATTTGACAACATAGTTCAGTTTTGAGCACAGATTGAACTGTTTTGAGGTGAAAGTTTGGTTTTGCAAGAAGAGTCTGAGGTTTTGTGAATGTAGCTTGAAAATTGGGTTTTGTGTTCACAGTTAAGAGAAAAGGAGAGCAGCTTTCAAGAAATGTGTCTTAGCAATCGAGAAAAACTGTAATGTAAATGTTATTTGTCACATGCTTCATAAACAACAAGTGTAGACTAACAGTGAGATGCTTACATACTGGTACTATTCCAACAATGCAGAGTTAAAGAATATAGAAATAATAGAAATAGTGGCACGAGGAATAAATACACAATGAATAACAATAACCAGTAAAAAATAACATGGCTATATACAGGGAGTAATTGAGGTAGCTACAGTGAGGGAAAAAAGTATTTGATCCCCTGCTGATTTTGTACGTTTGCCCACTGACAAAGAAATGATCAGTCTATAATTTTAATGGTAGGTTTATTTGAACAGTGAGAGACAGAATAACAACAAAAAAATCCAGAAAAACGCATGTCAAAAATGTTATAAATTGATTTGCATTTTAATGAGGGAAATAAGTATTTGAGCCCTCTGCAAAACGTGACTTAGTACTTGGTGGCAAAAACCCTTGTTAGCAATCACAGAGGTCAGACGTTTCTTGTAGTTGGCCACCAGGTTTGCACACATCTCAGGAGGGATTTTGTTCCACTCCTCTTTGCAGATCTTCTCCAAGTCATTAAGGTTTCGAGGCTGACGTTTGGCAACTCGAACCTTCAGCTCCCTCCACAGATTTTCTGTGGGATTAAGGTCTGGAGACTGGCTAGGCCACTCCAGGACCTTAATGTGCTTCTACTTGAGCCACTCCTTTGTTGCCTTGGCCGTGTCTTTTGGGTCATTGTCATGCTGGAATACCCATCCACGACCCATTTTCAATGCCCTGGCTGAGGGAAGGAGGTTCTCACCCAAGATTTGACGGTACATGGCCCCGTCCATCGTCCCTTTGATGCGGTGAAGTTGTCCTGTCCCCTTAGCAGAAAAACACCCCCAAAGCATAATGTTTCCACCTCCATGTTTGACGGTGGGGATGGTGTTCTTGGGGTCATTCCTCCTCCTCCAAACACGGCGAGTTGAGTTGATGCCAAAGAGCTCCATTTTGGTCTCATCTGACCACAACACTTTCACCCAGTTCTCCTCTGAATCATTCAGATGTTCATTGCCAAACTTCAGACGGCCCTGTATATGTGCTTTCTTGAGCAGGGGGACCTTGCGGGCACTGCAGGATTTCAGTCATTCACGGCGTAGGGTGTTACCAATTGTTTTCTTGGTGACTATGGTCCCAGCTGCCTTGAGATCATTGACAAGATCCTCCCGTGTAGTTCTGGGCTGATTCCTCACCGTTCTCATGATCATTGCAACTCCACGAGGTGAGATCTTGCATGGAGCCCCAGGCCGAGGGAGATTTACAGTTATTTTGTGTTTCTTCCATTTGCGAATAATCGCACCAACTGTTGTCACCTTCTCACCAAGCTGCTTGGCGATGGTCTTGTAGCCCATTATAGCCTTGTCTAGGTCTACAATCTTGCCCCTGACATCCTTGGAGAGCTCTTTGGTCTTGACCATGGTGGAGAGTTTGGAATCTGATTGATTGATTGCATCTGTGGACAGGTGTATTTTATACAGGTAACAAACTGAGATTAGGAGCACTCCCTTTAAGAGTGTGCTCCTAATCTCAGCTCGTTACCTGTATAAAAGACACCTGGGAGCCAGATATCTTTCTGATTGAGAGGGGGTCAAATACTTATTTCCCTCATTAAAATGCAAATCAATTAATAACATTTTTGACATGCATTTTTCTGGATTTTGTTGTTGTTATTCTGTCTCTCACTGTTCAAATAAACCTACCATTAAAATTATAGACTGATAATTTCTTTGACAGTGGGCAAACGTACAAAATCAGCAGGGGATCAAATACTTTTTTCCCTCACTGTATGTACATATAGGTAGGGCTACAGTGACTAGGCAACAGGATAGATAATAGACCGTAGCAGCAGCGTATGTGGTGAGTGTGAAAGTGTGTGTGCGTGTGTGTCTATGTGTGTGTGTGTGTGTGTGTGTGTGAGAGAGTGTGTCTGAGGGCCCATGCCAAATCTTTTCAGCTTCCTGAGGGTGAAGAAGTGCTGGCATGCCCTCTTCACAACTGTGTGGGTGTGTGTGGACCATGTTAATTCATTAGTGATGTGGACACTGAGGAACTTGAAGCTCTCGACCCGCTCCACTACAGCCCCATCAATCAAGTACCTTGTCTTGCTGACGTTGAGGGAGAGGTAGTTGTCCTCGCACCACACTGCCAGGTCTGTGACCTCCTCCCTATAGGCTGCCTCATCGTCATCGGTGATCAGTCTTACCACCATCGTGTCGTCAGCAAACTTCATGATGGTATTGGAGTCGTGTACGGCCACACAGTCGTGGGTGAACAGGTAGTACAGGAGGGGACTAAGCACACACACCTGAGGGGCCCCAATGTTGAGGATCAGCGTGGATATGTGTTGTTGCCTACCCTCACCACCTGGGGCCGGCCCGTCAGGAAAACCAGGATCCAGTTGCAGAGGGAGGTGTTCAGTCCCAGGGTCCTGAGCTTGGTGATGAGCTTGGAGGGGACTATGGTGTTGAATGCTGAGCTGTAGTCAATGAAAAGCATTCTTACATTGGTATTCCTTTTGTCCAGGTGGGTGAGAGCAGTGTGGAGTGCAATAGAGATTGCGTCATCTGTGGATGTGTTTGGGCGGTATGCGAATTGGAGTGGGTCCAGGGTGTCTGGGATGATTGAGTTGATGTGAGCAATAGCCAGCCTTTCAAAGCATTTCATGGCTATAGATGTGAGTGCTATTGGGTGATAGTCATTTAGACAGGTTACCTTGCCGTTCTTTGGCACGGGGACATTTTACATTTACATTTAAGTCATTTAGCAGACGCTCTTATCCAGAGCGACTTACAGTTAGTGCATACATAATTTTTTTATTTTACATACTGGCCCCCCGTGGTTTGCTTGAAACAAGTTGGCATTACAGACCGGGTCAGGGATAGGTTGAAAATGTCAGTGAAGACACTTGCTAGCTGGTCAGTGCATGCTCTGAGTACGCGTCCTGGTATTCCATCTGGCCCCACGGCCTTGTGAATTTTTTCCGGAACAGCTGGTGCTCTCATGCATAGTTCAGTGTTGTATGCCTCAAAGCAAGCAAACAGTGGGGAGAACAAGTATTTGATACACTGCCGATTTTGCAGGTTTTCCTACTTACAAAGCATGTAGAGGTCTGTAATTTTTATCATAGGTACACTTCAACTGTGAGATACGGTATCTAAAACAAAAATCCAGAAAATCACATTGTATGATTTTTAAGTAATTCATTTGCATTCTATTGCATTACATAAGTATTTGATACATCAGAAAAGCAGAACTTAATACAGTGAGGGAAAAAAGTATTTGATCCCCTGCTGATTTTGTACGTTTGCCCACTGACAAAGAAATTATCAGTCTATAATTTTAATGGTACGTTTATTTGAACAGTGAGAGACAGAATAACAACAAAAAACTCCAGAAAACGCATGTCAAAAATGTTATAAATTGATTTGCATTTTAATGAGGGAAATAAGTACTTGACCCCCTCTCAATCAGAAAGTTTTCTGGCTCCCAGGTGTCTTTTATACAGGTAACGAGCTGAGATTAGGAGCACACTCTTAAAGGGAGTGCTCCTAATCTCAGCTTGTTACCTGTATAAAAGACACCTGTCCACAGAAGCAATCAATCAATCAGATTCCAAACTCTCCACCATGGCCAATACCAAAGAGCTCTCCAAGGATGTCAGGGACAAGATTGTAGACCTACACAAGGCTGGAATGGGCTACAAGACCATCGCCAAGCAGCTTGATGAGAAGGTGACAACAGTTGGTGCGATTATTCGCAAATGGAAGAAACACAAAAGACCTGTCAATCTCCCTCGGCCTGGGGCTCCATGCAAGATCTCACCTCGTGGAGTTGCAATGATCATGAGAACGGTGAGGAATCAGCCCAGAACTACACGGGAGGATCTTGTCAATGATCTCAAGGCAGCTGGGACCATAGTCACCAAGAAAACAATTGGTAACACACTACGCCGTGAAGGACTGAAATCCTGCAGTGCCCGCAAAGTCCCCCTGCTCAAGAAAGCATATATACAGGCCCGTCTGAAGTTTGCCAATGAACATCTGAATGATTCAGAGGAGAACTGGGTGAAAGTGTTGTGGTCAGATGAGACCAAAATGGAGCTCTTTGGCATCAACTCAACTCGCCGTGTTTGGAGGAGGAGGAATGCTGCATATGACCCCAAGAACACCAACCCCACCGTCAAACATGGAGGTGGAAACATTATGCTTTGGGGGTGTTTTTCTGCTAAGGGGACAGGACAACTTCACCGCATCAAAGGGACGATGGACGGGGCCATGTACCGTCAAATCTTGGGTGAGAACCTCCTTCTCTCAGCCAGGGAATTGAAAATGGGTCATAGATGGGTTTTCCAGCATGACAATGACCCAAAACACACGGCCAAGGCAACAAAGGAGTGGCTCAAGAAGAAGCACATTAAGGTCCTGGAGTGGCCTAGCGAGTCTCCACACCTTAATCCCATAGAAAATCTGTGGAGGGAGCTGAAGGTTCGAGTTGCCAAACGTCAGCCTCGAAACCTTAATGACTTGGAGAAGATCTGCAAAGAGGAGTGGAACAAAATCTCCTGAGATGTGTGCAAACCTGGTGGCCAACTACAAGAAACGTCTGACCTCTGTGATTGCCAACAAGGGTTTTGCCACCAAGTACTAAGTCATGTTTTGCAGAGGGGTCAAATACTTATTTCCCTAATTAAAATGCAAATCAATTCATAACATTTTTGACATGCGTTTTTCTGGATTTTTTAGTTGTTATCCTGTCTCTCACTGTTCAAATAAACTTACCATTAAAATGATAGACTGATCATGTCTTTGTCGGTGGGCAAACGTACAAAATCATCAGGGGATCAAATACTTTTTTCCCTCACTGTATTTGGTACAGAAACCTTTGTTTGCAATTACAGAGATCATACGTTTCCTGTAGGTCTTGACCAGGTTTGCACACACTGCAGCAGGGATTTTGGCCCACTCCTCCATACAGACCTTCTCCAGATCCTTCAGGTTTCGGGGCTGTCGCTGGGCAATACAGACTTTCAGCTCCCTCCAAAGATCTTCTATTGGGTTCAGGTCTGGAGACTGGCTAGGCCACTCCAGGACCTTGAGATGATTCTTACGGAGCCACTCCTTAGTTGCCCTGGCTGTGTATTTCGGGTCGTTGTCATGCTGGAAGACCCAGCCACGACCCATCTTCAATGCTCTCACTGAGGGAAGAAGGTTGTTGGCCAAGATCTCACAATACATGGCCCCATCCATCCTCCCCTCAATACGGTGCAGTCGTCCTGTCCCCTTTGCAGAAAAGCATCCCCAAAGAATGATGTTTCCACCTCCATGCTTCATGGTTGGGATGGTGTTATTGGGGTTGTACTCGTCCTTCTTCTTCCTCCAAACACAGCGAGTGGAGTTTAGACCAAAAAGCTTCCTTTTTGTCTCATCAGACCACATGACCTTCTCCCATTCCTCCTCTGGATCATTCAGATGGTCATTGGCAAACTTCAGACGGGCCTGGACATGTGCTGGCTTGAGCAGGGGGACCTTGCGTGCGCTGCAGGATTTTAATCCATGACGGCATAATGTGTTACTAATGGTTTTCTTTGAGACTGTGGTCCCAGCTCTCTTCAGGTCATTGACCAGGTCCTGCCGTGTAGTTCTGGGCTGATCCCTCACCTTCCTCATGATCATTGATGCCCCACGAGGTGAGATCTTGCATGGAGCCCCAGACCGAGGGTGATTGACTGTCATCTTGAACTTCTTCAATTTTCTAATAATTGCGCCAACAGTTGTTGCCTTCTCACCAAGCTGCTTGCCTATTGTCCTGTAGCCCATCCCAGCCTTGTGCAGGTCTACAATTCTATCCCTGATGTCCTTACACAGCTCTCTGGTCTTGGCCATTGTGGAGAGGTTGGAGTCTGTTTGATTGAGTGTGTGGACAGGTGTCTTTTATACAGGTAACGAGTTCAAACAGGTGCAGTTAATACAGGTAATGAGTGGAGAACAGGAGGGCTTCTTAAAGAAAAACTAACAGGTCTATGAGAGCCGGAATTCTTACTGGTTGGTAGGTGATCAAATACTTATGTCATGCAATAAAATGCAAATTAATTATTAAAAAATTATACAATGTGATTTTCTGGATTTTTGTTTTAGATTCCGTCTCTCACAGTTGAAGTGTACCTATGATAAAAATTACAGACCTCTACATGCTTTGTAAGTAGGAAAACCTGCAAAATTGGCAGTGTATCAAATACTTGTTCTCCCCACTGTAGAAGGCATTTAGGCTCGCGTCGCTTGGCAGATCCTGGCTGGGTTTCCCTTTGTAATCCATGTATCCGTAGTAGGATTTGATCTTAGTCCTCTATTGACACTTTGCCTGTTTGATGGCTCGTCGGAGGTCGTAGTGGGATTTCTTATAAGCATGCGGATTAGTGTCCAGCTTCTTGAAAGCGGCAGCTCTAGACTTTAGTTCAGTACGGAAGTAGCCTGGTTGGGGTATGTACATACGGTCACTGTGGGGATGACATCGTCAATGCACTTATTAATGAAGCCAGTGACTGATGTGGTAAACTCTTCAGTGTTATCCAATGAATCCCGGAACATATTCCGGTCCGTGCTAGAGAAACAGTCCTGTAGTTTAGCATCCGCTTCGTCGGATAGATTCTGTATTGAGCATGTCACTGGTACTTCCTGTTTGAGTTTTTGCTTGTAAGCAGGAAGCAGGAGGATAGAGTTCGTAAACTGTAGCCTACACCTTTTTGAAGTTGGAGCGTGCCGAGTCAGGAGTGTATGTCTGCGCACAAGGCCTGCTACGCGAGTGCAGGTGCGCACTGTTACTGTGCCTGCTCTTTACTCAATGCCATCCTGGATTAAATAGGCTGAATGATCAATGGGTGAGGGAATTATCTTCGCCTTATGCCCTACAATTTGCAAACACTCCGACGAGACCATCATGTCAATACCACCAGGAACTTGGTCTCTCTCTGCAATTGTATTTGTACCACTCTCAAACGCAAGTGGGCCTACACTTTCTGTGTCGAAAGACTCCGCTCGTTTTATTGACAATGGTGCTGGCTCCTCCAAGTCCTCAAGCATTGGGCAAGTGAGATGGATTGTTGTGCTTTTATTGTTGATCTCTGGTAATGTGTGACCAAACCCTGGGCCGGTAGATACCATGCAATCTCTACCGACTCCCTATAATTTTCAAAAAAGAGCAGGTTTTGGCCTCTTACATGTTAACGTCAGAAGTCTATTTCCAAAAATATACATGATTAGAATATGGGCCAATACGACAAATGCGGACATAATGGTTTTATCAGACACTTGGCTAAAGAAATCTGTGTTAAATAACTCGATTTCTATTGATGGGTACACTGTTTTTAGAGCGGATCGGATGAGTAAAGGAGGAGGGGTTGCAATTTATGTGAAATCCAAGTTTAACACCTCTGAAATTCTCTCGATTACCAAAGCCAAACATTTTGAATTGCTTGCGGTTAAAGTGAACGTATATAAGGACTCCCACATCACTGTAGTCAGCTACTATAGACCGCACTCAGCTTCGGGAGACGCATTTAACTCTATTTCTGATGTCCTGCACAAGCTAAATGACTCTGAATTCATTATTTTAGGAGATTTGAACTGGGACATGCTTACATCTGTTACGGACTCTTTTAAAGAACTGTGTGACTCTCTGAATCTCGCACAATTAATTAATGCGCCTACAAGATCGAATCCCAGAGCACCTAACAAATCAACGCAATTTGACATTTTCCTAACAAATACCCCTCAGAAATACACATCGACTGGGATATTCTGTGTTAGAAATACAAAAATGACCAAAGCCAAACCCCGTTACATTTTTAAAATACATTTTAGACAGTTTGATGAGCAAGCGTTCTTACATGATCTGTTCCATAATATTGACAGAGTAAGTCTAATTCCCGATTGTGAGACTGCCTGGGACTATTTTGATATGAAATTTGTGTCCATTTGTGATAAGCATGCCCCTATGAAGAAATTTAGAATCAGTGGAAGGGACAATCCCTGGTTTTCAGATAACTTGGCAGAATTAATTAGAAAGAGAAATGTCTCTTGGGCTCAATCTAGACATACAAATGTTCCTGTTGACTGGGCCTCCTTCAGAGCGCTAAGAAACAAAAGTACAGGATTGATCAGGAAGTCCAAATCAGATTTCTATCTAAATGCAGTCACAGAGAACCTAACAGTCCTACCAAGTTCTGGAAGCTAATCAAATCAGTGTCAGGTTCTAATGTATCCTCTGGCCTTCCTAACCATTTAATGATGGATTCTAATCAAGTGAAGGATAAAGGCGATATTGTAGGGGTTTTTAACAAGCACTTCATATCTGCTGGTTCAGTTTTTGATAATGGTGGTGCCCAGGCCTCTAATGTAAGCTATGTTACAGTAAACTATGGTATACGTCCTCATGTGAACCGTTTTAACTTTGAGCCTGTTTCTTATGCTGAGGTCTATAAAGCACTAAAGGCAATAGACAATAAAAAGTCTGCAGGTCCAGACAACCTGGATCCCTAAGTGTCACGAATTCCGCCGAGACTGCTCCTCCTCCTTGTTCGGGCAGGCTTCGGCGTTCATCGTCCCCGGAGTACTAGCTGCTACCGTTTGATGTTATCTATGTTTGTTTGGTTTTGTCTGATTAGTGCACCTGTTCCATATCACGTATTGATTATGTCACCTATAAGTTTCCTTTGGTTTTGTTTGTAGTTGTGTGTTGTTGTCCGCCTGTCCGTTGGTGATTTGATTTTGCTCTCGTGTATTTAGTGTATTGACGCACTGTATGCGTAATCACTTGTATTTTGTGTATTGACGCACAGTATGCGTAATCGCTCGCCTCCGTTGTGTTGAGGCCCGTTATTTTTGTTTTGTCGTGTTTTGACAAGTAAAGTCTGTTGGACTAAGCTTCTGTGTCCTGCGCCTGACTCCAACACCACATCCACATCAGCTCGTGACAGAACAACACACCATACAATGGAGTCAGCAGGAGCAGCGGTGGTGACCGAGTCGCTGGAGGATCGGGTCAGCTGCCAGGACGCCATGATCCAGCAACTCGGCTCCGCCATGCAGGAGGTAATGAACACCCTGCGCCGATGGGAAAGGGGAGGCGTGCCCACACCTCCTCCTACAATACCACCACCATCGGCCAGCCCCACCAGACCAGCTCCGGAATCCAGTGGGATTCGGCTCTCGCTCCCGAGGGCTTATGATGGCACCGCAGCCGGGTGTCAGGGGTTCCTCCTTCAGGTGGAACTCTACCTGGCCACCATACACCCGGCGCCCTCGGGATACGAGAGCGTTTCCGCCCTCATCTCCTGTCTCTCCGGCAAGGCGTTGGAGTGGGCCAACGCCGAATGGAGGGGAATAGACGCCGCCACCATCAGCTACGCGGATTTCTCCTGCTGCTTCAGGGCAGTTTTCGATCACCCTCCTGAGGGTAAAGCGGCGGGGGAGCGTCTGTTCCACCTCCGACAGGGGAAGAGGAGCGCACAGGAGGTCGCCCTGGATTTCCGGACTCTAGCGGCAGATGCGGGGTGGAATGAGAGGGCCCTCATCGATCACTATTGGTGTAGCCTGCGTGAGGATGTTCGTCGAGAGCTGGCCTGCAGGGACACCAATCTGTCCTTCGACCAGCTAGTGGACATGTCCATCCATCTGGATACCCTGCTGGCCACCCGCGGACGTCCCGAGATGGGGCCGTCCATTCCATCCCCCAGCACCTCCGAGCCGAGCCCAATGGAGCTCGGGGGTGCTGGCGCTACAGAAAGAAGGAGAGAGAACCCGAGGGGGGCCGTCCCCTGCACCAGCTGTGGCCATGGAGGACACACTGCGGCTAGGTGCTGGGGAGGGTCTCCAAGGAATCGAGGCAACAGGTCGCGCACTGGGGAGTCATTTCAGGTGAGTAGGCGCCCCACTCACCCAGAGCTCTCTGTTGTTCACTTGTGTAAACCTGTGGTATTTCCTCAGGTTGCATCTCATTCCCAGCATAAGGCGCTAGTCGATTCAGGCGCAGCTGGGAATTTTATTGATCGGAAATGTTGCTCTAAGTTAGGGATTCCCCTCCTGCCCGTTGATGCACCCTTTCCTGTCCATGCCCTAGATATCCGCCCGTTGGGATCTGGGTTGATTAGGGAGGTCACAGCGCCACTAAAGATGAAGATGCAGGGGGGTCATGAGGAGATTATTCAGTTGTACCTCATTGACTCTCCTGCGTATCCCGTGGTGCTGGGGCTTCCTTGGTTAATCACCCATGACCCCACCATTTCGTGGCAACAGAGGGCTCTCAAGGAATGGTCTGGCCAGTGTGTTGGGCGATGTTTAGGTGTTTCCGTTGGGGCGACCACGGTGGAGAGTCCGAACCAAGTGCCCGCAATGCACATTCCCCCTGAGTATGAGGATTTGGCACTCGTGTTTAGCAAGACGAGGGCGACGCGATTGCCACCTCATAGACAGGGAGATTGTGCGATAAACCTCCAGACCGGTGCGGCACTTCCGCGGAGCCATGTGTATCCTCTGTCTCAAGAGGAGACGGCGGCTATGGAAACATACATAGCTGAGTCCCTGAGACAAGGATACATACGGCCCTCCACTTCCCCTGCGTCCTCGAGTTTCTTTTTTGTGAAGAAGAAGGACGGAGGTTTGCGCCCGTGTATTGATTATCGTAGTCTCAATCAGATCACTGTGAAATACAGTTACCCTCTACCTCTGATTGCGAGTATGACTGAATCATCACGCGGAGCGCGTTTCTTCACAAAACTGGATCTCAGGAGCGCTTATAACTTGGTGCGCATTAGGGAGGGAGATGAATGGAAGACGGCATTTAGTACCACCTCAGGTCATTATGAGTATCTTGTCATGCCTTACGGGTTAATGAATGCTCCTTCAGTCTTCCAATCATTTGTAGACGAGATCTTCCGGGACCTTCATGGGCAGGGAGTGGTAGTGTACATTGACGACATCCTAGTGTACTCTGCTACACGAGCCGAGCATGTAGCCCTGGTGCGTCGAGTGTTGGGTAGGCTGTTGGAGCATGACTTGTATGTCAAGGCAGAGAAATGTCTGTTTTTCCAGGAGTCCATCTCCTTCTTGGGTCATCGGTTGTCCGCGTCAGGGGTGAAGATGGAGATTGACCGGGTGTCAGCCGTGCGTAACTGGCAAACCCCAACCACTGTTAAAGAGGTGCAGCAGTTTTGGGTTTTGCCAATTACTACCGGAGGTTTATCCGGGGTTTTGGACAGGTGGCAGCTCCCATTACTTCGCTGCTGAAGGGGGGCCCGGTGCGTTTGCAGTGGTCGGCTGAAGCGGACAGGGCGTTTCGTAAACTGAAGGACCTGTTCACTTCGGCTCCGGTGCTGGCGCACCCGGACCCCACTTTAGCGTTCCAGGTAGAGGTGGACGCGTCAGAGGCCGGTATTGGGGCAGTACTGTCGCAACGCTCCGGCACGCCTCCTAAGCTCCGTCCCTGCGCTTTTTACTCTAAAAAGCTCAGCCCGGTGGAGCGTAATTATGACGTAGGGGACAGGGAGCTGTTAGCCGTGGTTCAAGCCCTAAAGGTGTGGAGGCATTGGCTTGAGGGGGCTCAACACCCTTTTCTCATTTTGACTGACCATCGTAACCTGGAGTACATCCGGGCAGCGAGGAGATTGAACCCTCGTCAGGCTAGGTGGAACATGTTCCTGACCCGGTTCGTTTTTAAGATCACTTACATCCCAGGGTCCCAGAACAGTAAGGCAGACGCCCTGTCCCGGCGGTATGACACAGAGGAGAGGTCCATTGAGCCCACTCCCATACTGCCGGAGTCTTGTCTGGTGGCACCGGTGGTATGGGAGGTCGATGCGGAAATTGAGCGGGCGTTACGCACCGACCCTACTCCCCCAGAGTGTCCAGTGGGTCGGACGTACGTGCCGCTCGAGGTCCGTGATCGTCTCATCTATTGGGCTCATACGTCACCCTCCTCTGGACATCCAGGTATTGGCCGGACAGTGCACTGCCTTAGTGTTAAGTACTGGTGGCCAACATTGGCTAGGGACGTGAGGGTTTATGTCTCCTCCTGCTCGGTGTGCGCTCAGTGTAAGGCGCCTAGACACCTGCCCAGGGGGAAGTTACAACCCCTGCCCGTTCCACAACGGCCGTGGTCTCACCTCTCGGTGGACTTTGTCACGGACCTTCCCCCCTCTCAGGGGAATACCACTATTCTGGTCGTTTTGGATCGGTTCTCTAAGGCCTGTCGTCTCATTCCAATGCCGGGTCTCCCTACTGCCCTACAGTTCACCCATGTCTTCCGGCACTACGGGGTTCCCGAGGATATAGTGTCTGATCGGGGTCCCCAATTCACCTCTAGAGTCTGGAGGGCGTTCATGGAACGCTTGGGGGTCTCGGTTAGCCTTACCTCGGGTTACCACCCTGAGAGTAATGGGCAGGTGGAGAGAGTGAACCAGGATGTGGGTAGGTTTCTGAGATCCTATTCCCAGGGCCGGCCAGAGGAGTGGTCGGGGTATATCCCCTGGGCAGAGATGGCTCAGAACTCTCTCCGCCACTCCTCTACTAACCTTACCCCCTTTCAGTGTGTGTTAGGTTATCAGCCGGTTCTGGCACCATGGCATCAGAGCCAGATCGAGGCTCCGGCGGTGAATGAGTGGTTTCGGCACTCGGAGGAGACGTGGAACGCTGCCCACGTACATCTGCAGCGGGCCGTCCGCAGGCAGAAGGCGAGCGCCGACCACCACCGCAGTGAGGGTCCAGTCTACGCCCCTGGAGATCGAGTCTGGCTCTCGACTCGAAAGCTGCCCCTTCGCCTGCCCTGCCGGAAGCTTGGCCGGCGGTTTGTGGGGCCATTTAAAGTCCTGAGGAGGTTGAATGAGGTGTGTTACAGGTTGCAACTGCTTAATGACTATCACATTAACCCCTCATTCCATGTGTCTCTCCTCAGGCCGGTGGTAGCTGGTCCACTCCAGGAGAGTGAGATAAGAGAGACCCCTCCGCCCCCACTGGACATCGAGGGGGTTCCGGCGTACTCAGTCCGGTCCATCGTGGATTCGAGACGTCGGATGGGGGGTCTACAATATCTCGTGGAGTGGGAGGGGTACGGTCCGGAGGAACGGTGCTGGGTGCCTAGGAGGGACATTCTAGATCCATCCCTCCTGACTGAGTTCCATCGTAGTCATCCTACGCGCCCTGCTCCACGTCCTCCTGGCCGTCCCCGAGGCCGGGGTCGGCGCACGGTTGGAGCCGCACGTCAAGGGCGGGGTACTGTCACGAATTCCGCCGAGACTGCTCCTCCTCCTTGTTCGGGCAGGCTTCGGCGTTCGTCGTCCCCGGAGTACTAGCTGCTACCGTTTGATGTTATCTATGTTTGTTTGGTTTTGTCTGATTAGTGCACCTGTTCCATATCACGTATTGATTATGTCACCTATAAGTTTCCTTTGGTTTTGTTTGTAGTTGTGTGTTGTTGTCCGCCTGTCCGTTGGTGATTTGATTTTGCTCTCGTGTATTTAGTGTATTGACGCACTGTATGTGTAATCACTTGTATTTTGTGTATTGACGCACAGTATGCGTAATCGCTCGCCTCCGTTGTGTTGAGGCCCGTTATTTTTGTATTGTCGTGTTTTGACAAGTAAAGTCTGTTGGACTAAGCTTCTGTGTCCTGCGCCTGACTCCAACACCACATCCACATCAGCTCGTGACATAAAGATAGCAGCTGGTATTATTACTGAACCTATGGCTCACATTTTCAACTTGAGTCTCTTGACCAATTCCATACCCAGCATTTGGAAATCAGCTTATGTCCTCTCACTGCTAAAGGGTGGAGATCCCTCAGATGCTAATAACTATTGTCATATCTCCAAACTCCCTATCCTGGCCAAAGTCTATGAATCCCTAGTAAACTCACAGTTAAAAAACTTCTTAATTGAAAAGAACATACTGAGCGGGGTTCAGTCTGGCTTTAGATCGGGGCACAGCATCACAACTGCAGCTATGGCAGTGGCAAATTACATCATAAATGCACATGATAAAAAGCAACATTGTGCTGCTCTGTTTGATTCAGTTGACCATTAATTGTTGCTAGCTAGACTCAGTAACATTGGTCTCAGTGAAGGGGCAGTAAATTGGTTTAGGAACTATCTTTCTGAAAGAACACAATGTGTATATGCTGACAATCACAAGTCTAGCTTTCTTCAGATTAATAGAGGTGTGCCCCAGGGTTCCATTTTAGCTCCTGTGTTGTTCTCAATTTTTATTATTGATTTGGGAAATGGGATGCAACCAGCAAAGTTGCATCTATTTGCAGATGATACAGTCAAATATGCATGTGCTCCTTCTCTGGTTCAGGCTGTTGAAGAGCTCCAGTATGCTTTTCAGTCACTGCAGGCCTCCCTTTATGATCTCAAACTGGTCTTGAATGTACAAAAAAACAAAATTCATTACCTTTACCAGAGCTCGTACTCAGCCATTGAAGGTTAGCATTGTCACATCTGATGGCTTATCCATTGAAAAAGTGTCATCCTACAAATACCTAGGTATATGGTTGGATGACAAGCTGTCCTTTAAAGTTCATATGGATAATCTTGTGAGGAAGCTTAAATTGAAATTTGATTTTTATTTTTGTAATAAGGCTTGCTTCCCACTAGAAAGAAGCTTGTTCAGGCCACTTTTCTCTCTGTAATTGATTATGGTGACTTGTTGTATATGCATGCAGCCTCCTCTGTCTTACAGAGACTTGTACCAAATGGTGTGTCGGACCTCACTTTATATGCGCAGAAAGCTACATTTGTATGTGTTCATCTACAAAGCCACTTTGGGTAAACTCCCTCTTTACCTCTGTAGTCTGGTCTCCTTCACCACTAGCAGTAACCATTCCCGGTCTGCTAGGTGGTTGCTACTTAAAGTCCCCAGGACATTTACAGTATTGGGCAAGACAGCCTTCTCGTCTTGTGCACCAGAGGCATGGAATAGTCTACAATTCATGCTTCATCTAGATATGTTAGTGCCACTGAATTAATTTACATTTTTGATGGGAGACTCTGTTAAAGAGGAGTGTAAATGCTTATTTTAATCTGGTTCATGTTGTTGAATTGTATTGTATTGTTGTATTTGTTTATTCTGTAATGTATTGATTGTTGCTGCCTTCTTGGCAAGGTCTCCCTTGAAAAAGCTCAATGGGCTTTTCCTGGTTAAATAAAGGTTTAAAAAAAATGTATTAATAAATAAACATGTGACATGCTGGTTAAATGAGGAAAAATGGATTTCAGTTTACTTGCATTAAAATCACCGGCCACGAGAAACGCCGCCTCTGAATGTGCATTTTCTTGTTTGCTTATGGCCCTATACAGCTCGTTGAGTGCGGTCTTAGTGCCAGCATCAGTTTGTGGTGGTAAATAGACAGCTACAAAAAATGTAGAGGAAAGCTATCTTGGTAAATAGTATGGTGTGCAGCTTACACCCCTTCTCCCATCGTCTTACCCAGTCTGCCGTCCAATCTTCACGACGCATAGAAAAACAAGCGAGATTTATATTATCCATGTCCTCTTTCAGCCACGAAACGTAGGATATTAAAAATGTCTCATTGATAGGATAGTCTTGAATGGAGCTCATCCAGTTAGTTCTCCAGTGACTGCACATAGAATAGAACAGAACAGAATAGAACAGAAGGGAATGGGGGTCTATTTGTTCACCAACGTAGTCTCGTCAGGATGCCGCCTTGCCTGCCTCTCATTTGCCGCTGCTTCCTCTTTTGATTAGGGCCTGGTCCGGAGTAAGCAGAATGTCTAGAGCTGCTGACTCGTTGAAGTAGAAATGTTCATCCAAATTCGAGGTTAGGGATCAATGTTCTGATGTTTCGGTCATAGGAAATGATGGTGGAGACATTACAGTATGTACAAAGAAAGTTAAGATCAGCATACACATTTTTTGGGGGGGCAAAATTGTACTGTACTTATGCACGTGACATTAAAACGCGAAACTAGAATTGGTCAGGAGCCCGTAAGACAGCTGCTATCCACTGCAGCGCCATCTTCAATTTCTTAAAAGTTTTCACCTTAAAGTTTGCCTCCAGATACAGTACATCACAGAAGACCGAATTATAAGAAAACTGTTTGACAGAGAAACACCAGATTTTCTGTGGTTTAAAAAAAATAATGTTTATTAATTATAAAATAATGAAAAAATATTAATAAAGGGTGGACAGGGTTTTAAAATCTGAACACTTAGGAGATATACAGTAGGTGTTCTTTTTGGAAACTGACTGGAAAAAGCTGACTATCATGTTTAATCTTGCATTCTTAACGCATGTGTTTAAGATGAAAACACTTAATAATGTTTCATGGTTTCAGAGTGTATTGACATTTTCTAGCCGTGTTATTCATGAGATCTCCTGGGTGTGTTTTATTGAGACTGAACAATTTGTATACTTTACATGCATGGGACCTCAGACTGCATGCAATAGCTAACAGTTAATGCAGATCAGATGACTCAAATTAAAGGCATCAAATATCACTGACCATAGCAGGAACACATGGTATCTTCGAGAGAGAGAGAGAGAGAGAGAGAGAGAGAGAGAGAGAGAGAGAGAGAGAGAGAGAGAGAGAGAGAGAGAGAGAGAGAGGGAAGAAAGAAAGACAAATAGACATGGAGAGAAACTTCTCTGCACCTTCCACCACCTCCTTACTGTTTGTTCAGATGCCTAATGGTTTATACCCTAGGCTTCTGGGGCTGATCTGGATGTTGGCCTTGGTGCTGGACCAACATGCCCCACACAGAGACCACATCTGCACCCCGAGCCTACACCCC
Source organism: Coregonus clupeaformis (assembly GCF_020615455.1). Lineage (NCBI taxonomy): Eukaryota > Metazoa > Chordata > Actinopteri > Salmoniformes > Salmonidae > Coregonus > Coregonus clupeaformis. Next base: position 48,365,868 of record NC_059210.1, on the reverse strand, counting down.
AGGAGAAGATGTACTACATGGCCCAGTGTCAACAGTGTTTAGATTCTAGATTTAGAGTGTAGACTATGTTTACACTGGCAGTTTAATACTAAAATTGTAACTACATATCTTCTTTTTCCCCATCCAGTATGAAGTGGTGGAGGATACAAGTTGCCCAGTCTGTCGCCTTTACAGTTGTATTGTGTTTTGTGTGTATGGGTGTCTCTCTTTCTGTTGTTTTCCTCACTGGCCCACATTGTGTTTATTCTCTATGCTGTTGCTGGCCTGGCCTAACCTCCCTTACACAGGCAGGGGGTGAGGAGCAGTCTAAGAGGCTGCTGGTAGCTCCGTTAATCAGCCATCCACCATGCTGATTCTGTTCATAACAGTTTTTGGAAGAAAACAGACATAATTTTCAATTCATTCTAATGGAGTTTGCTGATGTCGCTAGGGCTTGTTGTTGTGGCTGTGGGTCAGAGCTAGCTAGCGCCACACTGGCTGTGGTCTGCCAAAGGCAAGTGGGCTACTGTAATGCGTCCAATCTCACTATAAAATCTCATTACCAAGTTAACAAAGGAAGTCACAGCAGGGGCGTAGCAAATTAACTGAGTTGTAAAATATAAAACTCACAGTTTTAAATGTTTCATATTCTTTGGGACATCAAAATGAAAGTCAGTGATACTGGGTGATATTATGGTTTGAGGAGAGAGCTCCAGAGGCCTCATTAGTTGCAGTAACTCAGTCAGTTGCTTGGTTCAATGACTGGTTCAATGACAACCTGAAAGTGAAATTCAATCAAACAATGTTTACACAGTCTACCTGATGGTAGTACCCTGCTGAAAAGAACAGCATAGACAAGCATACATTTCAAGCTGGTCCATGCTAGTCTATGCTGGTCAGTGCTGGTTTGAATCTGGTCAAGCTGGTCTGACCAGCGTGGTCTAGCTGGTCAAGCTGGTCTGACCAGCATGGTCTAGCTGGTTATGCTGGTTGACCAGCAAGGTCCAGCTGTTTATGCTGGCTGACCAGCATAGTCTCGTTCATGGATGTCAAACTAATTTTCCCCCGGGGGCCGCATTCGGTCTTCAATGAGGTCCAGAGGTCCGCACTGAAAATGTGTAAATATTTCCTTGCCATCAAAATTTGCCAAAAATAGTTCTCTATCCGTCGTTTTTGGAAACTTCAATGCTCCCTGACTCTCTAGCTTTCATTTCTGTAATTATTAGCGAGCTGGACACAGCAAAGAAACTGTACAAATGTAGGTCCATTATCATTTCTACACAGTTTCGATTTGGTTTTAGTCATTTTAAATTATATTGAGTTGCCCCCCCCCCACTCAAACCACCCGTGGGTCGGATTGGACCCCCTTAAGGGCCAGTTGCACCAGTTGGTCTTATGTGGGTTGTAACTCTAAGTCTGAGTAAAATAAGCTCTACGCCAGACCTAAAAATTATACCTGTTGTACCACCGGGCGCAATAATACACGCCCATCATTATCATATTTCCAAGCATGCTCTATTGCAGTTAGATGTTTTGAATTGTTTTCTCTTCTATGAGCTAAGACTGGGTGTAGATTCTACTCCTAGTAGGGAGCTGGTGTAGGGTGTTAAATTGGGACTATCTTCAGCATGATTCCCATTTTTAAAAAATCCCATAATTTTTTGGGGAATTCTTTTCACAAGAATTTGAGTCTCGTGTTCATATTTCACAACCTCCGCAGGCTTCTGGAGTTTCCTATGTGCGAGTCAATAGCAAAATAATACACTTAGTTTATGCTACATTATAGCATGCAAATAGTGTCTGATCAGTGATAGATTAGCAAATGAATAGATGAGCAAGGCCTACCACCTCCACTTATTTGCCCAGCCAGAGATCAAATAATCAAATATAGCCTACAGATGGAGATTCAGTGAAACAAAATCACATTGATTCATTATCAGACAAGTCTAGGGCTTTTGGATGGAATATAGGCTACTAGTCCACTTGTTATACTGGCTTTAACATGCTAGAAAAAATGTCTGATCAGTGCTAATAGATGAGCAGACTAGACTAAAGATTATCATGAGCACTCACCTCAATATGCCTAACATTTTTCCAGCCTAATTGTAACAAAATATTCAAACGGAGATTCAGTGAAAATCATTTTTTTACATTGATTGATTTATCAAGACGAGTCCCCACGGTTGTGTCAAAGCACCCTAACCCTAACCCTAACCTTAACCTTAACCACACTACTAACCTTATGCCTAACCCTTACATAAAATTACGACCATAAAGCACATTTTTGTTTTCATACATTTTTACGATAGCCTGTAGCCAATTTTGACTTCAAGGCTGTGCTATCTAGTGGAAACCATGGCACTGTCCCAATAAAAATGGTGCTAAAATTATAGTTGACCACACGCGGCTGTATTGCTTTAAATTATTTAAATCGATTGGATGACTTTGGGAGTTTCAGTAAACAACAATTTGATACATGCCTTAAATTGGAACTGACAGCGTTTTAACTACTTTGCAGATATCAAACAAACAGACAATCATAATATCAGTCAAAAATATGTAATTCCCAGTTTATGCTACAAAACCAGATTTCTAAGAGGTTTTAAAAATAAGTTATATTTTAATCAAAATCCCATGGCATTGTTGACAGAATAGATGTATGCAGTTCAATGCATGATTAATATATTTATTGGTAGTCTAAAAACTATTGCTATCAGGTTGTAAATCACAGCTGGCCTGTACATTGTTTGCTGCCTCCACCCATTCGGGGATGCACTGTTTCAGTTTCAATGACTCAATATTTTGGACAAAAAAACTGACAAATGTAACTAAGGCTGGGAATGTCAATACAAACAAACTAGCAATGGCAATGATCACAAGTCAGTTATAACGTGGCTAATAAACTAGCGTATCTATTTATGTAGCTATTTAGCAAGCTAAAAACCCGGAGCCTAACGTAAGCTAGCTAGCTGCTAGGAGGATAACATGTCATTGGAGGAGTGGGTGAGTGACCGACTTTTTCCCCTCATATAGTTTTTCGGAGGCTACAGCTAGAGATGCAGGTGTAATTTTGTTAGCTAGCAAGAACTGTGAATCTCTTTGCTAGCTAGCTAGTTATGCTGAAGATATCTCTTGCATTTGTAAATCACCCTGGCTATCTTTTCTGATTTCAGAGCACTCTCATCGGAGTGTGCCAGAGGGCAGAATAACTGATGAACGTGCAACACCCACTGAATATGACCGGTGTCAGTAAACGTTGGCAAAAAAATAATTAAATTGTTGCCAGCAGCACAGTTAGTCACTAACACTCTAGATAACATGTAAACAGCCTAACCAGCTCTGCATAGTGAGTAAAATGTTCAGAGTGAGAAGTTCTCTCATTTGTGTCTGGAAGTAGCTAGCAAGCTAGCCAACATCAACCCTACTCCTTCGGCCAGAGCGTCCAGTGTCAATAGTGCATTATACAACGGGTGGGTCTAATCCTGAATGCTGATTGGTTAAAACCGCATTCCAGCCGGTGTCTATTCCACAAGTTACCACCAGCGAAATCTAAGACGTTAAAATGCCTATTTACACTGTTCCATATGACTGCATCAACCCAGTCAGGCACTATATAAACTTGACCTCCACTATAAAAAGCATCTAGACATTATCTCACATTTCTTTTAGACTAACATTTAGTTTTCAACAGCGGGGATTTGTATAAACCTTGCTGTCTGTCTCTCCGACACCCGACTAGAATCACTACTCTCGGCGGGTCTGACCTAGAGTATGTGGACAACTACGAATACCTAGGTGTCTGGTTAGACTGTAAACTCTCCTTCCAGACTCACATTAAGCATCTCCAATCAAAAGTTAGATCTAGAATCGGCTTCCTATTTCGCAACAAAGCCTCCTTCACTCATGCTGCCAAACATGCCCTCGTAAAACTGACTATCCTACCGATCCTTGACTTCGGCGATGTCATTTACAAAATAGCCTCCAACACTCTACTCAGCAAATTGGATGTAGTCTATCACAGTGCCATCCGTTTTGTAACCAAAGCCCCATATACTACCCACCATTGTGACCTGTATGCTCTTGTTGGCTGGCTCTCACTGCATATTCGTCGCCAAACCCACTGGCTCCAGGTCATCTATAAATCACTGCTAGGCAAATCCCTGTCTTACCTTTGCTCACTGGTCACCATAGCAACACCCACCCGTAGTCTGCACTCCAGCAGGTATATCTCACTGGTCATACCCAAAGCCAACACCTCCTTTGGCCGCCATTCCTTCCAGTTCTCTGCTGCCAATGACTGGAACGAACTGCAAAAACCTCTGAAGCTGGAGACACTTATCTCCCTCACTAACTTTAAGCGTCAGTTGTCAGAGCAGCTTACCGATCACTGCACCTGTACACAGCCATTCTGAAATTAGCCCACCCAACTACCTCATCCCCATATTGTTATTTATTTTGCTCATTTGCACCCCAGTATCTCTATTTGCACATCATCTTTTGCACATCTATCATTCCAGTGTTAATACGAAATTGTAACTATTTTGCACTATGGCCTATTTATTGCCTTACCTCCATAACTTACTACATTCGCACACACTGTATATATATTTTCTGTTTGTATTTTTGACTTTATGTTTTGTTTACCCCATATGTAACTCTGTGTTGTTGTTTTTATCGCACTGCTTTGCTTTATCTTTGCCAGGTCGCAGTTGTAAATGAGAATTTGTTCTCAACTGGCTTACCTGGTTTTAATAAAGGTTAAATAAAAATAAAACAAAAATTTGCAACATTGTTTCAATATTCAAATATCCTGCTGTCCCATAGTATTGAACATGTCAGGAGTTGGGACTAGACAGAAAGGCAGGCAGCGTTTCTCAGCCGGTCGAAATCATGAATCAGCTGGCATCCTTTTTATGGATATATACACTGCTCAAAAAATAAAGGGAACACTAAAATAACACATCCTAGATCTGAATGAATGAAATAATCTTATTAAATACTTTTTTCTTTACATAGTTGAATGTGCTGACAACAAAATCACACAAAAATTATCAATGGAAATCAAATTTATCAACCCATGGAGGTCTGGATTTGGAGTCATCCTCAAAATTAATGTGGAAAACCACACTACAGGCTGATCCAACTTTGATGTAATGTCCTTAAAACAAGTCAAAATGAGGCTCAGTAGTGTGTGTGGCCTCCACGTGCCTGTATGACCTCCCTACAACGCCTGGGCATGCTCCTGATGAGGTGGTGGATGGTCTCCTGAGGGATCTCCTCCCAGACCTGGACTAAAGCATCCGCCAACTCCTGGACAGTCTGTGGTGCAACGTGGCATTGGTGGATGGAGCGAGACATGATGTCCCAGATGTGCTCAATTGGATTCAGGTCTGGGAAACGGGCGGTCCATAGCATCAATGCCTTCCTCTTGCAGGAACTGCTGACACACTCCAGCCACATGAGGTCTAGCATTGTCTTGCATTAGGAGGAACCCAGGGCCAACCGCACCAGCATATGGTCTCACAAGGGGTCTGAGGATCTCATCTCGGTACCTAATGGCAGTCAGGCTACCTCTGGCGAGCACATGGAGGGCTGTGCGGCCCCCCAAAGAAATGCCACCCCACACCATGACTGACCCACCGCCAAACCGGTCATGCTGGAGGATGTTGCAGGCAGCAGAACGTTCTCCACGGCGTCTCAAGACTCTGTCACGTCTGTCACATGTGCTCAGTGTGAACCTACTTTCATCTGTGAAGAGCACAGGGCACCAGTGGCGAATTTCCCAATCTTGGTGTTCTCTGGCAAATGCCAAACGTCCTGCACGGTGTTGGGCTGTAAGCACAACCCCCACCTGTGGACGTCGGGCCCTCATACCACCCTCATGGAGTCTGTTTCTGACCGTTTGAGCAGACACATGCACATTTGTGGCCTGCTGGAGGTCATTTTGCAGGGCTCTGGCAGTGCTCCTCCTGCTCCTCCTTGCACAAAGGCGGAGGCAGCAGTCCTGCTGCTGGGTTGTTGCCCTCCTACGGCCTCCTCCACGTCTCCTGATGTACTGGCCTGTCTCCTGGTAGCGCCTCCATGCTCTGGACACTACGCTGACAGACACACCAAACCTTCTTGCCACAGCTCGCATTGATGTGCCATCCTGGATGAGCTGCACTACCTGAGCCACTTGTGTCGGTTGTAGACTCCGTCTCATGCTACCACTAGATGGAAAGCACCGGCAGCATTCAAAAGTGACCAAAACATCAGCCAGGAAGCATAGGAACTGAGAAGTGGTCTGTGGTCACCACCTGCAAAACCAGTCCTGTATTGGGGGTGTCTTGCTAATTGCCTATAATTTCCACCTGTTGTCTATTCCATTTGCACAACAGCATGTGAAATTTATTGTCAATCAGTGTTGCTTCCTAAGTGGACAGTTTGATTTCACAGAAGTGTGATTGACTTGGAGTTACATTGTGTTGTTTAAGTGTTCCCTTAATTTTTTTGAGCAGTGTATAAAAGTGTATGTCCCTTGAAAAAGGGTCAAACGAAACGCAGCTAATTTGCAGTCTTTCCAGCTTCAGTTTGAAGTGATTGTGTTACTGTTGCTGTGTTGTTGGCTAGCTCCTCTGACCAACAGTGTGCTGACGAGTGAGCACATTCTCTATGCCAGGCAAAATCGCACCTCATTAGCTCATTGTTATGGATGTATTCAAATAAATGTCACTAGAAAACAGCTTAAACAAATGCAGCTACTTTGCTGTTATTCTGGCGTAACTTTTTGACGTGACTGTATGTTAGCCGTAGTTGGCTAGCTAGCAAGTAAGGGATAAGAACGTTGTCAGATAGACGCTCTGAATTTATGAACGACCCAGAGCGCACTTTGACACACTGGAGGCAATTTACGAACGCACCCTTAGTTGTCAATCAAATGTGTTTGGCATGATCAAATAGGCAGGCAGGCAAGTTCCCGTGCAGATGTCAAAACGTGGGTTGGGTCAAGCATGCATTGGCAGGCAAGCTGCAGAAGGAGGAGCAGGCTATTATTCCCCATCATTTTTCAGTGCAATTGTTAAGGCCAACTAGTTGAAAAAGTTTGAGAGGGGTTGTTTAATGTTCCCTGGTTAGATTTTAGCTCATCATGCACTGGGTAGCATTAGTTGTTGAATTAGTTGTTGTTGATGTACATAACTGAGGGAGAGCGAGCCTACCTTTTTATGGTTGTTTGATCAATATGACTGTAAAGTTCCCAAATGTGGTATTTACATTTTTGCAGAAATCCATTCAGGTGTATTTTTTGGCTTTTGGCGAATCTAATGATCTAAAGTCGTGCTGTTGCTACTGCCTGTAAACACACAGTCCAGTTCAAAGTGAATGATGGCAGGCCCATGTGGCAAATGGCTTAATTGCATAAATGCCTACTGTAGCTCTGATTGGCTATGGCGCGCACGAATGCGTGGACTCCGGTCCTGGAAGAAACAAGATGTTTTATTTGGTTTTATTTACTGCAGTGTCTATTAATTGTCCAAATGCACGACCGTTTTCCCACTTTATATTGCTATAGAATTTTCACAAATGCCTTACTCTACGTCATTCCCAAACATTCTATGAATTTATGACAACGTGAAAATGACCATATCTAAGTGCTCGCTTGTTAGAATGTATTCATTTTTTATTGTCATATTCTTCCTGGGGGTGTATATGAACATATATTTTTTTTAACATTTCATGTTGCTAAAAGACTGTCAGTTCCACTTTAAATGGCATTAAGTGTCACACCCTGATCTGTTTCACCTGTCTTGTGCTTGTCTCCACCCTCCACCAGGTGTCTCCCATTTTCCCCATTATCCCCTGTGTATTTATACCTGCGTTTTCTGTTTGTCTGTTGTCAGTTCGTCTTGTTTTGTCAGGTCGTCTCAGCGTGTTTCCTGGTTTTCCCCGTGCTCTAGTTTTTTGTTTCTAGCCTTTCCGGTTCTGACTGTTCCGCCTTTCCTGAACCTGCCTGCTGTTCTGTACCTGCCTAATTCTGACCTGGTTTATAAACTTCTGCCTGCCCTGACCCTGAGCCTGTCTGCCGTCCTGTACCTGTCGGACTCTGACCTGGTTACGAACCTCTGCCTGTCCTCGACCTGCCCTTTGCCTGCCCCCCGTGTTATAATAAATGATCTGAGAACTGAACCATCCATCTCCTGTGTCTGCATCTGGGTCATATCCTGAGTCATGATAATTAGCCTGCTTTATTTCAATATTTTCATAATTCATTGCTATTCATTACCACAGTAATTCTTTATGGATCCATCCAATTGTGGTTAGGAAAACGTGCATGCAAAGTGGGGGGCTTTGTGAAGTGATGGGCGAAGTAACATGCCTCGCAAAGTTTAGAACTTCCACGAGGATGGTAACATCTTAGCAGCAGCCACTTGCCTAGCAACCATCATTATGAAGCTTAAAATCTCATGAACACGCATTGCTTACGCTGGACTTAGCTATGACTAGTATTATTTTTGGTTGGTGCAACAGATGTAAATTCTGATCTCGGACGTAGCTAAGCCCAATGTAGCATTTAAGACCAACTTTTTACACCCAATTGGAGCAACCGGCCCCTGGTGACCAGCTTATGCTGGTGATGATGGTATGTTGGTGACCAAGCTGGTCTATGCTGGTCCAGCATGGTCTAGCTGGCAAAACCACGCCCATCATTATCATATTTCCCAGCAATCTATATTGTTTGTTTCAATATCTTTTCATTTTTCTAAACTAATCCAATATGTTAGGTGGACTTATTGCACCTTTTACTGAAATGGTTGTTCCAGTTTACATTTTACATTTTAGTCATTTAGCAGACGGTCTTATCCAGAGCGACTTACAGTAGTGTATTTAATTTATTGTCTTAAATAATTAAGCACTTTGATGGTGGTTTTGCTGGTGGCCAGCTTATGATGTCATCATCATACCAGCATCACCAGAATACCAGCATAAGCTGGTCAGCAAGTGTAGAAAGCACAATGAAGGCTAGTCACCAGCAAAACCAGCACTATAGTCCCCAGCATATGCTGGTTTATGCGTTCTTCGACTGTCCCCATAGGAGAACCATTTTTAGTTCTATGTAGAACCCTTTTGGTTACAGATAGAACTATGTGGGTTTCCACAGAGGGTTCTACATGGAACCCAAAATGGTTCTACCTTGAACCAAAAAGGGTTCTACCTAGAACTAAAAATGGTTCTCCTATGGGGACAGTTGAAGAACCCTTTCTGAACCCTTTTTCTAAGAGAATGGGGAAAAGAGCTACTAAGTAACCTTCTCCAGCATCCCTGGGTTTTGAACTTAACTTCTTTATAGTTCCCTATGAATTTATAGGCTCAATTCAATCAAACATGCATTGCACTATCATGGTTTTGGTAGAGAGCCCTTGAGACTTAATTATTTACTCAGGGTTTTGTCAGTTTTGCTTGGTTCCGTGTCTGGAATGCCTGTAAGTGAGCACAGTAGCCTATCAGAGAAGGCTAGAGGAGGGACATAATTGCCTGTTAATTGGTCGAAGAGATGCTTGAGAGGTTAATGTGAACTTCAGGGTCACATGAGACAGGGATGAGCCTGTGGAACCCACGTGGTTTTAATATCAAGAAATCTAATCATAGCGTCATGTGACGGAGAGAGAGTCCCGTTTCCATGGTTACATAGTCATGGACATAGGATATACAGTTGAAGTCGGAGGTTTACATACACTTAGGTTGGAGTCATTAAAACTCGTTTTTCAACCACTCTATACATTTCTTGTTAACAAACTATAGTTATGGCAAGTCGGTTAGGACATCTACTTTGTGCATGACACAAGTAATTTTTCCAACAATTGTTTACAGACAGATTGTTTCACTTATAATTCACTGTATTACAATTCCAGTGGGTCAGAAGTTAACATACACTAAGTTGACTGTTCCATTAAACAGCTTGGAAAATTCCAAAAAATGATGTCATGGCTTTAGAAGCTTCTGATAGGCTAATTGACATATTTTGAGTCAATTGGAGGTGTACCTGTGGATGTATTGCAAGGCCTACCTTCAAACTCAGTGCCTCTTTGCTTGACATCATGGGAAAATCTATAGAAATCAGCCAAGACCTCAGAAAAAAAATGGTAGACATCCACAAGTCTGGTTCATCCTTGGGAGCAATTTCCAAACGCCTGAAGGTACCATGTTCATCTGTACAAACAATAGTACGCAAGTATAAACACCATGGGACCACGCAGCCGTCATACCACTCAGGAAGGAGACGCGTTCTGTCTCCTAGAAATGAATGTACTTTGGTGCGAAAAGTGCAAATCAATCCCAGAACAACAGCAAAGGACCTTGTGAAGATGCTGGAGGAAACAGGTACAAAAGTATCTATATCCACAGTAAAACAAGTCCTATATCGACATAACCTGAAAGACCGCTCAGCAAGGAAGGAATCACTGCTCCAAAACCGCCATAAAAAAAGCCAGACTACGGTTTGCAACTGCACATGGGGACAAAGATTGTACTTTTTGGAGAAATGTCCCCTGATCTTCATGAAACAAAAATAGAACTGTTTGGCCATAATGACCATCATTATGTTTGGAGGAAAAGGGGGTTTCTTGCAAGCCGAAGAACACCATCCCAACTGTGAAGCACGGGGGTGGCAGCATCATGCTGTGGGGGTGTTTTGCTGCAGGAGGGACTGGTGCACTTCACAAAATAGATGGCATCATGAGGAAGGACAATTATGTGGATATATTGAAGCAACATCTCAAGACATCAGTCAGGAAGTTAAAGCTTGGTTGCAAATGGGTCTTCCAAATGGACAATGAACCCAAGCATACTTCCAAAGTTGTGGCAAAATGTCTTAAGGACAACAAAGTCAAGGTATTGGAGTGGCCATCACAAAGCCCTGACCTCAATCCTATAGAAAATGTGTGGGCAGAACTGAAAAAGCGTGTGCGAGCAAGGAGGCCTACAAACCTTACTCAGTTACACCAGCTCTGTCAGCAGGAATAGGCCAAAATTCACCCAATTTATTGTGGGAAGCTTGTGGAAGGATACCCGAAATGTTTGACCCAAGTTAAACAATTTAAAGGCAATGCTACCAAATACTAATTGATTGTATGTAAACTTCTGACCCACTGGGAATGTGATGAAATAAATAAAAGCTGAAATAAATAATTCTCTCTACTATTATTCTGACATTTCACATTCTTAAAATAAAGTGGTAATCCTAACTGACCTAAGACAGGGAATTTTTACTAGGATTAAACGTCAGGAATTGTGAAAAACTGAGTTTAAATGTATTTGGCTAAGGTGTATGTAAACTTCCAACTTCAACTGTACATGAGGATGATGCATGGATCGTCTGTCTCACACTGACTATAATTAAATCAAACTGTATTTGAAGTGTACTCATACACAAATCAATATTACAGTGAAATACACAATCAAAAGACATTAACCTCTTAAGGATCGGACCCTTTTTTTCAATTTTCGCCTAAAATGACATACCCAAATCTAACTGCCTGTAGCTCAGGACCTGAAGCAAAGATATGCATATTCTTGATACCATTTGAAAGGACCCCCTTTGAGGTTTGTGGAAATGTGAAATTAATATAGGACAATATAACACATAAGATCTGGTAAAAGAAAATAGAAACAAAAAAATATGCAATATAATATTGCAGTTTAGGCGCAACAGGGAGTACAGGAGGGGGCTGAACACGCACCCTTGTGGGGCCCCAATGTTGAGGATCAGCGAAGTGGAGATGTTGTTTCCTACCTTCACCACCTGGGGGCGGCCCGTCAGGAAGACTAGGACCCAGTTGCACAGGGCGGGGTTCAGACCCAGGGCCTCGAGCTTAATGATGAGCTTGGAGGGTACTATGGTGTTGAATGCTGAGCTATAGTCAATGAACAGCATTCTTACATAGGTATTCCTCTTGTCCAGATGGGATAGGGCAGTGTGCAGTGTGATGGCGATTGCATCGTCTGTGGATCTATTGGGGCGGTAAGCAAATTGAAGTGGGTCTAGGGTGACAGGTAAGGTAGAGGTGATATGATCCTTGACTAGTCTCTCAAAGCACTTCATGATGACAGAGGTGAGTGCTACGGGGCGATAGTCATTTAGTTCAGTTACCTTTGCTTTCTTGGGTACAGGAACAATGGTGGCCATCTTGAAGCATGTGGGAACAGCAGACTGGGAAAGGGAGAGATTGAATATGTCCGTAAACACACCAGCCAGCTGGTCTGCGCATGCTCTGAGGACGCGGCTAGGGATGCCGTCTGGGCCGGCACCCTTGCGGGGGTTAACATGCTTAAATGTCTTACTCACATTGGCCACGGAGAAGGAGAGGCCACAGTCCTGGGTAGTGGGCCTCGTCGGTGGCACTGTGTTATCCTCAAAGCGGGCAAAGAAGTCTATGATTGTCTGTAGACCCTCCCACATACGTCTTGTGTCTGAGCCATTGAATTGCGACTCCACTTTGTTTCTATACTGATGTTTTGCCAGTTTCATTGCCTTGCGGAGTTAGTAGCTACACTGTTTGTATTCTGCCATATTCCCAGTCACCTTGCCATGGTTAAATGCAGTGGTTCGCACTTTCAGTTTTGCATGAATGCTGCCATCTATCCACGGTTTCTGGTTAGGGTAGGTTTTAATAGTCATAGTGGGCACAATGTCACCTATACACATCCTGATAAGTGCATACATATATATATATTTTTATACTGGCCCCCCGTGGGAATCGAACCCACAACCCTGGTGTTGCAAGCGCCATGCTCTACCAACTGAGCTACACGGGGCCCAATCCTAGACTAAATTGCACTTTTAAACTGGACTAGCTGAAATGGCATTTCTCAGACATGGTTTAAAATATTCTCAGACTTGCCATAGTCTAGATTTTAAGAGTCTGATTTCCAGAAATACGATTACAGTTAATCTAGATCTAAGTGAAGGCTTAAATTAAACCTGGCCAAAGGCAGGTTTAACTTCAGATTAATGGATGTTGGCCCCCAGGTTGACCTTGGCAATGGAGGAAAATGGATTACCTGGACTATTTCAATGATGATCAAAGAGCACCACCAAGGCCAGACAGAAGTGCAGTTATAGACAGGAGCAAACCACTGAATTAATTTGATTAAATCAATTTCCTTGACCGTTTCCGCTTGAGCCAAGGCTTTCATCTGACTCTCTTAGGGGAAGGCCCATCCCTCCTTCCCTAGAAGTACTGATCACCTTGAGGTTTTTGGTATGGGGAACCTTCTATCGTGAAACAGGAGATTTGTGTTGTGTAAGTGAACCGACTGAATGAAGAATAGTCCACAAAGTCTACAATGCTATATGTGAACTGAAAGACAATTACATAAAGTTCCCTGATGCTGCTGCCCAAACCATCTACAAGGTAGAGTTCTATGAATATGGGAACTTCCCTAGATTCATTGGCTGTATAGATGGATGTCATATTCCCATCAAGTGTCCCTATACAGCAGATGCTGAGGAGTACAGGAATCGTAAAAACTGGTTCTCAATAAATGTACAAAGTGAGTGCACTTCCAATTTGCAGTTCTCCAACATTGTTGCACGTTGGAAAGGTTATCCTATACTCCTCTTTGTCTGCTCAGCTTGAAGGAGGACAACATAGTGGAATCATCATTGGTGACAGTGGCTATGCACAGACCAACTTCTTGTTCACCCTCTATCTTCAAGCAATAGGACCTGAGCAATAACGGTACAACCAAGCACGGTACAACCAAGCACCAGAGGTGCAGTAGAGCGCATGTTTGGTGTATGAAAGAGTAGTTTCCAGTGTCCCAGAAACACACTGCACTTTCAACCAAGAAGATGCTGCTGTGTCATAATTGCAACAGCAGTGCTTCACAATTACCTCAAACAGCATGGCTGCCCAGATCCTCGCATTGAAAATGAGGATGACCCAGAAGTTCCCATGGTTGAGGCAGACAATGACAGAAATGGTCTAGACTGCAGAGTTGCTTTTGCTATGCGGCACTTTCACAACAAAAATAGCTCAAACAATAGCCATGGATTGGTAACAAAAAGGTTTTTAATTCACAAATGGAAATATCGGGATCCTGAACTGGTGCTGGTTTGAGAAGAACATTGGTACTGCTGCTGCTTCATGTTTCTCTCCTCCTCCTTCATAGCCAACTCAACATGAAGTATTTGCTTCTTCATATCATGGTCTTCTTTTAAATACATTAGTTTGTGCTCATGAAATTCCATTCTCATGCATGCTCAGCCTCTTTCTTTGTCTTTATCCTCCGGCCTGGGTTAGTGGCACAATCTTCCCTCCTGGCTGCTGCAGATGTAGTGGGCTGACCTTCATTCTGTCTTATCCCTCCAAGCTATTGTGATCATCTGCCTCTAGAAAATGATTACGTTGCTGCATTAGAGAACATTATTTCTTCAAGAGTTGAGTTCATTATATACTTTTTATTATGGGAGTGTAAGAGATGACTGACAACATTACATATTCCCTGCCGTCTGGGGATGGCACATGTTGATTGAATGTGTCCTACCAAATTAGGATTGGAACGGTCCCCCATCTGAACTGTCCAAATGGTCATCATCGGGGATACCATCCAGGGGTTGCTGGCTATCAATGATCCCAGTCAACAAGTCCTCCAGCTCATCTGAACATCCAACATGTAATGTGAACTGTTCCAAATGAGGCTAATGGAACAGGCAGGATACTGTAAGTTACAGCCTTGCTCCGTCACATGGAGACGCAGTGGGAGCGTGATGTCAACAGCCTGAACCATTCCAATCAAGAACATTTCAAAATGCATTATGAACACTTCCTTCCTTCCTTCCTTAAAGTGACACTCCAGTCTCCTTTTCACCTCATTTAACACCTGGTTTACTTAACAAAAGGAACATCTCGATAGGTGGTCCAGGTAAGTCATGACATAGCGCAAGTAGGGGGGTGAGCCTTTCCTCTTTTGTTCTCTATTGCGCCTCTACTGTTCCTTAAGCAAGGGGGAGGCCGATGACATCCCGAATTCCCATCAGACCAACTCCTTGAATGCCCTCCTCCATAAACTATTTTTTACTCTGTAGTGTGTACTTAACTGTATTTATACTTGGGATATCGCTTTTCAAAAGTAAAAGTTCCAAAATTGCTTGAGGACGTCTTTAAAAGACATTTAACAACGATTCATAATAGTCCAATGTCATATACTGTATTCACACCCTGTGCAATTCCATTCAACTGACGTCCTAACAGGAAATTAATGGCGACTCTCTTTATGTTTATGGTTTTTGACATGCTCACCTCATACTGCTGGAGATATGCAGCACACTTCTATACAGCTGAATGGAACAGTATATACAGTACATCTGAAGTAAGCTCATGACTGAGGTAAGAACTGAAATAAATACTGAACTTCTTAGTAGGTAGTTAGTAGGTAGTTCCCCTGACTAAAACTTTCTCTGGAATAGACCCCCAGGGCATACTGTGTCTCTCTGGGGGGACTCTGTGACTTCCTCCAGCGGTAGGACTGCTGACCGAGCCACTGGCCTGAAAGACAGGAGCACTCTGGGAAAAACCGTTGGTCATGTAATGGAAAGCACAGAGTAGAGGGGGAATGACACACAGAGGAAAAGAGGAGGAGGAGAAAGAGGCATGAGTCTTTCCGTCTGGCCCGGCCACACGTTCCTACAGGGAGCCAAAAACGTCTCTGACACATGCCACTGCTTCCTCTGGTCCCTCCGTGCTCATCGGTTGGGTTGTTTTTACCAGTCAGGTCACATGGTCAGGATGTTCCTCTTGACCCTACTCATCAGTTTCACAACAAGCACTACATACCCTGCTGTACACAAGCCTGTTGTTTTCTCTTTTTCCCATCATCCTTGTACCCTGAGCATGTCTGCGTGTTTTGAAAGCCTGTACTGGAGAACAGCCAGAGGCAACGGAGCAGACAGACGGTTCACAATCAACAGTTTGTTTTGTTTCGCCCTAGCAACAAAATGTCCATGTTCTATGTCACTTTTTTTGTTTCCAGTTCTGTATCAAGTGGAGCACCAATTCTGTGCCATTACTTTGGAAATTTGGTCAGATGTATGGATGTGTGTTACATGCACATGTGTAGGTTGTGAAAGTATTGTGTGTGTGTCTGTGCGTGTGTGTGTGCTTGCGTGTGTGTGCGTCTACAGTGAGAGTGAGAAAATGGAATTCGAAGCTGTCAAACCGAAAAAGAAGGGAACACCACCCAAAACAGCCCAGAAACTCCAAGACTTTACAGCAAAGACATCATCTCTGTTCTCAGTTTAAAGTCCTTTTATTCTGGACCTTTCAGCAAAACCCAAGTCTTGATCTCACGGCTTTGTTTTGTTATTGGTTTCTATTGGTAATAATGTCATATGAGTCTACGCAGGCAGGAGGCAATGATCTCACCCAGTTGGTGGTAACATACGCACAGTCAGTGCTATCTGGGTGGGTGAGGAGCTGTTGGCAGGACCAAACCTTGGTTCCACAGAACCAGTTAACGAGCCCCAACAAACAGAATGAAAAAAACAAACAGAGGAGGATCAGTCACATTGTGCTGGATGTTGGGACAGGGGGTGTGGATGGATCTACACCACAGGAGGTTGGTGGCAACTTAATTGGGGAGGATGGGCTCGTGGTAATGGCTGGAGTGGCATTAGTGGAATGGTATCAAATACATTAAACACATGGTTTCCATGTGTTTGATGCCATTCCATTTTCTCCGTTCTAGCCATTATTATGAGCCGTCCTCCCCTCAGCAGCCTTCACTGATCTTCACCCACCTGATATGTGTGTGTGTGGTGGTTTGTGTCTTTCTGTCTGTCTGTCTCTCTCTCTGTCTGTGTGTGTGTGTCCACTTGCTTACATTTTTTATCTTGTTTCTGGGTGGGTTATCCATCATCATAATAAGAGTCGGAGTGGTATCCCTGTGTCCTGGCCAAATATCAGAGGAAGAGTTACAGTATGCCTCAGTGCATTGCAATGGGCCATGGTTGCAAAGAAAGACGTCAATATCTGAGGTCATGGTTCTTATCCATTACCCATGTTCAAGTCCAAAGTTTGACTTCTTTATTGTCCACTATAGAATAGATGTGTTTTGTTCCTCCATTACACAGCCTCAATCAAACGTAATCAATTAAACACGACATCACAATAACACAAATTATATATTCTCTAGCATGTACATCAGTAGTTCTCTCTTTTTACCTTCTGTATCTTCTTGATTCACTGTTGAACGCTGAACAAGAGACCTCGGTTTATCGGTTCATTGTTTTGGTAAAGTTGTGACAGTGTGATTTTATATACCTTTTATTTGGATTTTGGATTTTGGATCCCGCAGCTCACTTGGGCTCAGTTGCTGTGAACGCTACTATCTGTCCCGGGATCCTGCCAGATTCCATGTAAAGAGAGACACACAGAAACACAGCTAGCCTAGCTGGCTCGGCAGTCTCAAATGGAGGTCGCTATTGAACGTTTCCAACGCTGCAGGAGCTGTGTTTACTTTGCTTTATTCCGGGAAAATGTGGACCGCCCGGACTTTCAATGTAGCAACTGTTTGCTTGCAGAGGACTACAGGGGCGAAGTGGCTACTCTTAGCAAACAAGTAGCGAACCTACACAAGCTACTGGGGAATCCACGCCGGCCTACTTTTTCTTTTTCTTCTACCCCAGTAGCCGGACGCCGCTCTGGTCTGGTCTGGTGGAAGTGTCGCTGCCATGTCAGCTCTCCACATCCGACTGGCCAGTACTCTGCATGGATCCCTCCCTGAAGGGGTCTCCCCCTTCCCTGGTGAACGGAGCTAGAAGGATGCTCCTGGATGACTTGGGGGATGTTCCTGTTCTGGACGCAACCAACCAGCCATGGAGATATGTCACTCGCCATGGAAGTAGAAGAAAGCGTCCTCTGGCAACAGGGGCCTCCTTGGAGATGTTAAGCCCGGACCGGACACAGACCAGAAACGGCTTTGCCGCCCTGGATCCAGAGGTTCCGGAGCCTTCTTCCTCAGGGGCTTCTGATTCGAGATTGGATCCGGAGGTAGCTGCGCCTTAGTCCTCTGTTCTGTCTCCCTCTCCGGAGGCTTCTACCTCGGGTTCAGATCCTCAGAGCTCCCACCCTCATCAGACCATGAGGCTGCCTGAGAGATCGGCCCATTCATCATCCACGATGGATACTACAGCTGGCTTGTGTCCATCGGACCCCACCACCCTTCGGTCCTCGAGGGGTCTTCTAAACCACTTGAAGCGAAAGAACGGCCGGACCTACTCTGCTATTTCATCAGCTGTCATCATCGGCAGCTCTATGTTGAGAAACATCTCAGTTCCCAGTGCAAAAACCCTGTGCTACTCAGGAGCACGACTACAGGACATTACAAGGCTGCCTCCGACCGTTCTACGACAGATGCCGGGAGCTGACACTGTCATAGCCCATGTGGGGTAAAACGACATAAGGAGGGCCAGCTCAGAACTTCTGAAAATTGATTTTAAAGAACTGATTCTAGCACTGAAAGATCCCAAAAAGTGGCCAATCATTTCAGGACCGTTACCATCATTGGGCCGCGGATGTGAAAGATTCAGCAGGCTACTGGCATTGCACACCTGGCTAAAAGATTACTGTAGCTCTGTTGGAATCACTTTTATAAATAACTTTGACACCTTCTGGAAACAGAAGATACTCTACAGCAGGGTTCTTCAATTCCGGTCCTGGAGGGCCGAATCACTTCTGTTTTTTATTTCTACCTGGTAGTTAATTGCACTCACCTGGTGTCCCAGGTCTGAATTAGCCCCTGATTAGAAGGAGAGGATGAAAAACAGAGGTGTTTCGGCCCTCCAGGACCGGAATTGAAGAACCCTGCTCTACAGGAATGACGTAGTCCATCAAAATCATCTTTGCTCCTGGACTCTGTCCATGCATTTCAAGTCTGCATTGAGACAATTACTTATCAATGACCCAAGACCAGCTCTGTTAATGCCTACCATTGTAACGCTGAGTTCTCATAATGCTGCATCAAATGTACATTATCCCATATTTACATATGTAGCCTAAGAAACAAGGTTCATTAAGTCAATAACTTGCTTGTAACAGATGACATTCATATTCTGACTATCTCTGAAACTCACTTAGATAATATCTTTGATGATACAGTGGTAGCAATACATGGTTATAACATCTACCGAAAAGACAGAAATGCCAATGGGGGTGGTGTTGCGGTCTATTTTCAGAACCACATTCCTGTAAGACTCAGAGAGGATCTCATGTTAAATACTGTTGAAGTAATATGGCTACAGGTTCATCTGCCTCACCTAAAGCCCATTCTTGTGGGAAGCTGCTGTAGACCCCCAAGTGCTAACAGTCAGTATCTGGATAATATGTGTGAAATGCTTGATAATATATATGATATCAACAAAGAAGTATATTTTCTGTGTGATTTAAATATTTCCTGGGTTTTCATCAAGCTGTCGTAACCAGTGCCTGCAACCTGGTAATCATATCTAGAAAGTGTGTGCCCTCAGGTCTGGAGGGAAGCAAAAGTCATTCCGCTACGTAAGAATAGTAAAGCCCCCTTTACTGGCTCAAATAGCCGACCAATCAACCTGTTACCAACCCTTAGTAAACTGGAAAAAGAATAGTGTTTGACCAGATACAATGCTATTTTACAGTAAACAAATTGACAACAGACTTTTAGCACGCTTATAGGGAAGGACATTCAACAAGCACAGCACTTACACAAATGACTGATTGGCTGAGAGAAAATTATGATACAAAGATTGTGGGGTCTGTTTTGTTAGACTTCAGTGCGGCTTTTGACATTATCGATCATAGTCTGCTGCTGTAAAAAATGTATGTGTTATGGCTTTACACCCCCTGCTATATTGTGGATAAAGATTTACTTGTCTAACAGAACACAGAGGGTGTTCTTTAATGGAAGCCTCTCCAACAAAGTCCAGGTAGAATCAGGAATTGCATATGTATGCGGATGACGCAGCACTATACACGTCAGCTACTACAGTGACTGAAATGACTGCAACACTTAACAAAGAGCTGCAGTTAGTTTCAGAATGGGTGGCAAGGGATAAGTTAGTCCTAAATATTTCCAAATCTAAATGCATTGTATTTGGGACAAATCATTCACTAAATCCTAAACCTTAACTTGAATAATGTGGAAATTGAGCAAGTTGAGGTGACTAAACTGCTTGGAGTAACCCTGGATTGTAAACTGTCATGGTCAAAACATATTGATACAACAGTAGCTAAGATAGGGGAGAAGTCTGTCCATAATAAAGCGCTGCCCTGCCTTCTTAACAACACTATAAACTACGGCAGGTCCTACAGGCCCTAGTTTTGTTGCACCTGGACTACTGTTCAGTAGTGTGGTCAGGTGCCACAAAGAGGGACTTGGGAAAATTACAATTGGCTCAGAACAGAGCAGCACGGCTGGCCCTTAAAATTACACAGGGAGCTAACATGAATGATATGCATGTCAATCTCTCATGACGCTATTCCACATCAGGTAACTGATGCAAGCAGTAGAATCAGATTTAAAAAACAGGTAAAAATTCACCTTATGGAACAGTGGGGACTGTGAAGAGACACACACAAATGTACAGACACATGCACACAAGCGCTAGCACACACATACATTGTAATATTGTTGTATGGTGGTATTATAAATTTTGTATTGTATATATGTAGTGGCGTAATAATGTTATATGTACTGTTTTATCTTTTGTTTTATATGTAATGTAAGTGCCTTAAAGTGTTTGGACCCCAGGAAGAGTAGCTGCTGCCTAGGCAGCAGCTAATGGGGATCCCTAATAAATGCAAATACAAATACAAATTCCCATGGGAGAGAAGAAGGAAAAAGCTCATTACTATCACTCATTCCTCAGCCTGAGCCTCTGGCACCACATCACCCTCTTGTGGCCAATAGTTGGACTTCATGAACTGTTGCTTGTCTCAGCGTGTGGGCAGAGGTCCTGACCACAAGGCAAGCTGCAGCCACGTCAGGAACAGCATGGTATTCACAGTGTAGTAAGTCAGTTTAACGCTCGCCTGGTGTTTACAGCCAGGATCGGTACACCCAAAACCACTAGGGTCTGGTGATTTGAGCCAATTCGCCTGTGGTGCAAAAGCAAGGTTTGTGTACACTGTCTATAATAAGGTATTTCAGCCAGTTCTTGATTTTCTGAATGCCTTGAAACCTCTTAATGACCTTTGGGTTTTGAGGGACCTAAGCTAAGCAGAGGCCTGCTGTCCTCGTTCACTCTGTTGATTATGAGCTATGAGTCTCTATAGACTCATTCTGAACACAGAGCTGTTTTCTGAAAAGCTGACCACAGTATGATATTAATCTTATGTAGACAAATGCTGTGAGGCCTGAAATATGACCTTATTTTCTCTTTCTCCGACTTAGAGGGAAGCATTTAGATGAGTTGTTGCCCAAAATAGTGCATAAATGTCAATGTAGACCATTTCTTTTTTCTTTTATTGGACACTTCAAATTGTTATGAGTTTCTATGGAGTTGGATAAGACAAAGCAGAATAGTTATTTTGATATTTTAATATCACCTAGGCTACATTCAATTGTTGGAGACATCTTTTGTAATCCTCAGCCAATGCAATACTCTATGTGTGGACACTGTGTTACTGCATGTGTGGTGGTCCCTTGTGACATGGAGAGATGGTAGATTGCTGGGTTAGGTATTGGACATCTTTGCTAAGAGGAGGAGGGGGATCTGACACCCCTCTAGGGGGTTCTGTGGAGACTGGTGAGGTGTCTGTTATAGCTCAGAGCTGAGACAGCAACACACTGCCTTGATAATCATCAGCCAACAGGGAGGGAGCACATCATCAGAGAAAGAAAGAGAGAGAGAGCGAGAGAGCGAGAGAGAGAGAGAGAGAGAGAGAGAGAGAGAGAGAGAGAGAGAGAGAGAGAGAGAGAGAGAGAGAGAGAATGGAATAGAGGGAAGGAGAAGGAGAAGAAAGAGAGAAAGTGGGAAATAGAGGGGGGAGAGGGAGAGTGATGGAAGGGAATGAGAGAGATAGTGATAAATAGAGAGTGGATAGTGCAGCCTTCTCTCCTGTCTCTCTCTGGCATCTTATTTTAGTATAAAGCTGTGACTGTCAGGGTAGGCAACGCGTCTACAATTCATTTAGGGAACCCAGAGGGAATAATGTTAGAGTGTGTCTGTGACATCGACTGGGCTCAAAGCTATTGATTACTGTTGAATAATTAACCAGTGTAGATATGAGTCTGCCTCCCCTCCAAGAGAAGTCTCATAAAAATAGTTAACTTTGAAACATTCCATCATTTATTGAGAGGTGCCTATAGGGTAGTGATCAAACAGCCTAGAAGGTATCTAGACCTCAATTCTGCTCTGATGCAGCCCTGTATAGTGATATAATGATATACAATTAGGTTTATGACAATGGTTGATAATAATCCATGTATGACTGGAACTTTCCTCATAATCTTGCATTAATGTCTATGGAAGATTTGTTCAAACACTTAAGTGACGTGTGCAGATTTTTTGAGTAAAGACTCAGCCTTAAGAAAGAACTGAAACAAACACTGAGATAATTCCCACAATTGACTGGAAAACTAATTTGAAGTAATGATATGAGTTTGAGTCAGAACGTGCAGATCCATGCTAAGCCCTTTATTGATCCAAAGCTATTTCTAACTGTGGGTATGAGCTAGGATAAAGATACAGTTAATAAAAATGCATTGCACAATTGATTAAAAAACCTGTGTTTCACCTTTTAAGAAAACATGAAGGTCAACAGGTCTAAACAATATTTCAGGACTGAATTATGAGGACAAAAATAGATAATGCTGAGACACATAGCATTTCTTTGCATAGATTAAAGTGGGTTTGAAAGGCCAGTCATTATCAGTATAACTGTCCATAATTATTCATGAGGATGAGTTATCAGTCATTGGGATAAATGTGGTATTTAAACAAAGGCCGGGAGGGGAGAGGCAGATTGGTTCTGTCTGTTTTTACTACCACCCTCTAGGGGGCACCATAACCTCAGAGTCAGCAAGACGCTACAGAAGGAGGGCAGGACAGTGGCTTTGTCTCCTCCTCTCCGTCATCTCCACTGACCTGAGAATAGGAGAGGACAGGAGAGGTTGTAATATAAGTGTATAAGGTATTTTCTGTCCATTTCTCTCGCATCAGTCTGGATGAAGGTGTCCACAGACAGAGCTTTCTTCGTACTCATTTGACTTCTTCTAATGTTGCATTGGTATTGATTTCCAATGTGCCAGCTAAGAGCAAGACATCCTCTCCTGCTGAGTGGGAGCAGTGGGCTGGAACAGAACAGACCCACCATACTGTAACAGATCCCGTGATCATATTATTGATATCCCCCCTTGTTGTGTGTGTGTGTGTGTGTGTGTGTGTGTGTGTGTGTGTGTGTGTTTGATAATGGTGTGTATTTGATCACCCTCTATCTATCAGCGATGGTCTGCTACCATCACTACCCACCACACTAGATAATTGAATTGGGGCTCCTTTGTTGTTAATGGTGGTGATCATTCTCTCTTAAACTGAGTGATGTATGCGCTGACATCCCACAGTGATACAAGCCAGTCCCAGGGGACACAAATCCATCAGTGGCGATAGGCTATCCGCCACATTAGAGCTCACAGGAACAAGTGAAGCATGGGGAGGCAAAAACACACGTAACACCAAAACCTTTGGAGATGCATGCTTTGGCAAGGGCGAGGTCATAAACAATGTGGTCCCCACTTTATGGCTGACATTGAATGAAATACAGCCAATTACATCAGGTGCTGGTGTTGTGCATCCTCTTTGGATCAAATGGATGGCTCCACTCTTTGTCATTGAACTGGGCTATTAAAAAAACGGGACTTTTTGATTAATGCATAGCACAGTTCAGTGAAATGAAAATAGATCAGAGTAAGCGGTTACTCCCAGTTTGGGATAAAACATTATATATACACAGTAACAGTCAAAACTTTGGACACACCTACACATTCCAGGGTTTTTCTTTATTTGTAAAATGTTCTACATTGTAGAATAATAGTGAAGACATCAAAACTATGAAATAACACATGGAATCATGTAGTAACCAAAAAAGTTTTAAACAAATCAAAATATATTTAATATTTGAGGTTCTTCAAAGTAGCCACCCTTTGCCTTGATGAGAGCATTGCAGACTCTTGGCATTCTCTCAACCAGCTTCATGAGGTAGTCACCTGGAATGCATTTCAATTAACAGGTGTGCCTTGTTAAAAGCTAATTTGTAGAATGTATTTTCTTCTTAATGCGTTTGAGCCTATCAGTTGTGTTGTGACAAGGTAACTGTAGTATACAGAAGATAGCCCTATTTGGTAAAATACCAAGTCCATATTATGGCAAAAACAGCTCAAATAAGCAAAGAGAAACGAAAGTCCATCATTACTTTAAGACATAAAGGTCAGTCAATCTGGAACATTTCAAGAACTTTGAAAGTTTCTTCAAGTGCAGTCGCAAAAACCATCAAGCGCTATGATGAAACTGGCTCTCATGAGGACCGCCACAGGAAAAGAAGTCCCAGAGTTACCTCTGCTGCAGAGGATAAGTTCATTAGAGTTTACTGCACCTCTGATTGCAGCCCAAATAAATGTTTCACAGAGTTCAAGTAACAGACACATCTCAACATCAACTGTTCAGAGGAGACTGCGTGAATCAGGCCTTCATGGTCGAATTGCTGCAAAGAAACCACTACTAAAGGACACCAATAATAAGAAGAGACTTGCTTGGGCCAAGAAACACGAGCAATGGACATTAGACCGGTGGAAATCTGTCCTTTGGTCTGATGAGTCCAAATTAGAGATTATTGGTTCCAACCGCCGTGTCTTTGTGAGACGCAGAGTATGTGAACGGATGAACTCCGCATGTGTGGTTCCCACCGTGAAGCATGGAGGAGGAGGTGTGATGGTGGAGGTGTGCTTTGCTGGTGACACTGTCTGTGATTTATTTAGAATTCAAGGCACACTTAACCAGCATGGCTACCACAACATTCTGCAGCGATACGCCATCCCATCTGGTTTGAGCTTAGTGGGACTATCATTTGTTTTTCAACAGGACAATGACCCAAAACACACCTCCAGGCTGTTTAAGGGCTATTTGACCAAGGAGAGTGATGGAGTGCTGCATCAGATGACCTGACCTCCACAATCACCCGACCTCAACCCAATTGAGATGGTTTGGGATGAGATGGACCGCAGAGTGAAGGAAAAGCAGCCAACAAGTGCTCAGCATTTGTGGGAACTCCTTTAAGATTGTTGGAAAAGCATTCCTCATGAAGCTGGTTGAGAGAATGCCAAGAGTGTGCAAAGCTGTCATCAAGGCAAAGGGTGGCTACTTTGAAGAATCTCAAATATAAAATATATTTTGATTTGTCTAACACTTTTTTGGCTCCTACATGATTCCATATGTGTTATTTCATAGTTTTCATGTCTTCACTATTATTCTACAATGTAGAAAATAGTAAAAATAAAGAAAAACCCTTTATGACTAGGTGTGTCCAAACTTTTGACTGGTACTGTATTTTACTTATTTCTTTAAGTTTGGGTGTACTGTGCCAAGCAAAAACAAAAAACTCAAACAATTAATTTCTATATTTGTCCAAGTAAGCACTCTGGCTGAACTACATGGAATGAATGGTAACTTGAGATCAAGCATTAAAAATTCAAAAGTTCTTGAAACCACTTCACTCAGAACTTGGGGTGTGTGGATGAAAATAGTAGCATCAAATGCTGTGTGGGGGATCGGTAATGGTTTGAACCCTTCTTGCCCCTGTGACCAGCATGCTTACCCCTCCCCCACCATGGTGTTGTCAACAGCCCTGTCCCAGAACACCCAGGGGTCAACAGGTCAGGGGTCAGTCTTGTGTCCAGGATTCTGACCTTTTAGCCCCTCCCAGTGTTCTGCTGTTGCAGAATAGCCAGGGGTTAATCCAGTGACAAGGGACCCAGTGGGGCAGAAGTAGTGTTCCATTACTTCTGGATGGGAGCGGAACACTTATAAGAATATTTCCGCAACCTTGCGAACCAACTGAGGTAACATGAATTGACAAAAGGCACTAGGTGCCGAAACGTATGATTGTATAACATGTTGAAGAGATTTTCAGCCACTCATGGAAAACCATTCAAACTGTCCTTTAAATTCTAGTGCCCCCAAAAGAGAGAGGGAGTGAACGATCTGAGAGACAAGGCAATAAGGGCCTTTTATGGCATCAAAAGAAACAAAAAATTCGACATACCAATTAGGATCTGGCTAAAAATACTTGAATCAGTTATAGAACACATCGCCATTTATGGTTGTGAGGTCTGGGGTCCGCTCACCAACCAAGAATTCACAAAATGGGACAAACACCAAATTGAGACTCTGCATGCAGAAATCTGCAAAAATATCCTCAGTGTACAACAAGAAACACAAAATAATGCATGCAGAGCAGAATTAGGCTGATACCCGCTAATTATCAAAATCCAGAAAAGAGACGTTAAATTCTATAACCACTTAAAAGGAAGCGATTCCAAAACCTTCCATAACAAAGCCATGACCTACAGAGAGATGAACTTGGAGAAGAGTCCCCTAAGTATGCTGGTCCTGGGGCTCTTTTCACAAACACAAACAGACCCCACAGAACCCCAGGACAACAACAACAACAGAATTAGACCCAACCAAATCATGAGAAAACAAAAAGAGAATTACTTGACACATTGGAAAGAATTAACAAAAAAACAGAGCAAACTAGAATGCTATTTGGCCCTAAACAGAGAGTACACCGTGGCAGAATACCTGACCACTGTGACTGACTTAAGGACAGCTTTGACTATGTACAGACTCAGTGAGCATAGCCTTTGTCAGGGATGTAGTAGGTGGGTGTGGTGGTGGAATCAGGCGCAGGACGCAGAAGTATATTCCAAAGACTTTAGTGAATACTCACAGTGCAAACACTAAATAGCCCGAAGGCGAAACTCCGCACGCAGGCGAAACAAATACGCGCGCACAAACAGGTGCGACTAAAACACTCCAAACTATGGAGGAACAGCTCAACCGAGCAAAATGCAAAATACGTCTAGCAACAACCACGACAGTGAAAACAATAACACACAACACTAGACAAAACACAACGAGAACTTATAGGACACTAATTACAGTAAACGAGAAACAGGTGTACAACAATCAGACAAAAGCAAACGAACATAGAAACATTCAACGGTGGCAGCTAGTATTCCGGAGACGACGAACGCCGAAGCCTGCCCGAGCAAGGAAGAGAGGCAGCCTCGGCCGAAACCGTGACAGTACCCCCCTTGACGCGCGGCTCCAGACGTGCGCCGACTCGCCTCGGGGACGACCAGGAGGACGCGGAGCAGGGCGTGTCGGGTGCCCACGATGGAATTCCGTCAGGAGAGACGGGTCCCAAAACGTCTCTCCTCGGCACCCAGCACCGTTCCTCCCGGACCGTACCCCTCCCACTCCACTAGATATTGGAGACCCCCATCCGACGTCTCGAATCCAAGATGGACTTCCACGGAGTACGACGGTGCCCCCTCGATGTCCAATGGGGGCGGAGGAGTCTCCTGATCTCACTTTCCTGGAGTGGGCCAGCTACCACCGGCCTGAGAAGAGACACATGGAACGAGGGGTTAATACTTTTATATTCAACGGGTAGTTGTAATTTGTAACACACCTCGTTCAACCTTCTCAGGACTTTAAATGGCCTCTACAAACCGCCGACCCAGTTTCCGACAGGGCAGGCGGAGGGGCAGGTTTCTGGTAGAGAGCCAGACTCGATCACCAGGTGCGTACACCGGTCCCTCACTGCGGTGGAGATCGGCGCGCGCCTTCTGACGTCGAGAGGGCCCGCTGCAGGTGGACGTGTGCAGCGGTTCCATGTCTCCTCCGAGCTCCGCGCCCACTCATCCACCGCAGGAGCCTCGATCTGGCTCTGCTGCCAAGGTGCCAGAACCGGCTGGTAACCTAGCACACATTGAAAAGGGGTTAGGTTAGTGGAGGAATGGCGTAGGGGAATTCTGGGCCATCTCGGCCCAGGGAACGTATCTTGCCCAATCCTCCGGCCGGTCCTGGCAGTATGTTCTAAGAAACCTACCCACATCCTGGTTCACGCGTTCCACCTGCCCATTACCTCGGGTGGTAACCCGAGGTGAGGCTCACCGAGACCCCCAACCGCTCCATAAAGGCTCTCCAGACCCTGGAGGTAAATTGGGGACCCCGATCAGACACAATATCCTCGGGTACCCCGTAGTGCCGGAACACATGGGTGAATAGTGCTCGGCGGTTTGCAGTGCAGTAGGAAGACCCGGCATGGGGAGCAAACGACAGGCCTTAGAAAACCGGTCCACAACGACCAGTATAGTGGTGTTCCCCTGTGAAGGAGGAAGGTCAGTAAGGAAATCCACCGAGAGGTGAGACCATGGTCGTTGTGTGGAATGGGCAGGGGTAGTAACTTACCCCTAGGCAGATGTCTAGGCGCCTTACACTGGGCGCACACCGAGCAGGAGGAAACATAAACCCTCACATCCCCTCGCCAACGTGGGCCACCAGTACTTGGCACTAAGACAGTGCACTGTCCGGCCGATACCAGGGTGTCCAGAGGAGGGTGACGTGTGAGCCCAACAGATCAATCGATCCCGAACCTCGAGCGGAACGTACTTCCGACCCTCAGGGCATTGCGGTGGACTAGGGTCGGTGCGTAACGCCCGCTCGAGTTCAGCATCGACCTCCCACACTACCGGTGCCACCAGACACGACTCCGGCAGTATGGGAGTGGGCTCCACGGACCTCTCCTCCGTGTCATACCGCCGAGACAGCGCATCTGCCTTACCGTTCTGACCCAGGGATGTACGTGATCTTAAATGTAAACCGGGTCAAGAACATATTCCATCTTGCCTGGCGAGGGTTCAGCCTCCGCTGCCCGGATATACTCCAGGTTACGGTGGTCCGTCAAAATGAGGTAAGGGTGTTGAGCCCCCTCAAGCCAGTGCCTCCACACCTTTAGGGCCTGTACCACGGCTAACAGCTCCCTGTCCCCTACGTCATAGTTCCGCTCCGCCGGACTGAGCTTCTTAGAATAAAAGGCACAGGGGCGGAGTTTAGGTGGCGCGCCAGACCGTTGTGAAAGCACGGCTCCTATACCCCGGCCTCTACGGTCCACCTCTACCTGGAACGGCAAAGAGGGATCCGGATGCGCCAGCACCGGGGCCGAGGTAAACAGGTCCTTCAGCCTCCCAAACGCCCTGTCCGCCTCGGCCGACCACTGCAGACGCACGGAACCCCCTTCAAAAGAGACGTGATGGGAGCTGCCACCTGTCCAAAACCCCGGATAAACCTCCGGTAGTATTCGCAAACCCCAAAAACTGCTGCACCTCCTTCACAGTGGTTGGTGTTTGCCAATTACGCACGGCTGACACCCGGTCTACCTCCATCTTCACCCCTGACGCAGACAACTGATACCCCAAAAAGGAGACCGACTCCTGGAAAAACAGACACTTCTCTGCCTTAACATACAGGTCGTGCTCCACCAGCCTCCGCAACACTCTGCGCACCAGGGCCACATGCTCGACACGGGTA
This sequence comes from Coregonus clupeaformis, assembly GCF_020615455.1. Taxonomy (NCBI): domain Eukaryota; kingdom Metazoa; phylum Chordata; class Actinopteri; order Salmoniformes; family Salmonidae; genus Coregonus; species Coregonus clupeaformis. The sequence continues at coordinate 48,336,287 of NC_059210.1, read as the reverse complement.
GGCGAGTACACGAGAATGTCATCTATGTACACAACCACCCCCTGCCCCTGCATGTCCCTGAAGATCTCATCCACGAATGATTGGAAAACTGACGGAGCGTTCATCAACCCGTATGGCATGACCAGATACCGTAATGGCCCGAGGTGGTACTAAAGGCTGTCTTCCATTCATCGGCCCTCCCTGATGCGCACCAAGTTGTACGCGCTCCTGAGATCTAATTTAGTGAAGAAACGCGCCCCATGCAATGACTCAGTCATGGTCGCAATCAGCGGGAGTGGATAACTGTACTTCACCGTAATCTGATTGAGACCACGATAATCGATGCACGGGCGTAAACCACCATCCTTTTTCTTCACAAAAAAGAAACTCGAGGACGCAGGGGAAGTGGAAGGCCGTATGTATCCTTGTCTCAGAGATTCGTCTATGTAAGTCTCCATAGCTTTCTTCTCCTCCTGAGACAGAGGATACACATGGCTCCGTGGGAGCGCAGCTCCTGCCTGGAGGTCTATCGCACAATCTCCCTGCCTATGGGGCGGCAACCGCGTCGCCCTCGACTTACTAAATGCAATAGCCAAATCCCCATACTCAGGAGGAACGTGCAATGCGGGCACCTGGTTTGGACTCTCCACCGAGGTAGCCCCTACGGAAACGCCCAAACATCGACCCACACACTGGGCAGACCATTCCATCAGAGCTCTCTCCCGCCACGAAATAGATGGGTTGTGGGTACTTAACCAGGGCATGCCCAGCACCACCGGATACGCAGGCGAGTCGATTAGAAATAACTGAATCATCTCCTGATGACCCCCCGGCGCACACACATCCTAAGTGGCGCAGTGACCTCCTGATCAAGCCCGCACCCAACGGACGGCTATCTAGGGCATGAACGGGGAAAGGGACATCAACAGGGAGAAGGGGAATCCCTAAGGCTAAACAAAACTTCTTATCAACAAAGTTCCCAGCTGCGCCTGAATCTACCAGCGTTATGCTGGGAATGAGGTGCACCTGTGGAAAACGCACAGGTATACAGAAATGTGCAACAGAGAGCTCTGGGTGAGTGGGGCGCCTACTCACCTGGAAGGAATCCCCAGTGCGGGACCTGTCGTCCTCCCCCCTAGGAGGCCATCCCCAGCACCTAGCCGCGGTGTGTCCTCCCCGACCACAGTTGGTGCAGGAGATGGACCCCCCGCGTAAGCCGACTCCTCCTCTCTCTAGCGCCTAGCGCCCGAGCTCCATGGGGCACGGCTCGGAGGCGCTGGAGGGTGAAATGGACGGACCCTCGAACGTCGCGGGTAGCTAGGTAGGTTATCCAGCCTGATGGACATGTCGACCAACTGGTCGAACGAGAGGCTGGTGTCCCTACAGGCCAGCCCCGACGGGGTCCTTGCGAAGACTACATCGGGTAGTGATCGATGAGAGCCCGCTCATTCCACCCTGCATCCGCCGCTAGAGTACGGAATCTCAAGGGCGAACTCCTGGGCACTCCTCCTCCCCTGCCGGAGGAAGACCAGACGCTCCCCGCCGCCCCCTCCGGAGGATGGTCAAACACCGCCCTGAAGCGGCGGGAGAACTCGCCGTAGGTGATGGTGTCTCGCGATCCTCCTCCACCCGCGTTGGCCCATTCCAATGCCTTCCCGGAAAGGCAGGAGATCAGGGCGGACACGCTCTCGATGTCCTGAGGGCGCCGGATGCACGGTGGCCAGGTACAGCTCCACCTGGAGAAGGGAATCCTGACACCCGGCCGCGGTCCGTCGTAGGCTCTCGGGAGCGAGAGTCGAACTCCCCTGGGTTCCGGAGCGGGAACGGGCTGACGGCCGATGGTGCTGGCAGAGAGGATGGCGGTGGAGGCGTCCCCCAGCCTCGGATGGTGGTGATCACCTCCTGCAGGGCGGACCCCATCTGCAGGATCTGGTCACTCTGTTCCCCGGACCTTTTCCTCCAGGCCGCCTGGGCTGCTGCGGCTCCTGCTGATTCCATACTAGAAGGTGTGTTATTCTGTCAGGGATGTAGTAGGTGGGTGTGGTGGTGGAATCAGGCGCAGGACGCAGAAGTATATTCCAAAGACTTTAGTGAATACTCACAGTGCAAACACTAAATAGCCCGAAGGCGAAACTCCGCACGCAGGCGAAACAAATACGGCGCGCACAAACAGGTGCGACTAAAACACTCCAAACTATGGAGGAACAGCTCAACCGAGCAAAATGCAAAATACGTCTAGCAACAACCACGACAGTGAAAACAATAACACACAACACTAGACAAAACACAACGAGAACTTATAGGACACTAATTACACTAAACGAGAAACAGGTGTACAACAATCAGACAAAAGCAAACGAACATAGAAACATTCAACGGTGGCAGCTAGTATTCCGGAGACGACGAACGCCGAAGCCTGCCCGAGCAAGGAAGAGAGGCAGCCTCGGCCGAAACCGTGACAGCCTTGCTATTGAGAAAGGCCGCCGTAGGCAGATCTGGCTCTCAAGAGAAGACAGGCTATGTGCACACTGCCCACAAAATGAGGTGGAAACTGAGCTGCACTTCCTAACCTCCCGCCAAATGTATGACCATATTAGAGACACATATTTCCTTCAGATTACAGAGATCCACAAAGAACTCGAAAACAAACCCAATTTTGATAAACTCCCTTATCTACTGGGTGAAATACCACAGTGTGCCATCACATCAGCAAGATTTGTGACCTGTTGCCACAAGAAAAGGGCAACCAGTGAAGAACAAACACCATTGTAAATACAACCCATATTTATGTTGATTTATTTTCCCATTTGTACTTTAACTATTTGCACATTGTTACAACACTGTATATATACATAATATGACATTTGAAATGTCTTTATTCTTTTGGAACTTCTGAGTGTAATGTTTACTGTTAATATTTATTTCACTTTTGTTTACTAGAGAGAGAGAGAGAGAGAGAGAGAGAGAGAGAGAGAGAGAGAGAGAGAGAGAGAGAGAGAGAGAGAGAGAGAGAGAGCGAGAGAGAGAGAGAGAGCGAGAGAGAGAGGATTAGGGAATCAGGAAGGCAGATAGTTTTCCCTTTAAAAACAGCAAAGCCGTTGGAGGCAGAAGGCAGGATATGCACAGCTAGACAGATGTCCCCAGTTAGAGACGCAGCCAAGTTCTGTCTTCTCTCTGCTCACATGCCTCACAGTGCACACTTTCAATTAGAGGTTGGCTGACTTGGTTTGAAAGATCTGGGTTGGTTGGGTTGGAAGAGTTTGGTTGGGTGGTGTGTGTGTGTGCATGCATGCATGCGTACGTGCTTGTGGAGGGGGGTTAAGAAGGGGTAAAACCTTCCCAATGTGATGAGAACAAGCGTTTCAGGTTGTGCACCCATTAAACTCAGGCCTTTTATTGCTCTCGTTTAGTGGCGTAAATCTTCAGGTGAAACATTAGGAGCCGAGCATTTGAGCACCATCTCTAATCCGACCATGTGACCCTTGTAAGAGACCCGGACCCGATCATAACCCATGGTACATTTCACCAGAACAAATAAATGAGATTCTGCATCTGAGTCTCCTAACAACAATCAAAAGCAGTTAAGCTCCCCTTTAGCCAATTTAAAGGCAGGCCTTCCCACTAAGCACTGAGCACACCAGAGTCAATAAGCCAGTTAGTGGAGGGGAACATAGAAAAATAAAATCAATTGTTGAATTATTTAATAGGGGATTTGGTGTGTCAGGTCAGTGGGTGCAATCCAGGAGATTGGACAGTGATTCCTTAATGGAGTTGCTAGACAGTGCAACTGTCTTTCTCTCTCTCCCCCTTTCTCTATCTCTCTCTCCTTTCCCCAGATGGAGATGAGTGGAATACAGTACATCAAACTGCCCAGTCTTTCCTCCCAATCTTTCCTCCCTGGCTGAGAGTGCAATAACCCAGGGTGAGTGAGGAGAGGAGGAGAGGAGGGATAGGGGGCCATGGTGCCGTGCCAGGGCTGAGCTGCATAAATCAGCTCTATAAAAACCTTGGGCCCGCTTATCGGCCACCACCAAGGGGGCTCAAGAAAATGGCAAAGACAAGCTAATATTGAATATTGTAAAAGGCATAGGTTTGGGGGGACTGTGTAGTAGAGGCCTTCACAGTCCAGAAAGTTGGACCGTTCCGAAATGGTGCGTGCATGTGTGTGAGTGAGGAGTGAGAGAGCGGAGAGAGAGAGCGAGAGAGGACCTTAAATACATTTTTTAAATATATAAGTTGTCCGTGATGAGTATGAAAAAAATGTATGCACTCACTAACTGTAAGTCGCTCTGGATAAGAGCGTCTGCTAAATGACTAAAATGTAAATGTAAATGAGATTCGAACTAGACGTTCGCATTATATGTCCAGCCATCCACCCTGACCAACCACCCTCCTTTAATTTTTGCCTTAAGTAACCTTCTGTCTTATGTAACCATAACAAACGTAATATATCTACTAATTTGAGGGTCCTAGAAATACGTTTATTATGTTACGTCTAGTCTATGAGACCAGGCTGAGTAGCAGCCTACCTGTTGGCTGTTGGTTGTTGTAGCCTATCCTTCGCCTTTAACTTTTAATTCCATCATTTTAATTCCATCTTCCATTGATTAAATATCTCCTAACTTTTGCCACACACGGAGGCTCTATGACTGTAGCCTATTACCGCTTTGATGACTTATGATTGGCCAACAACAACAACAAGCTACACGCATGAGAAGCAAAGAGCTGCAGCATAAATATATACAATTATAGAATTTCTATCTCGGACTCTACTGCAGCAGTCGTGTTCGGATCTACAGTATATGGATCCTTCCGGACAAGTAAGTAAAAATAACGTATACCCAAGACCCGTAACAATCATATCAGCTCCGACCCAGACTTGTGACATTATTTAGAATTCTGGATCTGGACCCGCTCGGGTCCTGGATCGGGTTTCGGGTATTCGGGTACAGGTGGATCCGTGAAGAGCTCTACTGTGTAATAGTGTGCGATGCTGTGCAGGTCCCGGGTCGGTAGCGGATTTCCAGCCTCAGCTTTATCCAAAGGCTGGGTTTTATGCTTTGTATAACCAGTGCGCCAACCTTTGTGTTTAGATGGAGGAGAAAAGGAGAAAGGGCATTTGCCTTTAATGGTGCATCGAGTCAGAATGGAAAATTGGCAAATAAGACCCATGCATGTGAGCTACAGTATTTTGTAGAGGAAGAAATCTAGCGTTCCAAGCAACTGTGTTATCCTCAGCCAAGATTAAAAGCATATCCTCTGTAACTTTCCAAAGCGAAGCAAGACGTGGCAGTACAGCAGGCAGCCAGCACAATGTGGTGCATACATGTATCACATGCAACTGTTTACAATGTCGGCCCTGTGTAATAAATGCATAATTCAAATGTTCAGTTGTGGGGAGATATCACAGTGGTGACAGCCTGTCATCTTCCCTCTCAGCATCATCCAACAAACACAACACAAGTTGCACTTCATGTAACCAGTAGTTACTTGTCACTTTACTAAATCAGTCTGTGTAGCTGCTGGGGTCTATTTTAAGATACATCCCTGTTTCTACTGGCATTGACTTTTCTCCAGCCTGATTCTATCATTCTCTGTGGAAGAGACAGAACCAATAAAGGAAACATGAACAGATGGAAACAGTCTGATTCCCAGAATGCATGGCAAGTATAAACACCTTGGCAAGCTTCAGGATTCACCACCAGAATACTGAGCCCATCAAGCAATTACATTACTCATCCCCCCTCTGGCCAACCTGTTCTAACTCTCTGTCTATTACCCTCTCACACACATATGCACACATGCACAAAGTCTCACAGCATGGCATGTCTTTTATGCACATCCCATGTAGAGTAATGTATCAGATACAATTATTTATTGTGTATACTGGCTTGCGAAATTAAAATGGATTTTTGGGGGTTTGTATCATTTGATTTACACAACATGCCTACCACTTTGAAGATGCAAAATGTTTTTTATTGTGAAACAAACAAGAAATTAGACAAAAAAACTGAAAACTTGAGCGTGCATAACTATTCACCCTCCCAAAGCCAACACTTTATAGAGCCACCTTTTGCAGCAATTACAGCTGCAAGTCTCTTTGGGTATGTCTCTATAAGCTTGGCACATCTAGCCACTGGGATTTTTGCCCATTCTTCAAGGCAAAACTGCTCCAGCTCCTTCAAGTTGGATGGGTTCCGCTGGTGTACAGCAATCTTTAAGTCATACCACAGATTCTCAATTGGATTGAGGTCTGGGCTTTGACTAGGCCATTCCAAGACATTTAAATGTTTCCCCTTAAACCACTCGAGTGTTGCTTTAGCAGTATGCTTAGGGTCATTGTCATTGTCCCTGCCGATGAAAAACATCCCCACAGAATGATGCTGCCACCACCATGCTTCACTGTAGGGATGGTGTTCTCGGGGTGATGAGAGGTGTTGGGTTTGCGCCAGACATAGTGTTTTCCTTGATGGCCAAAAAGCTCAATTTTAGTCTCATCTGACCAGAGTATCTTCTTCCATATGTTTGGGGATTCTCCCACATGCCTTTTGGTGAAGACCAAACGTGTTAGCTTATTTTTTTCTGGCCAACTCTTCCATAAAGCCCAGCTCTGTGGAGTGTACAGTTTAAAGTGGTCCTATGGACAGATACTCCAATCTCCGCTGTGGAGCTTTGCAGCTCCTTCAGGGTTATCTTTGGTCTCTTTGTTGCCTCTCTGATTAATGCCCTCCTTGCCTGGTCCGTGAGTTTTGGTGGGTGGCCCTCTCTTGGCAGGTTTGTTGTGGTGCCATATTCTTTAAATTTTTTAATAATGGATTTAATGGTGCTCCGTGGGATGTTCAAAGTTTCTGATATATTTTTTATAACCCAACCCTGATCTGTACTTTTCCACAACTTTGTCCCTGACCTGTTTGGAGAGCTCCTTGGTCTTTATGGTGCCGCTTGCTTGGTGGTGCCCCTTGCTTAGTGGTGTTGCAGACTCTGGGGCCTTCCAGAACAGGTGTATATACAGTGGGGAAAAAAAGTATTTAGTCAGCCACCAATTGTGCAAGTTCTCCCACTTAAAAAGATGAAAGAGGCCTGTATTTTTCATCATAGGTACACGTCAATTATGACAGACAAAATGAGATTTTTTTTTCCTGAAAAAAACATTCTAGGATTTTTAATGAATTTATTTGCAAATGATGGTGGAAAAAACGTATTTGGTCAATAACAAAAGTTGCTCAATACTTTGTTATATACCCTTTGTTGGCAATGACACAGGTCAAACGTTTTCTGTAAGTCTTCACAAGGTTTTCACACACTGTTGCTGGTATTTTGGCCCATTCCTCCATGCAGATCTCCTCTAGAGCAGTGATGTTTTGGGGCTGTCGCTGGGCAACACGGACTTTCAACTCCCTCCAAAGATTTTCTATGGGGTTGAGATCTGGAGACTGGCTAGGCCACTCCAGGACCTTGAAATGCTTCTTACGAAGCCACTCCTTCGTTGCCCCGGGCGGTGTGTTTGGGATCATTGTCATGCTGAAAGACCCAGCCACGTTTCATCTTCAATGCCCTTGCTGATGGAAGGAGGTTTTCACTCAAAATCTCACGATACATGGCCCCATTCATTCTTTCCTTTACACGGATCAGTCGTCCTGGTCCCTTTGCAGAAAAACAGCCCCAAAGCATGATGTTTCCACCCCCATGCTTCACAGTACGTATGGTGTTCTTTGGATGCAACTCAGCATTCTTTGTCCTCCAAACACGACGAGTTTAGTTTTTACCAAAAAGTTATATTTTGGTTTCATCTGACCCTATGACATTCTCCCAATCCTCTTCTGGATCATCCAAATGCATTCTAGCAAACTTCAGACGGGCCTGGACATGTACTGGCTTAAGCAGGGGGACACGTCTCGTACTGCAGGATTTGAGTCCCTGGCGGTGTAGTGTGTTACTGATGGTAGGCTTTGTTACTTTGGTCCCAGCTCTCTGCAGGTCATTCACTAGGTCCCCACGTGTGGTTCTGGGATTTTTGCTCACCGTTCTTGTGATCATTTTGACCCCACGGGGTGAGATCTTGCGTGGAGCCCCAGATCGAGGGAGATTATCAGTGGTCTTGTATGTCTTCCATTTCCTAATAATTGCTCCCACAGTTGATTTCTTCAAACCAAGCTGCTTACCTATTGCAGATTCAGTCTTCCCAGCCTGGTGCAGGTCTACAATTTTGTTTCTGGTGTCCTTTGACAGCTCTTTGGTCTTGGCCATAGTGGAGTTTGGAGTGTGACTGTTTGAGGTTGTGGACAGGTGTCTTTTATACTGATAACAAGTTCAAACAGGTGCCATTAATACAGGTAATGAGTGGAGGACAGAGGAGCCTCTTAAAGAAGAAGTTACAGGTCTGTGAGAGCCAGAAATCTTGCTTGTTTGTAATAATAATAATAATAATAATATGCCATTTAGCAGACGCTTTTATCCAAAGCGACTTACAGTCATGCGTGCATACATTTTTGTGTATGGGTGGTCCCGGGGATCGAACCCACTACCTTGGCGTTACAAGCGCCGTGCTCTACCAGCTGAGCTACAGAGGACCAGAAATCTTGCTTGTTTGTAGGTGACCAAATACTTATTTTCCACCATAATTTGCAAATACATTCATTAAAAATCCTACAATGTGATTTTCTGGAGAAAAAAAATCTCAATTTGTCTGTCATAGTTGACGTGTACCTATGATGAAAATTACAGGCCTCTCTCATCTTTTTAAGTGGGAGAACATGCACAATTGGTGGCTGACGAAATACTTTTTTCCCCCACTGTATACTGAGATCATGTGACAGATCATGTGACACTTAGATTGCACACAGGTGGACTTCATTTAACTAATTATGTGACTTCTGAAGGTAATTGGTTGCACCAGATATTATTTAGGGGCTTCATAGCAAAGGGGTGAATACATAGCCACGCACCACTTTTCCGTTATTTATTTTTTAGAATTTTTTGAAACAAGTAATTTTTTTTATTTCACTCACCAATTTGGACTATTTTGTGTATGTATAGGGACGTCAGGTATAGTCTTATATGGTGCTAATTCCAGCATCTATGCTAACCATTAGTATTGATATCAATTTTTTTATAATAATTATTTTCTATATATACAACAAGTGCAATCACACACCAAAAACATTTCATAGTGAAGGACAGACATGAATTTAAGTTGTAATTGTTCTTCTATGCCTCCCCACCCTAAAGTGTAGGAACAGTGGGTATTAGTTGTATTATTTAAAAAAAAGAATAATAAAGTTTTTTCAAATAGATATACACTGAGTGTTCAAAATATTAATAACACCTGCTCTTTCCATGACATAGACTAAAAGGTGAAAGCTATCATCCTTTATTCATGTCACCTGTTAAATCCACTTCAATCAGTGTAGATGAAGGGGAGGAGACAGGTTAAAGAATGATTTTTAAGCTTTGAGACAATTGTGACATGGATTGTGTATTTGTGCCATTCAGAGGACGAATGGGCAAGACAAAAGATTTAAGTGCCTTTGAACGGGGTATGGTAGTAGGTGCCAGGCGCACTGGTTTGTGTCAAGAACTGCAACGCTGCTGGGTTTTTCACGCTCAACAGTTTCCAGTATGTATCAAAAATGGTCCACCACCCAAAGGACATCCAGTAAACTTGACACAACAGTGGGAAGCATTGGGGTCAACATGGGCCAGCATCCCTGTGGAACACTTTCAACACCTTGTAGAGTCCATGTCCCTTTGAATTGAGGCTGTTCTGAGGTCAACAGGGGGTGCAACTCAATATTAAGAAAGTGTTCCTAATGTTTTGTACACTCAGTGTATATATATTTCCCTCTCCATGTTCTTAATCAATTTTTTTGACTTACTGTATCTACATAATTTATCTCAAACACATAGCCTACACATTAATGCCTCCTCCTCGTGCACACAGAGACACTCACACTTAAACTATAGGTATCATCACACCAGACCCCGTAGACCAAGCAGTGAATTCCTTCCTTCTAGGTGATATGAGCCCAGTGTGTTCCCAACTCCCTGAGCGTGAGTAATTGTCAGGCCCAGTGAAATGATGGCAGCTCTCTGCACTAATGGAAGACATGTCCATTCATTATTCAGCCCTGCAACCAGAGTGATGGGCCATGTCAGGGGGAACATGAGTTATGGCTCAGCATGGGCAAACCTTAGACAGGGAATGACAGCAGCCTGGTCGGTGTGCTTTCTCCTCCTCTCGTTTGTTTGTCCCCTGCCACAGGTAGGCAGACACCACAGAGAACCTGAGCTCTCACAGCTAGTGTGGTGTGGCCAGGCTGGGATCGGATTTACTGTGTCCCGGTAGCCATGCTGCGGACGGAATGACAGACAGCACGGGCTCTCATGTTGTCGTGGCACTGGCAGTCACCACTGAGGGAGGTGATTGGAGCAGAGTGGCTGGGGCCAGTGTTATACGGCCCTCTTGGGGTTTGGCGTTTTTACGAGGAACGAGAGGGAGGAATAAAGGAGGAATGCGGGAGGGAGGTGGGGGCTCAGAGGCACGGTGACCTGGAGATAACACATGTCAGGAAATGGATAGGCATGATATCTGAACACGCAGGCCTTCACTTGTGCTTCTGGGAGAATGGGACAGTGCATACTGCTACAGAGTGGAGCAGGGCCAGTCAACACAGTTGGGTCAAACCAGACTCAAACCAGTCCTCCACAGCACACACCCACTAGACGGAAGGCCAATACTACACTTTAAAACCGGCTTCATTTCCTATGTCTAAGCTTTGCCTTGTTGTCACTGATCTGCCAGGGCTGGAGAAGTGAAAGTAACATGGGGCAACTAGCTATCTGGCCCACAGGTCCTGTTCTCTCAGCATAACAGAGGAACAATCTCATGTCAATATTAAAGTGGCACAATTTCTTACGACGGAAGGCCACCTCAGAACACTGTTGTTCATTATCTTCCTCCCTCCCAGAGTCATGCTAACCGACATCAACAACAGGCAGTAGTCATGTGTGTCTTCCTCCCCGCCTCCCTGCCTCTTGCCAATGTGTCCAGTGAATGTCAGCGTTGTCTGGAGACAGTAAACCCTATGATCAGTCTGGAGCCGTCAGTCTCCAGGCGTTGGGAGCAGCAGTATGGCGTGCCGTGCAGTGCGTGGCTGGACTCCTGGCTATTGTAGACCTGGTAATTGAGCATTCAATCTGGAGCTGTGTTCTTCTGGACTCAGGCAATTTGGTATGCCAGTATGCTACTGTAAAAATCACCCAATTAATTTGATTAAGAACTTAAGTTCAGAATACAGAGTTGACTGTCTGTGAAAAGTGAGGCCTGAATTAGAAAGAGTTGGAGGGAGAGTGGATGGGGATGAGAGCTAATTAGATTCATCCATCTCTGGATGTACTGTATGTGCACTCATTCATGCTACATTAGAGATTATTAATTGCAGCGTTCCCCCGTGGATTCTAAAAAATAAACCATGGTGGGAACAGGCTCAAAGAGTAGGAAAAAAAATAAAGTCCTTTCCATTGTGCGTCCCTATTAATCTTAATTAGGTCTAGGAGATAGGCCTGTGCTCAGGGCCATGCACAGACCTTTCAGGGGGCAGGTACTCAAAATAAAAAAGGGCACCCTGTCACGGTCGTCTACCAAAGATGAGGACCAAGGCGCAGCGTTGCAGGCAAACATACTCATTTATTGAGCGAAACGCGAACAAAACAACAAAAGACGGAAACGTGACAGTACACGGTATAACACAACCAACTTGAAACAAGAACCCACAAAACACAAAGGAAAACCGACAGTTTAAATATGGCTCCCAATCAGAGACAACCAGCAAACAGCTGACACTCGTTGCCTCTGATTGGGAGTCACTCAGGCCAACCTAGACATAGAACAACTAGACACTCAAAACACAGCACATAAACACACGGAATCTACACACCCTGACTCAACATATAAAGTCCCCAGAGCCAGAGTGTGATAGTACCCCCCCCCAAAGGCGCGGACTGCGACCGCGCCTAAAAAAAAACCCAAACAGGGGAGGGCTGGGTGGGCATTCCTCCTCGGAGGCGGCTCCGGCTCCGGGCTTGACCACCACCCCTCCATAATCCTCCCGTAGCGCCCCTTTCCGGTCTGACCCCGCTGACTGGATCAGGACTGGACATCGACGGAGCGGATTGCTTAAGCTCCGTTGTGGAGCAGCTGACCAGTACCTGATCAGGCACCGGACTGACGACGCGCACCCCTGGCTTGGCGCGTGAGGCAGGAACGGACCGGACCTGGCTGACGATGCGCACCCCAGGCTTAATGCGTGGAGCCGGAACGGGCCTCACCGGACTGACGACGCACACCACTGGCCTGGTGTGGAGCGCAGGAGCGGGCCGGACAGGGCTGACGAAACGCACCACAGACTTGGTGCGGGGAGCAGGAATGGGCCGGACTGGGCTGGCGACGCGCACCACAGACTTGGTGCGGAGAGCAGGAACAGGCCGGACAGGGCTGACGAAACGCACCACAGACCTGGTGCGGGAAGCAGGAATGGGCCGGACTGGGCTGGCGACGCGCACCACAGACTTGGTGCGGAGAGCAGGAACGGGCCGGACAGGGCTGACGAAACGCACCACAGACTTTGTGCGGGGAGCAGGAACAGGCCGGACAGGGCTGACGAAGCGCACCATAGGCTCGGTGCGGGGAGCAGGAACAGGCCGGGCCGGGCTGACGACACGCACCACAGGCTCGATGCGAGGAACAGGAACAGGCCGGACCGTACTGGGGACACACACCACTGGCTCTACGCAGGGATCAGGAACGGGCCGGACCGGACTGGTAACACACCCCAGTACCTCTCGCCGTGCCTCCACATTTTCCCTCTCCTCTGTGACCAGTGGCCCCCTTAACCTGGCGGCCTCCTCTGCACACCCGCTGGACCGCTCCATCGCGGCCTCTTGCTGCCCCGTCGTCCACGTCGTGAGCCCCCCCCTAAACATTTTCTGGGGTTCTCTCCTCCCCGTGGGCCAGGCCTCTATATTTCTCGCCCAACTCTCACTCCTCTGCTTCCAACTCCCGCTATTCAGCTCCTCAATGGGCTTGACCCAGTCGAGGCTCTTCCTCCATAGTTCCCACGTCCACTCTCTCTGCTCCTCCCTCGGCTTGACCCAGTCGAGGCTGCCACGGAGATCTGCTAGGGATCTCCCTGGCGATGGCTCCTCGACTCGCTGCTTGGTCCAGTTTTGGTGGGTTCTTCTGTCACAGTCGTCTACCAAAGATGAGGACCAAGGCGCAGCGTTGCAGGCAAACATACTCATTTATTGAGCGAAACGCGAACAAAACAACAAAAGACGGAAACGTGACAGTACACGGTATAACACAACCAACTTGAAACAAGAACCCACAAAACACAAAGGAAAACCGACAGTTTAAATATGGCTCCCAATCAGAGACAACCAGCAAACAGCTGACACTCGTTGCCTCTGATTGGGAGTCACTCAGGCCAACCTAGACATAGAACAACTAGACACTCAAAACACAGCACATAAACACACGGAATCTACACACCCTGACTCAACATATAAAGTCCCCAGAGCCAGAGTGTGACACACCCCCACAAGGAGAAAAAGAAAACGTTCATAATTCATATAGCGAAATTCATAACATACCCCAAATGCCTCTGTAGGGTTGGGGCACCCTGGAGGTTGGGGGCATTTTGTCATAAGCAATGACAAAATGTGTAGAATTGCAGCAAATTAGCTTTAACTGTCGACTTGGGTCACAAAAAACGGTCAAACTCCTCCTCTTTCTCAATAGGGTTTGCCTTTGGTGGTTCTTCGATATTTCATTCTGGACATGCGTGCTGCGACCGACATAGCTAGTTCGTTAGCTAAGCTAGCCACTTCTAGCTAGTCAGTAACTCCTCCAGTATGTGTTGATGTAATTTCACAGGATTTGTTTTTGGACGGAAGCTGTAGAGATCGGTAAGAAATTGCACTATTTTTGTGTTTTTGCGCAAAGTCGACATTTAAAGTAACTGTCCAGTGTTTCAGATTTCTATGAAATATGACCTATAATTTATTACAATATGAGTTAAATAATTTTCCTTCCAAAAATATGTAATTAAGTATGTTAAAAAGCCTATTTTCTGTGTTGGAATGGTGTTGGCATACCCCAACAACAGAATGGTGTGGGCGTATACTGGTCATTAAAAATATTAATGCGAGTAGACTGCTGATTGGCCAGCTCATCCTCATATATTTTTGTTCAGTATAGTTCATCTCATGCTATTGTTCACATTTTGCCATGAGGATGAGAGCATTTTGCAGCTTTAAACCTAATTTCCTGCTACTCTACACATTTTGCCATGACGCTGAGAGAAAATGTGCAGTTTTAAAATAAATCTCTGGTGAAAATCGAACTTTTCAAAGTTATTTTTCTGTTAACTCATACCCTAATAATGCTGTTGACTCATCCTATACTCGTATTTGTGGCTAAAGCATAAATTGGAGAAAACACTTCAAAAACCCAACCTCAAACTTGTATCTCAAACAGATAGTTTCAAAAATGCTTGCTATTTCCTCATAGAAGATGATGACATCCTCCTAAGGAGGATGAGCTGGCCAATCAGCAGTCTACTCGCATGAATATTTTTAATGAACGGTATACACCCACACCATTCTATTGTTGGGGTATGCCCACACCATTCCAAAAAATAAAAACTACTTTTTATCATACTTAATTACAATTATTTTTAAGAAAAATGATTTCACTCAAATTGTAATTAGTTATAGGTCATATTTTATAGAAATCTGAAAAAAACTGGGCAAAAATGCAAAAACAAAGCTTTAAGCTGTATAACTGATCAATGCACCATCATACCAGGTCATTTAATGCTTATTGCTTCCAAAACAAAAATCCTGTAAAATGACAAGACATACTGGAGGATTTACTGGCTTGCTACAAATGGCTAGCTTAGCTAACGAACTAGCTACGTCTGTCACAGTGAGCATGGCCAAAATTACACACTGTAGACCACCAAAGGCACACCCCATCTCTCCTTGTTCATGCCCAAAGTCGACCATTGAAGCAAATTTCTTGCAATTCTACACATTTTACCATTGCTTATGATGTGTTCATATGCTATCTGCCCCCCTCCCCCCATCTATAGATAGATAGATCATTTTTCACAATTCCTGACATTTAATCCTAGTAAAAATTCCCTGTCTTAGGTCAGTTAGGGTCACCACTTTATTTTAAGAATGTTAAATGTCAGAATAATAGTAGAGATAATGATCTATTTCAGCTTTTATTTCTTTCATCACATTCCCAGTGGGTCAGAAGTTTACATACACTCAATTAGTATTTGGTAGCATTGCCTTTAAATTGTTTAACTTGGGTCAAACGTTTCGTGTAGCCTTCCACAAGCTTCCCACAATAAGTTGGGTGAATTTTGGCCCATTCCTCCTGACAGAGTTGGTGTAACTGAGTCAGGTTTGTAGGCCTCCTTGCCCGCACACACTTTTTCAGTTCTGCCCACAATTTTCCATAGGCTTGAGGTCAGGGCTTTGTGATGGCCACTCCAATACCTTGACTTTGTTGTCCTTAAGCCATTTTGGCACAACTTTGGAAGTATGCTTGGGGTCATTGTCCATTTGGAAGACCCATTTGTGACCAAGCTTTAACTTCCTGACTGATGTCTTGAGATGTTTCTTCAATATATACACATAATTTTCCTTCCTCATGATGCCATCTATTTTGTGAAGTGCACCTGTCCCTCCTGCAGCAAAGCACCCCCACAGCATGATGCTGCCACCCCCGTGCTTCACGGTTGGGATGGTGTTCTTCGGCTTGCAAGTCACCCCCTTTTCCTCCAAATATAACGATGGTCATTATGGCCAAACAGTTCTATTTTTGTTTCATCAGACCAGAGAACATTTCTTCAAAAAGTACAATCTTTGTCCCCATGTGTAGTTGCAAACCATACTTTTTTATGGCGGTTTTGGAGCAGTGGTTTCTTCTTTGCTGAGCGACCTTTCAGGTTATTTCGATATAGGACTTGTTTTACTGTGGATATAGATACTTTTGTACCTGTTTCCTCCAGCCTCTTCACAAGGTCCTTTGCTGTTGTTCTGGGATTGATTTGCACTTTTCGCACCAAAGTACGTTCATCTCTAGGAGACAGAACGCTTCTCCTTCCTGAGCGGTATGACAGCTGCGTCATATTTCTGAGGTCTTAGCTGATATATTTTCATTTTCCCATGATGTCAAGCAAAGAGGCACTGAGTTGTTTGAAGGTAGGCCTTGAAATACATCCACAGGTACACCTCCAATTGACTCAAATGATGTCAATTAGCCTATCTGAAGCTTCTAAAGCCATGACATCATTTTCTGGAATTTTCCAAGCTGTTTATAGGCACAGTCAACTTAGTGTATGTAAACTTCTGACCCACTGGAATTGTGAAACAGTGAATTATAAGTTAAATAATATGTCTGTAAACAATTGTTGGAAAAATGACTTGCGTCATGCACAAATTAGATGTCCTAACCGACATGCCAAAACTATAGTTTGTTAACAAGAAATTTGTGGAGTGGTTGAAAAATGAGTTTTAATGACTCCAACCTAAGTGTTTGTAAACTTTTGACTTCAACTGTATATATACAGTGCCTTCAGAAAGTATTCATACACCTTTACTTATTCCACATTGTCTTCCAGCCTCAAATGGATTAAAAATAAAATAAAAATGCTCAACCATCTACATACAATACCCCATAACGACACATTGAAAACATGTTTTTAGAAACTTTTGCACATTTATTGAAAATGAAATACAGAAATATCTCATTTACATACATATTCACAGCCCTGAGTCAATACTTTGTAGAAGCACCTGTGGCAGTGATTACAGCTGTGGGTCTTTCTGGGTAAGTCTCAAAAAGCTTTTCACAGCTGGATTGTGCAACATTTGCCCATTATTCTTCAAGCTCTGTCAACATGGTTATTAGTCATTACTAGACAACCATTTTCAGGTCTTGCCATACATTTTCAAGTAGATTTAAGTCAAAACTGTAACTCGGACACTCAGGAACATTCACTATATTGTTGGTAAGCAACTCCAGTACAGATTTGGCCTTCTGTTTAAGGTTCTTGTCCTGCTGAAAGGTGAATTCATCTCCCAATGTCTGGTGGAAAGCAGACTGAACCAAGTTTTCCTCTAGGATTGTGCCTGTGTTTAGCTCAATTCCATTTTTTTGTAATCCTGAAAAACTCCCCAGTCCTTAATGATTACAAGCATACCCATAACATGAAGCAGCCACCACTATACTTGAAAATATCAAATCAAAATATATTTGCCACATGCGCCGAATACAACAGGTGTAGACATTACAGTGAAATGCTTACTAACAAGCCCTTAACCAACAATGCAAAGTAAAACAAATAAAAAAAGTGTTAAGCTAAAAAATAAAATAATAAAGAGCAGCAGTAAAATAAAATAACAGTAGGGAGGCTATATACAGGGGAGTACCGGTGCAGAGTCAATGTGCGGGGGCACCGGCTAGTCGAGGTAATTGAGGTAATATGTACATGTGGGTAGAGTTAAAGTGACTATGCATAAATAATAAACAGAGTAGCAGCAGAGTAAAAAAGGGGGACGGGTGGGGGTGGGGGTGCAAATTGTCCAGGTAGCCATGATTAGCTGTTCAGGAGTCTTATGGCTTGGGGGTAGAAGCTGTTGAGAAGCCTTTTGGACCTAGACTTGGCGCTCCAGTAAATATAGATAAATATAGATTTACCCCAAACATATCACTTTGTATTAAGGACAAAACATTAATTGCTTTGCCACATTGAATTGCTTTGCCACAGGATGCATGTTTTGGAATATTCTG
Organism: Coregonus clupeaformis; assembly: GCF_020615455.1. Lineage (NCBI taxonomy): Eukaryota > Metazoa > Chordata > Actinopteri > Salmoniformes > Salmonidae > Coregonus > Coregonus clupeaformis. The sequence continues at coordinate 48,318,439 of NC_059210.1, read as the reverse complement.
TATAGGCTTCCTTCTTTTCACTTTGTCAATTAGGTTAGTAATGTTGTTGATCCATCCTCAATTTCTCGTATCACAGCCATTAAACCCCGTAAATGTTTAAAGTCACCATTAGCCTCATGGTGAAATCCCTGAGCGGGTTCCTTTCTCTCCGGCAACTGAGTTAGGAAGGATGCCTGTATCTTTGTAGTGACTGGGTGTATTGATACACCATCCAAAGTGTAATTATTCACTTCACCATGCTCAAAGGGATATTGAATGTCTGCTTTTTTTTATTTTTACCCATCTACCAATAGGTGACCTTCTTTGCGATTCACTGTTCGACTGAGGGACCTTACAGATAATTGTATGTGTGGGGTACAGAGATGAGGTAGGGCGGCAGGTAGCTTAGTGGTTAAGAGCGTTGTGCCAGTAACCGAAAGGTCGCTGGTTCTAATCCCTGAGCCGACTAGGTGAAAAATCTGTCGATGTGCCCTTGAGCAAGGCACTTAACCCTAATTGCTCCTGTAAGTCGCTCTGGATAAGAGCGTCTGCTAAATGACCAATTATTTTATTATAGGTAGTCATTCAAAAATCATGTTAAACACTACTATTACACACTGAGTGAGTCCATGCAATTTATTATGTGACTTGTTAAGCAAATGTTTACTCCTGAACTTATTTAGGCTTGCCATAACAAAAGGGTTGAATACTTATTTACTCAAGACATTTCAGATTTTCATTTTTAATTACAGTACAAATTTCAACAAAAAAACAACAACACTTATGGGGTATTGTGTTTATGCCAGTGACAAAAAATATCAATGTAATCAATTTTGTAGTCAGGCTGTAACACAACAAATTTGGAAAAAGTCAAGGAATGTACTTTCTGAAGGCACTGTATATATACATTACATTTTATTTATATTTTATAGAAATTATTGTGCGGACGATTTGACCTGTCCTGAATATGTGACAGACCAGCTCGATCTTATGTAGCAAAATTTGAAATTGTGTTTTTTATATTGGATAAAAGTAGAGACTCAGAGCTAGAAAATGGTAGATCATACACTACAGTTGAGGAACAATGGGAAAGTAATTCTGCTTTGAAAGTTGATAAACTCACTTTTGAGAAAATGGCCCTTGAATGTTTTGGTACACCAACCGGAGAGCTCTTCGTCTACACCCATTCAGCATCGCTCACACCCTCATCTCTTTAAGGATTCACATGTGAGGCCATGTACTAAACAACCATAGATTTCAAGACTAAAGGCTGGTTTATACTACGGGTGTGTTCGTAAATATAATCTGGAGTGCCAGAGTGTGCTCAGAGTGTATGTCGCTCTGGATAAGAGCATCTGCTAAATAACTAAAATGTAAATGAAACTGCAGGTAGCTAACCAACCAGGCTCAATGTTAGCTAGCTAACATTAGGCTATAACTAGCAATGCAACTGGCTCTGAGATACGAATAATATAACTACACAGATCATACATGTAACGTTACCTAGCGAGCCAGCCACTTTAACTTGAAATGAAAACAACTTTCTGACAAAATTTGAAACGTGTAATATCTGAAAATGTAGCTAGCTAGACTATCTTACCTGTATACATGGATGGACGCTTCTCCCTCTCTGTCACAGATGACATGGTTGCCCTTAGTTTGAACATGTAATCCGGAGACAGGTGTTTTATACAACAGCCTTCTATGCGTTCCCTTTTCGACACCGTCTGCATATTTGCAATTAAATGCCAGAATTTTTTCCAACTCCTTAGCTATCATATATTAATTCCACTGATTTCAAAACTCGGTCCTCCAGAAAGTGGAGAGCAACACTTGTGCAGTTCTACTACGTGATATCTTTTTTTTTAAATAGCGTTAGAAAGGATTACCTACACAACATGGCAGACCACTCCGAACTCATGTCCAGCCCACTCATTATCTCAGCCAGTCATGGCTAGCGGGAAGGTTCCTCTCTTTCTCTGTGGCTAAACCAACTAGGCTCGTAATTTAACAATTGTATTCGTATTTACAGATAGCATACACATTTGTTATTAAGGCACATGAAAGTTGACATGTTCCATTTCTGCCAAAAAAACATTTTGATAAAAAAAAAATGTTTATGTTCAAATGGCTCTCCTGTGAAGTAGTGATGCACGACATAGGCCTAGTTTCCTGAAACAAGTCACATATTGGGGGGGGGGACATGTCCCCCCATCCCCCATTGCAATTTCGCTCATGTTGTGGCTGTGCCACTCTGCAGAACTGCCTCCAGAACAAGATTCGTGATGGAAAAATGCTAACCTGGATTGAACTTGATGACGACTTGCGGGCAGTGGGTTCCGAACAACAATGACAAATGGTTTTATTTAAAAAATAATTTTTGGGGAAATTATACCACCACCCAAAAGGGCACTTTGGAGACAAAGGGAAAACGCTCCAGTGTTATCCCAGAGAAGTGGTTCCTTATCCACTCAAAAGAGCTGCATTCAGCAGAAGTACTAATCATGCAGACTGGACTTCTAATGAAAATGACAGTCATTAATAAATGATGAAATTAAGTGAAAGTGAAAATAACTAGGACCCAGTTAACCAAAAGCATCTTAAGGCTAAGTTAATCGTTAGAACCTTTGTATGAGCATCGTTAAATCTCTGAGCTGTTTCCCAAAACCATTGTTATTAATGTTGCACTTGAAAATGCTCGCAATCTAATGCCTGCCTCAGACTACTCGTAGAACAGTGAAGTGCGTAATTTATATTTTTGTTGCCCTCTTTTGTCCACTTTATACACAGAAGATCTCTGCTAAACATAGAATCATAATGGTTTATCTGTCCCTCTGTGACCGCTGATAACCTCAGAACAAAGTTGACTACAAATACAAAGTTGCCAATGTCTTTGCAATTGATACAAACAAGTGACGTATACCAAGATGGGTAACACTTCATTTTAAGGGGTCCTTATTACAGTGCAATTATATATGCAATTACACTACAGTGCAATTACATATGTAATTACACTGTGTCATGACACTGTGAAACTCTCTTTTCCATGCCATTCAGTATTGGGAGAGAGAATTTCCCTGAGAAACAAAGGAAGTCTTCCCGCCAAGACTCCAACATCCAAAAGTGGATAATGAAACAATTTTCCTACTTAAAATAATGTGGGAAATGGTTAGTGGGGACTTAAAGAACAATCATGTCAAATTCGTTACTATGATGTGATGTCATTAAAGACGGTGGAACAACATAACTGTATCTCTGGGGGTGTACACTTCCCAGTTATGAGGTTTGCATCTAATTGTTGTATAAAACAAATGATGAAGTATAATAATACTTGTGTGAAGATAACAATGTGATTTTAGCATTCTAGATGAGATGATTGTTTTCCATATTGATTTGTTCTCAGTCAGTGGCCACGCCCAGATGAGCACAAACATGATGGAACGCCCTTTTTACCCCAAGTGCATAAAAAGCCTTGTGACGAAATTCACCTCAGGCCAGGAAGCCCCAAGGCTTAAAATGGTTGACACTCTACAAGACCAGCAGATGTGAAGTGTGAGCTAAACGTTACAAAATGGTTTAAAACTACAACTCCATTACCAAAGGAAGACCAAGCATACTATGGTATAAGCCAGATGTTGCAAATGGTTGAATTTCTACAAGACAAGGAAGTGTGGAGCTGTGGCTACATGGCTTAAAATGGTTAGACCAGAAAGACCAGAAAACGTGAGAGTGGCGACTGCATGTTTAGAATGGTTAGAACTTTTAATCAGAGACCAGAAAGCGTGGAGCTGTGGCTACACGGCTTAAAATGGTTAGACCAGAAAGACCAGCCGACGTGCACCTAAGACCAGGAAACGTGAGACGTTAGTTCACACGTTTGAAATTGTGAGAAACTCTGAAACTCTCAATCTCTACACAAGAAGAAGAAACTCATAGACCGTAGCATTACCAGTCTGCAGCTGGCATGTAAAGTAGTCTAGAACTTTCACTAAAGACACGAGTTGGGAAGGACAATCCCATCTCAGACAACCGTTGGTACATCTGAAGTATCTATTCTAACGAACACTCCATTCGAAGACAAGCCGAGTCTCACCGATGTGGGATAGGACACTCAAACCCTTTTTGAGAAAGTGGTTCAACAGAGAGACGACGATCAAGGACAGCTACGAGTAAATATGCATTGCATTTCTTATCCGAATGAGCGGTGGTTTCCAAATGTAACAACGATAAGTTGAATCTCCTTTTCTCTCCATTTCCCTCTCTTTGTGATTCCTCCATCTTTTTATAACCAAACAGTCATGCTATTGTTAATCTAGTCCGCTAGGGACTTTTCTCATGTATTAAGTATGTATGTATTCTGTGTTATTATTAGTTAGCTAGTAAATAAATAATTAAGCCAATTTGTGTATTGCTGACTCATAAGTAAGGTTAGGGTTCTTGCGGATTCAAGGATTATGCGACGTTCAGAATGAGACTGATAAGAGGTAATGATTGATACGTTGACAGTTTTTATACATAGTGATAGGTAAAGACCTTTTAGAGTTTAATTCGGGAGATGGTAACTCTATAAACAACTTCTTCCGTGGTGCCCCAAATCCTAATGAGTTAATTGTTTCATGATTAATTTAATTGGCAAATAGAAATCCTATATGGATGGTGTTAAGAGATAGATGGGAGGTATTGAATAGAGTTGAAGGATGGGACTAATAACAAATAACAACAAATAATAACAAAGATAGCTAATAATGTAAGCATACTGTCTCCATAATAAGTATATAGGTTGTATGTTGGGAGCTTTTGGGAAAGAGCACAGTTAGAAAGATATGGCATATAGAAGCAAACCGGATGGACATCATGAAAATGATCGGAGAGGTTGAGAGTAGAAGAAGTTCAGGAGCAAAAAAATAAATATATATATATATATATATATATATATATATATATATATATATATATATATATATTAATAGAATTATTGTAAAATTAACTCTGTCCATAAGGTTTAGATAGTAAGTATAGTCCGGAAGTAGAGGCCTGGGCATTGTTGTTCACTAATTTACTCCAAGTAGGGAAAGGATGGTGGGGTTGAAAAGTAATAAAGGGGAATATATATATAAAAAACATGGGGGATTGGAAGTGATGCAGACAATTACATTGATAGAAGATACAATCTATCTGCAATATTAAGATGATCCATTCCCCCCCCAAATTTTTTTTTTTTTTTAAATTAAACAAAAAAAAAAAAAAAAAAATTTGAGTAACAATTAAACATAGTTAGTTGATTCGATAAATAACAGTCATCAGATTAATGAAAGTCACGTCACGACAACTGTAACAAGTATTGTAATGAATTGTAATAATTCATAGTTACACTGTAATACCAACATGTAATTGCAGTCTGTAATTACATGGGTGGAACAACAAATGCTTGTTACCATGCCCTTTACAAATGTTAAAGTTTCCGATAGCATCTCAACGCACCATATTTCAGCCTGCACAAAACACATAATAAGTGTTAGCCAATTGAAAACAGACCACCTCATTGACACAATTCTGCAGTAAGGGTCAGTGCTATCCGAGGATCCTTGGGACATCCCTACCCCATTGAAGTTAAAATGTTAAATGGTTAAGGTAAGGGTTAAGGTTACGGTTAGGTAAGGGTTAAGGTTAAGGTAAGGGTTAGGTTTAGGGAAGTCCCAAGGATCCCTGATAGCACTGACCCTGCAATAGAGGGCTCTGGAATCTTATGCCCAAGCCCAATCAATTACTTTAACCATCAATTCAAAATGTTTTGACATATTTTAAAAAGTTATGGTTAGAAATGTGAAATAGTCGTCCGTGCTTGCCAAATTGTAATAAGCTTGGTTGAAAAATGGTTTATAAATGCACTTAAATTGGTCATAAGACAAACTCTTATTCCATAATGTAACCGTGCAAGGGTTTCCGTGTTGAGGAACATTCTCACTTTTGGATGGGATGCATTGGTGCAATTATTTACTTATCACAGAAATTAAGGCATCATGTCAAGATCTGCCCATCTGCTCAACACGCTTGAAATAACGACGACCTTGAATGTGTCCACGTGTTGTCATGTAACAGTGGGCAAAGAACATTTCTTATTGGAATACATTTTTTGGACAAGGAGATTCATTTGGGAAATCCATTTGGAATATCAAGGACTGTGAAGAAAGCAGCGGGAAAGGTGGATTCAATCAAGGTGACTAGAAGCGGCCTTCTAACAGAACAAGCGTGCACTGGATCTGGCAAAATTGTTCACTTCAGGGCGCCTGCCAAAGGAGTTATAGCTGGAGTCTCGTTGGATATAGATGACGAGTACTTTAGTCTGAAAATCCCAGGAGTGGTCAGTGCACCTGTATTGTAAATGGAAGGAAGGAAAAAAGCCTTTCGATATTATTGTTGTTTGAGGAGACTCTACCTGAATATGTGAAGCTTGAATATGTGAGGTATGCGGTGAGAGCATGTGTCCAAACCATTATAGTGTGTGGAATTGTAAAGGATATGGTCATGTGTCAATTGTTTGCAGATGGGAGATGAATCTGTCAATGGAAAATGTTGCAACAGTGGTGGGGATCATACTCCGGACTTCCTTGAGTGTCCTGTTAGGGTGAAGGAGGTCGAGGTGTCAAGGATCAGGGCTGTGCAGCAGATCTCCTATATGGATGTGGTGAAGAGAGTCGAAGGGGCAAGAGGCGGTGGATGCATTGCATAGTGTTTTAAGTCAATCGAGTGATCTGGATAATAATAATAAATAATAATAATATGCCATTTAGCAGACGCTTTTATCCAAAGCGACTTACAGTCATGCGTGCATACATTTTTGTGTATGGGTGGTCCCGGGGATCGAATCCACTACCTTGGCGTTACAAGCGCCGTGCTCTACCAGCTGAGCTACAGAGGACCACACTCACTGTGAAGAAAGTGGATTTTGTGGCATTTATAGCCACAGTGATTAATTGTACAGCACAAGTGTCTAAGAAATCCAAGAAGCTGGACATCATTATATCTGCAACCGAGAAGTTTTTTGGGCTCCAAAACTTCATGACAGAAGCACCACAAGGACTATTTTCGCCCTCACAGGAGTCTTTCGAGCCTGTGTAGGGACCTGATTAGAATTCATTTTTTACAGAAAAGCAGATTGATTTAATTAATTTTTTGATCGTTTGTTTGATATTTGATTTATTTTTACCCACATTACTTCCTTTTTGGGGATCCTTATTATTCACCCACACATTAGGTGGCGGAATGCACATCAAATTGTTTCGAACGCCATCATAGAAGAAGAAGAAGAAGAAGAAGAAGAAGAAGAAGAAGAAGAAGAAGAAGAAGAAGAAGAAGAAGAAGAAGAAGAAGAAGAAGTGGGCAAAGAATGGGGTCAAGAAGGTCAGTGTGCAAAATCCAGACATGAAAGATTGCCGCGAAAGAAACAAAGTGCTGTAGGTCAAAAACATCAACACAGGAGATAGAAAGTATGTTTTCCATGCAATTTGTTTAGTTTTTTGGGATACATGAATTCTGCTAGACGATTTAGCATAGGTAGTTAGCTGGCATTTTTGTTGGGCCTATAACTAGAATAGCTAGCTAGCTAGCTAGCTAGTTAGTTAGTTACCATCTATAGAATAGACTTTCCATGAAATATGTGGCATTGTTTTGGATTAGCTAGCACACGAGCTTGCTAGCTAGTTATTTTTACCTTGACTGGCTAGCTAGCTAAAGCTGGCAAATATGCTATGGTCGCTACTCGCAGGATAACCAGCTAGCTAACGTTAGCTGGGCTCGAGGGTCTTGTCTTCCCAGAACCTTGTTCCCAGAGGGTATCCTTTACCCCAGCATGTTAATGTTAGCTAGCTAGCTAGTTACTGTGTCAACACACTATGAGTAAAGTTCATTTTCAATGTAACTAAACACTTGCTAACTTAGTGTTAGCGAGCACTATTATTGCTAGCTGGATAACAAACAACTAGCTAGGTACTGTAGCTAAACTCAGCAAAAAAAGAAACGTCCTCTCACTGTCAACTGCATTTATTTTCAGCAAACTTAACATGTGTAAATATTTGTATAAACATAACAAGATTCAACAACTGAGACATAAACTGAACATGTTCCACAGACATGTGACTAACAGAAATTGAATAATGTGTCCCTGAACAAAGGGGGGGTCAAAAGTAACAGTCAGTATCTGTTGTGGCCACCAGCTGCATTAAGTACTGCAGTGCATCTCCTCCTCATGGACTGCACCAGATTTACCAGTTCTTGCTGTGAGATGTTACCCCACTCTTCCACCAAGGCACCTGCAAGTTCCCAGACATTTCTGGGGGGAATGGCCATAGCCCTCACCCTCCGATCCAACAGGTCCCAGACGTGCTCAATGGGATTGAGATCCGGGCTCTTCGCTGGCCATGGCAGAACACTGACATTCTTGTCTTGCAGGAAATCACACACAGAACAAGCAATATGGCTGGTGGCATTGTCATGCTGAAGGGTCATGTCAGGATGAGCCTGCAGGAAGGGTACCACATGAGGGAGGAGGATGTCTTCCCTGTAACGCACAGTGTGACACACCACCACAGACCCTCCACCTCCAAATCAATCCCGCTCCAGATTACAGGCCTCGGTGTAATGCTCATTCTTTCGACGATAAACACGAATCCAACCATCACCCCTGGTGAGACAAAACCACGACTCGTCAGTGAAGAGCACTTTTTGCCAGTCCTGTCTGGTCCAGCGGCGATGGGTTTCTGCCCATAGGTGACGTTGTTGCCGGTGATGTCTGGTGAGGACCTGCCTTTTCAACAGGCCTACAAGCCCTCAGTCCAGCCTCTCTCAGCCTATTGTGGACAGTCTGAGCACTGATGGAGGGATTGTGCGTTCCTGGTGTAACTCGGGCAGTTGTTGTTGCCATCCTGTACCTGTCCCGCAGATGTGATGTTCGGATGGACCGATCCTGTGCAGGTATTGTTACACGTGGTCTGCCACTGCGAGAGCGATCAACTGTCCGTCCTGTCTACCTGTAGCGCTGTCTTAGGCGTCTCACAGTACGGACATTGCAATTTATTGCCCTGGCCACATCTGTCGTCCTCATGCCTCCTTGCAGCATGCCTAAGGCACGTTCACGCAGATGACCAGGGACCCTGGGCATCTTTCTTTTGGTGTTTTTCAGAGTCCGTAGAAAGGCCTCTTTAGTGTCCTAAGTTTTTATAACTGTGACCTTAATTGACTACCGTCTGTAAGTTGTTGGTGTCTTAACGACCGTTCCACAGGTGCATGTTCATTAATTGTTTATGGTTGATTGAACAAGCATGGGAAACAGTGTTTAAACCCTTTACAATGAAGATCTGTGAAGTTATTTGGATTTTACTAATTATCTTTGAAAGACAAGGTCCTGAAAAAGGGACATTTCTTTAGTTAGCTAGGCCTAGCTAGCAATATGCCTAAACTATAGAAATCATGATAACTAGGGGTAATGTAGAATGTCAATGCTAAATTGTTATACATTATTCTTCTCTACCACAGATTCCCACAAGGTCTCAGACTCCAGTATGGGAAAATGCTTACAAGAAAGAAACAGATGAAGACAGTCAGAGACAGTTGTCGATTTTCATTGTTACTTGTAATGTTTAAAAGGGAAGAAAGACAATCCCATTTTTCTAAATAAGCTATCTAGGCTACTCGCCACACTATAAGCTACAGATTTGAGTCCCCACTAGAACAGTTACTTTTATGTTATTTAGTAGGCCTATATTTTTGTTTAATCAAATTATTAATATAATACAAATCATTATAATTTTGTATGAAATGTATGGTCTTTTTACATGTTGAAATAAAGTTGACAAAAGTAAAGCTCATCTTTTGTTAGTAGGTATTTTTACCTGGTACTGAGTAATAAATAATTATATAGAAATGTTCTCACTTGGATGAGGCATTCAGAAGCTGACGATTAGTTTGTCAGAATGGATAATGTACTTTGTAGGTACACAATAATTACAAGTAAGTACACCAAGATACACTTCATTTTAACTAGCTAAATATGTAACACCTAGTAATTACATTGTAATTATGTAGATATTACATGTACTCTGTGGTGTACCAGCGTGTTTATTTTCTCACTTGGATGGTGCTTCCGGACACCTTCAAATGAGGGCCAGGTTGTCAGGATGGGTAATGTACTATATACACTACCAGTCAAACGTTTTAGAACAACTACTCATTCAAGGGTTTTTATTTTATTTTTTACTATTTTCTACATTGTAGGATAATAGTGAAGACTTCAAAACTACGAAATAACACATATGGAATCATGTAGTAACCATACAAGTGTTAAACAAATCAAACAAGTGTTAAAAAAATCTAAACATATTTTATATATGACATTCTTCAAAGCCACCCTTTGCGTGATGACAGCTTTGCACACTCTTGGCATTATCTCAACCAGCTTATCCTGGAATGTGGAGTTCCCACATTTGCTGAGCACTTGTTGGCTGCTTTTCCTTAACTCTGCAGTTCGACTCATCCCAAACCATCTCAATTTGGTTGAGGTCAGAGGTCAGGTCACCTGATGCAGCACTCCATCACTCTCCTTCTTGGTAAAATAGCCCTTACACAGCCTGGAGGTGTGTTGGGTCATTGTCCTGTTGAAAATCAAATGATAATCCCACTAAGCCCAAACCAGATGGGATGGTGTATCGCTGCAAAATACTGTGGTAGCCATGCTGGTTGAGTGTGCCTAAATAAATCACAGATAGTGTCACCAGCAAAGCACCCCCACACCATAACGCCTCCTCCTCCATGCTTTATGGTGGGAAATACATATGCGGAGATCATCCGTTCACCCACAACGCGTCTCACAAAGACACGGCGGTTGGAACCAAAAATCCAACTGCAGACCAACTCCAGACCAAAGGACACATTTCCACCAGTCTAATGTCCATTGCTCGTGTTTCTTTGCCCAAGGAAGTCTCTTCTTCTTAATGGTGTCCTTTAGTAGTGGTTTCTTTGCAGCAATTCGACCATGAAGGCCTGATTCACACACTCCTCTGAACAGTTGATATTGAGATGTGTCTGTTACTTGAACTCTGTGAAGCATTTATTTGGGCTGCAATTTCTGAGGCTGGTAACTCTAATGAACTTATCCTCTGCAGCAGAGGTAACTCTGGGTCTTCCATTCCTGTGGCGGTCCTCATGAGAGCCAGTTTCATCATAGTGCTTGATGATTTTTGCGACTGCACTTGAAGAAACTTTCAAAGTTCTTGAAATGTTCCGTATTGACTGACCTTCATATCTTAAAGTAATGATGTACTGTCGATTCTCTTTGCTTATTTAAGCTGTTGTTGCCATAATATGGAATTGGTCTTTTACCAGATAGGGCTATATTCTGTATACCAGGTTAATGGTGCCGGAGAAGATGGCTGCCGTTTTACTGGCTCCTAACCAATTGTGCTATTGTGTGTGTTTTTTCGCATTATTTGTAACTTATTTTGTACGTATGTTTCTACCACAGTCTCTTATGACCGAAAATAGCTTTTGGATATCAGGACAGCGATTACTCACTTCGTACTGGACGAAGATTTTAATGTCAATCATTGGAAAACAAAATAGACTATATATGGACTTGGTCTTTTACCAAATAGGGCTATCTTTTGTATACTCCCTATCTTGTCATAATACAACTGATTGGCTGAAACGCATTAAGAAGGAAAGAAATTCCACAAATGTACTTTTAAGAAGGCACACCTGTTAATTGAAATGCATTCCAGGTGACTACCTCATGAAGCTGGTTGAGAGAATGCCAAGAGTGTGCAAAGCTGTCATCAAGGCAAGGGGTGGCTATTTGAAGAATCTCAAATATAAAATATATTTTGATTTGTTTAACACTGTTTTGGTTACTACATGATTCCATATGTGTTATTTCATAGTTTTGATGTCTTCACTATTATTCTACAATGTAGAAAATAGTAAAATAAAGAAAAACCCTTGAATGAGTAAGAGTTCTAAAACTTTTGACCGGTAGTGTAAGTACACATGTATTACAAGTAAGTACCACTCGAGATACACAGAATTTAGATAGTTAAAATTAAGTTTAACACCTACAAATTACATTGTACTCATGCAGATATTGCATGAACTGTGTGGTTCACTAGTATTTTTATTTTCCCACTTAGATGGTGCTTCCAGAAGCTTTAAAATTAGGGCCAGGTTGTCAGGATGGGTAACGTACTATATAAGTACACATTAATTACAAGTAAGTAGCCCTCAAGATGCACTTCATTTTAAGTAGCTAAATCCTGAGTTACACCAATTAATTACATTGTACCTATGCAGATATTACATGTACTCTGTGTTGTACTTGTGGGTTTATCCTGTCACTTGGATGGCTAGGAGGTTCAGGTTGTCATAATGGGTAATGTACACATTCATTATACTTTAAAAAAATATATATATATAATAAATCAGGAATGACACCAGTATTGTAGACCCCAGTCAGTGACGTTGACCTATAGCTGATCTGTTTTTTGTAAACTCAACCAAGTTAACCCAGATGGGACACTTGTTGGGGGCAAGTGCTAGCAACAACATTGAGTGGAGATTTTGAAGAGTGCTCATTCACGGGTAGGTAATTAAAGCCTATTGAGCCTCCAACCCTTGTAATCTCGGACACCCAGCGCATTTGTCCACATGAGATTACAATCTTGTGACAGTTATTACTGAATCGGATGCAGCTGAGAAGAAACTAAACACTAAGTGAATTTAGTGACAATCATGGTGAGAAATTGGGGTAGGGTTGGGAACCATACTTAGGCAGCCTGTTTCCCACAGTGTGTTGTGGGATCTTGTTCCGTATGGTTTGTATTGTAACCAAGGACTTCACGTTTCGTATCGTTTGTTGTTTTGTTCGTGTGGTGTTCTCTAAAGAATAAAGTGTGTTCACTTATCACGCTGCGCATTGGTCCACTTCCTCCGACGATCGTGACACTAACAGTCACGCTAAAATGCTCATGCATTCCAATGCAAAATGCTAAAGGTAGTGCTAACGCTAGCGGGAGCGCGAGTTAGCCAACAAGTTCAACACACGGTAATTATACACGATAGACCACAGAACATAGCTCCACATAATGAGACACAGATCTCAAGGCACTTACGTTTTGATGCGCGCACAATTAAACATCAGACATACAGGGATTCAGTCCACAGGAGGAACATTTCAGCAGGAGGGAAACTAAACTGTGGATGGAGAAAGTATGTTTCTGACCACACAGCATGCTGGTGTCATATACTAACTGAAACTGAAGTCCGGGGAATCAAGGCCACTGATAGGCTGAACGAGATATGGTGATAAGTATTTGGAGTGACCTTGACCAATAAGACACTAACAAAAGTGGGGGTCCTCTGAATGGGAGACTAAGCTGCCCGACTAGAACTAACCAGAAGGGATGGCTAGAATCAGCTGACTGAAGTTGGCCGTTTTAACACATTTACATTTACATTTTAGTCATTTAGCAGACACTCTTATCCAGAGCGACATACAGTTAGTGAGTGCATACATTTTTCATACTGGCCCCCCGTGGGAAACGAACCCACAACCCTGGCGTTGCAAGTGCCATGCTCTACCAACTGAGCTACAGGGGACATGTTAACAAACATTTGTTGTTACACCTCTGTAATTACAGACCGCAATTACCACCAGTTACATGTTTTACAGTGTAACTATGAGTTATTACAATTAATTACAATACTTATTAGTGTATTTAATTTTAATGTTATTTTATTTCACCTTTATTTAACCAGGTAGGCCAGTTGCGACCTGGCCAAGATAAAGAAAAGCAGTGCGATAAAAACAACAACACAGAGTTACATATGGGATAAACAAAAACGTACAGTCAATAACACAATAGCAAAATAGAACATCTATATACATTGTGTGCAAATGTAGTAAGTTATGGAGGTAAGGCCATAAATAGGCCATAGTGCAAAATAATTACAATTTAGTATTAACACTGGAGTGATAGATGTGCAGAAGATGATGTGCAAATAGAGATACTGGGGTGCAAATGAGAAAAATAAATAACAATATGGGGATGAGGTAGTTGGGTGGGCTAATTACAGATGGGCTGTGTACAGGTGCAGTGATCAGCAAGCTGCTCTGACAACTGATGCTTAACCCTCCCGTTGTCCTAGGGTCAAAATGACCCGCCACTGTGTTGAACCAACTTTATTTAATTTTTATATTTTTGGGATCATTTGTGAGAAGGAGGCTGTGAGACTTTAAAGTAAGTATCACTGCCCCCTTCTCACAAATGATCCAAAAAATATAAAAATTTAATAAAGTTGGTTCAACACAGTGGCGGGTCATTTTGACCCTAGTACAACGGGAGGGTTAAAGTTAGTGAGGGAGATAAGAGTCTCCAGCTTCAGAGATTTTTGCACTTTGTTCCAGTCATTTGCAGCAGAGAACTGGAAGGAATGGCGGCCAAAGGAGGTGTTGGCTTTGGGGATGACCAGTGAGATATACCTGCTGGAGTGCATACTACGGGTGGGTGTTGTTATGGTGACCAGTGAGCTAAGATAAGGTGGGGATTTGCCTAGCAGTGATTTATAGATGACCTAGACCCAGTGGGTTTGGCGACGAATATGTAGTGAGGGCCAGCCAACGAGAGCGTACAGGTCACAATGGTGGGTTGTATATGGGGCTTTGGTGACAAAACAGATGGCACTGTGATAGACTACATCCAATTTGCTGAGTAGAGTGTTGGAGGCTATTTTGTAAATGACATCGCCGAAGTCAAGGATCGGTAGGATAGTCAGCTTTACGAGGGCATGTTTGGCAGCATGAGTGAAGGAGGCTTTGTTGCAAAATAAGATGCCGATTCTAGATTTAACTTTGGATTGGAGATGCTTAATGTGAGTCTGGATGGAGAGTTTACGGTCTAACCAGACACCTAGGTATTTGTAGTTGTCCACATATTCTAAGTCAGACCCGCCGAGAGTAGTGATTCTAGTCGGGCGGGCGGGTGCAAGCAGCATTCGATTGAAGAGCATGCATTTAGTTTTACTACCGTTTAAGAGCAATTGGAGGCTACGGAAGGAGTGTTGTATGGCATTGAAGCTTGTTTGGAGGTTTGTTAACACAGTGTCCAATGAAGGGCCAGATGTATACAAAATGGTGTCGTCTGCGTAGAGGTGGATCTGAGAGTCACCAGCAGCAAGAGCAACATCATTGATATACACAGAGAATAGAGTCGGCCCGGGAATTGAACCCTGTGGCACCCCCATAGAGACTGCCGGAGGTCCAGACAACAGGCCCTCCGATTTGACACATTGAACTCTATCTGAGAAGTAGTTGGTGAACCAGGTGAGGCAGTCATTTGAGAAACGAAGGCTATTTAGTCTGCCAATAAGAATGCAGTGATTGACAGAGTCAAAAGCCTTGGCCAGGTCGATGAAGACGGCTGCACTGTACTGTCTTTTATCGATTGCGGTTATAATATTGTTTAGGACCTTGAGCGTGGCTGAGGTGCACCCATGACCAGCAGAAACCAGATTGCATAGCGGAGAAGGTACAGTGGGATTCGAAATGGTCTGTGATCTGTTTGTTAACTTGGCTTTCAAATACTTTCGAAAGGCAGGGCAGGATGGATATAGGTCTGTAACAGTTTGGATCTAGAGTGTCACCCCCTTTGAAGAGGGGGATGACCGCGGCAGCTTTCCAATCTCTGGGAATCTCAGACGATACGAATGAGAGGTTGAACAGGCTAGTAATAGGGGTTGCAACGCATGGGCAAGTTGCAGCGGAGGGTGCAGAGCTGGTGGCCGGGGTAGGGGTAGCCAGGTGGAAAGCATGGCCAGCCGTAGCAAAATGCTTGTTGAAATTCTCGATTATCGTAGATTTATCGGTGGTGACAGTGTTTCCTATTCTCAGTGCAGTGGGCAGCTGGGAGGAGGTGCTCTTATTCTCCATGGACTTTACAGTGTCCCAAAACTTTTTGGAGTTACAGGATGCAAATTTCTGTTTGAAAAAGCTAGCCTTTGCTTTCCTAACTGATTGTGTATATTGGTTCCTGACTTCCCTGAAAAGTTGCATATTGCGGGGGCTGTTCGATGCGAATGCAGTACGCCACAGGATGTTTTTGTGCTGGTCAAGGGCAGTCAAGTCTGGGGTGAACCAGGGGCTATATCTGTTCTTAGTTCTGAATTTTTTGAATGGGGCATGCTTATTTAAGATGGAGAGGAAAGCACTTTTAAAGAACAACCAGGCATCCTCTACTGACGGAATGAGGTCAATATCCATCCAGGATACCCGGGCCAGGTCAATTAGAAAGGCCTGCTCGCTGAAGTGTTTTAGGGAGCGTTTGACAGTGATGAGGGGTGGTCGTTTGACACGTAATTACACTGTAATAAGGACCCCTTAAACCCTTAAGGACCCCTTAAAATCAAGTGTTACCAAAAGAAAATCAAAATGACTGCATTAAAAATAAACAGTAAGCTATAGGTTATTTCAATTATATTGTCCAATCAATTTAGTTATATTTTGCTACTTATAATTTGTCTCAAAATATTTCATGATGTTTAGCCTAACAGGTGCGCAATGATGTGCCCAATCTGTGATTTAGTGCATTTTTATTTAGTAAGCATAGAACAAGCCACCTCAATATTTGCAGCCGTAGGTGGTAATATCTCTCTAGGAGCTGATCCGTCGTCAGTATTGTGAAACACTTCTAATGTTAAGGAAATATTTGAATGGAGAAACCTGATTCAAGAGCTGAGCTCCCTTTCTTTAGATCCTATCAGTATCGACACATGCTCCAATGACGGACTTAGCGACCGTTCTCTCTGCATGGTGTTTTGTGAAACGTATGTTACATCTTCTTCCGTTGTAGGAAAGATGCATCTTTAAATCACTCGCAAGCCTAAAAGCCAATTTATGCTTGATCTGAAATGTGGTCGGAGAAGCCGTATGGACGGTGTGACGCAATTGCGGAGTCCCTAGAGGTACGCAGAGGCCAAACTGAGCTCCGTACCGCATTGCCATGTGCCTCTCAAATTCTCTAACAATGCAGAGGGCTCCTTATAGCTCTGCATTGACATGATTAGTTGACGGTAGGTGAGGGCGAGAGGTCCTGTATAAACACAAACTCACTTTCTTCACCACAGCTCTGCGCTGCTCGGCGAAGCACAAGAAGTAGGAATGCCCTGACTTCTGCATATCACCGTAAATGCTGCACGGCCAATGCAGAACTCGGATTGACCAAGTAGCGCCTTTAAGTTCCATCGCTATCGGGAAACCCGGCCAAGGCCTATAAGAGACTGCACACAGAATGTTTACCTAATTGTTTGCATGCAATGAGTAGCCTATAGGCCTAATTCCAATCCACAATGTTGCAAAGCCATATTAGAAGAAAACGTGTTCTGATAAATTAGAGCATGAGGCTTTGAGGCAAGAAGCATACTTAATTGAGGTCACAGCAAGGAAATAATATTTAGGTCATATTCATAAATTAACTAAAAGAGAGCATAGATGTTAAAGGGCCAGCACAGTTAAAAATGTGATTTTACTGTGTTTTAAATATACTGAACAAAAATATAAACACAACATGAAAAAGTGTTGGTCCCATGTTTCATGAGCTGAAATAAAAGATCCCAGAAATTTTAAATACGCACCAAAAGCCCTCTCAAATTGTGCACAAAGTTATTTACATCCCTGTTAGTGAGCATTTCTCCTTTGCCAAGATAATCCATCCACCTGACAGGTGTGGCATATCAAGAAGCTGATTAAACAGCATGATCATTACACAGAGGCTGCTGCTGCCTATTGAAATCACTGGCCACTTTAAGAAATTGAACACTAGTCACTTTAATAATGTTTACATATCTTGCACTACTCATCTCATATGTATATACTGCATTCTATTCTATAATATTCTATTGTATCTTAGTCCATGCCGCTCTGTCATTGCTTGTCCATATATGTATATATTCTCAAATCCCATTCCTTACTAGTTTTGTGTGTATTGGGTATATGTTGTGAAATTGTTAGATATTACTGCACTGTCGGAGCGAGAAGCACAAGCATTTCGCTACACCCGCTATAACATCTGCTAAACACGTGTATGTGACAAATAAAAATTGGTTTTGATTTGACAGGTGCACCTTCTGCTGGGGACAATAAAAGGCCACTCTAAAATGTGCAGTTTTGTCACAATACACAATGCCACAGATGTCTCAAGTTGAGGGAGCATGCAATTGGCATGCTGACTGCAGGAATGTCCACCAGAGCTGTTGTCAGAGAACTTACAGTTCATTTCTCTACCATAAGCCACCTTGTTTTGGAGAATTATGTCCAACAGGCCTCACAACCGCAGACCTCGTGTAACCACGCCAGCCCAGGACCTCCACATCAGTCTTCTTCACCTGCGGGATCGTCTGAGACCAGCCACCTGGACAGCTGATGAAACTGAGGACTAGTTCTATCTGTAATAAAGCCCTGTTGTGAGGAAAAACTGATTCTGATTGGCTGGGCCTATCTCCCAGGCCCACCCATGGCTGAAACCCTGCCTAGTCATATGAAATCCATAGATTAGGGCCTAATTTATTTATTTCAATTGACTGATTTCCTTATATGTAACTCAGTAAAATCATTGAAATTGTTGCATAAATTACTGTAGTTAGACCAATAAGAAAGTGAGCTCCAAACCTCTGCCAATGACAGCTCATTTTCAGTTTTCCCTTCCCCACTCAGACAGTCCTACCAAAATTCTTGCTTGAGAAATTGCTCTTTGCTAAGAAGCTATTTTTTGTTTGTTTTTACCATTTTGATTTAACAAATCACAGTAAAGTACTTCATTGTTACCAGAAAGGATTTGATATTGAAATAAAAATGGCTGCAGTGGACCTTTAAATGTTACCCTACATTATGTTTTCGGTTTAGGATAGTTTAGCAGACTCCGTGGATTTCAGGGGCACTCTTTCGCAATTATATAACAGTTTTCCATGAACAATTGGAATTACTTTTTATTTCCAAACCTGAAAGAATGTAATAAAGTGCCGGTCTGATTCTGATAGAAGCCTACACCTTCGGGTGCCCCTGTTGCGTCGCGGTTGCACTTGCTCTGGATGTGTAGCTCTCCAAAGTACCGCTTCCATAGGACCCACCACTTCCCACGATACGCCTACCAGCTCCCAACCCGAGTCACGTGTGCCCCCGCCTAGTATCTCTGAGCCGAAGCTAGTAGACAAATCAAACTAAACCAGCAGCACCCAGTGGAGACCGGAGGGATGGAGACGCAGAGAGAACGCCGTTCGCTGTCGGAAACCAAATACGCTGAAAAAAAGATTGACTGTTAAATAAAATACTCATCTATCGATGGAGAAGGAATTAATTCACCCAAGGGGAACAGAGATGCGAACCTCGTTGCCGTCGGGGCTGTGCAAGTCGTCTCTGCTCAACAAAGGGAAGGGCTGCTGTCAGTAACCATGAGGGCTGTGTCGGCGAACTTACTTGCACTGCTCTTTCTCTGCACTTGTGCCTGTGTATTCTACGTATGGAGCAGGCTGGAGAGTCGGCTGGAGAGAGACAAACGGGGACTACAATTATCGAGCTCCTTTCAGGTTGGGCCATCCCCGGACATCTCCGCTAAAACTTTCCGGGCTTTGCTAGCTGTTCCAGCCGCACAGAGACTGCACTTGGGGGGCAGACTGGATGTCCACAATCTTACTGGTGTTAGGGATCAAATTGGCTCTTTAGGAAGCAGAGATTACCATATGAATGTAGATAACAAGGGGTCAGCACAGAGGGGGGTCCCGGGCAAATTAGGCTCTCTCCTTGAGGGTATTTTCTGGAGTGAAAGACTTGAGGCTCAGCTTCCCGCCAGCTTCAGCGAGGAACATGCCCTAGCATGGAGAGAGAGAGCCCGGGGACACCGGATAGTCAGACTGGAGCCAGGCTGTGGTAGAATATCCAATCAGCTGGCTACTTTTTCGGACGGAACCAAAGCTTGCGTGCGTTATGGAATAAACGCGGAACAGGTGCAGGGGGAAACTCTGACTTATTACCTGGCTAATTTGCTAGGAATTACAAATCTACCGCCGCTTATCCTTGCCCAGTTGAACGTTGACAGTGAACAATGGGCTTCTGTTAGGAGAAGAATAGGCGGTTTACAGTGGAGTGAGCGGGCCGTGGTCTCACTCACAGAGTGGGTCGCCAACCTGACCGGGGTAGTCACACCTGCGCCGCTGCGCCAGGAGAGCAAGGGGCTGCGTCCTCTGCAAGGGGAACTGGGGAACAAAACCACCGCGGAGCTGCTCGAGCTAATGCAGTGGACCGACCTGATAATATTGGACTACCTGTCTGCTAACTTCGACAGGCTCGTAAGCAACCTCTTTAGCCTGCAGTGGGACTCGCGCGTGATGGAGAGGGAGACCAACAACCTGCTCAGAACGCCCCGCGGTGACCTGGTTTTCATAGACAACGAGGCAGGGCTTGTACACGGATACCGGGTGCTGGATATGTGGGAGAAGTACCACAGCACCGTCTTGGGCTCCGTGTCTGTGTTCAGAAAGAGGACAGCGCAGCGCGTGATAGAACTGCACCGGCGCAGGGACACCAGGACTCGGCTGCTCGAGCTGTACAGAGACAGCGAACCTTTGTCTCCGGAATTAGGTTTTCTCTCCTACGAACACGCAGGAGTATTACAGAACCGAATAGACAGATTATACAAACACATATCGCATTGCAAGGAGGAGTACCACCAGCTGTGAGCATTTAGTTCTGATTCCTCTCATATATATGGTTCTGTGTCTCGCACCTGCCACACAGAATGACGTGTGCTGCTAATCAGTAACCTAGCCCAGTAACCACACACCTGTACTAGATTAACGCGCGTCAATTGAAACGGTTTTTGAATATATTAATGAACTACCTCGTGTAAACCAATGTTTTGCCTACTTTATATGTCTGGATAAAATATTGACGTTGTTTTTTTAGCTTCGTGCAGGATATGCCATAATTTATTTTCACCCAGCCTCAAAACATAACTGCAATATAATAACGTGATGAGAGCCAATGCATCTTTGTACCTATTTAGGTTTAATGGTCAGCCTTCAATCTCTCCAGTTTGATACACAATTGTGTTCCTTAATAGGAATCAGCTATTGTGGTGTCAGGGGGGTTAACAATAACCACTTTGTATCATCTTTATGGGCAAGGTGCATTGTGCTTAATATTTTCAATAAGAAACTGACTGCTTGATCATAAGAACCAAGCCTTAATAGGTTAGTCCTAAATAGTTTAGTATTTGTTGACACATGCATTTGTGATGTACAATTTGTCACCTGTCACATCCTTTTATAGAAGCTCTAGCCTACTGTACAATCAACTGTCAAAGCAAACACTCATTTTCATGTATTTGGTTGTCTTATGATTGTATCTATAGCCTTAATGTCATGACCCAGTCATATTTGTTGTACATGCTGTAAGTATGTGAATACTGTATCTGTTAACCAGTTTTTGACATTCACAATTGTAATCTACTTCACTAATTCAATGTGCATTGTAACATTCCAATCTTTCTGTCTTTTTGTTAAATATATTGTAATTTAAGTTGTCAGACCACGTGTTTCGTGTTCAATCCTTCTTCAGCGGGGTACAATGGTGGGTCAAAAATGTGCCTGTTCCGTGTGTGCAGTCCTGGGGTTTTTATATAAAGGGCCCCATCCCATCCCTGTCCACTACAGTGCACCCATTGTGCTGTTGAAATGCCGTGCCCTCAGAGCCTGTTACCAGGGAACTCTCTCGCTCTCTCGCTCTCTCTCTCTCTCTCTCTCTCTCTCTCTCTCTCTCTCTCTCTCTCTCTCTCTCTCTCTCTCGCTGTGTCTCTCTCTCTCGCTCTCGCTCTCGCTGTCTCTCTCTCTCTCGCTGTCTCTCAAAGCTCTAACCCCCCTCCCCTTATCCAAGCTCTGCTTAAAGGCACAATCAGGGAAATGTTCTGCTGTTCATGGTCATTTGAAGTAATTTTTTTTTTCTTGAAGATTCATATAACAGAGAAATGTATCATAGGCCTATTAGAACTATCTTTATCATAACGCGCAGATATCAATGCTTTGTCTTGGTGGTGCTATTTTAACAGTTACTGGTGTTAAATATATTAACAAAACTATTACTAGTGATGACTTCGCTATTTGAATTCAGCCTCATGTAAAAGTTATTAAAAGGGTTGTTAAATGTTTCATTTTATTGAAAGACAAAGGATTTCACCACACTGTTCATAACCACAGGAGGTTGGTCGCACCTTAATTGGGGAGGACGGGCTCGTGGTAATGGCTGGAGCGGAATAGGTGGAATGGTATCAAATACATCAAACACATGGTTTGATGTCATTCCATTTGCTCCTTTCCAGACATTATTATGAGCCGTCCTCCCCACAGCAGCCTCCACTGTTCCTAACCCGTCTATTTCCCTGAGGCCTTTTTGTTATTGTTCCCTCGACCATTGCATCATGGAGCCACAGCATTTATTTGAAACAAATGGTGTCTTCATTAGTTTATTTGAAGGGTTCATTTTATTGTCAGACAAGGTGAAGGCATCTGACCAAATCCATCTGCTAACCTGAGGCCCCTTTTTTGTTATTGTTACATAAACTGCCACATCTTGGAAGCACAGCATTTATTTGATTTCACAAACTAAAGTGAGTCTCTTTCTCATTAGTTCCACAGCGGCCTCTCAGGTGCCTGTGATCTCCTGTATCCAGACATGCTGGAGGCACATCGTAGGGATGTCAGTGATAATGTTTGAAGGGCTAATGGTTTCCAGCCCTCCCTTCATGCCTCTATCCCTCCATCCCCTCTCTCTATCCCTAATCTCTTCTGGTTCCTTTTACACCTTTTGTTGATAGCTAGCTGCAGGGCGCTCCATAACATTTAATCATCCTGTTCCAGGCAGAGGTAGGGTTGGGGAGGGGAGAGGAGGGGGCTGCACTATGAGGAGGGGTTTATGCACTATGAGGTGCCTTATCCTGACTTCTATGAGAACACAACCCGTGGTGTCCACTACGATTGTCACTGCCATCGATCTGTGTTTCTCCCTATTAGGGAACGATTAGCGGCCTGAGACGCGGCTGGGGTTTGAGCAGGTGGAGCTGGAGGCTTTAGCAGGGCTAGCTGCCTCCCTGGTGCCTGCCTTCCTGCTTGTTGGTCCTGTAATAGGGATTTTCAGATCAATAAGTGCACTGACTGCTGTGGAGGGGGAAAGCAGGTCATTTTAACAGTGGTCTGGGGAAGGGGGAGGCAGAGGAGTATGTGGGGGAGGTAAGGGCCAACCGTCCAGGAAATTTACGACAGGCTGCAGACACCAGAGATTAAAACCAATGTTAAACCTAGGTCTGCATGCCTAAATAAGACTTGCACCCCACCCTCATTCCCTCTATCCCCCTCTCCCTTCGTCTACCCATGTCCCTGCCTAGCATCTGTCTATAGTGGTTAGCTAAATGGAAAACAAAGGTTCTATTTTCTTAATAGTTATTTTTTTTATATATATGTTTTGCATGAGAAACCCCTCTTGTTTTTTACTATGGCTCATGTCACTTCTAATGGATTGGGTTTATATGACGCTAGCGGCTGATATCAAAGCCTTTTGTCAGAACTGCTCCTAACAGATCAGATGTTCGCCCTCTTACTCAATGTCTGGCTTGTGTCAACTGGCCACAAACCTCACAAAATGTACCGCCCCCTCCCCTCTATCCCACCACCCTCCCACTGTCCACACTGAGGCAGTGAACTCTCCAAGCCCCCCTATGTGACATGGCCTCATTATGGCAACTCCTCATTGGCCACTGCTAAGGGCAGTGGTTTTTATTCAATCCATCTGGACGTGTGAGCTAGTTAGCCATGCAGAGCGCAGGGGCCAGGCCTCTATGGCCGTCCTCTGGGCCTATTCATGCTCTGTTTGTTGTCAGTGTCACAGGGCGGCCAGGGAGCCAGGCAGGCACAGGCAGCTATGTACTATAAGCAGGCAGAGGCTCTCTGCTCTCTGTAGTCCTGAGGCCCTATCCAAAAACAACCCCTAGCCCTACATCCTACACTTGGATTTGAAAGTATTGGATTGGTAGCTACCATATCCAATATGGCAAACATTCCTCCTAACCTAGGTCAAGCTACCGCCATATTGCTTATACCTAACTATCTAATATTTTCAGATCTACATGAAGTACTTTCAGGGTAGGAGCTAGGGTTGTTTGTCTCTGGATGGGGCCTGAGCTTATAGAGTAAAGGTAAAAAAACAGATCCTCTCTCCCTGGTCTGCAATCCAGAGACTCCCACACTGCAGACATACCTGAGGAGGCAAGGGTGGACCTCCATACACACACACACACAACCCAGAATCCCGCGAGCGGGTTAGACACAGCTGTGTATTGAAGCTCAGCTGTCGGCAGTGAGGTTTTCACTTATTTCTTTAATGATCTATTTGATCAAGGGCACACGTTCAGATAATGTTATTTTCAACAGGTCAGGTTGTCATTTGAAAACAGGGATACTCATGA
This sequence comes from Coregonus clupeaformis, assembly GCF_020615455.1. Classification (NCBI taxonomy): domain Eukaryota; kingdom Metazoa; phylum Chordata; class Actinopteri; order Salmoniformes; family Salmonidae; genus Coregonus; species Coregonus clupeaformis. Next base: position 48,293,918 of record NC_059210.1, on the reverse strand, counting down.
CTTTGATATATAAATAGAGTATACATTGTTTTATATTCACTTAACACAAAGCAATTTCTACTAAACAATATTGTTTTGTATTCGCTTCATTAAAGATGTCATAGTTGTGAATGTCAACTCAGTGTAAATAGCCTCCACAAAAATCAACTCAACAAAACAGCACAGAGTAACAACTGGGCCTCAGTTGCCAGATCCCAGGGGACTATCCAGCCTGGCTCGCTTTAGAGAGGTGGCCATGTCCACATCGTGGGCCAGTGGACGGACATAACTGGCATTCCTTCGTGGCTGCACAGTACATGGCACTTCCTGTCCGTGTGCGTAAGTGAGTGACTTCATTATAAAGCTGTGTGCATACTAGGGGGAGAGGAGAGTCACTCAGTCACAGTTGACTGGTTGCAGGCCATGGCAGGGGTATTGAGGGGCTGGAGAACACGGACTGGGGGCTGGAGGGAGAGGGGACTGGGGTACGTCAAGGGGCTCGGACTGTGGGGTAGGAGAGCACATGCTGGGGTACCAGAGGGAGAGAGGACTAGAGGAAATCAAGGGGCTTAGACTGGGGTGCTGGAGGGAGATGGGACCTGGGGGGATGGAGGCCAGGGAATGGAGGCACAGATCAAGGTTGGGGAGCTAGAGAGGTGCAAGGGTATTAGGGGATTGGTGGGCTAGAGGAGGGTAGAGATTGGGACTGGGCAGCACGGCCAAGGCTGGGGGACAAGGTAATTGAGGGGCAGTAAGTGGGGGGGGGGCGGAGAGCAGGAGCTGGGATGGCACAGGCTGGCACGGGGAATGGGGGGCTAGAGGAAGGGAATGGTGAGGACTGTGTGGTGTGCCAGCCAGGCAGGCGAGCTGGCATTTTGCCTGGTTCACTCAGAGCAGGGTCATTGTCCTGGGGGTTACCCTGTTAAACCCTCCATGCAGAGACAGAGGTAGGAAGGCATGCAGGAAGGTGGAGAGGCAGCTAGGCCTATTGAATTTCCTAATAAATGAATTTAAATTCAAAACACATACGGTTGCATATAATTATAGAGTTTTGGTTATGCTGTTTATATAATGTGATTACGTGAGTGGTAGAGGGAGAATTGTGTAAGAGGTGGACATTTGTTTATGATAATTTTTATCCCAAAGGGTTATCTGTTTTTATACGTATCTACTGTATATCCCCACAACTGCATTAATCTATAGTGGCTGGCTCTGCTTTTACATTTCTCTGTGTGATTGTGTATGTGATAGAGAGATAGAGAGAGAGAGAGCAATAGAAAGAGAGGGAGAGAGATAGGCAGATGGTGCCAGAGTGTGTGTGTACTGAATGTGCGTTAAAATATAAAAACGTATAAAAGAGGTCAGAGGAAGGCCCTCAAAATTGTCAAAGACTCCAGCCACCCTAGTCATAGACTGTTCTCTCTGCTACCGCACGGCAAGCGGTACCGGAGTGCCAAGTCTAGGTCCAAAAGACTTCTCAACAGCTTCTACCCCCAAGCCATAAGACTCCTGAACAGCTAATCATGGCTACCCGGACTATTTGCACTGCTCCCCCACCCCATCTTTTTACGCTGCTGCTACTCTGTTAATTATTTATGCATAGTCACTTTAACTATACCCACATGTACATATTACTTCAACTACCTCAACTAGCCGGTGCCCCCGCACATTGACTCTGCACCGGTACCCCCCTGTATATATAGCCTCCCTACTGTTATTTTATTTTACTTCTGCTCTTTTTTTCTCAACACTTTTTTGTTGTTGTTTTATTTTACTTTTTTTATTAAAAATAAATGCACTGTTGGTTAAGGGCTGTAAGTAAGCATTTCACTGTAATGTCTGCACCTGTTGTATTCGGCGCATGTGGCCAATAAAATTTGATTTGATTTGATTTGATTCTCTAGCAGAGCAGATTTCCCTAAGATCTGAAGGCCGTGCGGCTCGACACAGTTGCATGGTGGAGTTGAGTGGAGTGGGGGAATTGGTTTGTGCAGGGCTCTGTCAGAGTAAATCATTCACTGAGGAACACTCATACAGATCTCCAGCTGTTGTCCATCCTTTCAGTGCCTGGCCTGCCTGCTGCACTCAGCAATTATGGAAAAGATTACATCCGCCCTGTAATCTTCCATCACACTGGTCTGCTGCTCTCATTGTACCCCAGCATCTCCTTATCCAATCATGGCTGAAACAACTAGTCTATATCCTCCCACCATTTAATACCAGAGCATTCTTTCATTCAATCATCCTGGACCAGGTATCTCTTGAAAAAGAGATTGTGTCTAACACAGGAGGTTGGTGGCATCTTAATTGGGGAGGACGGGCTCGTGGTAATGGCTGGAGTGGAATTGGTGGAATGGTATCAAATACATCAAACACATAATTTGACGCCATTCCATTTGCTCCATTCCAGCCATTATTATGAGCCATCCTCCACTCAGCAGCCTCCACTGGTATCTAATGAGAATAACTTCCTTAGGAAATATGCAGTCAAGATGGACTGATTTTTGTGGTGATATGTATCATGGAAAATGTGTAAACCGCTATTTTCTCACATGTCATATAACATGGGACATATCCTGTTTTTAAATCCAATGTTTTCTTGTGTTTTTAATGTACAGTACCAGTCAAAAGTTTGGACACACCTACTCATTCCAGGGTTTTTCTTTATTTTTACTATTTTCTACATTGTAGAATAATAGTGAAGACATCAAAACTATGAAATAACACATATGGAATCATGTAGTAACCAAAACATTTTATATTTGAGATTCTTCAAAGTGGCCACCATTTGCCTTGATGACAGTTTTGCACACTCTTGGCATTCTCTCAACCAGCTTTATGAGGTAGTCACCTGGAAGGCATTTCAATTAACAGGTGTGCCTTGTTAAAAGTTAATTTGTGGAATTTCTTTCCTTCTTAATGCATTTGAGCCAATCAGTTGTTTTGTGACAAGGTAGGTTTGGTATACAGAAGATAGCCCTATTTGGTAAAATACCAAGTCCATATTATGGCAAGAACAGCTCAAATAAGCAAAGAGAAATTACTTTAAGACATGAAGGTCTGTCAATGCAGAACATTTCAAGAACTTTGAAAGTTTCTTAAAGTGCAGTCGCAAAAACCATCAAGCACTATGATGAAACTGGCTCTCATGAGGACCGCCACAGGAAAGGAAGACCCAGAGTTACCTCTGCTGCAGAGGATAAGCTCATTAGAGTTACCAACCTCAGAAATCAGCAATTAACTGCACCTCAGATTGCAACCCAAATAAATGCTTCACAGAGTTCAAGTAACAGACACATCTCAACATCAACTGTTCAGAGGGGACTGTGTGAATCAGGCTTTCATGGTCGAATTGCTGCAAAGAATCCACTACTAAAGGACACCAATAAGAAGAAAAGACCTGCTTGGGCCAAGAAACATGAGCAATGGACATTAGACCGGTGGAAATGTGTCCTTTGGTCTGGAGTCCAAATCGGAGATTTTTGGTTCAAACTACCGTGGCTTTGTGAGACGCGGTGTGGGTGAACGGATGTATTTCCCACCGTAAAGCATGGAGGAGGAGGTGTTATGGTGTGGGGGTGCTTTGCTGGTGACACTGTCTGTTATTTATTTAGATTTCAAGGCACACTTAACCAGCATGGCTACCACAGCATTCTACAGCAATATGCCATCCCATCTGGTTTGGGCTTAGTGGGACTATCATTTGTTTTTAAACAGGACAATGGCCCACACACCTCCAGGCTGTGTAAGGGCTATTTTACCAAGAAGGAGAGTGATGGAGAGCTGCATAAGATGACCTGGCCTCCACAATCCCCCAACCTCAACCCAATTGAGATTGTTTGGGATGATTCGGACCGCAGAGTGAAGGAAAAGCAGCCAACAAGTGCTCAGCATATTTGGGAACTCCTTCAAGACTGTTGGAAAAGCATTCCAGGTGAAGCTGGTTGAGAGAATGCCAAGAGTGTGCAAAGCTGTCATCAAGGCAAAGGGTGGCTATTTGAAGAATCTCAAATCTCAAATATATTTTGATTTGTTTAACACTTTTTTGTTTATTACATGATTCCATATGTGTTATTTCATAGTTTGATGTCGTCACTATTATTCTACAATGTAGAAAATAGTAAAAATAAAGAGAAACCGTTGAATTTGTAGGTGTGTCCAAACTTTTGACTGATAGTGTATATTCTCATATGTGTGTTCTGCTGTAGCCAACATTGATTTATTTTATGTGAAGTTATATTCCGATATTGTGATATTTGTTCTATTGCTACATTGATGTAATGAAATTCGGGTCTTGTAAGCCCCACAGCTGAATATGTGTGCATACGCATATGACGGGTGTTCTGCAGTGTCGTCAAAAAATGTTGGTGTACATTGATGTCTAGAAAATTAGGCTATAAGTAATTCGGACTTGTGTAAGCTCCGCAGCTATACTAAAGTGTGTGGGCATAATGCAGTGACGTCTAAAATGCATTTAATTAATCAGCACCTTGGAGAGTGCTGTCCGTTTCACCAGCATAGATAGTAGGCTACTTGGCTGTTTACTCTGTCTGTTGCGCTGCTACGTTGTGTTTGATACTTTTTTTCTCAATGTGTTCCGGTACCTCAGAGCCCCCCGATAATCCCCCCTTCTCGTGCTCACTATGTGTTCCGGGCCTCCCGATTTACAAATTAAGCACTGGGTGTTACACATTATTCAAATAATAGTCAATACATTATGTGGCTTTAATTGGACAGGTAGCTTGGATATATCTGAAGGTTATCTTTACTTTATGTGCTGGTTGTAGCCTTCTCTCTCTTTCTCTATCTCTCTCTATCTGTCTCTAACAGCTAGCAAATTAACACTGGTGCCAATAGCTGGGTGGCAATAAAAAATACAAATATAGAACAAAACACACATCACGACAAGAGAGACACCACAACACTACATAAAGAGAGACCTAAGACAACAACATAGCATGGCAGCAACACATGACAACACAGCATGGTAGCAACACCACATGACAACAACATGGTAGCAACACAACATGGCAGCAGCACAACATGGTAGCAGCACAAAACATGGTACAAACATTATTGGGCATAGACAACAGCACAAAGGCAAGAAGGTAGAGATAACAATACATCACGCGAAGCAGCCACAACTGTCAGTAAGGGTGTCTATAATCTTCTGGGTGAAGCTTGTTGAAGCCTCGGTGCAGCCTCTACCAAGCACACTGAGTTTGGGTCATTAGCATAAGGCTTAATCTCTATGTAATTGTGAATTAGTATGCTTATGGAAATGACTATTTTTCCGAGGGGGGAGAATAACTGATCACATTCATAGAGATAATCTATCATTTGGCTTTTGAATGAGGCTCCTTCAGACCCACCTGGGCTGTGCTTAATGAAGATATTTCTATGCTAATGCAGTGCAGTGTGAGTTTAGGATTTGCATGGTGCAAGGCAAGTGATGCAGCATTCTAGATGTTGGCCGGTCTGAATGAGCTGGACGGACATATGGTTCCGCTTGCGTAACACCGGGGAGGCTGTGACCTTTCTAAATACAGCAGGCAGCGCATCTGCAGCCACAACTCCACACACTATGAACCTGTACTCTCCTTATGCCTGACGCTTTTGAAATACATAAACACAACCACGCCATCCACAATAAGACCATGGATGTGGATGGCGCTCAGAGGCAAGGAAAATAAATAGCCATCGTTCATGCCAGCGACATTTGAGTATGACTGGCGGAACTCGTGGTTATGTGTGCCCTGACTGTGACATCAGAGCTTTGTCCACATCACCGCTGAGTACTGAGAGAATCGATAAAGAGAAGGGCAAGGGGATATGTGGCACTTGATGACAAAATACCAGCACATCGCTGATTCAGCACTTTCCCTCTCCTCCCTTCATAGCTCCATGGCCTTTCTGAATGTTAGTGTTGGCTCACGGCTTTTAGCATATTAGAGGCGTGTGTGTCGTTACTATTTTTCAGTCACTTTGAATGATGGCCTGTGCTTGGTAATTTGGTAATTTCCATGTAAATCGGGCTTTGTGCCGTACTAGGCTGTTGTAGCCTACACATGCTCCGGCTCGCCCGGGCCAGTGATGGCGCGGTGTTACATTGAAATGATTAAAGCTCTGCTTAACTGATGAGTCAGTCAGTCAGTCAGTCAGGTTGAGATCCAATACCGTTTGGAAGGGAACCATGGGTATCAGCTTATTATAGACAGACAGGAGTGAAGCATTATGGGCTGAGTCTGTTTCAGTATCAGTGCCTTACAGCAAGCGGGGACATGCCATCGTTTTAAATGTTTAGTTTTTTAAATGTCTTCTTTATTTATTCAGCGTAAACCCATTGAGACCAGGGTCTCATTCTCAAGGGTGCCCTGGTCACAGCAACAGAACATAGTGAAGAAGACGTAGATACATAAGGAGAAATTGACACAAAGGGAAAGAGCAAACCATAAAACATAAAGGTGAGGGGAATAGTGTTGTATATTTTAAGATTATACTTCCACATATCTATAACATCCTTTCCACCTCTACAACAGGACAAACATGTATATAGCTCTGACACTAGCCAATTGTATGTAAAGCCTCAACATCAGGTTTCTCTCTGCATGCATTCCAAACCTTGCACACCTGCAATAAACTCTGATCCCTGACTCTGAATCACCTCAAATCACAAGTCTGACATCCAGGCTGAGGTCTCCCACACCCTGAGCCACAGGAATCACTGTTTGAGACAATTACAGGGCTCAGCTCTCGGTCCTATCTGCCTACTCAGAACACTTCACATCCGAACACCCTCACATTACCCAAACACAAGAGAGGGGCAAATATGGACGTTTTTCTGTGGAGAGACACTTTTGTAGCACGTGTAAATCGGGGGGAAAAAAGTGTAGGTTTTTTCCTCTTGACTAAATTGAATACTCAGAAGGTCCAAATAGAGGCACAGGGACAGGGACAGGGAGTGTCACCCAGAGAATTACAGCAGGGCAGCCATTACAGCAAACAAACAATGCAGGCGTGTTGGCTCGCAGACAATAAATATAAGTGGTGTTCTTTTGTGTTTCATGGGAAGCTCTGTCTCCATCTCGCCCTCTAATTTTCTGTCTCTCTCTCTCTCTCTCTCCCCCTCTTTATCTTCTCTTTCTCACTGTCTCTCTCTCCCTCCCGTCTCCTCTTTACTCTCTCATTCTCTCTCTCGTTCTCTCACTCTCACTCACTATCCCCCTTCTCCCCTCTCCCCTCTCCCCCCTACCTGTCTCTCTCTCTCTCTCTCTCTCTCTCTCTCTTTCTCTCTCTCTCTCTCTCTCTCTCTCTCGCTGTCTCTCGCTGTCTCTCTCTCTCTCTCTCTCTCTCTCTCTCTCTCTCTCTCTCTCTCTCTCTCTCTCTCTCTCTCTCTCTCTCTCTCTCTTGCTCTCACTCTCTCTCTTGCTCTCTCTATCTCTCATCATTCTAATTTCCCAGGCTCGTTTGGCCTGTGGAAAAATTGCCAGTGAGAAATCCTCCGTGGAGTCATTGATTGGGGGGACTAATCATGCAGGCTGGCTACAAAGACACCTTCCTACAAAATCAATGCCACTGAAAATGAATCTAAATCTGTCTCACCACTTACTCTTTCTCTCACAACGTGCGCGGTGGTCCTGGCACTCTCTACTAGCGGGATGAATTCCCTCCATTTGACCTCATTTGGTTTCATATAATTTTGTACATAATTTTGTACACAGTGCCTCAGATCCAGGGAAGACATTCCTAAACTTCAGAGGCATCCTGACAGTGAGGAGACGGATCTATGACTCACTGAGGACGGGGAGGGAGAAGGGGGGAGGAGGGGATGATGAGTGAAGGAAGGAGGGAGGGAAGGTGATAAGGGCCACTTCAAAGTCAAGCAAGCCTCTTGTTTTTTTCCTTTCATTATCTCTCTGTTTCTCTCTCTATGTTCCTCTCTCTCTCTCTCTCTCTCTCTCTCTCTCTCTCTCTCTCTCTCTCTCTCTCTCTCTCTCTCTCTCTCTCTCTCTTTCTTTTAGTCTGTGTGTCTGATAGCTGGAGTGTTCACACACATGCTCTTCTTCTCTCTGGTCTCAGCAGGTTTCAGTGTGGTACGGCCAGGCACCAAATCATGGGGAAAACATGTCCTACTGAAATTGGTTTGTTACTCAGACGAATGCTTGTGACAGAGCTTAGCAGTTATCTCAAATGGGGACTTAGCTTTTTCGAATGACAGAAGAGGTGACATTTCACCGATTGCCTTTCTAGCGTCTTATATTCCACCTGCAAAGGTATTCAACCTGCTCTTAGACAACCGTCTTCTCCAATGATATTTGAATTTGTTTTGCGTGACTTTGCCTGCCATGTTATAGGACATCCACGCCCATTATATGTGCCATGGTTGGTGAATAGGGAGTGTTATTTTGCAGGGCCCTATGGTGCAAAGTTGATGGACGTGCAGACTGGTGTCATTCCTCTGAGCCGCTTGTGTAATAAACCCTGTTCTGCTCTTGTAACATTTGTGCTGATTGATTACAAACAAAGAGCGTTTAACATGCAGTGGTTGCTTGCCCGACCGTTAAGACTGCGACACAGCTTCAGAGAGAAGAGAGAGAGAGAAAGGAAAGAGAGAGAGAGAGAGAGAGAGAGAGAGAGAGAGAGAGAGAGAGAGAGAGAGAGAGAGAGAGAGAGAGAGAGAGAGAGAGAGAGAGAGAGAGAGAGAGAGAGAGAGAGAGAGAGAGAGATAATCCCCACAATCTTCTTATCTACACTGTGCATTTTGTTAAATCAAAAGAGCTTTTGTAATCAGGCTATTGTCCACTCACATAAGAAGATAGGCAGTCCAAGTCAAGGTGCCATGCTGCCTTCCGTTACATCCTCATCCCTACAGTATCTGTTCCTATCTGGTGGTAGGGCTCTTAACACATTAACTACTACAATGTCTTTGTCCATGTGAGAGGAGAAATTAATTAAATTAAACATGTGTTGCTGTGCCATCGCTTACACGTCAAACTTCTTCACTTTTTCTCTCTCTTCCTCTCTCTTTATCAACACCCGCTTAGACTTCCCTTTCCTCCTTCTGTTCCCAGCTCTTGTTGTCATTAAAGTGGAAGGGGACAAGCTGATGTAAGATGGCTGTTATTCTCACTAGCTGGGGCTCCAAAAGGCACAGCTCCCTCCTCCCCCCTCCCCTCCCATCCCTACTCTGTTTGTTCATTCCTCTCTCTCACACAGTCACTCCTCTCTCTCTCTCTCAAAGCGCCAGTCTGGCCTGCCAGCCCTGAGACCAGGCAGGCATTTGCTGTGTTTGAGTTGGACTGAGAACCCCCTAACCCTGCTTTGGTTTGTAAACCCACTCCTTCCAACTTTAGTTAACCCCTTCCCAAGTTTTGCTATTTGTGACCCTAACTATAGTTAAGCATATCCCTGAGTTTCTGAACCAAACTGTCATGATTTAGTTTGTAAACCAACCCCAACCTCACCTCTTCCTGTACCCTCTCTGCTTACTTGTGAACCTAACCTGTCCTTCCTTCTCCCCCACAGCTTTATATGTCTCTTATTCTCTCTTTCCACCTGTCTTGCTCTATTTCTTTCCCGCTCTCTCTCTCCTGTGGCGAGCCCCAGCAACCTACCTACTCCTCTGTGTTGGAGAAGAGCACACTCATGGACTGTGTGTGTGTGTGTGGTGACAGAGACAAGGATATAACTAGAGCAGCCCCACAGATCATTGTGCCAGGCAGAATGTGACATTGCTGTGCAAAGTGTTGGGTGCCTCTAAACTCCTCTCCATTCCTCAACCCTCATCTCTCTCTCTCTCTCTCTCTCTCTCTCTCTCTCTCTCTCTCTCTCTCTCTCTCTCTCTCTCTCTCTCTCTCTCTCTCTCTCTCTCTCTCTCTCTCTCTCTCTCTCTCACACACACACACACACACCCTCTCACATCTGCTGCCATATGTTGGGTGTTGAGTGCTCCTTACTATTTCCACATACAGTACACACAAACACACACACACCAAGTCTGCTGTGCTCAGTTTGCAATGCATATGTTACTTCCATCCATTTCAAACAGTGTAATGAAACTTTTAAAAGTGTCACAAGACCTTTCTCCTGCCATTTAAACAATAGCAGTCTCATAACAAAACAAGACCTATACTTCTATATGATTACACCATTGTTGATGTTATAAGCAGTTCAGTGTTACTCTAACATTGTGCTGAGGTCTTAGTAAAATAATAGCGTGCATGGGAGATTTACTCTACTGTATAAACCGAGATTGGTTTGACCGCTGCCTGGCCATACAGTCTTAGGCAGGGTAGTCCAATCAGTGCTCAGCTACAGTAAATGAAAGGAAAAGGGCAAAGTCATGAGGGGCAGAGATGCTCTGCAGGTAATTCCCAACCTAGAGGCCATTACTAAGCTAACATGCCATGCACTGATTAAGATATTCATTTCCCACCTCTCAGAGATGCCATTACAAAGTCATCATCATCTCTCTCTCTCTCTCTCTCTCTCTCTCACTCACACACACACACACACACACACACACACACACACACACACACACACACACACACACACACACACACACACACACACACACACACACACACACACACACACACACAGGGGATGCAAATCCACACACAGTCCTTTAGCAAGCTTAAGCAGAATGACTTCCAACCCATTTTACTAGTGCATTCATTTACATGGTTATTTATTTATATTTAATCTCATAATCTGCTTTTGCCTTGAGTAGATTTGTCTTCTTCCGAAGATGCCCGACATACAGCTAGAGAACACACACATACACACACACAAACACTCTCTCACACACACACACATTCATATGTGAACTGTCAGCCGAATCAATACGGGGCTTAACTTTCATTACATTTACATTTTTACGATGATTCTTCAGTTCTCCCTCCTCCCCCTGTTCCTATCCTTTCTTTCACCACTCTCTCCTCTCTTCCCTCTTTCTCTGTGACATGTATTCTTCCCAGGTCTGTTTGCTGACTGTGCTCTGTGCTCCCCCTACGGCAGCTCAATAATTGTTTTAGAAGTTTATATTGGAACACTGACACAGGGAGACAGAGAGAGAGCTGGAGAGAGAGAGGAAGAGAGAGGGAGAGAGAGGGAGAGAGAGAGATCAAGAGAGGGACAACATGGAATCTTCCTCCTTTCACTCACTCTTTCTTTTTCCACTCACCGCTTATTCTTTTTCTCTCTACCCCCTATTCTCTCGTCATGTTTCCTTTCTCCTTCACTCACCCTCCCCTTCCCTTCTCACTCTTTCTCTCTCTCCCCATCAGTCACATACCTCTATCCTCGCCTCTCTTCTGTTGGGTTTGCCTCAGGCTGTGTTGTGTTGTTTGAGGGGACATTATGTCATTCTCTTTCACCGTCAAATATATAATTACCTGAATAATTGAACCAAATGCTAGCAACCCCCCTCCACCCCTCCGAACCCCCTGCTTCTCTTATAGAGAACAGAACAGCTTTTTGATGCTGCTGACCTCTGATTGACAGTTGTTAAGAGAAGCTTTTCTGAGCTTCACACCAACCTGAACAGAGTGCTGAAATAGGGCCCGGTCTGAAGGTTAGATACAGTATGAAAAGAGAAGGACAAGAGGAGGGAGGAAAGGAGGCTGGAAAGTCTGGCCTGGGAGCCCCCCAGGGCCACAACAAAACCAGGATGGCATACGGCAGGGTAGTGGGCACACAGAGGGCAATTTTGGGCCCTGCACCCACGGTTAGGACCCTAGTGAGAGGGGGAAAATTGGGTGTTATTGTAAGGAGGAGTCCATGGATCTGTTCTGTGTCCTCTGCTATGATGTCATCACTGTGAGCGTTCCAGATGTGGTGTAACAACGTGAGAATAGAACAAACAGTCTGCTAATTGTGTGCTAATTGTGCGCTGTGAGTGGAGGCATTCACAGCACAGGCTCAGTGGAGAAGGGAGAGTAAGTAAGCATGAGGGATGACTAGAGCTCAGGGAAGGAACAGGCAGAGACTTGCCCGCCTCAGATGAACCACTGATACACTATAACAGCGGATGCCTCCAGCGTTGTACACTATGCCAAGACATGACAGTCTCAGACAAATCCCCACTGTGTTTGGGTTAGGACTTTTATACCCTGCTTTTCCTGGCAGTCACAGTGTTTCTGTCTCTATTCTGCTGATCTTAACAGGATTAAAGTTGTGTTAGGACAGACTTGTGCTTGACAACGTAGGCGACAGTATTTTCTTACTTAGAGCTACTCCTCTTTGCTCTCTGTGGAGCATAAGGCCTTAACAAGCCCAGAGGCTACAGTAAACTAACTGTAACTTCACATTTCTTTTGGGAAGTATTCTGTTAAAAAGTGGTCAACATCATCTATCAAGGACAATATCTGTTTGAACCTTGCTAACCTACGGTTCTGTTCAAATAAGTGTTTTGAAGTTAAGCGGATTGGCATCGTAACTTGACAGTATCTCTTGAGATCGAGCACAAACGGAAATCTAAGACAAGCAGATATTAGAGGGCAAAACAAATGTCATAATATTAGCTGAGTGGGTTGTTTGGCTCTAAATAACTCTCTCTTGTTTCCCCAGATAGATAGATAGAGGCCAGTTCTGCAGCAGTGAGCAAAAGCAGGCCAGCGCCGACCCGGCTGGAAACCGGTGGATGCACATCGCTGCCCTCGGATTGGTGGTGGAAGACCGTTACCGTGGGGACGGCTTGTGTGCAGGGGGCTGATAAGAGGTAGTCGTTTGAATCCAGCAGGATGGAACGAGGCCGCGGGACAGGACTGCATTCGCCAGGGCTCTGACGGTGCGTCACCGATGTATCTGATTATTTACGTGTCTGTCTGTCTGACGTGGCACTGGATCTGAACCATAGACAAATCGACCGCTAGCATCTCATTTGCAGCTCAGCGGAGCTCAGCTGGAGCCAAGAGCATGAGAGATGGAACAGAAGAGAAACATATTGTGCTCTGACGTCATTGGAAAACAGGGCACACTTTCAACCTTTGGATGACTGGTTTGTTTTCAACCCTTTTGAGCAGAGAAAACATCAAATATTGGCCTTAGTGGACAAATGAGTCTGTGTTTGTTCCCTGTCTTGATGGCTGTTCTGAGCTGGGACCAGGAGACCAGTTCATTAGCTTTGATAGGTAAAGTGATTGATATAAAGAAGCTTTGATAAGGCTGATGACAGTGGTGATGTTTACCAGCTTACATCTCCTTTTCAGTTTCTGTTTCCAGACAGCTAGCTGGGTGTCAGGCTTTGACAGCATCGGGGAAATGCTTTTCATCTGAGCCACAGAGTGACAGGAGCTATTATCTATATTATTGTACTGTAGGTACTCAATGAATCACCGTGAATTAATATACGGTTTCGTTCCAACAGTTATTTGATTGTATCAATCGTCTCGTCAATCAAATAGATGCCAGTGTCAACCCATTCACTGTAGCGTATTGTTTTACTGTACCATACATACTCTCAAAATCTAAATGTTTTAGACAGATAAACAGAGGATTTAGTGATTTGGGGTGTTTTCTTTATTATTTTGGGGGCTGAGAATCTTTAAATGTTTTATATGTATAGGAGAAGATGATTGCGCTCCATCATGTTGTGTCTTAGTCAGTAGGTTCAAACCTGCAACTTCTTGCCAAGAAGCTCTCTCTCACACCAATTCACTGTGGCTCCTAGCCTTCCCATTTGCTACAGATGTCGGATCTTAATATTAACTATTTCGCCGCAGGAGGAAAATAATCCTACAGCAGGAGGATTTGAATAAATATTTAAAATGTATGATCGCCACCATGGGACAGCTGGAAGCGGTGTTTGTAGGCTATACAATGCAGTATCGTACCTAGGGGCTATGGTTTGGGGAAGGCTCTGCAAACCAACCGAACTCATATCATAAAGTTTCATCAAGTATTCTCAGGCTTGCTAGAGGATTGTGAACTGACATAGCGCTGTGGTCTGAGCAGCATGGCTTCGGCTCTGAGCATCACATGTTTGCGCCCAGTACTGGGCAATCATTTTGACACTTTGTATAAATGGAAGCTAATGTTGGTGTAGCATACTGTTATTATTTAACCAATCCAAAGGCTGCTACCTATCTGCCTCCAAAGGCACCTACCTTAGTATGCAGCACTTTTTCAGTAGGTTATTGCCATTTGGGATGGGATTCGAAGGCAGCATCACGTGATAACGCATTCACATTCCACTGAGCGAGAGACGTTTGTAGCCACATTGTAGCCACTTTAGCAGCGTGAGCAACTAGGGCTAGCAATTCAGTGAACAACTATCCCAAAATGGAAATATCTGACACGAATAACAAGTAAACAAGTAACAGAATCGATCTCCTCAGTACCTGTTAATGAAGTTGACACCGACCAGAATAATTATCCTACGGTATAGGGTCCTCCTTTTGCATATTGCTTGGTCTGCTGCTCCATCGGTGGACATGACAGGTAAGATTGCATGCATGATATCATATAGGCTACGATTGTTTTTATAGCTAAATAAGCTGACTGTTTTTACTGACTGTTTAAGAATGATTCATAGCCAGAATAGCAACCTGGAATCAGGGGTAGACGTAACATAGTAAATGTAAATCCGGCACACTCCAATCTGTATGATATGTTACGTTTCATATGGTATTTGTGTATGTCCATCATCCATTTCGTATGATACGTTACGAATTACAATCCACATGATATTTTGCGAATTGCAATTCGTACAATATGTTACAAATTGCAATTTGTACGATATGTAACGAATTTGCTAAACTTACGATATGTTACAAATTCCAATTCGTTGTGGCTAACGTTAGCTAGGTGGTGAATGTTAGCAAAGCTAGGGGTTAAGGTTAGGAGTTAGGTTAAAGGGTTAAGGTTAGGGTTAGGGTTAACTAACATGCTAAGTAGTTGCAAAGTAGCTAAGAAGTAGTAAGTATTTGCAAAGTTGCTAAAATTGTCCATGATGAGATTTGAACGTGCAACCTTTGGGTTGCTAGACCTTTACGTTATACGCCTACCAACTTTCGTTTTTGCCTTAAGTAACCTTCTGTCTTATGTAACCATACCAAACGTAACATATGATACTAATGTCTGTGTTCCGGATTTAAATTTACCATGTTATGTCTAGTCTATAAGACCAGGCTGAGAATAGTGGAGTTTCACTGTGAAGCTAATATGCATTACAGCTGCTGTTTTTTTTCCTAATGAGTAGGCTTGCATTGTGATTAATTCATACAACTATCACACCCATGCATATTATTAAATGGCACAGGTGTTCAAGAAAACATGGTTTTATATATTTGTTGAACACTAATATTGAACGGTGATATGGACTCTATCTAGATTAGAAGGCCTAGGCTAATCCATCCTAATGTAAGCTAAATGCATTGCTGACCACTGCGCCCGAGTGGCGCAGTGGTCTAAGGCACTGCATTGCAGTGCTAGCTGTGCCACTAGAGATCCTGGTTCGAATCCAGACTCTGTCGTAGCCGGCTGCGACCGGGAGACCCATGGGGCGGCGCACAATTGGTCTAGCGTCGTCCAGGGTAGGGGAGGGAATGGCCGGCAGGGATGTAGCTCAGTTGGTAGAGCATGGCGTTTGCAACGCCAGGGTTGTGGTTTCGATTCCCACGGGGGGCCAGTATGAAAAAAATGAAAAATATATATAAGTAAAAAAAAGAATAATAAAAAAAGAATAATGTGTGCACTCACTAACTGTAAGTCGCTCTGGATAAGAGTGTCTGCTAAATGACTAAATGTATAAAGGATAACATGTCCAATATAATTCTATAAATGCATATCAAACAAGAATATATATACAATCAAATGAATACAGCTTTGTAATATTGTTGATGCCTTTCTCTCTCCTTGCAGGGGATTAGACAGATGAACTGCAGTCACCAGATGACCAAGCCTCAAAACCAGAAACGTGGAGACATCACCACTTTTAATTTGGAATAAATGTTAAAATTTTTATTGGTTTTCCTTTGTCTGTGCGTGAGTCCTTAAAAAACACAGTAAATTGTACAAAATAAGTAATTCCCAAGTGAGGGACATCAATGAGATTAACCTCCAACATTCATAAACTTGTTCATTACATGAGGGCAAATTTAGTCAAGCCACATATATTTTTTATACACAGGACAGGAGTTTACAGATTTTGGTTCCAGCCCTTCACTAACACCTAATTCAACTAATTATAGTCTAAATTACTTACACACAGTGTAATCCCCTGGGACAGAAATTATTTCTGCATTTTAGAATGAGCTTCATAAATTAGAATGTCCTGACAAATCTGCATGATAACATTGTTATCCTGGGATATCATGATTATCCTGGTGGATTTATTTATGTTATCCACAAGTGTCTGGTATGGTCATTTCTTATCAAGATCTGGGGTAAAATAACCCTGGAATGTCCATATTGGAAAAATGTAACTACATCAAGTCAATCGGGGGATTGAGTTATTTGTGCCAGAACGGCGTGGGCCAGAATCAAACCCACGCTGACACAGTAGGCCTATATGTGCCTCGCATCAAGGGCTTTTGTGTGGGATGAATAGAGTCGCAAGTAGGAGGTATTTTATTTTCAAAAGAGAGCACTCTTAGCATTGCTCATTGTGTTTCTATAGCCTGTGCTGTGAGGGACGAAAGTATAGCTGAGGAGAGTGGAGAGCGCTGGAGATGGAAAGAGTGAGATAAATAGATAGATAAACAGAGAGTATGTGTGCAGAGTTCTCACAATTTCTCCCTGTACATCAAAGCAGGACAGCAAGTAATGAACTATAGGCCATAAGTATGTACAGTATTTTGATTAATTTCATTCTGACTGCATAAGAAATATACAGAGCATATTTGAATACTGAACATTATACATTAGGGGGTTTGAGTAATGTAGGAATCCGCAGAAAATTGGTTCAGAGTTTTGGATGGAGAATGCCCTAATAGAATATTCTGGGATGATTCTGAAATCTTGAGCTTTTCCTCGATCAGGACTGCAGAGGATCAAGAGCACTTGCGTCACAAGCCGATGTCCCCCTTTGGCGTTATAATCTCTCTCTCTCGTTCTCTCTTTCTGTCTCTTTCTGTCTGTCCTTCTCTTTCTCCATCTCTGTTTCCTCTACACTATTAGAAAAATGTGCTAAGTAGGACCATACAGGGTTCTTCGGTTTGTCCCCATAGGGGAACCCTTTTTTTCTATCTAGAACCCTTTACGTAGGGTTCTTCAAAGAACCCCTTGTATATGGTTATACTTTGAACCCTCTATGAAGGGTTCTACCAAGAACCATTTTATCTTTGGAGGGTTCTTCCTAGAACCCTTTTATCTTTGGAGGGTTCTCTATGCACAGTTCCACGAGCCTTACTAGCCTTTCAAATGTAATTATTTATGAGAATACATTACATATATAAGGCCTTTCTTTGAGGACCTAGTTATATCCTAACACAGGGGTGTTAGGAATCTCCTGGTTTACAGGCCACATCAGGCCTGCAAGTCACATTATTCTGGCTTGCAAAGTGATGTGTAATTCCTTTTGGAAACCTGCTTTCAGAATGACTGCCAGGGTAGGGAAGATTGAATACTGAGACTACCTCAATCATCTAAACTGGAACAACCGTCTCAGTAACGGGTGCAATAAGTCCAATTACTAACAGATTGGATTAGTTTAGGAAAAAAAATAATGTTATTTATCTTTGCATAGCATCTAAAACTGTATGTCTCCCGCTATGTATCAATATCTCTCTCCCCTCCTCTCTATATCTCTCTCCTTCTTCCATTTCTCTTTCTCATTCCCACTGTCCCCTTCTCTCTCTCCATCTCCCCCCAAACCATATTGATTCTTCTTTTTGATTTGACACAGTGTTATAACAGACACAGGGTGCACTGTGCTGGAAGAGAGCGGCCCAGGAACTGACCTGTTTTGAGATGAGAGAGAGAAAGAAACATGTATTTTGTACCTCTCAGTTCAACCAAGATGCATGAACAGGAGAACAAACTAGGTTGTACATTACAACTGCTCTTAGAGGATTATGGACATGAATGAAATGCTTCTTTATTATTAACTATCGACCTGATTTGAGAGATATTGTGACTCTGAAAGAGAGAGAGACGAAATGAGAGGGACAGACATCAAGAGAGCGAGAGAGAGTGAGAGAGAAGAAGAAGAAGAAGAAGAAGAAGAAGAAGAAGCTATAAGTGTTTGTTCTCCTGAAAGTGATGCTGTTTGGTATTCTCTGCCCAGGACAGATGTCTGATCTTTCATGCCAATACCACAACGTTACAGATGACGCAGTAGGTAAATGTTTTCTTTCTATCTTGTTCATCTCTCTGTCTGTCGGCCAAAACATCCCATTCATTCTTGGTCTTTGTGTGCTTGAATCTTTATCATAAGAAATGTCTTTACTAAACTGCAGTATAGTATTTTATAACTGTGGCTTTACTTTCATTATACAACTGTGAGTCACAAAAAGTGTGAAACATAAAAAACACTTGTTTGTTTCACATTTGCTTTTGGGCTCATTGTGTAATTATGTTGTATATTGTAATTAGAATCAAGTCAATGGCCCTGCTAATTGTCCAGAAACAGTTTAGCGTGGGCTGATGGTAATTACCTCATTGCTCCCTCTAGCTGCTTCGGGGTTTGGGTGGAACCAATGAGAGATGTAATGCATGATCCCGAAATCTGTTGATTTGTGTATGCTTGTTGACTAGAGCTGTATCTGTGAATTTTGTGAATTTGTCACTATAAAGTATTGTCATGTGTTGACCTGAAAAATAATAATTTCCACGTGAGTGGTCAGTAAAGGTAGGTATTGTTCTGTAACTTATCGCATTCCTAAGTCAACAGCCAAACCCTGCTGAGTGTCAGATGGCCACCCAACCTTATATTGATTCCAGATTCCATCTCTCTCCAAACAACGTGGTTCACTGGGTCAAGAAAAATTATGGGATAATCTGATCAGGGTTTAGTGAGTAGGTGGTCTTGTCATATTAATTAAAGCTCTTACTAACCCCTCTGCATAGTTTCACTCTTTCTGGGGGACCCCATGTTTTACCTTCTTTGAAATCAGACCTCTTTGTTTTACCATAGATGTTTATTTATTTTCCAGTGCAAATTGCTAAAGATTTGGACAATGGGTATAATTTTCTCATCTGTTTCTGTACTACATTGTTGTTGTTTTGTTATTTTGCCTCTGCTGTTTATTCTCTTACGGAGAGGCTTTTTCCAGCTGTGGTCTTTTATATGAGAACATGAAGTGCTTTTTTATTAAAGTCAATTCAATTGGTCTTTCAGCTGCTCAATTGGCAAAACATCTTCATCCTTATCCAGCGAGACCCAGACTGTGATTACAGCTTAGAGTGTAAAACTTATTTATGTTTCACCATAGAGTAGCAGGCAGCACTCACTGGCCAAACACCAAACACTGCTGCTAATGTGGCGCTAAGCTCAATAGCCTCTTAGCTCTCTCTAAGGAGAACAGTGGAAGAGTTTGTTACCTCTCCCTCTCAAGCCTACTAATCATGCTGCATTGTCTGTGTTTGCTAGCAGGCTACTCTCTCTGCCTTTGTTGTGGTTGTCAAGCCAGTTTCTCTCTCCCACCTCTGTGTGTCTCTCTCTCCGGCTGCCACTAGAACCAGGAAGTAAAGAGAGAAAGAGAGAAAAAAATACCCAGCAGCTGAGGAAAACAAGGAAGTGAATGCAGCCAGGGCCTGAGCTTCAACTGTGAAGTGAAAGAAGAGCAGGCTAGAGCACAGAGAACAGGGCAGCTGTGCTAAGGAAGTGCTAGCTAGCTAACGTCAACACTGGCTGTGCTCTCCGCGGCAGAGAGAGAAACAGAGAGTGACAAAAAGCGAATGAGACTGCAGAGCCTGCCTCACAGATATACCAGTGAGTACACATTGGAACCGAGCTTCACACGGGTAGGCCCCACAGGGGGAGAGAGAGTGTGTGTGTGTCGGTGTGTGAATGAGTCAGAGAAACGGAGATAGCAGAGTGGAGAAGAGAATTGAAGAGTAGAGGGAGTTTTATGTGCAGTGAGGCCCAGTTGGTTCTGGTTGTTTGTGTCAGAAAGGAGAGAGAATAGCCGAGCAGTGCTCAGGAGGGGTAGGCCCCCACAGAGCGAGCTAGAAAAAGAGAGATTGGAAGAGAGAGAGAGAGAGCAAAATATATACTTTTGTATGCAGCTCAGGCCCTGCTGTGTGTGTCAGGCAGGCAGCGTGGGTAGCCTCCATTCTTAAAATGCTCTCCCGTAGAGTGAAATGAAAGGGGGAGGGAGAGGAGAGAAAGACAAAAATAGTGAAGCGTTAAATGGTCAGGCCCTGATGCTGGACAGAAGGAGGAGGAGCTAGGAGAGAAAGAGAGTGTGTATGCATTTGATCATGCGTGTATGCACTCTCAGTAGTTGCGTGTGTATCTACAGTATGTGTATGTGGGGAAAGGTATGCAAACAAAGAGGGTGTGTTTGCAGACAAAAGCAGTAAACTTTGGCAGGTACAGTATCTTTGGAAGGGATGTGTTTTGTTTTCCCTCTGACAGTAGTCCCTACAACTTGTTACTCTTGCTTAGGTAAAGTAAGTACCTATTTATATACCCTGTCCTCTACTACTCATCTCTCCCACAGGGTGTCCTTCACTTACCCCCTTACTCACCCTACTCAAACCCACTTCAATGACAGACCAAGGGGAACCCTGGAGAGGAAGTGGAGGACCTGAGGAGGACGAGCTACCGCAGATGGATGGGTCATGTGATGCGTGCGAGCCTGACGAGGCCCAGCCGGCGACCCAGGTGTGTCACACCTGCAGCTTCGCCTTCTGCCCTGCCCACGCCGAGAAACACGCCTGCAGCACACGACACCAGCTGACTCCCTATGGCCAGGACGTGTTGCAGCCCCAGTCCCAACAGCTGGGCAGGGCCAGAGACACAAGGGAGGGGGCGGGGGAGGAAAGGGTACAGGGAATGAGGCCTGCGGCAGAGCCAGGGGTGGTGGAAAATGGGGCATGCGGTGCGGCTGGGTTACAAGAGAACGGGGTGTGTGGAGGAGAGAGAGACCAGGGGGAGGGGAAGGTTGATGATGAAGAAGACGATGGCGATGAAGAGGCAGTGGTGGCCCTAGAGGGGGTTAGTAAGAGGGACACAGTGACAGTGGAGAGGCTGCGCTGTAAGGAGCACGGCCAGGAGGGCACTCTCTATTGCAAGGCTGACGAGAAGGTAATCTGTGTGGTGTGTGCCGTGCAGGGGGAGCACCGCGAACATGAGATCATCACCCTGCGCGAGGCCTACGTCTTGCAGAAGGTGAGTCGCACATCCTTCACGCATACAGTGTCACGCCCTGACTCAGGGGACTCTTATATGTTGAGTCAGGGTGTGAATATTCTATGTTGTGTATATCTATGTGTATGATCTAGTATGTGTCGATCTATGTTGGCCGGTGTGGTTCCCAATCAGAGGCAGCTGTCGCTCGTTGTCTCTGATTGGGGATCATACTTAGGCAGCCTATTGGCACTAGTTGTTCCGTGTGTAGGCTTGTTCTGTGTGTAGCCCTAGGACTTCACGTTTCGTTGGTTTGTTGTTTTGTCGTGTGTTTATCAGTTAAATAAACATTGTGATGTCACGAGAGGCTGTGTCCTGGAGGGACGTTACATCCCCCTGAGGTGGCTGCAAACCCAGACAGCTATGGCTCCATCTGCTGGTATGGTCGGGAACTCCACCCCTCTATGGCCAATCTTCCCACGCAGCTGAAACAAATGAGGAGCTGATGAGCTGAAGGTTTGGGAAGTGAAGAGACACAGTCTCCAACCTGGGCTCTCTGGAGGACAAGAGTGCTGCACGTCCACTTACATGAGGAATATAAGGATTTGGAGATACTTACCTTTGGGAAATACTCACCTTTGGGATATATGCACCTGTGGAAATACGTGTGGGACATTTGGAAGGACGTTTTGCTGGGTTGGCCACTAGCTGCAACGTGGAATACAGTAAGACTGGGGAAAAGTTATTTGAGCGAGGGAGAGTTATGATTTTGGATGTGGAAGAGACATCCCTGAGCTGTTAACCCTTAAAGAGCCACCAGAGAACAGAATTGTGTTATACTTTCGTTAGTTTCCCAAGACCTTTAATAAAATCCTTGTTTTGGTTGAACCTGGTCTCCTTGCACTACTTGAGCAATCCCGCTGAAAGCTGTGTAGCCTCTCGTGACATCACAACATGTACGCATTTCATGCTGCGCCTTGGTCTGACCCATCCTTAAACGAACGTGACATACAGTGCCTTCAGAAAGTATTCTTAACCCTTGACTTATTCAACATTTTGTTGTGTTACAGCCTGAATTCAAAATGGATGTAAAAAAAAATCTACACACAATAACCCATAATGATAAAGTGAAAACATGTTTTTAGAAGTCTTTGCAAATATATTGAAAATGAAATTCAGAAATATCTCATTTACATAAGTATTCACATCCCTTTGCTATGACACACCAAATTGAGCTCAGGTGCATCCAATTTCCTTTGATCATCCTTGAGACGTCACTACAGCTTGATTGGAGTCCAGCTGTGGCCAATTACATTTTGGGGACATGATTTAGAAAGAAACACACCTGTCTATATAAGGTCCCACAGTTGACAGTACATTTCAGAACAAAAACTATACAATGAAGTCCAAGGAACTATTTGTAGATTTCCAAGATAGAATTGTTAAGAGGCATATAAATTATCTGGGGAAGGGTATAAAACCATTTCTAGAGTGTTGAAAGTTTCCAAGAGCACTGTGGAAAATATGGAACTACCCAGACTCTGCCAAGAGCTGGCCATCCGACCAAACTGAGCAACCAGGCAAGAAGGACCTTGGTCAGGGAGGTGACCAAGAACGCAATGACCACTCTGACAGAACTACAGAGTTCCTGGGCTGAGATGGGAGAACCTGCGAGAAGGATAACAGTCTCTATATCACTTCACCAATCTGGGCTTTATGGGACAGTGGCCAGACGGAAACCACTCCTGATAAAAAGGCACATGACAGCACGCTTGGAGTTTGCAAAAAGGCACGTGAAAGACTCTGAGAGCATAAGGTAAAAGAGTCTGTGCTCTGATGAGACAGAAATTGAACACTTTGGCCTGAATGCAAAGGGCTACATCTGAAGAAAACCAGGCACAGCTCATCACCCGTCTAACACCATCCCTACCATGAAGCATGGTGGTGGCAGAATCATGCTATGGAGATGTTTTTCAACGGCAGGGACTGGGAGACTGGTAGGGATAGAGGGATCAATGAATGGAGCCAAATAAAGGCAGATCTTTGATGATAACCTGCTTCAGAGTGCAAACGACTGGGGCAAAGATTTACGTTCCAACAGGACAATAACCCCAAGCATACAGCCAAAGCAATGCTGGAATGGCTTCAAAACAAGAATGTGGAAGTCCTTGAGTGGCCCAGCCAAAGCCCATACTTGAATTTCATTGAAAATCAGTGGAAAGACTTGAAGATGGCTGTTCACCGCCGCTCCCTATTTAACTTAACAGAACTTGAGAAAATCTGCAAGGAAGAATGGGAGAAAATCCCCAAATCCAGACGTGCAAAGCTGATACAGACACACCCAGGATGACTCAAAGCTGTAATCCCCACGAAAGGTGCTTTACAATGTATTGACTCAGGAGTGTGAATAGTTATGTAAATTAGATTTTTCTGTATTTCATTTTCAATAAATTAGCTAAAATTGCTAAAAACATGTTTTCACTTTGTCATCATGGGGTATTGTGTGTAGATGGGTGAGAGGGAAAGGGTATGAATACTTTCTGAAAGCACTGTATCTGTAGGCGGACTCTCAGTGAATTCACATTGAGCATGATCACTACCTGTCAACACCTGTTTATAACATATATATTACACTGTACCACTGTTTATTCAGATTCCGATGAAGAGATTAAGAGTGTTTAATAGTCACATGTACAGGGTTGCAGGTGTGATTGCAGGGTACAGTGAAAATATTAGGCTCCGCGCTCCAACATGCAGGACTAAGTGAAATAAAAGAATGAAAATGGTAATAAAAAACAACAACAATTGAAATAGAAATAGCACTATACACTGTACATCATAACTGTAGCAGTGATGAATAAATGAATGTCCATTGGGGTGGAGGCAGAGTAAAGACTGTTTAGGGGGTGTGGGGTAATGACCATAGGGGAAGCAGCATGACCATTGAGGGGGTGTGGGGACCAAGTGAAATAAAAACAATAATAATTTAAAAAAACAATAATATACATATTAACAACTCAACATTGATGAATGTAAAAGTCATTTGGGATGGTGGGGGGGAAATGTCCATAGGGGGAGCAGCGGAGGGGAAATGTCAATTTATAACGTAGATATAAACACAGTACCACATTTATAACATAGATATTAGACAGTGCCACATGTATAATATAGATATTACACAGTACCACGTTTATAACATAGATATAATCATAGTACCATATTCATAACATGGATATAAGCACAATTCCACATTTATAACACAGACATTACACAGTACCACATTTATAACACAGATATAAGCATAGTACCATGTTTATAACGTTTGATTTATTAGTATCCCCGTTAGCCAACGCCAATGGCAACAGCTATTCTTACTGGGGTCCGACACATCATGAAAAATACATTACAGACAAAAGACTACAATGTACATACATTTAAAAACATTAAGATATAGCGTGTGTGTGTGTGCATATATCAGTTACACCAGTGTTTCCCAATCCTAGTCCTCAAGTACACATTGTTTTTGTAACCCTGGACAAGCACACCTGATTCAACTTGTCAACTAATCATCAAGCCCTCAATAAACTGAATGAGGTGTGTTTGTCCAGGGCTACAACAAAAATGTGTACTGTTGGGGGTACTCGAGGACCAGGGTTGGGAAACACTGAGTTACACATACAGTTGAAGTCGGAAGTTTACATACAACTTAGCCAAATACATTTAAACTCAGTTTTTCACAATTCCTGACATTTAATCCTAGTAAAAAATCCCTGTTTTAGGTCAGTTAGGATCACCACTTTAATTTAAAAATGTGAAATGTCAGAATAATAGTAGAGAGAATTATTTATTTCAGCTTTCATTTCTTTCATCACCTTCCCAGTGGGTCAGAAGTTTACATACACTCAATTAGTATTTGGTACCATTGCCTTTAACTTGTTTAACTTGGGTCAAACGTTTCGGGTAGCCTTCCACAAGCTTCCCACAATAAGTTGGGTGAATTTTGGCCCATTCCTCCTGACAAAGCTGGTGTAACTGAGTCAGGTTTGTAGGCCTCCTTGCTCGCACACGCTTTTTCAGTTCTGCCCACACATTTTCTATAGGATTTTGGTCAGGCTTTGTGATGGTCACTCCAATACCTTGACTTTGTTGTCCTTAAGCCATTTTGGCACAACTTTGGAAGTATGCTTGGGGTCATTGTCCATTTGGAAGACTCATTTGCGACCAAGCTTTAACTTCCTGACTGATGTCTTGTGATGTTGCTTCAATATATCCACATAATTTCCCTTCCTCATGATGCCACCTATTTTGTGAAGTGCACCAGTCCCTCCTGCAGCAAAGCACCCCCACAGCATGATGCTGCCACCCCCGTGCTTCACGGTTGGGATGGTGTTCTTCGGCTTGCAAGCAACCCCCTATTTCCTCCAAACATAACGATGGTCATTATGGCCAAACAGTTCTATTTTTGTTTCATCAGACCAGAGGACATTTCTCCAAAAAGTACAATCTTTGTCCGCATGTGCAGTTGCAAAACGTAGTCTAGCTTTTTTATGGCGGTTTTGGAGCAGTGGCTTCTTCCTTGCTAAGCGGCCTTTCAGGTCATGTCGATATAGGACTCGTTTTACTGTGGATATAGATACTTTTGTACCTGTTTCCTCCAGCATCTTCACAAGGTCCTTTGCTGTTGTTCTGGAATTGATTTGCACCAAAGTACGTTCATCTCTAGGAGACAGAACGCGTCTCCTTCCTGAGCGGTATGACGGCTGCGTGTTCCCATGATATTTATACTTGCATACTATTGTTTGTACAGATGAACGTGGTACCTTCAGGTGCTTGGAAATTGCTCCCAAGGATGAACCAGACTTGTGAAGGTCTACAATTTTTTTTCTGAGGTCTTGGCTGATTTTCTTTGATTTTCCCATGATGTCAAGCAAAGAGGCACTGCGTTTGAAGGTAGGCCTTGAAATACATCCACATGTACATCTCCAATTGACTTAAATTATATCAATTAGCCTATCAGAAGCTTCTAAAGCCATGACATCATTTTCTGGAATTTTCCAAGCTGTTTATAGGCACAGTCAACTTAATGTATGTAAACTTCTGACCCAATGGAATTGTGATACAGTGAATTATAAGCGAAATATTCTGTCAGTAAACAATTGTTGGAAAAATTACTTGTGAAATGCACAAAGTAGATTTCCTAACCGACTTGCCAGAACTATAGTTTGTTAACAAGTATTTTGTCGATTGGTTGAAAAACGAGTTTTAATAACTCCAACCTAAGTGTATGTAAACTTCCGACTTCAACTGTACATGTCTGTAAATACACACAACAAGTAGGTCACATGTGGGAGAGGCGGTGTGCCGTGAGGTTTGCTTTATTTGTTTTTAAACTAGGTTTGCTGTTCACATGCGCTATATAAGATTGAAGGGAGTTCCATGCACTCATGGCTCTGTATAATACTGTACGTTTCGTTGAATTTTTTCTGGACTTGGGGACTATGAAAAGACCCCTGGTGGTATGTCTGATGGGGTAAGTGTGTGTGTCAGTGCTGTGTGTAAGTTGACTATGCAAACAATTTGGAATTTCCAACACGTTAATGTTTCTAATAAAAATAAGAAGTGACGCAGTCAGTCTTTCCTCAACTCTTAGCCAAGAGATACTGGCATGCATAGTATTAATATTAGCCCTCTGATTACAATGAAGAGCAAGCCGTGCGGCTCTGTTCTGGTCCGGCTGCAGCTTAACTAACTTTCTTTGCAGCACTTGACCATATGACATGGACAATAATCAAAATAAGATACAACTAGAGCCTGCAGGACTTGCTTTGTGGAGTGTGGTGTCAAAAAAGAAGAGCATCTCTTTATTACGGACAGACCTCTCCCCATCGTTACAATCATTGAATCTATATGTTTTGACCATGACAGTTTACAATCGAAGGTAACACCAAGTAATTTAGTCTCCTCAACTTGTTCAACAGCCACACCATTCATTAGCAGATTCAGCTGAGGTCTAGAACTTAAGGAATGATTTGTACCAAGTACAATTCTCTCAGTTTTAGAGATGTTCAGGACCAGTTTATTACTGGCCACCCATTCCAAAACAGACTGCAACTCTTTGTTAAGGAGTTCAGTGACTTCATTAGCTGTGGTTGCTGATGCGTATATGGTTGAATCATCAGCATACATGGGCACACATGCTTTGTTTACTGCCAGTGGCAGGTCATTGGTAAAAATAGAAAAGAGTAGAGGGCCTAGATAGCTGCCCTGCGGTACACCACACTTTACATGTTTGACATTAGAGAAGCTTCCATTAAAGAAAACCCTCTGAGTTCTATTAGATAGATACAGTAGCTCTGAATCCATGATATGGCAGAGGTTGAAAAGCCATAACACATAATTTATTTTTTATTTATTAAACAGGTTATAGTCAATATTATCAAAGGCTGCACTGAAATCTAGCAGTACAGCTCCCACAATCTTCTTACTATCAATTTTCCATCAACCAATCATCAGTTATTTGTGTCAGTGTAGTACATGTTGAGTGCTTTTCTCTATAAGCATGCTGAAAGTATGTTGTTAATTTGTTTACAGAGAAATAGCATTGTATTTGGTGTCGTGGAAATTCTACATTAACAGTGAGGAGAGACAAGGTCAATCACCAATCAGGATATTACTTTATTCAAAACGTATTAATAAGGGAGTAGGTCACACCACACATACAAGTGAATTGGGTGAGTGGTCTGCAATAATGAGGCTGGTCGACCCAATACTCTTGAGTGTTGGGCCGAGAGCTCTGACATACAGAGATAAACAGACATCTTATATAGTGGACCTAAAAATGCTTAGTCATGGCTGGTTCCACTCCTCCACGTCAGCTCGGAAGAAAACAAGCTACCTTGTTTTCTTCTCGTGGCTATGTGTATCGGTTCATAGCGCACAAACAAGTGATAAAGTTAGTTCCGTTACTCCCCTCCATTCAAGCCAACCTGTTCACCTCACATCCTTACACAGCTGTGCCATTGAAAGGTAACAGAAGAACAGGATGAACTGAGACACTGTGGTCACTTCTCAGAGGCTCTTTGTCTTATGCCGTGTGACCAAGTTACTCAGAAGCAAAGATGATACAAAACGATAACAGGTTGTTCCTCAAGTTTTATCTCTATCCCGAGTCACAAGTTATCTCTGAGTCGCCCCATATCCTTGACGATACGCACAGACCAGCTGCAGGGAGCAGAGAGTGGAACCATCCCTTCTCAGAAGCATAGTATTGCAAGTTATCAAAATCTCTTTACCAATCTTAAGCATATACAGTGGGGAGAACAAGTATTTGATACACTGCTGATTTTGCAGGTTTTCCAACTTACAAAGCATGTAGAGGTCTGTAATTTTTATCATAGGTACACTTCAACTGTGAGAGACGGAATTTAAAACAAAAATCCAGAAAATCACATTGTATGATTTTTAAGTAATTAATTTGAATTTTATTGCATGACATAAGTATTTGATCACCTACCAACCAGTAAGAATTCCGGCTCTCACAGACCTGTTAGTTTTTCTTTAAGAAGCCCTCCTGTTCTCCACTCATTACCTGTATTAACTGCACCTGTTTGAACTCGTTACCTGTATAAAAGACACCTGTCCACACACTCAATCAAACAGACTCCAACCTCTCCACAATGGCCAAGACCAGAGAGCTGTGTAAGGACATCAGGGATAAAATTGTAGACCTGCACAAGGCTGGGATGGGCTACAGGACAATAGGCAAGCAGCTTGGTGAGAAGGCAACAACTGTTGGTGCAATTATTATAAAATGGAGGAAGTTCAAGATGACGGTCAATCACCCTCGGTCTGGGCTCCATGCAAGATCTCACCCTCGTGGGGCATCAATGATCATGAGGAAGGTGAGGAATCAGCCCAGAACTACACGGCAGGACCTGGTCAATGACCTGAAGAGAGCTGGGACCACAGTCTCAAAGAAAACCATTAGTAACACACTACGCAGTCATGGATTCATATCCTGCAGCGTACACAAGGTCCCCCTGCTCAAGCCAGCGCATGTCCAGGCCCTTCTGAAGTTTGCCAATGACCATCTGGATGATCCAAAGGAGGAATGGGAGAAGGTCATGTGGTCTGAAGAGACAAAAATAGAGCTTTTTGGTCTAAACTCCACTCGCCGTGTTTGGAGGAAGAAGAAGGATGAGTACAACTCCAAGAACACCATCCCAACCGTGATGCATGGAGGTGGAAACATCATTCTTTGGGGATGCTTTTCTGCAAAGGGGACAGGGACTGACTGCACCGTATTGAGGGGAGGATGGATGGGGGCCATGTATCACGAGATCTTGGCCAACAACCTCCTTCCCTCAGTAAGAGCATTGAAGATGGGTGTGGCTGGGTCTTCCAGCATGACAACGACCGAAACACACAGCCAGGGCAACTAAGGAGTGGCTCCGTAAGAAGCATCTCAAGGTCCTGGAGTGGCCTAGCCAGTCTCAGACCTGAACCCAATAGAACATCTTTGGAGGGAGCTGAAAGTCCGCATTGCCCAGCCACAGCCCCGAAACCTGAAGGATCTGGAGAAGGTCTGTATGGAGGAGTGGGCCAAAATCCCTGCTGCAGGTGTGTGCAAACCTGGTCAAGACCTACAGGAAACGTATGATCTCTGTAATTGCAAACAAAGGTTTCTGTACCAAATATTAAGTTCTGCTTTTTCTGATGTATCAAATACTTATGTCATGCAATAAAATGCAATTAATTACTTAAAAATCATACAATGTGATTTTCTGGATTTTTGTTTTAGATTCCGCTCTCACAGTTGAAGTGTACCTATGATAAAAATTACAGACCTCTACATGCTTTGTAAGTAGGAAAACCTGCAAAATCGGCAGTGTATCAAATACTTGTTCTCCCCACTGTAATTGTTAACTATAAATATAAAACAAAGCAGGTAATTTTTACTCTCACATTGGTCAAACACAATGTTTTCCAACAGTTTGCTAAGAGCTGGCAGCAAGCTGATAGGTCTGCTGTTAGAACCAGTAAAGGCGTCTTTACCACTCTTGGGTAGCGGAATGACTTTTGCTTCCGTACAGGCCTGAGGACAAAGAATTTCATCTAGGCTCAGATTAAAGATATGACCGATAGGAGTGGCTATAGAGTCAGCTACCATCCTCAATGGCTTTTAATCTAAGTTGTCAATGCCAAGAGGTTTGTCATTATTGATTGATAACAATACATTTTTCCACACTAACTTCACAAAATTCAAACTTGCAATGCTTTTCTTTCATTATTAGTTTTTTTATGCATCAGTACGATGGCTCACTGTTCGTTGTTGGCATTTCCTGCCTAAGTCTGCCCACGTTGCCAATGAAATAATCATTAAAATAATTTGCAACATCAAATGGTTTTGTGATGAATAAGCCATCTGATTCGATGAAAGGTGGAGTTGAATTTGTCTTTCTGCCCATAATTTTATTTAAAGTACTCCAAAGTTTTTTTTCCATCATTCTGTATATCATTGATCTTGACTTCATAATACTGTTTCTTCTTCTTTTTGTTGAGTTTAGTCACATCATTTCTTAATTTGCAGTAAGTTAGCCAGTCTTATTATCCACTCCTTTTGCCCCATCTCTTTCAACCATACAGTTTTTCAATTCCTCATCAATCCATGGAGCCTTAACAGTTCTAACAGTCAGTTTCTTAACAGGTGCATGTTTATCAATTATTGGAAGAAGTAATTTCATAAATTCATCAAGTGCAGTGTCTGGATGCTCCTTATTAATCACATCAGACCAACATATATTTTTAACATCATCATACCTCTCTGTTTACATCACATACACTATCAAGCATTTCACAAATATTATTTAGATACTGACTGTTAGCACTTGGTGGCCTATAGAAACACCCCAAAAGACAAGGCTTTAGATGTGCCAAGTGAACCTGCAACCACAACACTTCAATAACACTTGACATGAGATCTTCTCTAAGCATTACAGGGATATGGCTCTGAATATATACAGCAATGTTATTGTATTGCTACTGCTGTATTATCAAATGAATTATCTAAGTGAGTCTCAGAAATGGCTAGTATATTAATGTTATCTGCTGTTAACAAGTTATTGATTTCATGAACCTTATTCTAAGGCTACATATATTAATATCAGCTATTTTCAGCCCTTTCTGAGGTAGCTTATCAGAGATAGACATAATATGGAAATAGCGTTCCGCATTCAACAGGAAGTGACGTGTAGTGCAGTGCATGGGTATGAATACTTTGTAAAGGTGCTAACATAGATATAAGCACATTCCCACCGTTTATAACATAGATATAAGCACAGTCCCACCATTTATAACATAGATATAAGCACAGTCCCACCATGTATAACATAGATATAAGCACATTCCCACCATATATAACATATAACTTACATTCCATTGTAAAGGGAGTGAGATATATAAGCCACCTCTGTCCTTGAGTAGCAGAACTACATAGGTATTCTTAATGGTGAGAGAGCATACAGCACAGTGACACAGCCTGTATGTGACTCCTTATATGCTCTCTACTGTATATGATCTGCATAATACATCCCCTATAGGAGAAACGATACAAACAATATTGTTTATGTGTCTGTAAAGTCAAATGATAGTAGTGCACTAGTAGAGCTGAGGAATATCAAATGGTAGTAGTGCACTAGTAGAGCTGAGGAATATCAAATGATAGTAGTGTACTAAAAGCGTTGAGGCACTCATAGAGTACTTCAAGTCAACACACTAGGGCTCTAGAAGAGTAGAGCAGAGTATCTCCATATGTTTAACACATAATGATGTCATGTATTAATAATAATAATAATATATGCCATCATGTGACAGCTACAATGACATCATGACAAATCCTCCCAATTATCCAGCCCTATTAATAATGTGTTTGGAAGATATTCTAGTGTCATTTTGGCTAGGGATCAATTCCATCCTGCATCGTGGCTCCTTCCCAGATGGCTTTTTAATGCAGGAGTTTTACAAGCCGTCCCCTCCCGTCCCGTGACTCACCGACTAACTAACTGCTCTCTGTGGGCAGAGGAGATATCATGGAGCGAGAATGACACATCATCATCTTGACTACGGAGGGAGTAGAGAGATAACATTAGCAACGTGAATGTCCCACCCACATGAGGATCTGTCTTTTTCAGCCATCTATTTCCTGTGTTTGAGAGGTGCAAAATCCACTTGTCACATCTTGCTGGATTGATTGCTTTCATTTTACTCTGGCAACTCTTTCAAATCAAATCAAATCAAACTGTATTTGCCAAATGTACCGAATACAACAGGTGTAGACATTACAGTGAAATGCTTACTTACAAGCCCTTAACCAACAATGCAGTTAAAGAAAAAAAATTAAAATAGCAAATAATTAAAGAGCAGCAGTAAAATAAAATAACAGTAGGGAGGTTATATACAGGGTGTACCGGTACAGAGTAAATGTGTGGGGCACCGGTTAGTCGAGGTAATTGAGGTAATATGTACATGTGGGTAGAGTTAAAGTGACTATGCAAAAATAATAAACAAAGTAGCAGCAGCGTAAAAGAGGGGGTAGGGGTGGTGGTGGGGGGGGTAATGACAATAGTCCGGGTAGCCATGATTAGCTGTTCAGGAGTCTTATGGCTTGGGGGTAGAAGCTGTTAAGAAGCCTTTTGGACCTAGACTTGGCGCTCCGGTACCACTTGCTGTGTGGTAGCAGAGAGAACAGTCTATTACTAGGGTGGCTTGAGTCTTTGATAATTTTTACGGCCTTCCTCTGACACCGCCTGGTATAGGGACTACCCTCTGTAGTGCCTTGCCGTCAGAGGCCGAGCAGTTGCCATACCAGGCAGTGATGCAATCAGTCAGGATGCCTTCGATGGTGCAGCTGTAGAACTTTATGAGGATCTAAGGACTCATGCCAAATCTTTTCAGACTCATGAGGGGGAATAGGCTATGTCGTGCCCTCTTCACAATTGTCTTGGTGTGATTGGACCATGATAGTTTGTTGATGATGTGGACACCAAGGAACTTGAAGCTCTCAACTTGTTCCCATACAGCCCGTCGATGAGAATGGGGGCGTACTCAGTCCTCTTTTTACTCCTGTAGTCCACAATGATCTCCTTTGTCTTGGTCACGTTGAGGGAGAGGTTGTTATCCTGGCACCACACAGCCAGGTCTCTGACCTCTTCCCTATAGGATGTCTCATTATTGTCGGTGATCAGGCCTACCACTGTTATGTCGTCTGCAAACGTAATGATGGCGTTGGAGTCGTGCCTGGCCATGCAGTCATGGGTGAACAGGGAGTAAAGGAGGGGACTGAGCACGCACACCTGAGGGGCCCCCATGTTGAAGATCAGCGTGGCAGATGTGTTGTTACCTACCCTTACCACCTGGGGGCGGCCCGTCAGGAAGTCCAGGATCCAGTTGCAGAGGGAGGTGTTTAGTCCCAGGGTCCTTATCTTAGTGATGAGCTTTGAGGGCACTATGGTGTTGAACGCTGAGCTGTAGTCAATGAATTGCATTCTCACGTAGGTGTTCCTCTTGTCCAGGTGGGAGAGGGCAGTGTGGAGTGCAATAGAGATTTCTTCATCTGTGGATCTGTTGGGGCGGTATGCAAATTGGAGTGGGTCTAGGGTTTCTGGGATAATGGTGTTGATGTGAGCCATGACCAGCCTTTCAAAGCACTTCATGGCTACAGACGTGAGTGCTACGGGTCGGTAGTCATTTAGGCAGGTTATCTTAGTGTTCTTGGGCACAGGGACTATGGTGGTCTGCTTGAAACATGTTGGTATTACAGTGAAGATGCTTGCCAGTTGGTCAGCACATGCTCGGAGTACACGTCCTGGTAATCTGTCTGGCCCTGCGGCCTTGTGAATGTTGACCTGCTTAAAAGTCTTACTCACATCAGCTACAGAGAGCTTGATCACATAGTCATCCGGAACAGCTGGTGCTCTCATGCATGCTTCAATGTTGCTTGCCCCGAATCGAGCATAGAAGTGATTTAGCTCGTCTGGTAGGCTTGTGTCACTGGGCAGCTCGCGGCTGTGTATCCCTTTGTAGTCTGTAATAGATTTCAAGCCCTGCCACATCCGACGAGCGTCAGAGCCGGTGTAGTACGATTCAATCTTAGTCCTGTATTCACTCTTTGCCTGTTTGATGGTTCGTCGAAGGGATTTCTTATACGCGTCCGGGTTAGAGTCCCGCTCCTTGAAAGCGGCAGCTCTAACCTTTAGCTCAGTGTGGATGTTGCCTGTAATCCATGGCTTCTGGTTGGGGTATGTACGTACGGTCACTGTGGGGATGACGTCATCGATGCACTTATTGATGAAGCCAGTGACTGATGTGGTGTACTCCTCAATGCTATCGGAAGAATTCCGGAACATATTCCAGTCTGTGGTATCAAAAAAGTCCTGTAGCTTAGCATCTGCGTCATCTGACCACTTCCTTATTAACCGAGTCACTGGTGCTTCCTGCTTTAGTTTTTGCTTATAAGCAGGAATCAGGCGGATAGAGTTATGGTCAGATTTGCCAAATGGAGGGCAAGGGAGAGCTTTGTACGCGTCTCTGTGTGCGGAGTAAAGGTGGTCTAGAGTTTTTTTCCATCTGGTTGCACATTTACATTTTAGTCATTTAGCAGACGCTCTTATCTAACAAATTGTTGCATTCAACTTAGGATAGCCCGTTGGACAACCACCCAATTTTTGGGGAGGGGGGTTAGAAGGATTACTGTTATACTACTCCAGGTATTCCTTAAAGAGGTAGGGTTTCAAGTGTCTCCGGAAGGTGGTCAGTGACTCCGCTGTCCTGGCGTCGTGGGGGAGCTTGTTCCACCATTGGGGTGCCAGAGCTGACTGGGCTGAGCGGGAACTGTGCTTCCATAGAGGTAGGGGGGCTAGCAGGCCAGAGGTGGATGAACGTAGTGCCCTCATTTGGGTGTAGGGTCTGATCAGAGCCTGAAGGTAAGGAGGTGCCGTTCCCCTCACAGCTCCATAGGCAAGCACCATGGTTTTGTAGTAGATGCAAGCTTCAACTGGAAGCCAGTGGAGTGTGCGGAGGAGCAGGGTGACATGAGAGAACTTGGGAAGGTTGAACACCAGACGGGCTGCAGCGTTCTGGATAAGTTGTAGGGGTTTAATGGCACAGGCAGGGATCCCAGCCAACAGCGAGTTGCAATAATCCAGGCGGGAGATGACAAGTGCCTGGAATAGGACCTGTGCTGCTTTCTGTGTAAGGTAGGGTCGTACTCTGCGAATGTTGTAGAGCATGAACCTGCAGGATCGGGTCACCGCTTTGATGTTAGCGGAGAACGACAGGGTTCTTCGCACTCTGGGAGGAGGACACAATGGAGTTGTCAACTGTGATGGCGAGATCATGGAGCGGGCAGTCCTTCCCCGGGAGGAAGAGCAGCTCCGTCTTGCCGAGGTTCAGCTTGAGGTGGTGATCCAACATCCACACTGATATGTCTGCCAGACATGCAGAGATGTGATTCGCCACCTGGTTATCATAAGGGGAAAAGGAGAAAATGAATTGTGTGTCGTCTGCGTAGCAATGATAGGAGAGACCATGTGAGGATATGACAGAGCCAAGTGACATGGTGTATAGAGAGAATAGGAGAGGGCCTAGAACTGAGCCCTGGGGGACACCAGTGGTGAGAGCACGTGGTGCAGAGACAGATTCTCGCCACGCCACCTGGTAGGAGCGACCTGTCAGGTAGGACGCAATCCAAGAGTGAGCAGCGCCGGAGATGTCCAACTCAGAGAGGGTGGAGAGGAGGATCTGATGGTTCACACTATCAAAGGCAGCAGATAGGTCTAGAAGAATAAGAGCAGAGGAGAGAGAGTTAGCTTTAGCAGTGCGGAAAGCTTCCGTGACACAGAGAAGAGCAGTCTCAGTTGATTGACCAGTCTTGAAACCTGACTGGTTTGGATCAAGAAGGTCATTCTGAGAGAGATAGCAGGAGAGTTGGCTAGAGACGGCACGCTCAAGAGTTTTGGAGAGAAAAGAAAGAAGGGATACTGGTCTGTAGTTGTTAACATCGGAGGGATCGAGTGCAGGTTTTTTGAGGAGGGGTGCAACTCTTGCTCTCTTGAAGACGGAAGGGACATAGCCAGCGGTCAAGGATGAGTTGATGAGCGAGGTGAGGGAAGGGAGAAGGTCTCCGGAAATGGTCTGGAGAAGAGAGGAGGGGATAGGGTCAAGCGGGCAGGTTGTTGGGCGGCCGGCCGTCACAAGTCTCAAGATTTCATCTGGAGAGAGAGAGGGGAGAAAGAAGTCAAAGCATAGGGTAGGGCAGTGTGAGCAGGACCAGCAGTGTCATTTCACTTAATAAATGAGGATCGGATGTCATCAACCTTCTTTTCAAAATGGTTGACGAAGCATTTAACATGCTAGTAGAAATTAGGTAGAACGGATTGAAGTTTCCCTGCATTAAAGTCCCCAGCGTTTTCCTGTTTACTTATGGCCTTATACAGCTCATTGAGTGCAATCTTAGTGCCTGCATCGGTTTGTGGTGGTAAATAGACAGCTACGAAAAATATAGATGAAAACTCTCTTGGTAAATAGTGGGGTCTACAGCTTATCATGACATACTCTACCTCAGGCGAGCAAAACCTCGAGACTTCCTTAGTATTAGATTTTATGCACCAGGTGTTGTTTACAAATATACACAGACCGCCATCCCTTATCTTACCGGAGTCAGCCGTTCTATCCTGCCGATGTGGCATATACAGTGGGGAAAAAAAGTATTTAGTCAGCCACCAATTGTGCAAGTTCTCCCACTTAAAAAGATGAGAGAGGCCTGTAATTTTCATCATAGGTACACGTCAACTATGACAGACAAATTGAGAAAAAAAATTCCAGAAAATCACATTGTAGGATTTTTAATGAATTTATTTGCAAATTATGGTGGAAAATAAGTATTGGTAATGTAATAATGTATGGGATGTAATGGTAATGGGACCAGAGGCTGTCAAAACCTGCTTGGGCAACGAGTGGGTGGAGTTTTGTTTAAAAGATTTTACCACTTTCCAGAAGATGGCTGGATTACCACCAGTCTCTGATACACACCGCATGGATTACGACAGCACACCGCATGGATTACGACATTCCCACATGGATTACGACAGCGATAGCCTCCGTGTTCTGGAGTAAAATGGTAGGACGCAGCCTAGTAATGTCCTGTACCCGAGCCCCATGATAGCAAAAGGTTTTTGCCCCATAGAGCTGCCGATTATAACGGCTGGTGAGATGGAAGAGGAGGTCCGGCTGTTTTTGCTCCTCGAGCCAGCCGCAAAAAAAAACATTGTGGCTGACGGAGGAGCCGGTGCGTCAGACACCCTCGAGGTCAGGTGATCCGAGTCCAAGGAAGAATCCAATGCAGAATCCCCCTGGGAAGGAGTCAGGATAGGGGACAATTGCGCTGGAACCTCTGAAGCCAGGAGTGCGAAGCTGTTCGACAACTGGATTCGGGTCGGCCTTCCCAACGCCAAAGAAGCCCCACTCGCCACAGGCCGCTTCCCTCCATTAGCCCTATGGCGGTTGACGCGCTTCCATGGTTGGGCAGTAGGAATGGTGACAGTAATCGTCCACTAAATCCATCAGAAGCAATGGTCCTGCTCCATTTTCTAAGGAAGTGGGAGACTTCTTCTGGGAGGGGTCCCTGGAAGGCATTGGCCATTAATTCAATGAGTGTTGACATGGCAGTGATACTCTCAGCACATCGAAACGGTGTCCAGTCTGTGGAGTAGAGAAGGAAGGTGTGAGTGCTTTCCCCAGTAGATTGTGTAAAATCTGTTTGCTAAGAGTAGCCACTTCTTCGCTATAGTCCTCTGCGAGTGAACAATGGTTGCATTGGAACTCCAGTTGGTCCACATTGTCCCAGAAGAGAGCATAGTAAATACAGCCCCTGCAGCGCACAGAACTCTAATTTTTTCCTCCGAATTGGGAAGCCTCCATGAGAATAGACATAGCAACAGAATCCGTGTCACAGATATAACGATTTACAGTAGAGTAAAAAAATAAGAGACAATAACTGATGTATTTTCCCAAACCCATACAAGCTGTCGGTAAATACACCCAGAACAAAGAAAAAGAAAATGAAACAAATAGACTCCAGCCTGTTAAGCTTAACTTTCTGCAACAAACAATTCACTCTCAATAATTAGTGCTACCACTCTCCTTCCAGTCAAAGAGTGGGCGTATCTCAGGGTCAATGAATACTCATACTCGTGTCCTAAATAGTAGGCAGTTTGAGAATGCGAAAAAATAATGATTTTAAAAGTTTGCAGCATTTCCAAAATTGAGAATACTTTAAATGCCCGGATGTCATACTCATTTTGGCTTTGACCACAGCTGATCAATTAGATAGACCAAGGCGCAGCGTGATATGCGTACATGTTTATTAAATATCAAACACAACGACAAAATAACAAACAAAACGAAATGTGAAGTCCAAGGCAGCACAACACAACATACCTTAACACGGAACAAGATCCCACAACCCACTAGTGCTATAATAGGCTGCCTAAGTATGGTCCCCAATCAGAGACAACGAGCGACAGCTGCCTCTGATTGGGAACCACACCGGCCAACATAGATCTAGACGATCTAGATCTAAACCTAGAAAATACAACATAGGAACATACCACACAGAAAATACACACCCTGACTCAACAAATACGAGTCCCCAGAGTCAGGGCGTGACAGCCGTCCGACTCATCCCAAACCATCTCAATTGGGTTGAGGTCGAATTGACTTCTATGCACATTGTCTCTAATGCTAAACATACAAATATGTATTTTACAATTATAAGGAGGGTAAAATCTTATAGTTAGTCATTTTATAATTTGATTATGCTATATTTAGAAAGCATATAAGTCAATGCAAGCCTTATTCATACAGTTTTATTGAATAGGAAATACATCATATAAAATATTTCATATTTGTACTGTGTACTTGAGCTTGTATCCTCAAAAGTGACTTCACCTCAGCAATTTATAACTGTTTTTACCAGAAAGGTGAGATTTCAACCTTTGTTTGAGTATGCAACATTACTAGTTATTGTTTATGGCCCTTTCATGATAAAAATCACTTTTGGGGATTACGCTGATTACATTTTCAATCCAATTTAACTGTTTAATTAGGCAGTCTAGACAGTGCAGGTAGACATAGCAAGTTTTTGGTGGTTGCAGCCCTGTTCCACCCCTTTTATGTTACTTTATTCATATACTAAAATACACCCATTGTGTTTATGCTAATTAGGTACATATCATTTTCTATATTTTAACACAACATATTGTAACAAATATCTGATACCATTAGAAAATGTATATATGAGTGCATTCTAAGAAAAATAAGTGAAATTTGACAATACATTGAATACCTGAATTCCCATCATAATCCCTGAACTCCATTAATTATTTGTCTGTGCCAGTAAAATGTGTTATGTGCTATAATTCGGTCAATATCTGATGAATTTAAAACATTCTAAAAGTTAGGAGTATCTTCATCCATTGTCCAACTATTGCATTTATTAGAATTGTTTTTAAAATCTTTTATCAATTTTGATGACCGTTACAATACATTATCAGGACATTATCAAGACATTATCAGGACATTATCAAGATATTATCAAGACATGATCATGACATTATCAGGATATTATCAGTGATGATTAAGTAAAAAATTGTATGCACTCACTACAGTAAGTCGCTCTGGATAAGAGCATCCAAAAAAACTAAACAAACATTCTTTATCATTGTATCATTGTAGTACCAATTTTTCCTCTTAGGAATATTTAGAATGATAAAAGATTAAGCCTAGGAGTGATGGAATTTGACAAAGTTTAAAAATCAACTTCAAATTGTTTGACTGTGTCTCTGTGGTGTCTTTGTTCTCCTCCAGAGCAGGGAGGGTTACGACCTGCTGGGCTGCACACAGAACATGGCTGACCACATCAAGACCAAGTGGACCAACCCTGAGGTCAGTACAACCAAACTGTTACAACTTACATTCCAATATGGCCGATGGTGTTTCTACCTCGAACATTGCTTTGTACAGTCCCCTGTAGCTCAGTTGGTAGAGCATGGCACTTGCAACGCCAGGGTTGTGGGTTCGTTTCCCACGGGGGGCCAGTATGAAAAATGTATGCACTCACTAACTGTAAGTTGCTCTGGATAAGAGCGTCTGCTAAATGACTAAAATGTAAATGTAAAATGAACGAGAATTCAAATTCTATAACAACAAATCCCAGCAGTATAACACATCAGTCTAGCGTGAGCTAAAGATGGATTACACAGAGATTACGTCCTAAATGAGACAGAGGGGATATACATGGGAGCCACTTATTCCCATCTATTCACTGTGTTCCTTTCACTGGGAGGGCTTCCATTTGGCTCCCTGTCTAAGAACCTAGAGATTTATGACATCACCACCTAAATCTGTCTTCATCTCATCCCAGACACACATACATGGCTCTGTTGAGCAGTACTATAGACAAGATATCGTCACAACATCCTTGTTTACTACTGAGACATAGCACAGAGTCCTGGATTGCATTCATACAGTGCTAGTGACTGCAGGTGTTCCTTTAGGTAGCTTCTTGTTTAGCGCAAGTGATTGAACATGCATGTTTGACATAGAGTTGGTTATTTGGCAGGGGTCCTGTTAATAGAGTGATATTAGTAGAGTTTCCCTACAACTGAAATAGACTTTCACTATCCCAGGTCGACCTTGGAAAGGATAGCTGTAATTCCTGCCCAGATTGGTTAGTTTGGGGACTGATAGATTAATTATTAATGACTAATTATTACACCCTGAAACTGTGTATAATGTGTTAGAAATGTGTGAGTGTAGGACCAGTAAAGGCTATGGCATTGAGCCACTATTTAGCAATGTGAGTAAGAGTTAGGCCAGACAACAAAGACAACTGAGAAACTAAGATAAAGAGGCCTCCCAATTTAGGGAGGGGAGAAACTGTTATGAAAACATGGTGCAGAATATTGTGAGAACGGCAATAACTGAGTAAAGCAGGGAGTAGGATATGTGTGTGTGTGTGTGTATGTGTGTATGATTGTGTGTATATGTGTGTGTGTGTGAACTGAAGGTCAGTAGAGCAGTTTTAGAGTGGAAAACTACAGCCCGCCTACAGAGGGGAGGGATTTATTTTTGTATGACGTATGAGTATAAAAGATGGACTCTGAAATTGTGATGGCAGAATTCTCAATGAATAAATATCTCTGACTATGCAGACCGGGACTCTGGCCGTTACTTAAATCCCAAAAGACTTACAACCTTTTGGGAGACGCACAGAGAAACTGAAATAGTTTGTTAAATAATTCACGTAACAGGGACATAGTCACTGGAAATAAAACTGTGTGTGTGCGTGCATGTCTGGGAGTTAGGTCAGTGCTAACCAGCCAGGTCTAATTTATTTACCATAGAGAGTGTTGAATCTGGCCATCCAGCGAACCCTGCAGGCCTAACACTCTGCTGTGTCGTTACATAACTCTGTCTCCCGCTGAGAGCTGACCCGCAGCCATGCACCATAATGTAGCAGGTTAATTTGAACAGGTAATACCCTAATGGGCAGCACCAGCCCCGGCAATTTATCATACTGAAATACCAACACTGCCCCCAGGCCTTCCCGCTGCCCTCAGGCCTTTCTGGACCTTTTGACTTCTGTACTCCCACCAGAGAGGTGTTCAGGAGAATCCACTTCCCTCCTCATTGCAGGCTGACATGTCAGGAACCATTAGGTGGATTTGTCACTGTGTCCTCTCCACGCTCTCAAACATCACAGCTTCTCATTATGCAAGACTGCAAGCTGATACAGTGCAGTCACCGGTGGCAGAGGGAGGGGTGTGTGTGATGGGGAAGTTTGAAAATATGTAACTTTAGCATGGAAACATGAGTCTAGCAAGGGAAGGGGTGTATGTTTGTTCCATCCCCCTACGGAGCATGGAGATAAGTAAACAGCAGTTAGGGGTTAAACTTTTTTATCCACTCACCTCCTAGCATGCATGCACACACACGCACATGCACGCACACACACACGCACAAGCACACACGTATTACTATCCTTGTGGGGACCTAAAATTGATTTCCCCTAAACCTAACCCTTACCCTAACCTTTACCCCAAACCTTAAAATAGCCTTTGTCCTCATGGGGACCTGTGCATTTTCTTGTTTTTCTAT
Source organism: Coregonus clupeaformis (assembly GCF_020615455.1). Classification (NCBI taxonomy): domain Eukaryota; kingdom Metazoa; phylum Chordata; class Actinopteri; order Salmoniformes; family Salmonidae; genus Coregonus; species Coregonus clupeaformis. The sequence continues at coordinate 48,251,485 of NC_059210.1, read as the reverse complement.
CCTTGTGGGGACTTTGGGGATTTCCGCTACCCACGAGGATAGTAATATACACACAGCTCAAGCAATTTGAGCGCAGCTCAAGCAATTTCTCCAACTGTGAACACATTCAAATTAATAGAGGACGCCTACCGGAGACGCGTTGGTTGGGAATTGTGGGGAGGTGCGCGTCCGGGCTGTGCGTCCCCCGCGGATGGTGGTGTCAGAGCCGCGTAGCTATGTCACAATGGGATGCTGGAATATTGCATCTCAGCGTCTGTAGACTATGATTTAGGCTTAACTGCCTGCCTGCTTGCCTGCTTGCCTGCTTGCCTGCTTGCCTGCTTGCCTGCTTGCCTGCTTGCCTGCCTGCATGCCTGCCTGCGTGCCTGTCTAACTGCCTGCCAACCTTCCTGCATGTCTCTGTGTGTGTGTGGTGTGTGTGTTTGGTGTGCGCGTGCTTGTGTGTGTGTCTATGTGTCTGTCTCAGAGAGCAGGTAACAATGTGTTAACCGGGAGGATCAGGGCAGCAGGTAGTCAGCATATTTACCTCTGTCTCATATTTTATTTACTGTTTCCTCTGCATAATGCAGTCAGTGGCACACTGCCTGCTGGGGTGGTGCTGCTGGCTGCCTCTCGCTCGCTCGCTTCAGACAGGGCCCATATCAGGAGCACCGAGCAACACACACACACACACCATCCGGCTCCATCCCTTTTCCCTGCTTCAGAAAATCTAGAAAAGTACACATTAAAACTGTCACAGGGAGGCCAGGAACAAACAGAAATGCATGGGAAAAACTAAGGTGTTGGCCTATTTCTTTCTTTCTCCTGCTCTTTCCATCTTTCCCTCTCTCTCTGCATCTCCCTCCCTTTGTCCTTCTTTCTCTCCTTTCACAGCATTTTAATTGAATTACTGTATGTATCATTGTCCAGGAGCTCACTGTAGTTGACTTTCCTTCACAACCGTGAAAGGCGCAGGGCATTGAAACTACTGCCATTTGAATGCCACAGGCCCTCTCTCTCCCTCCCTCTTTCTTCCTCTCTCTCTTCCCCTTTCTCGCTTTCCCCCATTTTACATTATTTTAGAGTAAAAAAGGGTGAAAGTAAACAGTAGCGGTGCGTGGGTAAAATCACTGGGGAAGCCAGAAAAAAAGCCATATTACAACCTATGTGTTGTGATAATTGCGTTGTTTGCTCTATAACCCATTAGTTCAAATACCTTGCGACCGTGATATATAGGCCTAAGGCCGAGACAATAAGAAGACACAGTGGCAGAATAAATTCAACTACACCTTTCTTTCATCACAAAACCTGAGAGTAACCTCTGTCCGGTGAAGTCCACAAAATATATTGCGTGAAACAAACAGTTACATGACCTACAGCATGGTCAAGCAAGTTAATGTTTCCAACATTTCAGACTACTAAACAACTATTGTTAGAACCATGGGAAGTTATCACAAGTCGCAAAGAAAACAGGAGCTGCCTCCACTATGCCAGCATCATTTCAACTTCAACATCATCAAATCACCTAAAAGATACCAAAACCAATTTAGTCCAATCAACGTAGGCTAACTATGATATGGCTGCCCATGGTTCTGATTTCTGTCTGTCTGTCTGTCTGTGTGTGCATTCGTGCAAGTAGAAAAAACATGTTGACTCACCCTACTTGTAGAGAAACGCTATTGCCATCCTCCCCTCGATCATGTTGATAAAACGGTCTATGACTCTGTCATGCATTACACGCTTTTCTTTTTTGTTGTCCTAGGCTACCTGGCTAAAATTCTTGCTTGCTAGCCTAAATTCCTTTCATGGACAACAATGCGCCAGGCCAGCTAGTTAACATTAGCCTACTACATATAGCTACATATTGAACTTCCATCCTCTCAGGCCAGGGGCACAATGTAAGAATTTATGGTTGGATCAGAATCAGATTTTTTTTTTGCTCTCAATGGGATGTGATTGGAGTGAAGTCATATCCAAACTGGCTTCCCTTGACACTTTTTTTTGGTTCGCCAGGACGATTCACAGTTGAGCTCACTTAGTTTAGCTCAACAATGATTGGCTATTGTTTTATACTTTTTTTATCAAGGGAGGCCAAATGCTCGCTGGCTTCCCTTGCATTCAATGCTATGGGCAGCAAAAATGTAATATTACTTTTGACCAGACAGCATCAGATAGATGGTCTACACATACAGAGTGTCAGGGAGACATGTATGCGGTGAGTGAAGTCAAGTGCAGGACACTGAGCTACTGGCAGACGAACTTTACCAGCACAGTAATATAAATACAAACAAACCTCCAAACAGGGAGGAAACAAAATACGCATACACCCGAAACTGCCGACCTCACGGAAAACAATCACACACAATAACCAATGAGAGACAGGGGGTTATAAAGGGAATACAATATAACATAATGGGAAACAGGTGAAAACAATCAGGACAAACTAGACAAACACCGAAACATAGATCGGTGGCAGCTAGTACTCCGGGGACGACGAACGCTGAAGCCTGCCCGAGCAAGGAGGAGGGGCAGCCTCGGCTGATTCCGTGACACAGAGAGGGGCGATTCTTCGCTCGTTTGGATGCTTTTTCCAATGAGATACGTTCAGCCTCTTGCGAATTGAAGGAAATTATGAAACAGAGAGAGATTAAATTGAAATGATTTGATGTTTGTTTTTTGGTCAATGTTTTTGGGAAGCCTGGCTTCCCTTGGCAGCCATGAATACATGCCACCGAAAGTAAATATTATTTTTTACCTCTCCTCTGTTGAGTTAGTGGGTAATTTGGAGAATCTGATTGCTGGCAGAGAAACACCGATAACGGAGCGAGAGCGAGAGAGAGAGCGCAGAATGGGTCTTTGGATCTCCCTGGAAAAGTGTTAATTTGGACCGGGCCATTGTTGCCAGAGGGAGGGACTGACAGTTCAAAGCCATTTGCTCCTAATGTTCCATTACTGCTTTTTAGCCCTTTTAAAAACATTACACAAACCCTGGGACTGGGGATAAGCACCAGCAGGACCTATATAGGAAGAGAGGACCTTCACAGAAAGTTTCATAACAAGTGTACACAGAGGTGCGCAGTATTTCTGTGACATGTATTTGAAATATGCATTTCAGTTACTTCTGAGTATTTTGTAATTTGTATTGCACTGGGCTGAACTACACTCCAATGTATGTTGTAACAAGATACTTTCGAGAACTGTAATTTGTATTTTCAAAATACAAATTACTTTTCTATTCCATTTTTTTATAGTGGTTCACCATTTTGTGGCCCACTTTCACCCTGTATTAGTATCAGAAGTCTGATGGCACTATGGTGTGTTAATTTAGTGTCTGCTAAATTGACTAAACGTGTATGTGAAAACGGACAATCGCAAAGCATGCAGAGTATTATTCGAATGAGCTCCGCCCTGAAACAAGATTTTGCCAAGAAGGGATACAGCTTTTGTAAAAATGTACTTTTCTTGGCAGGTTTAGGATAATTTACGCAGCAGTTTAGGATAATTAACGTAGCAGGTTAGAATATTTAGGTTAAGCTGTATCTCATTTAGACATGACCCCGAAACAAGGCCCATAATAATACCCAGTGTGCTTTGCTGTTCATTTTGGTATGTTCAATTTCACACATACATTAACATTTTGGTCATTTAGCAGACACTTTTATTCAGAGTGACTTACAGTCAGTGCAGTCAGTGCAACTAAGGTAGATAAACAACAACATATCACAGTCATAGCAAGTAAAACGTTTCTGTTTTACTGAGATTGTTGTTGCTGCTCGGGACAGCTACTTGAAAATCTATTCCTGTATTTTAAAATACAAGTATTTTGTCATTTTATTTTGATACATTGATCTTTATGGTATTTTGTAATTGTATTTTGTCATTTTTGCCCATCCCTGAGTGTACAGGCCTTAGATGTTTTCTAATCTTCTGTAGCCGTTAGGGCATATGTATGCTAAAGATTTCTAATTAATGCATGACTATGAGTTGAAGCTAACCCTGCAGAAAGAAAATTATAAACACATACAGGCTTTAGCTGTTTTGGAGCTAAATGTGTAATGTTTTCCTGTTTCTTATACATGGCATGTGTAGCTGGTTGTGTCTTTTGCTTTGGTCTATTTCTGAGTGTTGGCTCGATGTTAGCATTCTCTATCAGTACTAATTGGTAGCACCACCTTCTGAATCTCCAACCCCAACGGAGCCACTGTCCGTTGTCAATTTCATTGGAGTGTACACGGTATAGACTTCTGCAGTCATGTGCACAGCACTCTCTCTCTCTCTCTCTCTCTCTCTCTCTCTCTCTCTCTCTCTCTCTCTCTCTCTCTCTCTCTCTCTCTCTCTCTCTCTCTGTCTCTCTCATGCCAAATGTTTAAGAAATGTTGCTATATTTAGTCACAACTCTCCTCTGTAACATCTTGATACCAAACAGCTGTTCTGTCTTTAACATTTTGATACCAAACAGTCGTTGTCTGTCTTCGTGTAGCCTCAGAGGCACAGTGGCCCAATGTCCACACCCTTGCCAGTGCCCTCTCTACCTCTTTCCCTCCCCCTCCTCTTGTTGAGCCCTGTACTCTCTCTCTCTCTCTCTCTCTCTCTCTCTCTCTCTCTCTCTCTCTCTCTCTCTCTCTCTCTCTCCGGTGGCTCCAGTTGGAGGCCTCAGTCTGCTCCAGTGTAAATGACGATTAGCACGCATGGCTGCCTCCCCTCTCACTATCAGGACTACCAGGGAGAGAGGTCCAAGGGCAGAGGGCCATGCTCCACAAACAGGGGGCCAGTGCTAGGAGCGTAGGGACCCAGCAGCAGAGGGTACGGATAGTAGAGGTGGTGAGAGAATGTGTCACCGTGCCAGATTGATGCCATGTACACAGTACATTTGCGATCTGAATTTTAACACCCACAGTGTTACATTTTAACACTTTCTTAGAAAGTATATTTGACCATCTCAAATAGTTTAAAACTAATACTAATACTAATACGTAATTTTTTTAACGGAAAAGCTCTCAGTATAGTGATGCAGGTCTTTAGATGTTGTACACATGAAATTGTGTAATTCCGAACTTTATCTGCAATGTTATATTCCCTTTTGCGCGACTCAAGCCGTTTCCCCTATCCAGCTGCTCCATTCTCCATGTAGCCTGCTGCTACAGGTAACTGCCAAAATAAAGGAAACACCAACATAAAGCGTCTTAAAAGTGCGTTGGGCCACCACAACTGTCTGGAACTTCCTGTGTGGAAGCACCCCGTGCTTTCAATATACAAATGTGTCTGGACCCTTCTATAACATGCCATTTACATCAAAAATTGAGATTTGGTTTTAAAAAGCACTTCTCCTTTAATACATCATTAGAGCTGATGCTGTTACACTTTCTCAGTGTTAGGGAATTAACACCTGTGGTGTTTCAGTAACTCGTTTTGGGTTGTTTTCTTAACACTAGGGTGTAAAGACTTATTTACATATTTATTTCCCAGGGTGCCTTTCAGTGAATTCTAGAGGTACCAGTACCACCCATGACTGTGTTTGCTAGTGACAGAGACATGATTGTTGCATTCGATGGCTTTCAGTCTTGTAGCCTTCACCAAGGGAGTGCCTAAGTGAATATTTTATCATAAAAATGTAATTATTTATGACAATACCTCACTTATTTTTTTACAATACCATACTTCAACAGACTAGTTTGACCCTAACACAGTGGTCTGAAACTCCTGGTTTGCAGGCCACATTGGCAAGTCACATTATGCTGGCTTGCAAAGTGGTATGTAATTCCTATTGGAATCTAGCCACAGTTAGGATAGCCAACAATTTGACCTTTTAATCACCCACAACTCAGTTAGAATGAGTGCCAAGGTAGAGAAGATTGCTATTTGAGACTACCTAAACCATCTAAATGGGAACAACCGTCACATGCAGCTAACAAAAACATATGGAAATGTCTGCTCTACCCAAAATTACAACCAAATAATTGCAGCATTACCGCAAAAATGGATGAGGAAAGTGGAATGGGGAAAAAGGAAGGAACTTGTCTGTCGGCCCTTTATTAAAGAACATAATTGGTTAAAGAAAATTGTGATAAATAAAAAAGTATTCCAGTTTCATTTAAGGACCAAAGGATTGCCAGCCGTCCCATATAGATTACAAAATAGTTGGGAAGAGATTTTTGACGTACCGATTCCATGGCATAGTGTTTATGAACTGCTACGCAAAACGACGTCGCATTCAAAACTTATAATTTTTCAATTAAAATTATTATTCAAAATTCTTGCTACCAATATAATGTTATTTATATGGGGGATACAATCTTCCCAGCTCTGCAGATTTTGCTGCGAAAAGACAGAATCATTAGATCATTTGTTTTGGTACTGTCCAATTGTAGCTTGTTTTTGGTCACAGGTCCAGGAATGGCTGAAGGTTTGCAATATTTACCTGGAGCTAACCCTGCAGATAGCACTACTGGGTGATCTGAAAAGGTTATTTTCAATTTACAATCTGTAGAAACAATGAGAATAGAAGGGTTCAGAACTTTTGTAAAACATCACAGTACAGTTGAAAAATATATGGCAAATAGAAATCCAACATGAATGGTGTTAAGAGATAGATCTGTGGTGTTGAATGGAGTTGAAGGATGGTACTAATAACAACTAACAACAACTAATAACAACAAGATAACTAATGTAAAGCATACTGTATCCATAATAAGTATATACAGTTGAAGTTTACATACACTTAAGTTTTTCAACCACTCCACAAATTTCTTGGTAACAAACTATAGTTTTGTCAAGTCGGTTAGGACATCTACTTTGTGCATGACACAAGTAATTTTTTCAATAATTGTTTACAGACAGATTATTTCACTTATAATTCACTGTATCACAATTCCAGTGGGTCAGAAGTTTAAATACACTAAGTTGACTGTGCCTTTAAACAGCTTGGGAAATTCCAGAAAATAATGTCATGGCTTTAGAAGCTTCTGATAGGCTAATTGACATAATTTGAGTCAATTGGAGGTGTACCTGTGGATGTATTTCAAGGCCTACCTTCAGAATCAGTGCCTCTTTGCTTGACATCATGTGAAAATCAAAAGAAATCAGCCAAGACCTCAGAAAAAAAATTTGTAGACCTCCACAAGTCTGGTTCATCCTTGGGAGCAATTTCCAAGCGCCTGAAGGTACCACGTTCATATGTACAAACAATAGTATGCAAGTATAAACACCATGGGACCACGCAGCCGTCATACCGCTCAGTAAGGAGACGCGTTCTGTCTCCTATAGATGAATGTACTTTGGTAATCCATCCCAGAACAACGTCAAAAGACCTTGTAAAGATGCTGGAGGAAACAGGTACAAAAGTATCTATATCCACAGTAAAACGAGTCCTATATCGACATAACCTGAAAGGCCGCTCAGCAAGGAAGAAGCCACTGCTACAAAACCGCCATAAAAAAGCCAGACTACGGTTTGCAATTGCACATGGGGACAAAGATCGTACTATTTGGACAAATGTCCTCTGGTTTGATTAAACAAAAATAGAACTGTTTGGCCATAATGACCATCGTTATGTTTGGAGGAAAAAGGGGAAAGCTCTCAAGCCGAAGAACACCATCCCAACCGTGAAGCACGGGGGTGGCAGCATATTGCTGTGGGGGTGCTTTGCTGCAGGAAGGACTGGTGCACTTCACAAAATAGATGGCATCATGAGGAAGGAAAATTATGTGGTATATTGAAGCAACATCTCAAGACATCAGTCAGGAAGTTAAAGCTTGATCACAAATGGGTCTTCCAAATGGACAATGACCCCAAGCATACTTCCAAAGTTGTGGAAAAATGGCTTAAGGACAACAAAGTCAAGGTGTTGGAGTGGCCATCACAAAGCCCTGACGTCAATCCTATAGAAAATGTGTGGGCAGAACTGAAAAAGCGTGTGCGAGCAAGGAAGCCTACAAACCTGACTCAGTTACACCAGCTCTGTCAGGAGGAATGGGCCAAAATTCACCCAACTTATTGTGGGAAGCTTGTGGAAGGCTACCCGAAACGTTTGACCCAAGTCAAACAATTTAAAGGCAATGCTACCAAATACAAATTGAGTGTATGTAAACTTCTGACCCACTGGGAATCTGATGAAAGAAATAAAAGCTGAAATAAATCATTCTCTCAACTATTATTCTGACATTTCACATTCTTAAAATAAAGTGGTTATCCTAACTGACCGAAGACAGGGAATGTTTACTAGGATTAAATGTCAGGAATTGTGAAAAACTGAGTTTAAATGTATTTGGCTAAGGTGTATGTAAACTTCCGACTTCAACCCTTTGCTATGAAGCCCCTAAATAAGATCTGGTGGAACCAATTATCTTCAGAAGTATAATAAAGTCCACCTGTGTGCAATCTAAGTGTCACATGATCTCAGTATATATCCACCTGTTCTGAAAGGCCCCAGAGTCTGCAACACCACAAAGAAAGGGACACCACCAAGCAAGCGGCACCATGAAGACCAAGGAGCTCTCCAAACAGGTCAGGGACAAAGTTGTAGAGAAGTACAGATCAGGGTTGGCTTATAAATAAATATCAGAAACTTTGAACATCCCACGGAGCAGCATTAAATCCATTATTAAAAAATTGAAAGAATATGGCACCACAACAAACCTGCCAAGAGAGGGCCGCCCACCAAAACTGACGGACCAGGCAAGGAAGGCATTAATCAGAGAGGCAACAACGAGACCAAAGATAACCCTGAAGGAGCTGCAAAGTTCCACAGTGGTGATTGGAGTCTCTGTCCATAGGACCACTTTAAGCTGTACACTCCACAGAGCTGGGCTTTACGGAAGAGTGGCCAGAAAAAAGCTATTGCTTAAAGAAAAAAATAGGCAAACACATTTGGTGTTCGCCAAAAGGCATGTGGGAGACTCCCCAAACATATGGAAGAAGGTACTCTGGACAGATGAGAGTAAAATTGAGCTTTTTGGCCATCAAGGAAAATGTCTGGCGCAAACCCAACACCTCTCATCATCCCGAGAACACCATCCCCACAGTGAAGCATGGGGGTGACAGCATCATGTTGTGGGGATGTTTTTCATCGGCAGATAGTGGGAAACTGGTCAGAATTGAAGGAATGATGGATGGTGCGAAATACAGGGAAATTCTTGAGGGAACCTGTCTAAGTCTTCCAGAGATTTGAGACTGGGACGGAGGTTCACCTTCCAGCAGGACAATGACCCTAAGCATACTGCTAAAGCAACACTTGAGTGGTTTAAGGGGAAACATTTAAATGTCTTGGAATGGCCTAGTCAAAGCCCAGACCTCAATCCAATTGAGAATCTGTGGTATGACTTAAAGATTGCTGTACACCAGTGGAACCCATCCAACTTGAAGGAGCTGGAGCAGTTTTGCCTTGAAGAATGGGCAAAAATCCCAGTGGCTAGATGTGCCAAGCTTATAGAGACATACCCCAAGAGACTTGCAGCTGTAATTGCTGCAAAAGGTGGCTCTACAAGGTATTGACTTTGGGGTGGGTGAATAGTTATGCACGCTCAAGTTTTCTGTTTTTGTGACTTATTTCTTGTTTGTTTCACACAAAAAAATATTTTGCATCTTCAAAGTGGTAGGCATGTTGTGTAAATCAAATGACACAAACCCCCCAAAAAATCATTTTTAATTCCAGGTTGTAAGGCAACAAAATAGGAAAAATGCCAAGGGGGGTCAATACTTTCGCAAGCCACTGTAACAACAACACCACACAGTGCTGATTCCACTGTGATTCGAATAACACTTCATTTATTCACTGCAGGTGGTGTCAATTTCAATCCCGCTGGTGTTAACCCCACTAGAATCAACCCTCAGATATAACACTCACAACATCATTCACCTCAACACTGAGATTTTAACACCCGCAAATTTGCTGTGCTATATGGATAATAGCTCAGACACACCAGTAGGATTGTCAAACGTTTGCCTGCCGACAGTACTTAGTACCTCTGAACAGAGTGTCGGCAGTCGATCTCTTTTGTGTTCACACAGCAAAGACCTTGGAAGATGTCAGCCACTCAGCCTTGTTAAAATACTCCAAACCAGAAGGTGGCAGTAGTTTTTTTGGCAATGTATGTCCAAGTGTTTGGCTTATGGTCTAGATTCAAAGCTAGCTGCGCTAATGTTGCTATTTTGAAGAAAGCCCTTGTTGATACTAGACAGATGGTCACAGCTAGATAAATACCTAGCAAGATGAAAAAACTATTTAATTCATTCTCCATAAACCCATACTGCCAGTGCCAACCCATAGCCAAATGTTTAGCTAGCTAGCTAACGTTAGCATTTTCGCTAGTTAACTAGCTAAGGACACTTCACTAACTCAGCAGTGAACACAGGCAGCTGTTTCATGATAACTAGCTAATCCATTGTGATTTATTTATAATGTCAATACTAGCTACAGTGGTTAGCTAGCTTGGCGGATGTATTTAGTGTTGTGTGCATTGCGTCTGTGCACTTAGCTAACTACCATCCCCTAGGCTATATTGCATATGAAGTGTAACTGGCTCATCCGTGGATATATGGAGAAAATGCCCTATTTTTTCAACAAAAAAAATGTGGCTCCGCCACATTGGGGTTCGTGCTCTCTGATTGGCTCCAAGTCAAGTTCCTGGCCAATGATGAGCATTGCGATTCTACAAGTAGAAATAGTAGGTTCGTCGCTGCCAGGGCGGCATGCAGCAGGTACCGCTTTTGTTCTAGCAAGAGAAGGAACAGCATCCCACTGTGATAAGTACCTCTCGGCAGTGAGATTCTTGGTGTGTTTCATGCTTTAGGGACAGGACCTAAGAACCTTGCTGCAGGCTGCAATGCTCTTCTCTTTTAAGTCTCCAATGGGTACAGACAAATAATTATTTTCCTTCTCAGATTGATCTGCTGTAAGGCCAGGGCATTTCCATCTAAAAGGACCAATGAGAGCACCAACATGAAGTTCATAGGATCATGTGAAATTGGGTGTCAAATGAAGCTAAGAGTCTATATTTTAGAGAAATTAAAGCATATATACATTTTTCAACCATTTTCCATCCTACAATTTTTTTGGAATAAGCAAAGGCATCTACCAGAGAAACTCTTAAAAAGGTATTGGAAGTGAAGACCCCTGCCAACTAATACCAACAATTATATGTATTGCCAAGTTTAATAAACATTACTTTGTGCCTTGTAATTATGTTACTGTTAGGCAGAGTGGAACAGGGGAACCCAAGAGCAGACTCAGACGAGGAGACTGGGATGAAGTAACAAAGGTATTTATTGAAACACAGGGGGAAGATGGAGTGTAGGTCAGGGGAAACTGCTGGAAACCAGGTGCGGAGGCTGAGGCGAGGGGGGTTGAGACAGGGTGAGCTTGTCCGGAGGGGAATCCAAGGGAGTAGTAGAGTGGGGAATCCAGGACAGAGTAGTAGGATGACAAGATGTGGGACTGGTGACAGGGACCAGAGTCAGAGCGGGTAGAACTGTAGCGGAGAGGAAAACAGCGTCAGGCAAGGAAAACAGGCACAACAGGATAACAGGATCTGAATAGTAACAAACGGCTAGAACCGTAGACTGACTGAGCAGAGATTACGATCTGGCAGTGTGGAAGTAGCAGGACTGAGTATTTGTAGAGGTCTTGGTTATGGAACAGGTTGCAGCTGGTGGGGATCTGCTCTGACTCCAGCACACCTGTCTCCGCCAACACAATCACACACAGAGACAGAGACTGAGAGTGGCGGCAGGTCAAGGAGTAACAGGATGAGCAGTAGCGGGCGTTGCAGGAGCAGATGTGACAGTAACCCCCCATACCTGACGAGGCGTTGGTGAGGGTGTTGTGGGTATATTCAACCCAGGGTAGCTGTGCGCTCCAGGAGGAAGGGTTAGCAGAAGTCACGTAGCGTAGGGCAGTCTCCATCTCTTGGTTGGCCCGTTTTGTCTGGCCGTTGGTCTGGGGGTGATATCCAGAAGAGAGACTGACATTGATACCAAGAGCTGTACAGAAGGATCTCCATACCTGTGAGGTAAACTGGGGTCCTCTGTCGGAAACGATATCAGTGGAGATGCCATGCAGACGAAACACATGGGATACTAACATGGTTGCAGTCTCCCTGGAGGACGGGAGCTTGGAGAGGGGAATGAACTGAGCCATTTTGGAAAACCTGTCAATAATGGCGAGGATGACGGAGTTACCGTTAGATGGGGGAAGGCCAGTGACGAAGTCCAGAGCTATGTGTGACCAGGGGCGACTGGGTATGGGAAGAGGGCGGAGCAGACCGGAAGTGGGTTTAGTGGAGGTTTTGTTCCGGGCACAAACCGAACAGGCTGATACAAACTCCCAGACATCTCTCTCCATGGTGGGCCACTCAAAGCGCAAACGCAGGAAGGCGAGGGTCCGGTTCATACCAGGGTGACAGGTGAGGTGGGTAGAATGGCCCCGCTGAAGAACATCAGAGCGAACACAATCTGGGACAAACAGAGCATTACTAGGACCGTTACCCGGATCAGGCTGGTTCTGCTGAGCCTGGCGAATACGAGACTCGATCTTCCAGGTGACGGTGGCAATGATGCAGGTGGATGGCATAATGGCTTCTGGCTCGGTACCCGTGTTGTCGGTGGTGAACTGGCGAGAGAGGGCATCAGGCTTGGTATTCTTCGAACCGGGGCGATAAGTGAGTGTGAAATTGAATCTACCGAAGAACAAGGCCCACCTGGCTTGCCGGAAGTTCAGACGTTTGGCGGTCTGGATGTAGGACAGGTTTTTATGGTCAGTCCACATGATGAAGGGGGTTACAGAGCCCTCCAGCCAGTGACGCCGTTCCTCCAGAGCCAGCTTAACTGCCAGGAGTTCCCGGTTTCCGATGTCAAAGTCCCTCTCTGCAGGTGAGAGCTTACGGGAAAATAATGTACATGGGTGGACCTTCTGAGGTTAGTTGAGGTAACTGATGTAATATGTAGAATGGGGGCGTGCCCTGTCCTGTTTTTCCTGTAGTCCACAATCATCTCCTTTGTCTTGATCACGTTGAGGGAGAGATTGTTATCCTGGCACCACTCGGCCAGGTCTCTGACCTCCTCCCTATAGGCTGTCTCATCGTTGTCGGTGATCAGGCCTACCACTGTTGTGTCGTCGGCAAACTTAATGATGGTGTTGGAGTCGTGCCTGGCCATGCAGTCATGGGTGAACAGGGAGTACAGGAGGGGACTGAGCACGCATCCCTGAGGGGCCCCCGTGTTGAGGATCAGCGTGACAGATGTGTTGTTACCTACCCTTACCACCTGGGGGCGGCCCGTCAGGAAGTCCAGCATCTAGTTGCAGAAGGAGGTGTTTAGTCCCAGGGTCCTTCGCTTAGTGATGAGCTCTGAGGGCACTATGGTGTTGAACGCTGAACTGTAGTCAACGAATAGCATTCTCACGTAGGTGTTCCTTTTGTCCAGGTGGGAAAGGGCATTGTGGAGTGGATCTGTTGGGGCGATATGCAAATTGGAGTGGGTCTAGGGTTTCTGAGATAATGGTGTTGATGTGAGCCATGACCAGCCTTTCAAAGCATTTCATGGCTACAGGCGTGAGTGGTATGGGTCGGTAGTCATTTAGGCAGGTTACCTTAGTGTTCTTGGGCACAGGGACTATGGTGGTCTGCTTGAAACATGTTGGTATTACGGACTCAGTCAGGGACAGGTTGAAAATGTCAGTGAAGACACTTGCCAGTTGGTCAGCGCATGCTCGGAGTACATGTCCTGGTAATCCGTCTGGCCCTAAGGCCTTGGGAATGTTGACCTGTTTAAAGGTCAGTCGTCCGGAACAGCTGATACTCTCATGCATGCTTCAGTGTTGCTTGCCTCCTATCGAGCATAGAAGTAATTTAGCTTGTCTGGTAGGCTCGTGTCACTGGGCATCTCGCGGATGTGCTTCCCTTTGTAGTCTGTAATAGTTAGCAAGCCCTGCCTCATCCGACGAGCATCAGAGCCGGTGTAGTACAATTCAATCTTAGTCCTGTATTGACGCTTTGCCTGTTTGATGGTTCGTCGGAGGGCATAGCGGGATTTCTTATAAGTGTCCGGGTTAGAGTCCCGCTCCTTGAAAGCGGCTGCTCTACCCTTTAGCTCAGTGTGGATGTTGTCTGTAATCCATGGCTTCTGGTTGGGGTGTGTACTTACAGTCAGTGTGAGGACAACGTCATCGATGCACTTATTAATTAAGCCAGTGACTGATGTGATGTACTCCTCAATGCCATCGGAAGAATCCCGGAATATATTCCAGTCTGTGCTAGCAAAACAGTCCTGCAGCTTAGCATCTGCGTCATCTGACCACTTCTTTATTGACCTAGTCACTGGTGCTTCCTGCTTTGGTTCTTGCTTGTAGAAGGAATCAGGAGGATAGAGTTATGGTCTGATTTACCAAATGGAGGGCGAGGGAGAGCTTTGTACACGTCTCTGTGTGTGGAGTAAAGGTGGTCTAGAGTTTTTTTCCTCTGGTTGCACATTTAACATCCTAGTAGAAATGAGGTAAAACGGATGTAGGTTTCCCTGCATTAAAGTCCCCGGCCACTAGGAGCGCCGCCTCTGAATGAGCGTTTTCCTGTTTTATACAGCTCATTGAGTGTGGTCTTAGTGCCAGCATCGGTTTGTGGTGGTAAATAGACAGCTACGAAAAATATAAATGAAAACTCTCTTAGTAAATAGTTTGGTCTACAGCTTATCATGAGATATTCTAACTCAGGCGAGCAAAACCTCAAGACTTCCTTCATATTTGATTTCGTGCACCAGCTGTTGTTTACAAATATACACAGACCACCACCCCTTGTCTTACCGGAGGCAGCTGTTCTATCTTGCCAATGTAGCGTATATCCCGCCAGCTGTATGTTATCCATGTCGTCGTTCAGCTATGACTCGGTGAAACATAAGATATTACAGTTTTTAATGTTCCGTTGGTAGGATATCCGTGATCGTAGTTAGTCTATTTTGTTTTCCGATGATTGACATTAAAAATCTTCGTCCAGTACGAAGTGAGTAATCGCTGTCCTGATATCCAAAAGCTCTTTTCGGTCATAAGAGACTGTGGTAGAAACATACGTACAAAATAAGTTACAAATAACGCGAAAAAACACACACAATAGCACAATTGGTTAGGAGCCAGTAAAACGGCAGCCATCTTCTCCGGCACCATTAACCTGGTATACAGAATATAGCCCTATCTGGTAAAAGACCAATTCCATATTATGGCAAGAACAGCTCAAATAAGCAAAGAGACAGTCCACCATTACTTTAAGACATGAAGGTCAGTCAATACGGAAAATGTCAAGAACTTTGAACGTTTCTTCAAGTGCAGTCGCAAAAACCGTCAAGCGCTATGATGAAACTGGCTCTCATGTGGACCACCACAGGAAAGGAAGACCCAGAGTTACCTCTGCTGCAGAGGATAAGTTCATTAGAGTTACCAGCTTCAGAAATTGCAGCCCAAATAAATGCTTCACAGAGTTCAAGTAACAGACACATCTCAACATCAACTGTTCAGAGGAGACTGCATGATTCAGGCCTTTAAGGTCGAAGTACTGCAAAGAAACCACTACTAAAGGACACAAATAAGAAGAAAATACTGGCTTGGGGCAAGAAACCCGAGCAATGGACATTAGACCGGTGGAAATTTGTCCTTTGGTCTGATGAGTCCAAATTTGAGATTTTTGGTTCCAGCCGCTGTGTCTTTGTGAGGTGTATGTGAATGGATGATATCTGTATGTTTGGTTCCCAGGTGTGATGGTGTGGGGGTGCTTTGCTGGTGACAATGTCTGTGATTTATTTAGAATTCAAGGCACACTTAACCACCATGGCTACCACAGCATTCTGCAGCGATACGCCAACCCATCTGGTTTGCGCTTAGTGGGAGTATCATCTGTTTTTGAACAGGACAACACACCTCCAGGCTGTGTAAGGGCTATTTGACCAAGAAGGAGAGTGTTGGAGAGCTGCATCAGATGACCTGGCCTCCACAATCACCTGACCTCAACCCAATTGAGATGGTTTGGGATGAGTTGGACTGCAGAGTGAAGGAAAATCAGCCAACAAGTGCTCAGCATATGTGGGAACTCCTTCAAGACTGTTGGAAATGCATTCCAGGTGAAGTTGGTTGAGAGAATGCCAAGAGCGTACAAAGCTGTCATCAAGTCAAAGGGTGGCTACTTTGAAGAATCTCAAATATAAAATATATTTTGATTTGTTTAACACTTTTTTGGATACTACATAATTCCATAAGTGTTATTTCATAGTTTTGATGTCTTCACTACAATGTAGAAAATTAAGAAAAACCCTTGAATAAGTAGGTGTGTGAAATCTTTTGACTGGTACTGTAATTCTGTGGAATTGCCCGCCAATAGGTGAAATGGGACTGAAAAAGTAACTTCTAGAATCAGTACACTGGTTCTGTGCCTACTAATTTGCTGTGATTGGATCGCCTGGATCCGAATGAATGATGGGCTTTTTTCTACTCCCCCCATACAAAGGAAGTAAATTAAAAATGTAACATCTCTTTGTTGAGTTAGTGGGTAATTTGGACAATCTGATTGCTTGTGCAGAAATGCCAATAACTGACAAGACTTTAGTCCCCAATGGCCCCAGCTATGGCAACTTCTGTGAAACAGCTCCACTGGAGCAGTTATGGGGAGGGATGAGGTGAGGGGAGGGGGGGGGGGATGAGGGGAGGCGAAGGATGAGTGGAGGGGAGGGTAGATGAGAAGACGTGGGAGGGGAGGGAGTATAAAGACGGGAGGTGAGGTGACGTGAGGGCATTGAGAGGCAGAGGGGGTGCCAGCGGACCATGACAGGGGGCAGTGTGGTGCTCCTCAATGCTTCACCATCTACGTTGGCGTGTTGGAGGCAGAGGCGTCCCAGCGAGGGGCCTGCTAGTGGAGGTGTCATATTCTAATGAGTCATAGCTAAAGAGAACCTGGCGGTCTTGGGAGATGGGAAATTGATTAAAAGGGAATCTCAGTAAGCAGTTCAATTGCCCTGAAAGCCAAACAGATGGCACGGCAGAGGGGCTCTGAAGACTCTATCTGCAGACTGGAGACATGTAGGAGGGCCTGGGAAGGAGATAAACCATGCCAGGCTGCAGCCAGTCAGCAACCACATGGCACAGAGACAGGGCTGGCTCTAGCCTTTTGGGGGCCCTAAGCGAGATTTGGTTGGGGGACACCGCATCTTGCGGCAAAACATTTTAGTGGCCCCTCTCTTCAAGGTGGAGAGAAAATGTTATGTTTTAAAGTTCATTTCCTGCAATTCTACAAATTTTGCCATGGGGCGTAGAGAAAATATTGTAATTTTAAAGCAAGTATTCTGCAATTCTAGTACACATTTTGCCATGGGGCAATTTGCAATTTTATTACAAATTTCATGCAAGTCTACTCATTTTGCCATGGGGCATAGATTAACAACTTGCAGTTTTACAGCTAATCTACTGCAATTCTAGACATTTTGCAGATATCTGAGTGAGAATGACTAACAAAATCAATGGGGGCTACCTGGAGGTAAGGGCCCCTGGGAACGTGTCAAATCAAATCAAATTTAACACATGCACCAAATACAACAGGTGTAGACCTTACAGTGAAATGTTTACTTACAAGCCGTTAACCAACAATGCAGTTTTCAGAAAAATAAGTGTTAAGTAAAAAATACTGTAGATAGTGAAAAAAAGAAAATGCAAATAGTCCAGGTAGCCATGATTAGCTGTTCAGGAGTCTTATGGCTTGGGGGTAGAAGCTGTTAAGAAGCCTTTTGGACCTGGACTTGGTGCTCCGGTACCGTTTGCCGTGTGGTAGCAGAGAGAACAGTCTATGACTAGGGTGGCTGGAGTCTTTGACAATTTTTAGGGCCTTCCTCTGGCACCGCCTGGTATAGAGGTCCTGGATGGCACGAAGCTTGGCCACAGTGATGTACTGGGCCGTACGCACTACCCTCTGTAGTGCTTTGCGGTCGGAGGCCGAGCAGTTGACATACCAGGCAGTGATGCAACCAGTCAGGATGCTCTCGATGGTGCAGCTGTATAATTTTTTGAGGATCTGAGGACCCATGCCAAATATTTTCAGTCTCCTGAGGGGGAATAGGCTTGCATGGCAGAATGGCATTTACAGTGGCTTGCGAAAGAATTCACGCCCCTTGGCTTTTTTCCTATTTTGTTGCCTTACAAACTGGAATTAAAATTGATTTTTGGGGGGGTTGTATCATTTGATTTACACAACATGCCTACCACTTTGAAGATGCAAAATATTTTTTTTGTCTAACAAACAAGAAATAAGACAAAAAAACAGAAAACTGGTGCATGCATAACTATTCACCCCCCCAAAGTCAATACTTTGTAGAACCTTTTGCAGCAATTACAGCTGCAAGTCTCTTGCGGTATGTCTCTATAAGCTTGGCACATCTAGCCACTGGGATTTTTGCCCATTCTTCAAGGCAAAACTGCTCCTTCAAGTTGGATGGGTTCCACTGGTGTACAGCAATCTTTAAGTCATACCACAGATTCTCAATTGGATTAAGGTCTGGGCTTTGACTAGGCCATTCCAAGACATTTAAATGTTTCCCATTAAACGACTCAAGTGTTGCTTTAGCAGTATGCTTAGGGTCATTATCCTGCTGGAAGGTGAATCTCCGTCCCAGTCTCAAATCTCTGGAAGACTGAAACAGGTTTCCCTCAAGAATTTCCCTGTATTTCGCACCATCCATCATTCCTTCAATTTTAGTCTCATCTGACCAGAGTACCTTCTTCCATATGTTTGGGGAGTCTCCCACATGCCTTTTGGTGAACACCAAACGTGTTTGCTTATTTTTTTCTTTAAGCAATGGCTTTTTTCTGGCCACTCTTCCGTAAAGCCCAGCTCTGTGGAGTGTACGGCTTAAAGTGGTCCTATGGACAGATACTCCAATCTCTGCTGTGGAGCTTTGCAGCTCCTTCAGGGTTATCTTTGGTCTCTTTGTTGCCTTTCTGATTAATGCCCTCCTTGCCTGGTCTGTGAGTTTTGGTGTGTGGCCCACTTTCTTGGCAGGTTTGTTGTGGTGCCATATTCTTTCCATTTTTTAATAATGGATTTAATGGTGCTCCGTGGGATGTTCAAAGTTTCAGATATTTTTTTATAACACAACCCTGATCTGTACTTCTCCACAACTTTGTCCCTGACCTGTTTGGAGAGCTCCTTATTCTTCATGGCGCTGCTTGATTGGTGGTGCCCCTTGCTTAGTGGTGTTACAGACTCTGGGGCCTTTCAGAACAGGTGTATATATACTGAGATCATGTGACAGATCATGTGACACTTAGATTGCACACAACGTGAACTTTTTAAAACTAATTATTTGACTTCTGAAGGTAATTGGTTGCACAATATCTTATTTAGGGGCTTCATAGCAAAGGGAGTGAATACATATTTACACACCACTTTTCCATTATTATTTTTTATTTTTATTTTTTTCACTCCACCAATTTGGACTATTTTGTATATGTCCGTTACACGAAATCCAAATAGCGACTGGGGGCCCTAAGCGACCGCTTTGAACTGGTCCTGCACAGAGAGAGGGGAAGGCATTAACATGACACTCTGAGAGTGAGAGACAGAGAGAAAGAGGAGGTTGAGGCCCCATCCCTTTTTCACTCTCACTCTCTTTCTCTCAATTCAATTAAAAGGGCTTTATTGGCATGTGATACATATGTTTACATTGCCAAAGCAAGTGAAATAGATAATAAACAAAAGTGAAATCTTTGTCTCTGTCTCTCTCTCTCTCTCGCTCTCTCTCTATCCCTCTATCTCTCCCTCTTGCTCTTCATCTCTCTCTCTCTCTCTCTCTCTCTCTCTCTCTCTCTCTCTCTCTCTCTCTCTCTCTCTCTCTCTCACCGTTCCTCCTTTTCTCTGTCACCTTCTGGCTCTAGTCTTTTACCTCATCAACCTCTGTTATTTTATAGTCTCCTCGTCTCTCTTTTACTTCTACATTTATGCACTCGCTCTCTATGTCTCTGTCTCTGTTCCCGGTTTTAGGTCTATATCTCAATAATTAATATCCTACAAAGGTAGTTCATTTGAAATTACAGTAAAGTATCTCCTCACCTTACTGAACTCTCTCTCACTTTCTTCACCTCCTTCTCCATATTTTATCTTCTTCCTCTCTTCCTTCATCTTCCTGACACATCTTCCTAACACACTCTCTCCCTCTGACCTCCGTTTCCATCTTAAGGCTGGTTTATAGTCTGTCTAACAACATGTCTATAGACCATTAGAATGCGACAAGGGTCATTGGCCAAAACAACATTTAATTTCTAAGGGTGAGTGTCTGTAGACCGTCAATGCGACTGTCGCACCCTCTCATCCTCCTCCTCTTCCACTCATTTCTTTACCTTCTCCTTCCATCTCTCCAAGAGTATTTGAACTGAAATATTTTCCATATCTCTCTCCCTTTCTCCTTCCCTCTGTCTCTTCAGATGTCTACAGAGCAGTTGGAGGAGTATGTCAACAGTCAATTTGATGAACTCTACCGGCTGGTTCGTCTGGAGGAGAAGAGGACCCTCCACCTGGTGGACCTGAAGGAAGCCTTCCTGACTGCCGCCGCCGCTGAGAAGATCGCTGAGATCACCGTCCACACCGAGCGGCTCCAGGAGGAGATGGCCTGCATCACACAGCAGCTGGGCCAGCTGGACCAGGCCGAGGCACAGCCTGGGGCCGCAATAGCAGCCCTAGCCCAGGGAGGAGCACTTGGCCCGAGCCCCAGACCAGCGGTGAGGCCCCTCTCCCTTATTCACCACCATGGTCAGGGTAGATGTTACCACTATAGGTACTGATCTTGGATCAGTTTACCATCCCTAAATATACTAACCTTAATCATTGGGTGGTAAAGCAGCAATGACTTTATAACTGAACCTATATCAATGTCTAGGGGTAATTTGATCCTACCCCTACCATCACACTAGGATATCTGAAAGGCATAGCAGGCAGCTTCATGTTGATTGGTATAAAGAGTACAGGGATAAAATCAGTTTATACAAGTTTCTTTTCATTGGAAAGCAGCTTGTGTAAAACTATGGTGGGTTCTTAGATGTAAACATGTTTAGCACTGCATAGCCGCGGGCTTAAGTGTAGCTATTTATGCCCTATGACTGCACGCACACAAGCACGCACGCACACACGGACGCACACGCAAACACACACACACACACACACACCAGCTGGATATACTCTACCACCTATTCTACATACCAATCCCTGCCAAGGTTAAGTTCTCATATGCCCACACCATTACTCACATACACAAATATACACAGATATGTATTCTCACTTACTCATACACACACACACACACACACACACACACACATGCAACAATTTCAAAGATTTTACTGAGTTACAGTTCATATAAGGAAATCAGTCAATTGCAATAAATTCATTAGGCCCTAATCTGTGGATTTCACATGACTGGGCAGGGGCGCAGCCATGGGTGGGCCTGGGAGGGCATAGGCCACTTGGAAGCCAGGCCCACCCACTGGCAAGCCAGGACCTGCCAATCAGAATGAGTTTTTCCCCACAAAAGGACTTTATTAAAGACAGAAATACTTCTCAGTTTCAAAAACTGTCCGGGTGGCTGGTCTCAGACGATCCTACAGGTGAAGAAGTTGGATGTGGAGGTCGTGGGCTGGCGAGGTTACACGTGGTCTCCAGTTGTGAGGCCGGTTGGACGTACTGACAAATTCTCTAAAACGACATTGGCCTCCAATGGTAGAGAAATTAACATTCAATTATCTGGCAACAGCTCTGGTGGACATTCCTGCAGTCAGCATGCCAATTGCACGCTCCCTCAAAACTTGAGACATCTGTGGCATTGTGTTGTGTGACAAAACGGAAAATGTTAGAGTGGCCTTTTATTGTCCCCAGCATAAGGTGCACCTGTATAATGATCATGCTTAGGGCTGTGGCGGTCACGAAATTTAGTCAGTTGGTGATTGTCAAGCAAATAACTGTCGGTCTCACGGTAATTGACCGTTAATTAACATAAACACATTTAGCATCTCCTGGCTTCCACACATAGCCTACAAGCCATTTTAAAAAGTCTAATAAATCCAGGTAATATAGCCTACACCTTCACAATAAATCCATTATTTATTTTAGACATGTCTAAAGAAGCATGATATGAAGAAAATGTAGTCTATTTCAGAAGAAAATAATAGCATACTCTGAGTTGTCCTTATGTTAGGTCCTGATGTGGCTATGCCAAATGGCTGTGGGCTATACTAGTTCATTTAGCAGACAAGATTTGCTTATAATTCCTTGGCATTATTTTCTATTATTTTATAGTATGAAGAATGCAATTGAACAAAGCTGAATAAAATAGAAATATTTTCTCCAAACGATTTGAGGGAGTGCGCACATGCGGCTATTCTGTGTTGAGCGGTTAAAAAACAAATTGGTACTCCTATATGCTTAATTTAGAGTTATTAATGTAACTTTAGTTTTTCTACAAACGTTGGGCTATATGTTTTTATTTTTAATACATTGTAAGGCTGCATGATGAGACTCCAATGATGATTTGAAAAAGCTAAACTCTGCTTAGTTTTTTTGCTCAGGCTGTATAAACGCCAATAGTCTCTCATTCACAATTTGACAAGCACTTGATACTGCCTCAGATTTCACGGCGGCATCCCCTTTGTGGTCCTAATGCACCCTAAAAAAATCCATGCCTTTTGCGGCCCAGTGTGCTGGGTTGTGCCCTCCTCCCTGAGTGCGCTACACAATCCGAAGCGCTTCTCACTCACATGGCTCTCCATCTCGTGATCGGGTCTTTCTCACAGGCTACAAGTGAAGACAGATACATCGGGGACGCAACTGCGCACGTCCTTATCCAATTCTGAATTGCATGTTTAAGATATTGGAAGAACTGTCCACATTTACTTTTCATCAGCCAACAAGATGAGTAGGCCTAACGAACAGCAAAGCACTAGCCTATGTCAATCTACTATCCCCCATAGTACAAAAGCCGACCTATTCTATTCTGTGCGAGAAATAAATATTCCTAATATAGTCTGGGACAGTTGAGGGGTGCAATACATCCCAAAATAATACAACCACAAAAATGTTTTATGCAATGTGGCTGATGCAACAGATCAGAACGTTTAGCTTAAAATGTTGATAAACTATTAGGCTATTTCTTCATGTTATAAGTGCAGCAATGCGCACATTGCAGTAGGCTATAAGCGTGAATATTCCATTAGCGGGAAAACACCATTATCAAAAGTGACCGCAAATGCGATTATGATTGTCCTTATTTTATTATAAAGGTGCATTTGTATTGTGAAAACCAAACTTGAAACTCACGCCCTGCTTATGTATGCCAGTTAGGCTCTAAACCCCTTGTAAAGTGGATTAATGTGCTCAATTTTAAAGTTATTTGGAAACTTATCAAACCTTATCAAAACATATAGGCCTATGGGCTTGGCCTATACAGTGAGGAAAAAAAGTATTTAGTCAGCCACCAATTGTGCAAGGTCTCCCACTTAAAAAGATGAGAGAGGCCTGTAATTTTCATCATAGGTACACGTCAACTATGACAGACAAAATGAGAAAAAAAAATCCAGAAAATCACATTGTAGGATTTTTAATGAATTTATTTGCAAATTATGGTGGAAAAGAGATCTGGAGACTGGTTAGGCCACTCCAGGACCTTGAAATGCTTCTTACGAAGCCACTCGTTTATTGCCCGGGCGGTGTGTTTGGGATCTTTGTCATGCTGAACGACCCAGCCACGTTTCATCTTCAATGCCCTTGCTGATGAAAGGAGGTTTTCACTCAAAATCTCACGATACATGGCCCATTCATTCTTTCCTTTACACGGATCAGTCGTACTGGTCCCTTTGCAGAAAAACAGCCCCAAAGCATGATGTTTCCACCCCCATGCTTCAGGGTAGGTATGGTGTTCTTTGGATGCAACTCAGCATTCTTTGTCCTCCAAACACGACGAGTTGAGTTTTTACCAAAAAGTTATATTTTGGTTTCATCTGACCATATGACATTCTCCCAATCCTCTTCTGGATCATCCAAATGCACTCTAGCAAACTTCAGACGGGCCTGGACATGTACTGGCTTAAGCAGGGGGACACGTCTGGCACTGCAGGATTTGAGTCCCTGGCGGCGTAGTGTGTTACTGATGGTAGGCTTTGTTACTTTGGTCCCAGCTCTCTGCAGGTCATTCACTAGGTCCCCCCCGTGTGGTTCTGGGATTTTTGCTCACCGTTCTTGTGATCATTTTGACCCCACAGGGGTGAGATCTTGCGTGGAGCCCCAGATCGAGGGAGATTATCAGTGGTCTTGTATGTCTTCCATTTCCTAATAATTGCTCCCACAGTTGATTTCTTCAAACCAAGCTGCTTACCTATTGCAGATTCAGTCTTCCCAGCCTGGTGCAGGTCTACAATTTTGTTTCTGGTGTCCTTTGACAGCTCTTTGGTCTTGGCCATAGTGGAGTTTGGAGTGTGACTGTTTGAGGTTGTGGACAGGTGTCTTTTATACTGATAACAAGTTCAAACAGGTGCCATTAATACAGGTAACGAGTGGAGGACAGAGGAGCCTCTTAAAGAAGAAGTTACAGGTCTGTGAGAGCCAGAAATTTTACTTATTTTCCACCATAATTTGCAAAAAAATTCATTAAAAATCCTACAATGTGATTTTCTGGATTTTCTTTTCTCAATTTGTCTGTCATAGTTGACGTGTACCTATGATGAAAATTACAGGCCTCTCTCATCTTTTAAGTGGGAGAACTTGCACAATTGGTGGCTGACTAAATACTTTTTTGCCCCACTGTATGATTTGAAAAAGTCGCAAAAAAAGGCAGTTTCTTATGCTGGGCATCATTCACAAGTGTAATATATACCGTTGAAGTTGGAAGTTTACATACACTTAGGTTGGAGTCATTAAAACTTGTTTTTCAACCACTCCACAAATTTCTTGTTAACAAACTATAGTTTTGGCAAGTCGGTTAGGACATCTACTTTGTGCATGACACAAGTAATTTTTCCAACAATTGTTTACAGACAGAATATTTCACTTATAATTCACTGTATCACA
This sequence comes from Coregonus clupeaformis, assembly GCF_020615455.1. Taxonomy (NCBI): domain Eukaryota; kingdom Metazoa; phylum Chordata; class Actinopteri; order Salmoniformes; family Salmonidae; genus Coregonus; species Coregonus clupeaformis. The sequence goes on along the minus strand of NC_059210.1, from coordinate 48,226,445 downwards.
ATTCCAGTGGGTCAGAAGTTTACATACACTAAGTTGACTGTGCCTTTAAACATCTTGGAAAATTCCAGAAAATTATGTCATGGCTTTAGAAGCTTCTGATAGGCTAATTGACATAATTTGAGTCAATTGGAGGTGTACCTGTGGATGTATTTCAAGGCCTACCTTCAAACTCAGTGCCTCTTTGCTTGACATCATGGGAAAATCAAAAGAAATTAGCCAAGACCTCAGAAAAAAATGTGTAGACCTCCACAAGTCTGGTTCATCATTGGGAGCAATTTCTAAACGCCTGAAGGTACCACGTTCATCTGTACAAACAATAGTATGCAAGTACTGTATAAACACCAAGGGACCACGCAGCCATCATACCGCTCAGGAAGGAGACGCGTTCTGTCTCCTATAGATGAATGTACTTTGGTAATCCATCCCAGAACAACGTCAAAAGACCTTGTGAAGATGCTGGAGGAAACAGGTACAAAAGTATCTATATCCACAGTAAAACGAGTCCTATATCGACATCACCTGAAAGGCCGCTCAGCAAGGAAGAAGCCACTGCTCCATAACCGCCATAAAAAAGGCAGACTACGGTTTGCAACTGCACATGAGGAGAAAGACCGTACTTTTTGGAGAATTGTCCTCTGGTCTGATGAAATAAAAATAGAACTGTTTGGCCATAATGACCATCGTTATGTTTGGAGGAAAAAGGGGGATGCTTGTGTGGTGTCGAGACAACTATGCTGATATGCTGTGATGACAAGAAATCCGCTGACACTGTCCTTGATTATAATGGTTTATTACATCAAAGATTACAGTGTCAATTTACAGACTCCTGCAGACATCTGGAGAACAACTGACCCAATCTCTAATATGTTATTCTCTCCGTCCTTTGTTCCAACCATGGTATTTATAATATATAACATAATATGGGTGGTTTTTTATAGACCAATCCCTGGCCTTTACACATCCAAATCTCCTCTGTCTTAGGGGGGCCCTATAGTAATGTTTTCCAGATGTTTCCGCAAGCAGAGCCAAATTACTCTAACACACCATTTGCAAACGTCAGCAAAATCATAAACTGTTTAGATACTACATATTTCCCCCCTTCGAGACTAATTAAGTCTCGAAAACAAAAAGAATAGGATTATGACAAATCTTGTGTAACTTTAACAATAAAATAAAATGTATGTAGTGTGAACAAATTTTTATGAAGTGTAAACAAATCGTTATGGAGTGTAAGAGCGAAAAACCTGTCTGGCAGCTTTCTTTCCAAATATCCATCAATCAATCAAGACAGTAAAATTGTCTCACGGCCCCTCTGCCCCAGGCGACCACCTAAGTACTCCAGATCAATTTATAAATCTTTATCAATGCATTTTAAACTATGATGGAATTGAATACACATGAAAGCCTCAGAAAACAAAATACAATCAAAAATGTCCACATTCAGGCTGGTCGACCCATCGGACCCTCCTGTGGATTCTCTCTCTCCCTGCCTAGACCCAATATCCCTAAGCATCGACGAAAAAAACAAAAACATCTGAGGTCCCCACATGTACCCAACAACAGAAATCATCATTCTTCAAAAATTTATACAGAAAGAATATGACACAAATTATGTATTACACATGCAAATATGTCTATATATATATAATTGCAGACACTGGAATGTAGTCCACTACACTGCATCTCCTCAGCAGTGTCGACTTTTAATGCAACGTTGATGATGGAATCTGAACATTTCCACACCTTCCTTGTTCCACTTCCTCCAGTCCATTCATATTGTCCATGTTTGAGTATTTGAATCCCCTCTACACATTCCCCCATATGCTTCTGGAAGAAAAGAAAACACCAACCAGTATCTTTTGCAAAACAACACATGCAAATTAAAACATCAATATCAACAATAATATAAAAATGATATATACAATAATATATAAAATGATATATAAAACGAATCACATTCCATTTCCCCCCTTTGATTCATAAGAAAATACTAAATATCACAATAATATGTAAAGACGTGAAAAATGATCGGATATTCAAAATTTCCTAGAGTTATTTCAACCCTAGTTTCCATAACTTTTTAGTCTGACTTTTTCCCCAATTTTTTCAAAAACCATTTCACTGATTTATCCACAAAAGTCTTTCCCATTTTCTGAGGATATTCGATCGGGAAGTCCCCACCTGCTTATGACTTCTTTACACAAGAACTTTGCAACCGACTGAGTATATTTTAGCTTAGTTGGACATATTATACACCTCTTGGTGTAGGAATGTAACCAGGAATAACAGTCACACCCCTGCGAACATTATTTTTCAGACAGATTGTGCACCTGCCTATGACAAAGTCAACCTGTTAAAGCAAATATGGTTCCCAAAAACCATACTCCTTTGTGATCTTTCTCCTAACCTCCCCCCTTCCAACATTAGCTAACCCATGTGCTTCCTGAATCATCAGACCTAATAGGTCTAGAGGCGCTACTATCAACCCCTCATGGTTTCTCCAAAGACAACAAAGGCATGTTACTCTGAGGATTTTTTATTGTCCTTAAAACACCTGCTTTCGAAAGTCCTTCAATTTGTGGTTCGATCCCTTGGATTGCTTCATCTTTCAATGGATACTGATTCTTCCAAGGAGGTCTGGCTCCTGGTCGAAGTTCAACTTTCACCGGTTGGGCTGATTTCACAAGTCCAATATCGGTACTATGTTGAGACAACAAACATTCTGGAACTTGTTGCAACATCTCCTCTTTCATAGGGTCTGAATCCATCTTCGCACTGCAAATAGATTCATGTGTCATCCGTACAGCTTGTGGCTCTCCTTGTCCTTGAGCCGAAATCATGATTTTGAGAAATCGCTGATCTTCACTCCTCCAAATCGCCAAATTCTCTTTCATCGGTACGAAAACAGCTTTCTCTGCTTTTGTCATCATTTCTCCTATTTGCTTCTGCTCATAGCCTTCAGAAACCAACAAGGTCACATGTGGCACACTCTTCTCAATCTCAAATTCTTTATCCAGATAATCGTCTGTGTTTATCTTCATAGCTGCTCCTTGTGGTCCTAAAATTATGCAACATGAGCTGAGTTGAACTTTCTTTGGTTGATGACTCAACCATTCCCCTGAGTTCGATTGGGCATCATTCTTGAAATACTTGAGCATACAATGAAATGGATATTCCGGAAGCCTCGCATCTGGCATGTTTGCCACAATGAATTTCTCCCATATCTTAGCCTGCTTCAAAAAATCTTCACTGAGATTTCCAATCCAGAATACTGAAGAAGAATCCATCTCTGTCATCATCAACAATTGGTAAACCTTTTCCGTTGGCACTTCTACCAGACAGCCGTCTGGTGTACATTTTATTGTACAGTTCAATTTACACAATGCATCTCTTCCCAACAATGCAATAGGTGTATGTTCTGATACCAGTATGGGTATTGTAATTTTCAGATTTTCATAGCAGAGCTCAATTGGTTCCGTAAGAGGAATCAGCTGTTTCACTCCCTCAAATCCGATTGTCCTAATTAGTTGATTGGACATAGGGAGATGTGTAGCATCTTCAGGCCAAACACAGGTAAAAGCAGCTCCGCTATCCGCCATCACTTCCAATGGTCGGTTGTTTACTTTCACCTCAATTGTTGGATCTTTTTCCGGTCCTGATGCTACCAGCTGACACCCCCCTTTCGGATCTTCTGGGCACCCCTAGAATCCTTGCTCCGGGCCCCTATAAGGGTTCACCGGTCCTCCAGTTGATCTTGACTGGCCCCTGTATCTTCCTCTGAAATTCCCTCTGGTGTTTCCTCCTGGCCCATTACACTCACGGGCAAAGTGACCAACCTGTCCACAATTATAACACACTTCTGAAGATTGCTATAAGTATGGCTTAAATCTTCCTCCTCTTCCTCTTCCTAAGCCTTCTCGTCCTCTTCCTCTCCAATTCTGTGTCTGTCCAGAAACTGGCTGTGGATATGAAACAACTGGTACCGCTATTGGTAGCTGGTACAATTGCGGTTGGAACTGGTTCGGTTGAAGCTGTGGCAGTGATTGTTGATTTAATAATAATAATAATAATATGCCATTTAGCAGACGCTTTTATCCAAAGCGACTTACAGTCATGCGTTTGGTTCACACTGATTCTGATTAACCAAAGCTTATTTCGTCTCCTTCTTATTCTCCACCAGTTGTATTTGATTGAGTTTTCTGAGAGTTTCTTGGTCCTGTTCTTTCTGGTTGTGTTCCTTTTTCCGGTACAGATCCACTTGATGGGCTATATGATCTGTATAGACACCTTCTGTCATGCTTCCAAGTCCAACCACCTCTGCCAGTTTGCTCCTTACTGGTGAGGGCAGTCCCATCTGCAGTTTAGCTCTCAAAATTGACTGCTCAATTTGACTCACATCTGGATCATTTCCGGTAATATTTCTCCACACTTGATGAACTCTTGACACATAGGCTCTCTGATTTTCTTGTTGTCCTAGTGGGTCAATCAGAATGTTGTCAGGATGCACATTTGTTGGAAACGTATCTTTCAGTGCTCTCCACAGCCGATTTCTACTTGCAGCCAACAATTCAGGATCATTCACTGCAGTCCCCACATATCGATGAAGTCCAGCTCTCTGAAAAAATTATCCCATACCTGGAATCCCAAGTATATTAGCCAAAAGCCTCTTAATGTCTCCTATGGCAGACTGTGTTCCCACCGTAATTTCTTCCAATTTTGAAATCCAAGGATATGCTCCATCTTGAAGAGTAGGCAGCTTCTCAAGTATATCTGACATATCGGTATTCTGCAAAGGCTTATACTCCAGGTTCTGTCCTCGAATTATCACTGGCATCATCATCGTACTTATGCTCCCTTCATTGTAGGATAAAATCCTCTTGAACATGAAGCACCTTTAATCTCCAAATCTTCATCGCTGTCTCCATTTTCACTTTCATCAGAGATCGAATCTCTTGTATCCTTCTTCTTCCAACTTCCATCACCCCTTCTTTCCGCTCTAGCCAACCTCTGTCTGATCACAGGGTCATATCCACCCATGATCTCTTCTGAATCACTCTGATCATCATCATCATCATCTTCAAGTTCCATCCTCCTGAACCTCACTCTACCCTTAGTTTCCAGACATCTCGTTTTCTTCTTACTTTTGGAGTTTGGATTCATCTTTATGGTCGTTTCTGCTTGTCCTCTCTCTATTATTCGTTCATCTTATAATATAATAATAATAATCTTCATCTCTGATGGAATAATCACCCTCCTGAATGATCACTGGAAGCTGAGGATAGACGTCCTTAAACTCTACTTCTTCCTCGTAAGGTGGGGGTCTTTTTGCTGAATCCATATGTGAGAAAGGTGTATTGACTTCTGCCATTAGTTTTTCTGTTACCTTCACCTCTTTTGCCATTTTCTCTATATCTCTGTCTCTTTTATCTTTTGTATCTTTTATCAGTTTTTGTCCTTCATTTTCAAACAGCTTAAGAACACCCAGCTCTCTTTGTCTCTTTTCTTTACGTTGTTCCCTTTTTTTTCCCTTCTTTTGATCTGCCTTATATGTGGCCACAAGCACTTTCATTATCTTGATGACGTCTGGGTTAAGAGTCCCTTCCACTGGCCATGGTTGTTCAATGTCAGGCCAACGTTTATTCCATTTTCCAGATAACCTTGCAATACCATTAACTAGAGGATTACTATTTTGTACTACATCAACAGGAGTAATTACTTTCATCGTTTTGATGTCCTTTTTCCCCATTGGAACAACTCTTTTATATTCCTTTATTGTGAATTATTTTATTATTATTATTATTTTAAACCAATTAATTTGTAAACCAAAAAATACTTTAGACTATGTGGCTTATGTTTCCCTCCTTTTCAATTAATTAATTTATCAATGTATTTATTTATTTTTATTTATTTATTAATTTTTATTTTATTTTATTTTACCAAATTATTGATTAGTGGCAATCTTACCACATCCGATCAGGAAAAGTAAAGGAAAGTATCAACTTCAGAGCAATCCAAAAAAGAAAGACCTGTAATCCAGCAACACTACAGCACTCACAAACCAATTGCTTAATAATCACCCAATTACCTTAATTTTACAGAATAATGTCAGTGCTGGATTTCCAACACAACTCTAATCAAACCAACCCATGCACAAAAAAACTCCAATGTGCAATTCTTAATTACATCAATTGATCAGTCTGTTGCCAAGTCCCTGTTAAATTGTCACAACATGAAATATGCTAGGCACACACAATATCCTGTATGGGAAAGTAAGTTTGTGAACAGAGCAGTACTGGCCTTGATTGGACTGGATCCGGAGAAGCACACACTGTCGCGTGACGCACTGGTCAGCACCTCCTCTCTCTCTCTCTGTCTCCTCCTTCTCGTCTCTCACATGACAGGAGAATAAAGGAAACAGACAACAATTTAGTATTTTATGCATACCTATGTTCACATTCGCGCTAAGAAATAAGCAAACAGCTTAACTCAGGAATATTATAAATAGCGCAATAACATTTTATTTTATTTATTTATTTAATTATTTTTATTTTTAATCCATCAACATATCTCTCATTTGTAAATTCAATAGATCTCAATCAAATAGTTTCATAGTTAAGCAACAGCCACTTATCAAACAGAATACTTTATCCGTGTGTATTCAAAATCTCCCCCTTTCTTCTCTGTCTGTAGCACTAATTATGGTGTCACAGCAGCTCAGTGCAGGCAGGGGAGTGGCATATTTGCTCTACGTAACTCTAAACTCATAATATCCCACGCATGCGTAGCTCATTCACCAGTGCGATTTCAGAGTGAGAGGAGCTCTCCCAAGCAGCTCTCTCCAAGCTAAACAACAGAAAGCAGACAGACCAGTTGTCCCTCCGTTATTTCCAACACAGACAAACAGTAACACTTAACAAAACTCACAAACCAACACAGAACATAGAACACAAATCCTACTTCGAAGTTTCTTAACTTCACTTATCCTAATCTGCAGATTTATAGTTATTTTCTTATCCATTACAAATAATCTCTATACAATCATAATGTCCTCCCTGGGGGCTCATAGTCTTTTAACAATTATTAAACGTTCTCTTTTATAGAGACTCATACAAGGTTTTAACCTTAACGTCCTCCCAGGGCGCTCATAGTTTTTTAACAATTATTAAACGTTCTCTTTTATAGAGACTCATAAGATTTTAACCTTAACTAACATATTTCCTTACAAAAAAACTAAAACCCCTGTTCTCAACCAAAACATATATATGTATATATCTCTAACATAAATCTTATCATAACATGAGTCGACGCACAGCTGAAACACAACAGAGACGTCTTTATTTTTATTTTTTTTCGCACACACACACTCTCTTTCCTAACACACACACATGAAAAGAATGCATCCATTCATACGGTCCTCTAAAGCATGCTACCGTCGCTCCTTATTTCTCATTGTTCCTGCCTACATTTCTGCTACCTCGAGTTGTAGATATTCAATGAGAGGTTACTTCGAACACATACCTCGTCAACTATATGTCGAGAGGTAACTTACAATGGAATGTATCTTCCACAAACTCCAGTTCCCAGAACTGACCTTAAAAATCAACCTAGTGAGTTTTCAGGATTTTCGGCCCATCCTAATGATCGCCTCGTTTGAGGGCTTCTTTAAATCAGCGACGTCCTAAAAGTATACTTTTTTTCCTTAGTTCCTTATTCTATTCCTTCATTCTATTCCTTTTCCCTTTATTTTATTCAAGCCAAATATCCCTGTGCCCAGTGTTATCAATTCCTATAGACACTCCACCATGTAAACAAATTTAGAAATTTAGAACGGATTCTCATCACACAGCAAATAAGAGCAAGGTGCACACACAAGTTTTTAAACGGTACATCTCCTCAACGCACACACACAGCACACCAACTGACCAGCGCCCCAAATTGTGAGAAATCTCACCTTATCTGCCAGCGTCTTGAGCGGGAGTCACTTCGTAGCTCATGAATGGAACGCTGAGAAAAGACGCAACACGTCCCAAAGATCCTCGTCGCCATTCTGTGGTGTCGAGACAACAATGCTGATATGCTGTGATGACAAGAAATCCGCTGACACTGTCCTTGATTATAATGGTTTATTACATCAAAGATTACAGTATCAATTTACAGACTCCTGCAGACATCTGGAGAACAACCAACCCAATCTCTAATATGTTATTCTCTCCGTCCTTTGTTCCAACCATGGTATTTATAATATATAACATAATATGGGTGGTTTTTTATAGACCAATCCCTGGCCTTTACACATCCGAATCTCCTCTGTCTTAGGGGGCCCCTATAGTAATGTTTTCCAGATGTTTCCGCAAGCAGAGCCAAATTCCTCTAACACACCATTTGCATTGATGTCAGAGTGATTAGAGGGACAATAGAATCCTAAGTACCAGGCAGTTAGCAAGTTTGGTAGGCTACTAATGACCATCAGCAGCATCAGAGCTGGGAGAAGCCACATTACCGTGACTAAACGGTCACGTGGAACTTGACTGCCTTCATGACTTGTGACTGTCGGTGTGGCGATAATACGGGCACCGAACAGCCCTAATCATGCTGTTTAATCAGCTTCTTGATATGACACACCTGTCAGGTGGATGAATTATCTTGTCAAAGGAAAAATGCTCACTAACAGGGATGTAAACAAATTTGTGCATAAATTAGAAAGAAATAAGCTTTTTGTGCATATGAAAAATTCCTGGGATCGTTTATTTCAGCTCATGAAACATGGCACCAACACTTTACATGTTGCGTTTCTATTTTTGTTTAGTATATACACTATATATACAAAAGTATGTGGACATCCCTTCAAATTAGTGGATTCGGCTATTTCAGCCACACCCGTTGCTGATAGGTTTATAAAATTGAGCACACAATCTCCATAGACAAACATTGGCAGTAGAAGTGGTGTAAAGCTCTCCGTCATTGGACTCTGGAGCAGTGGAATCGCTTTTTCTGGAGTGATGAATCACTCATCACCATCTGGCATTCCAACGGACAAATCTGGGTTTGACGGATGCCAGGAGAACGCTACCTGCCCGAATGCATATTACCAACTGTAAAGTTTGGTGGAGGAGGAATAATGGTCTGGGGCTGTTTTTCATGGTTTGGGCATGGCCCCTTAGTTCCAATGAAGATAAATCTTAAAGCTACAGCATACAATGACATTCTAGACAATTCTATGCTTCCAACTTTGTGGCAACAGTTTGGGGAAGGCCCTTACCTGTTTCAGCATGACAATGTTCCCATGGACAAGGCGAGGTCCATACAGAAAGGGTTTGTCGAGATCGGCGTGGAAGACTGGCCTGCACAGAGCCCTTAACCCAACCCCATCGAACACCTTTGGGATGAATTGGAACGTCGACTGCGAGCCAGGCCTAATCGCCCAACATCAGTGCCCGACCTCACTAATGCTCTTGTGGCTGAATGGAAGCAAGTCCCCGCAGCAATGTTCCAACATCTAGTGGAAAGCCTTCCCAGAAGAGTGTATTTATTTGTGTATTCATTACGGATCCCCATTAGCGGCTGCCACCCTTCCTGGGGTCCAACCACAACATACATACAATAAAACAATACATAACACAACACCTTATTACAGTGGAGGCTGTTATAGCAGAAAAGGGGGGACCAACTCCATATTAATGCCCATGATTGTCACGATCGTCAGGGAGAGACCAAGGCACAGCGTTGAATGCGAACATTATATATTTATTTAGAATGATCACACGATCAAAACAACAACGATAACGTGACGTCTACAGTATAACACAAACCAAATCAGAACAAGAAACCACAAACACAAAGTGAAAGACAGACAGTTAAATATGGCTCCCAATCAGAGACAACCAGCTGACACTCGTTGCCTCTGATTGGGAGTCACTCAGGCCAACATAGATAGACAACGACTAGAACCTAAACAAAATAAACACCCTGGCTCAACATACGAGAGTCCCCAGAGCCAGGGCGTGACAATGATTTTGGAATGCGATGTTCGACGAGCAGGTGTCCTCATACTTTGGGTCATGTAGCGTATATGTATCCCCACTCCCCTCTCCACACACTCCTCCTCCCTCATACTAGTTAAGAGAAGGCTCTTATTACTTACAGGGTTAAATTAAAAGATCCTGCTGGCCCATTACTCACCTGCTATAGGGAGAGAGGGAAGGGGGGCTGTATTAATGGCTGTGGCCGGCCTGCAGATTGGTTTCCTGGGTGAGGAATGTGCCCGTGGTGGGCCGAGTTCATTAAGGCCCTGATTGGATGGTGATGGTTGCCCTGTTTGTTCTCTCCTGTAAGTCATTGCTGCAGTGAGTAATGCCTGCTGTGACAGAGACATCTGAGAGAGAGAGAGAGAGAGAGAGAGAGAGAGAGAGAGAGAGAGAGAGAGAGAGAGAGAGAGAGACTGACTGAGCTCCTACAATGGCACTTAGGTGTGTGTGTGCCACTAAGCCTCTGCATTGCTTGTTCTTTGGGGGTTTAGGCTTGGCTTCTGTATAAGCACTTTGTGACATCTGCTGATGTTAAAAGGGCTTTATACATACATTTGATTGTGTGTGTGTGCATGATGAGGTAGAAATAGGAAAGTGTGTGTGCAAGAGATACAGTGCCTTGCAAAAGTGTTCATCCCCCTTGGGGTTTTTCCTATTTTGTTGCATTACAACCTGTAATTTAAATGATTTTTTCATGTGGATTGCATGTAATGGACATACACAAAATAGTCCAAATTGGTGAAGTGAAATTTAAAAAATAATGGAAAAGTGGTGCGTGCATATGTATTCACCCCCTTTGCTATGAAGCCCCTAAATAAGATCTGGTGCAACCAATTACCTTCAGAAGTCACATAATTAGTTAAATAAAGTCCACCTGTGTGCAATATAAGTGTCACATGATCTCATTATATATACACCTGTTCTGAAAGGCCCCAGAGTCTGCAACACCACTAAGCAAGGGGCACCACCAAGCAAGCGGCACCATGAATGCCAAGGAGCTCTCCAAACAGGTCAGGGACAAAGTTGAGGAGAAGTACAGATCAGGGTTGGGTTATAAAAAAAAATCAGAAACTTTGAACATCCCACGGAGAACCATTAAATCCATTATTAAAAAATGGAAAGAATTTGGCACGACAACAAACCAAAGACAGAGGTTCACCTTTGAGCAAGACAATGACCCTAAGCATACTGCTAAAGCAACACTTGAGTGGTTTAAGGGGAAACATTTAAAGCCCAGACCTCAATACAATTTAGAATCTGTGGTATGACTTAAAGATTGCTGTACACCAGCGGAATCCATCCAACTTGAAGGAGCTGGAGCAGTTTTGCCTTGAAGAATGGGCAAAAGTCCCAGTGGCTAGATGTGCCAAACTTATAGAGACATACCCCAAGAGACTTGCAGCTGTAATTGCTGCAAAAGGTGGTTCTAGAATGTATTGACTTTGGGGGGGGGTGAATAGTTATGCACGCTCAAGTTCTGTTTTTTTGTCTTATTTCTTGTTTGTTTCACAATACAAAATATTTTGCATCTTCAAAGTGATATGCATGTTGTGTAAATCAAATGATACAAACCCCCCAAAAATCTATTTTAATTCCAGGTTGTAAGGCAACAAAATAGGAAAAATGCCAAGGGGGGTGAATACTTCCGCAAGCCATTGTACGAGAGAGAAAGAAGCCCCTAACACCAATTTATAAACACAATCTAGAAATTATCCAACGAGTTTCAGTTCTGTATTGTGTGTGTGTGTGTGTGTTTGCTCGCTAAGCAGTTAGTCTAACCAGAGGCAAGACTGATAAAGAATGAGCCAGCTGTTCTGGCAGTTGCTGTGGACATTTATTACAGAAATGCATGGGCTCCTGTTTTGCAGTGTAATCTACAGATCTGTCATTAAATCAATAGAGAGCGGTGCGGGCGGTAGGTAAGCAGCTGTACAGAAGTACGCCACTGTGTTTACCCTCCAATCACCACACACCATGATTACTGAGCACTGATCTGTCACCCCAGAGGAAACCATCCCTCAGCCTGTCTCACAGAATACACACATACACATCACCTCACGTAGCATACACACATAGTCAGAGAACACACACACTTCCACACACACACATATAGCAGAGTACATCCGGACGCACACACACACTCATTTACCTATGCTTACGATGTACTGTACAGACTGCCAGGAAAGTACCAACATGTATTTGCTCTATGTGTGTACACTACACATAATTGTGTTGACACAGACACAGATTAGACTTTCTGAAAAACACGTTTTTGTCACACTCACACATATTCCAAGAGTGACACAGACAGGAAGGAGTGCCTCCACCCATACAGACAGACAGTCATGCACACTGACCCTCTCACATGCCCCAGTGCATCAATACACAAAGAAACACATTCCATTGAATTGTGTGAGGTGTGTTTGCATCCGTATGAGTCTGTGTTATTGTACTAGAATGTGTGTGCCTTTGTGTGTGTCACGATCGTTGAGAGACGGGTCAGACCAAGGTGCAGCGTGGTATGCGTACATGTTTATTAGAACGAATAAACACTCGACAAAACAACAAAAGCAACGTAACCGTGATGTCCTATGGGCTATAACACCACAAGCCTAACAGGAACACAAACAAGATCCCACAACTAAGGTAGGCAACCAGGCTACCTAAGTATGATCCCCAATCAGAGACAACAAGCGACAGCTGCCTCTGATTGGGAATCACACCCGGCCAAACATAGAACTACAAAACTAGATATACACATAGAAATTCACACCCTGACCAAACCGACTAAAGACAACTGGGCTCTCAAGGCCAGGGCGTGACAGTACCCCCCCCCAAAGGTGCGTACTCCGGCCGCACCAACCTGACTCATTAGGGGAGGGTCCGGGTGGGCATTCAGCCTTCGAGGCGGCTCCGGCTCCGGGCGTGACGACCTCTCCCTCTCTGCCTCCCCGATGCACCCCTGGTCTGGTCTGGACCTCGGCGCGATGCTTCCCCTCTCCTTCCCCCCACGATGCACCAAGCCCTGTCTGGACCCTGGTGTGGGAGGCCTCGAACCTGGAGAGGGGCTGACGTCTGGGCCTGGATCGGCAATCCTCCCGCAATGCACCAAGCCCTGTCTGGACCCTGGTGTGGGAGGCCCCGACCCTGGAGAGGGACTGACATCTGGGCCTGGAGTGGAGCCGCTGACCGGAACTGGATCCCGGTGGAGCGGACTTCTCTGGCTCCGGAGTGGAGCCGCTGACCGGAGCTGAACTGGACCGCAGTGGAGCAGACTGCTCTGGCTCCGGAGTGGGGCCGCTGACCGGAGCTGAACTGGACCCCGGTGGAGCGGGCTACTCTGGCTCCGGAGTGGAGCCGCTGACCGGAGCTGAACTGGACCCCGGTGGAGCGGACTACTCTAGCTCCGGAGTGGAGCCGCTGACCGGAGCTGGACTAGGCACCGGTGGAGCGGACTGCTCTGGCTCCGGAGTGGAGCCGCTGACCGGAGCTGGACTATGCACCGGTGGAGCGGACTGCTCTGGCTCCGGAGTGGACCTGCTGACCGGAGCTGGACAAAGCACCGGTGGAGCTGATTGCTCTGGCTCCGGAGTGGAGCCGCTGAACAGAGCTGGACTGGGCACCGGTGGAGCGGACTGCTCTGGCTCCGGAGTGGAGCAGCTGACCGGAGCTGGACTGGGCACCGGTGGAGCGGACTGCTCTAGCTCTGGAGTGGAGCCACTGACCGAACCCGTATCCATCCCCATCTCTGGAGCAGGACTAAACGTCGTGCCCAGCCTGGGCACCGACGCAAAGGAAAATTCCAGCCCTGTAGTAGGACTGGTTGCCGGCCCCAGACTGGGCACTGACACGTTTAGGAGCTCCTACTCCAAAACGGGGCTGTACATCGTGCCCACCCTGGGCACCGACGCAGAGGTGGTTTCCAACCCTGTAATTGGGCTGGTTGCCGGCCCCAGACTGGGCACCGACACGTTAAAGTGCTCCCTGCAGGGGACCGTCGCTGGAGGTCGGGTGAGTTGTGTGGTTGGAGGAGGTGTAGAAACGCCACCTCTCTCCCATCGCTCCAATGTACTCACCACGCGCTCCATTGCACTGCCGAGAGCCTGGATCCTGCTCGCCTGCCGTTGGATACGTTCCTCCAAAGATCCGGACGGACCAACTGTACCTGCTGACTCCATTTTAGGTGCGTGTTTCTGTCCTGGAACGGGCCGTGCCGGACTGGGAACACGCACCACTAACTTGGTGCGATGAGCAGGCACGGGCCGTGCCGGACTGGGAACACGCACCACTGGCTTGGTGCGAGGAGCAGGCACGGGTCGTGCCGGACTGGAGACACGCATCACTGGTTTGGTGGGAGGAGCAGGCACGGGCCGTGCGAGACTGGATACACGCACCACTGGTTTGGTGCGGGGAGCAGGTACGGGGCGTACCGGGCTGGCAACACGCACCACTGGTTTGGTGCGGGGATTAGGTTCGGGCCGTACTGGACTGGATACATGCACCACTGGTTTGGTGCGGGGAGTAGGTATGGGGCATACCGGGCTGGCGACAGGCACCACTGGTTTGGTGCGAGGAGCAGGCACGGGCCGTGCCGGACTGGGAACACGCACCACTGGCTTGGTGTGAGGAGCAGGCACGGGCTGTGCCGGACTGGGAACACGCACCACTGGCTTGGTGCGAGGGCAGGCACCGTGCGACTGGAACACGCCATGGCTTGGTGCGAGAAGCAGGCACGGGGCGTACCGGGCTGGGAACTGGCGTTGGAGATGTACGACTGTTCCAGTCCTTCTCTCTCCACCACCAGTCCCCCTCCAGTGAGGACTCCTCCGGGAGCCCCCACGAGTGAGGGAACAGAAATTCATCGTCGTCGTCTTCCTCCGACTCCTCTGTGTAAAACTGCTCCCATTCCTGCTCCCATGGTTGTAGGGAATCCACCTGGAACCCCCACGGGTGCAATGGTCGGGGCTCTTCTCTCTCGATCCCCGACCACCCCTTTAGCCCCCCCCAAAAAAAAATATTGGGGCTGCCTCTCGGGCTTCCTCTTCGGCCGGCACCGTTGATGTCGCCGTTGATCCTCTCCTACCTGGGCTTTTACCTTCTCCCAGGGTCCTTTTCCAGCAAAAATCTCCTCCCAAGACCACATCTCTCCCACCTGTGTCCAGGGTGTTTGCTACTCTTGGGCACGCTGATTGGTCCTTGTTTGGTGGGATCTTCTGTCACGATCGTTGAGAGACGGGTCAGACCAAGGTGCAGCGTGGTATGCGTACATGTTTATTAGAACGAATAAACACTCGACAAAACAACAAAAGCAACGTAACCGTGAAGTCCTATGGCTGTAACACCACAAGCCTAACAGGAACACAAACAAGATCCCACAACTAAGGTAGGCAACCAGGCTACCTAAGTATGATCCCCAATCAGAGACAACGAGCGACAGCTGCCTCTGATTGGGGATCACACCCGGCCAAACATAGAACTACAAAACTAGATATACACATAGAAATTCACACCCTGACCAAACCGACTAAAGACAACTGGGCTCTCAAGGCCAGGGCGTGACAGTGTGAGCAAGTTACAGTAGTGTCCACATTTCTATGTGTGCCTTTGTGTGAGCAAGTTATAGTAGTGTCCACATTTCTATGTGTGCCTTTGTGTGAGCAAGTTATAGTAGTGTCCACATTTCTATGTGTGCCTCTGTGTGAGCAAGTTATAGTAGTGTCCACATTTCTATGTGTGCCTTTGTATGAGCAATTGTGTGTGTGTGTGTGTGTGTGTGAGTTTAGCAGAGGAGAGTATAGTGAGTTGGTCCAATGAGCCATTAGTCAGTCGTTAGATACCAGGTGTGCGGACTGTGTTGACCCAGGCCTGAACCTAACCTGGTCCTGACCTGGTCCTGAATCAGACCTAACCTGGTCCTGAACTGGTCCTGAACCAGACCTAACCTGGTCCTGAACTGTCCTTTCTTGGGTCACATTGAGGGGCAGAGAGGCTGATCTGAGACAACCAAAAGTCTAGAAAGTAAAGCTCATAGAGACTAAACAATTACTGCCATCACTGTAGACCACTCATACTACAGTATGTTTTCACCAGCCTCAATCAGACCTGGGTTACAATTAAGTGATAATGCCTGAGAAGCCGGTGTTTGGAGGATATATTGGCACGGGTGTTGTTAGGCCCGACATACTGTTCTTATCCTTTGCTTGCTAGCTAGCCAACTTACAGTCACGTCAAACAGTGCAGCCAGAATAACAGCAAAGTAGCTGCATTTGCATTTGTTCAAGCTGTTTTCTAGTGACATTTTTTTGGTAGTTATTTGTATATATATCCATAAAAATGATGCTGATTCATGATTTCGACTGGCTGAGAAAAGCTGCCTGCCTGTCTGTCTCATCCCAACTCCCGACACGTTCAACATTACTATGGGACAGCTAGAGATCAAATTTGAATAGTGAAACAATGTTGCAAATATCAGAGAGACAGACAGCAAGGTTTATACAAATCTCTGCTGTTGACAACTAAATGTTAGTCTAAACGAAATGTGAGATAATGTCTAGATGCTTTTTATAGTGGAGATCAAGTTTATAAAATACCTGGCTGGGCTGATGAGACATTGGATTGTGCAGTCAGATGGAACAGAGTAAACCGGCATTTTAACATTTTAGTCATTTAGCAGACGCTCTTATCCAGAGCGACTTACAGTTAGTGAGTGCATACATAATTTTTTTATTTTTCATACTGGCCCCCCGTGGGAATCGAACCCACAACCCTGGCATTGCAAATGCCATGCTCTACCAACTGAGTTACATCCCTGCCGGCCATTCCCTCCCCTACCCTGGACCAATTGTGCGCCGCCCCATGGGTCTCCCGGTCGCGGCCAGCTACGACAGAGCCTGGATTTAACCAATCAGCGTTGTATAATAGTAAACTAAACACCACCCGGCCTCACAATATGTTCTTATTTTTACCTTCACCTTTTGAATTCATTTTAATTCTGCACCTATTCCAATGAGATGTTACTATCCAATTCTCCACTTTAAACAAAGTGGGAAGAAATAGGATAGTATTGGGTTGAATGTGTCTTGTTTTAATGAAAAGCAGAGAGATGGTGTTAGCAGTATAGTGCTGTATAATTAGTCTCTGTGGTCCTCCTCTATAGCTGGTGGCTGGGCTGGTGGCTGCTAATTAAAGTGTGAACAGTGTCTACTGTCAGAGTAGAGCTCCACCACTGTATTCATTTACTCTCTTCTCATGTGACACACTGATGTGTGAAAGCCACAGTCACACAGTAACACAGTCACTCGCTTACTAAGTCACACTGTAACATTGTCATTAAGGCACAGTCTCAAAGCCACTATCACACAGACACTCATACTCAGACACTTTCTTAAACCCTTTTTCTCCTTGGGTAGTGTATGTAATCCACAAGTAGTGGTAGAGCAAGTCTATAGTAAGTCTGACCTAATTCCTACAGTGTGAATGTATTAAAGAACTGGTAAGTCTCTTTGAGAATA
The DNA here is from genome assembly GCF_020615455.1 of Coregonus clupeaformis. Classification (NCBI taxonomy): domain Eukaryota; kingdom Metazoa; phylum Chordata; class Actinopteri; order Salmoniformes; family Salmonidae; genus Coregonus; species Coregonus clupeaformis. Next base: position 48,208,909 of record NC_059210.1, on the reverse strand, counting down.
GCTTTTGATTTGTGAAGGCATGCTGTGTAGCTAAAGCACCTCTGTGTTCTGGTCCCCTGTACTAAAACTGCTGTCTCCCTTGTCTTTTTCAGCAGCGCGACATTGAGGCCAGGCCAAGGTAAGGCTGATTAATAACATTCTCAGTATCTGGCAGAGCAGGGAGAAAAAATACATTTTCAAATCACCACACTCAGTTGATTTTACAGTGGGTTTACAGGGAGAGGGGATCAGTATACCACACACATCCATGCTCACACTCACATATACAGTAAACCCGCACGCTCTCTCTATCTATCGCTCTCTCTCTCTTGCCTTCTCTCTCACACACACGCACGCACACACACACAAACACACACAAACACACACACACACACACACACACACACAAACACACACACACACACACACACACACACACACACAGACACACACACACACACACACACACACACACTTCTCTTTCCAGCCCTTGAACATTGTATCTCCTCTCCTCTCCTCCTCCCCTGTAGTACTGTATAGACCTTTTCACACTGCATTGTTCTTAGCACAGGGCTATCTTAGCCTGTGTTCACCAAAGCATTTGTTAACCCTGGGCTAAGCTTTAGCCCTGGGCTAAGGAGTCACACTTGTATTCCAAAGCCCTGGGCTAACGGACAAACACAACATGCGACCAATATTCTATCTCTGGCACGCAACCAATGTTATAAGCAAGACATTTATTAACACATTAGTTCCTCTTGCTTCTAGCCTAGCATTTGATTTCCAACAGTGATGGTTTGTATAAACCGTACAAACCTTGCTGTCTGCCTGTCTGACCTCGGAAACAATGTTTCACTTTTGAAATTCTATCTCGCCCCTGTACAGAGAATACTGTGAACGAACGATACATCAACTTTTCTGATCCAGGCGAAATCATGTAACAATATTTTTATCATGGATATATCAAATTAAATGTTAATAGAAAAGCTATGAAAACAGATGAAAATTGAGCGTTTGCTGCCCTTCCAGCTGTAGAGTTTGTAGCTTTAGATGGCTACGTGAGAAGACGTTAGGCTTGCAAAGCAACCATTTTTGTTAGGCATACCAACCATGATTTTGCACTGATGAAAGTATATTGTTTTTTGTCCTCAGATGAAAGGATGAAATAGTATGAATTTACTTATCAAAATAATGTGCAGAAGCATTACAGGCATCACAAGCATATGTAAATTAAGTGACAATGCAGCTTTTGTGATTGGACGGTGAGCATTCTAGGCGTTGTTCTTGACCCCATTTTACATAGGCTATTTTGGCACCATGTTTCTGGGGCTAACCCTGAAAATTCGGTGCTAGCCCACTTTGGAGCAGAGTTAGCTAGCCCTGGAGCAGAGTTAGCTAGCCCTGGGCTAAGGTTGGTGCTAGCCCACTTTAGAATGTGCAAAATATAAACTATTGGGACCAAGTCTTAAAAATAACTGATGTGGGCACAAGATGGAGGGAAAGTTGGAGCATCACTAACGGAATTACAGTTAACGACAATGTATTATCCAAGAGACAATAGCGACTATAGCACAATGGCAGAGTCATGTCTTAAGTCTCAAAAATCCATGCTTTCTGTGAATGCTATGAAGTCTGAAAATTGTGGATGGAGCTTGAAAGTTGGCTGTCAGAAGTATTTCAATGTAAACATTTTAATCCGTCTGTCTGCATATTTCAAGACATGGCATATGGGGGAGTAGTGAGATATCCAATGGGCTGGATGATTCTTTTCTCATCACTCATCTTGATAAAACGTATACTAAACACTTGGAAATCTATCAATCCGCCATCATTAACACAATGAAAAAATCAGATGATTTATTATTGAAATATTGAATTAGCATGCACGACCGAGAAAAGCAAATTGATTATATTTAAGGCCAAGTGGCAAACAATGATGCAGGCACTAAGGATGGAGGTGTGAGCATGCAGGTCTGGGCAGAGGAGATGTAGTCATTGTTTGTGTGTGTCTGTAAGTTGTTGTTCGTATGTACAAGTTTGTATATGGAGTAAAAATAAGAAAATGACAAATGTAATATTATTTTAAAAGAGAACACTTGCTTAGGCCCGTGCTAAAATCTTCCTTAGGCCAGGGCTAAGGTGCAGTGTGAACGCGCCTTATGTGTGTCACATCCATGGCCCAGCCAGCATTTAGCTGCTCTAATCTCTATGCCCGCTGGAATTAAACAGCCACACAGAGTGACCTGCCCCTTTCCACTCCAATGGTCACTGGGCCAAGCCGGGCCAGGCTGGGCACTGGAGAGACACACTGTCCACTAGTGTGTGGTCAAGCTGTAGTTTGATTATTGGGGTCCACCCAAGCCCTCTGGTGGAACAACCCTGCTTAGGCAGCATGGTCTGTGTTGTACTAAGCTTGTCTAGAAGGTAGTCGTGTGAAAGTTGTGTGTCTTGTCTGCCTGCCTGCCTGTCTGTCTGTGTGCCTGCCTGTCTACTTGTCTGTATCTCTGTCTATCTGTACGTCCATCTGTTCATCCTCTCGTCCATTTGTCTGACTGTCATTATGTCTGTCTCACTTGTAGAGGTGTGTAGGTTAGTGTGTGAGACGGTGTGTGTAGGTTAGTGTGTGAGACGGTGTGTGTAGTTTAGTGTGTGAGACGATGTGTGTAGGTTAGTGTGTGAGACAATGTGGGTAGGTTAGTGTGTGAGACGGTGTGTATAGGTTAGTGTGTGAGACGGTGTGTGTAGGTTAGTGAGTGAGATGTTGTGTGTGCAGGTTAGTTTGTGAGACAGTGTGTGAAACAGTAGGTGTAACAGATAGACTTTACCCAGTCACACACGTATTGATCCCCTGACACTGTCATGGCTTTCAGAGAGGAGTCGCTCGCTCACAGCAGCTGATTTCCCATCACCCACTGCTGTGTCCGGTCTCTCTGGTGTGTGTCTCTCCAGGCCTTGATGTCAGGCTGCCCACCTCGCCACCTCTCTCTCACACACACACACACACACACACATACAAATGCTCAGTAATGGTCTGAGACACAGGCAGAGCCTCCCTGTCTGCCTGTCTGAGCTGTGCAAATGTCAGCATCAGCATCTCGGGTGGGAAAGAAATGCTTTATCTGAAAGGTACTATCTGGTTGAAAAATGGTTAAAGAAGAAAATGTCTGATAAGAAAGACACCTACAAGCTTTGAGCTAAAGGCTTTGAAAAATAACAGAGGGCTCAGTGTTTTATCTTTGGAATTTTGTTGGATTTTCAGAACATACACTACCGTTCAAAAGTTTGGGGTCACTTAGAAATTCCTTGTTTTCGACAGAAAAGCAATTTTGTCCATTAAAATAACATCAAATTGATCAGAAATACAGTGTAGACATTGTTAATGTTGTAAATAGCTATTGTAGCTGGAAACGGCTGATTTTTAATGGAATATCTACATAGGCGCACAGAGGCCCATTATCAGCAACCATCAGTCCTGTGTTCCAATGGCACGTTGTGTTTGCTAATCCAAGTTTATCATTTTAAAAGGCTAATTGATCATTAGAAAACCCTTTTGCAATTATGTTAGCACAGCTGAAAACTGTTGTGCTGATTAAAGAAGCAATAAAGCTGGCCTTCTTGAGACTAGTTGAGTATCTGGAGCATCAGCAATTGTGGGTTCGATTACAGGCTCAAAATGGCCAGAAACAAATAACTTTCTTCAAAAAATCGTCAGTCTATTCTTGTTCTGAGAAATGAAGGCTATTCCATGCGAGAAATTGCCAAGAAACTGAAAATCTCGTACAACGCTGTGTACTACTCCCTTCACAGAACAGCGCAAACTGGCTCTAACCAGAATAGAAAGAGGAGTGGGAGGCTCCGGTGCACAACTGAGCAAGAGGACAAATACATTAGAGTGTCTAGTTTGAGAAACAGACACCTCACAGGTCCTCAACTGGCAGCTTCATTAAATAGTACCCGCAAAACACCAGTCTCAACGTCAACAGTGAAGAGGCGACTCCGGGATGCTGACCTTCTAGGCAGAGTTGCAAAGAAAAAGCCTGACGCGGTCATGGAGAATCCCAGTATAACTGCCAGCTCAGGGGCTATAGGGGCTTTAACTGATGGGCCTGCCAATGGTAATGCTGAGACCCAAGCACAATCCACTACTCTCTACTCCAGACCAGATGGCTGCAATTTGGGACCACAGGGTGGGATAACGCTTCTGCAATACCCTTGGTCAAGGTTAACACACACACACACACAGACATACACACATACACATAAAAGTATGCGCACACACACACATGAACGCACACACACACTACCTTTCTCCATCTTCATAAAACGCTGTGGGTGCAGAATCTAGCCCAGCTCCCTGCCTGGATAAAGGCATCAGATAACGACAGGTATAAAATATAATGAAGTCATAATACAAGAAGGACAGGGATAGAGGGATGAGAGGGAGAGAGGGAGAGAGGGAGGAATGTGACTGGGGGAGAGGAGGGAATACAAATATTTTTATTGTCTGTAGGGTTATAGCTTACACGCTCGGGAAGATGGGGATTGAGGCGGTGGAGAGGAGAAAATGAATTGGAGGAGAAATGGGAGAGAAAGATTTTTATTTATTTATTAACATTTATTTATTCAGGGGAGCCCTATTGAGACCAGGGTCTCATTCTCAATTGTGCCCTGAGAACAAACAACTCACAAATCAACATGATAATTCAATAAAACAGCAAAAAAGAAACTACAGATACAGCAGTTACAGATGCATTTCAAATAAATTATTACAATCAACCAAAACACTCGCAAACCTCAGTGAATTCCTTCCTCATCAGCGTTCTAAACTGCCCTATTGGCCCCAGGTATTCAAGATGTAATGTAATGAATTTGTAACTTATGGGGGGACGTTAAAACTAAAGTCTGATTTACCTAGGTTGGTAGAGACACGAGGGACCTCAAGAGTTAACCAAGCCTGTGAGCGGGTTTGGTGCCTTGTATTTTAATACTTTAACAGAGAAGTGAGATATGTTGGAAGCTTGTGCAGCAGAGCTTTGTAAACAAAAAGGGAGAAATGAAGTGATCTACGGGAATTTAGAGATATCCAGCTGACCTTCTGATAAAGGATGCAGTGATGAGTATTAAACCTGAAAAAGCGAAGCACGCTATGGTACACTGCATCCAAAGGTTTTAGAGTAGTGGCTGCTGCATTCTGATAAATGGTGTCACCATAATCAAGAGCTGGCAGGAAGGTTGCCTTTACAACCTGCTTCCTGATGTTTAGAGAGAGGAATTGTTTTAAGATGGTCATACCATGGATCATTTAGCTATTTGATTTTGAATTTTAGGATCCCTTTAGGTATAGAAATTATTTGATAAAATATTGAATTTGGCCTTTTGTACTATAACCCATAGAAACGCATTGAATAACACATTCATAAATGCCAAAAAAAAGACAGTGAAAAATAAATCATAAGGAATAAGGTTTTGAAGTGTCTGTCCTGTATCTAGGATATATAAGAAAGCTCAGGAAATATATATATTTTTTTTTTTTCTACACATATTGAACTCTTTCTTTTTGTTGGCACAAAACTACCTCCATACTTCCATTCATTTGTATAGGCTACCTTCAGACGAGTTCCGTGACAACTGTGGGAGTCATAGAGCGAAACGGATCCATCGTGTTCGTGAGAGTCTTATCTTTCCATAGAGTGGTCGTATTAGTTTGTAGGACAAACCGTTCGGATGCTACAGAAGCTTCTGTGAGAAGACCGATTTTTATGATGTTTCATGTTCTGACAAACACCGCTGTAGCTCGGCCACCTTCCACTGCAGATGCAGATTTTTACAATCCAAAAGCCCAGATATTTATAGGTGGGAACATGCTCGATGAGAGAACCATCCAATGCTTAAATGTGTAAACCATATGAAATATTTCTACGAGAATTAGAAAACAACATTTCGTTTTTCCTGCATTAAGTAACAATTTAAAATCAAGAAGGTCTTTCTGCAAGGCAACAAAATCAGATTGCAGCTCTAACATAGCCTGGTCAGCTGTAGGTGCAATAGCGTACAGACGCGTCATCTGCATACAGATGAATGTTACAGGTTTTTGCAGATAGACCAATATTATTTATAGAAATAGTAAAGTCGACCCCGGCAGGACACCTTTAGTAATATTGAGGTAACTTGACTTGACACCATCAGAAAGCACACATTGTGTCCTCTCTGACAGATAGTTCCCAAACCACTTGCAAGACGCCTGGTCGAGGCCAATTTCAGACAACCTTTGAATGAGTACGGGATGGTCGACAGTATCAAAGGCTTTGGATAGGTCTATAAATATGGCAGCACACTGATGCCTATGATCTAAGCAATTTAACACGTCATTTAAGACAAACATAGCTGCTGAAACATTGCTATGTCCATGTATAAAACCAGACTGGTGCACATTAAGAATATAATTTGAAATTAACAAAGTTGAGAGTTTGTGATTCCAATATTTGAGCAAAGTAAGATAGTTTAGAAATTGGGAAGTAGTTATCTAGGTCAGAAGAATCCCTGCCTTTGTGAAGGGGGAGGGTATTCACCGCCTTCCAGATCTCAGGGATAGCACCAGAAGCAATCGTTAAACAGAAAATGTGGGTCAAAGGTTTGACAATGAGGGGGGCAGAAAGCTGCAGTAAAAAGGGATGAAGCAAATAATGTCCTATGAATTGTTTTACATACATTTTTTGCAAGGCAACTAATTTGCATATTTTTTTTTTTTAAAGAGTCAGTGCCTGGAAGTGCATCATTCTCTGCTATCTGTTTAGAGGTGAATAACTTGAGGTATTTCCAGAAAGCATTCTTCCAAATAGCTGGCCAGCTGAGGCAAAATGGTAATTAAAAGCACCATACATTTAATTTTTAACTGTTATGGGACCAGAGGCTGTCATAACCTGCTGGGGCAACGAGTGGGTGAATTTTGTTTTAAAGATTTGACCACTTTCCAGAATTTAGCTGGATTTCCACCACTCTCAGATACACAATTCAAGAAGTATGTTGACTTTGCTTTTCTAACCCGAGTAAGACATCTATTTCTCAAATGTCTGAAGGACTGCCAGTCAGAGGTAGTATCAGTCAATCTAGCCTTAGCCCAGGCTAAGTTTCTTTCATGAAATCTCTCAGACAATGAATGTGTGAACCGTGGGTTAGATCTGTCCTTTAACCTTAATATTTTCTATGGAACATGCTTATCTGCAACACAGTTAAACAGAGAGTTAAAACATTCAAGGGCCTGATCCGAATCAGAGATAGAGGACACACCCTCCTAATCATACAACCCCAGGTCATACAGGAAAGGTTGCTCATTGAACGTTCAAAAAAAAAATGTGCGGACATGATTTAGGTAACTTAGTATCTCTTATGCAGGCAATGGGACAATGGTCACTGAGCTCGTTAGCAAAGCAGGGCGTTAATCAGAATGATTTCCAAAGGAGTATATTTTTCAGGGTCTTTTAGTTGGGGCGGGTTGGTTTAGTTATCAGACGAGTTAAATTTAGCTCAGTACAAATATATTTCAGTCTATCTGAACCAATCCAGGTTAAGATCATTGAATATTAATAATTCAGATTTAGCATAGTTAGACAGCAAGTCAGACTATTTGCTAAGAGCAATTGGGAGGGCGGAGGGAGGATGATAAACTCCCACTAACGTTAGTTAGGTATTATTACCAAGGCACACATTTAGGACAAGACATTCAAATTGCTTGGGGACAGAGGTGGTAATACACACAGCAACGTTCAAGTTGTTCTTTATGAACATGGCGACACCCCCACCTCTGCCAGCTCTGTCAGATACATACACATTATATCCATTCAGAGACACATCAGAGTCTGGCACAGACTGTTTTCACCAAGTCTCAGTAATTATCTAAATGGCCACTTTGGTCTGAGAGGCCAGAATTACAATACGATCAATTTTCGAAATCAAACTTCTAACATTTACATGAATCAGTCCAAGGCCACAGCTGTGGTATTTCAGATCAGACTGAGTCTCTAATACAAACAATGCAATGATCAGTAGGTAACCCTCTATATGAAATAGCCATGGGGTTGGCTTGAAATGGTATAGATACAAGATTGCTTAGAACTGTGCCATTTGGTCTATGCCTCGAAAGAGGACGTGGATTTAAAACAAGAATCAATGAGTGTTACCTGTTGCGGGCAAGGACTGATATCCCATCACTTTTTTAGTACCCTTTCGATGTTAGCACTCAGCATCCAAGCTCCTCTCCTTTTCGGGTGCAGGCCGTCCCTTTTTAGGAACTGTGGTCGCTTCCGAAACAGATCCAACGCTTTTTCAGAGTCCTAATTTCATCCAAGAGTCCAGTGTAAATAGCCGGGAGAAGAAGAAGATTCCACGACAGAGGGAGAGGGAGAGGGAGAGGGAGAGGGAGAGGGAGACGGAGAGGGAGAGGGAGAGGGAGAGGGAGAGGGAGAGGGAGAGGGAGAGGGAGACGGAGAGGGAGAGGGAGACGGAGAGGGAGAGGGAGAAAGAAAGAAAGAAATATATATTTTTTTAAGAAAGCAAATTAAATATCCCAATCGATCAAGTCTCTCTGTCTCTAAAAGTTGATAATTGCTTGCCTTTTTAAGCAGTTTTTCACCCTGTGTGAGTTGCAAGTGATGACTGACAGGCGTTTAGGGAGTCAGTCATTAGGGACAGAGTTTCTGTTAGTTTTCTGATAAAGACAGAGGCGGGACATTCACTGAGGCCTATGCCACTTGGAACTCTCTCTGCTTTCTTCGGCTCACTCTATTGAGTAGTTAAGATGTCCCCATTCAGAGTTTTGAATGGAGAAAGCCCTAATAGAATATTCAGGGATATTAAAAAATCGTGAGCTTTTTCTTGATCAAAGCTGCAGAGGATCAGGAGTACTTGCGTCACAAGCCATCCCCCTTTCGCGTTATAATCACTCTCTCTTTCTGTCTCTTTCTGTCTATTAATCTCTTTCTCCACCCCTTGTTCTGTGTGGTTTCTTTACATATTATTTTTTTTCTGGGTTATACAGTACCAGTCAAAAGTTTGGACACACCTACTCATTCCAGGGATTTTCTTTATTTTTACTATTTTCTACATTGTAGAAGAATAGTTAAGACATCAGAACTATGAAATAACACATATGGAATCATGCAGTAACCAAAAAAGTGTTAAACAAATATATTTTATATTTGAGATTCTTCAAAGTAGCCACCCCCAGAGAATGCCAAGAGTGTGCAAAGCTGTCATAAAGGCAAAGGGTGGCTAAAATATATGTTGATTTGTTTAATACATTTTTGGTTACTACATGATTCCATTTGTGTTATTTAATAGTTTTGATCAAATCAAATCAAATCAAATGTTATTGGCCACATGCGCCGAATACAACAGGTGCAGACATTACAGTGAAATGCTTACTTACAGCCCTTAACCAACAGTGCATTTATTTTTAATAAAAAAGTTAAATAAAACAACAACAAAAAAGTGTTGAGAAAAAAGAGCAGAAGTAAAATAAAATAACAGTAGGGAGGCTATATATACAGGGGGATACCGGTGCAGAGTCAATGTGCGGGGGCACCGGCTAGTTGAGGAGTTGAAGTAATATGTACATGTGGGTAGAGTTAATGTGACTATGCATAAATAATTAACAGAGTAGCAGCAGCGTAAAAAGATGGGGTGGGGGGGCAGTGCAAATAGTCCGGGTAGCCATGATTAGCTGTTCAGGAGTCTTATGGCTTGGGGGTAGAAGCTGTTGAGAAGTCTTTTGGACCTAGACTTGGCACTCCGGTACCACTTGCCGTGCGGTAGCAGAGAGAACAGTCTATGACTAGGGTGGCTGGAGTCTTTGACAATTTTGAGGGCCTTCCTCTGACACCGCCTGGTATAGAGGTCCTGGATGGCAGGAAGCTTGTCCCCAGTGATGTACTGGGCCGTACGCACTACCCTCTGTAGTGCCTTGCGGTCAGAGGCCAAGCAGTTGCCATACCAGGCGGTGATGCAACCAGTCAGGATGCTCTCGATGGTGCAGCTGTAGAATTTTTTGAGGATCTGAGGACCCATGCCGAATCTTTTCAGTCTCCTGAGGGGGAATAGGCTTTGTCGTGCCCTCTTCACGACTGTCTTGGTGTGTTTGGACCATGATAGTTCGTTGGTGATGTGGACACCAAGGAACTTGAAGCTCTCAACCTGTTCCACTACAGCCCCGTTGATGAGAATGGGGGCGTGCTCAGTCCTCTTTTTTTTCCTGTAGTCCACAATCATCTCCGTTGTCTTGGTCACGTTGAGGGAGAGGTTGTTACCCTGGCACCACAGGGCCAGGTCTCTGACCTCCTCCCTATAGGCTGTCTCATCGTTGTCGGTGATCAGGCCTACCACTGTTGTGTCGTCGGCAAACTTAATGATGGTGTTGGAGTCATGCCTGGCCATGCAGTCATGGGTGAACAGGGAGTACAGGAGGGGACTGAGCACGCACCCCTGAGGGGCCCCCGTGTTGAGGATCAGTGTGGCAGATGTGTTGTTACCTACCCTTACCACCTGGGGGCGGCCCGTCAGGAAGTCCAGGATCCAGTTGCAGAGGGAGGTGTTTAGTCCCAGGATCCTTAGCTTAGTGATGAGCTTTGAAGGCACTATGGTGTTGAATGCTGAGCTGTAGTCAATGAATAGCATTCTCACGTAGGTGTTCCTCTTGTCCAGGTGGGAAAGGGCAGTGTGGAGTGCAATAGAGATTGCATCATCTGTGGATCTGTTGGAGCGGTATGCAAATTGGAGTGGGTCTAGGGTTTCTGGGATAATGGTGTTGATGTGAGCTATGACCAGCCTTTCAAAGCACGTCATGGCTACAGACGTCAGTGCTACGGGTCGGTAATCATTTAGGCAGGTTATCTACAGTGTAGAAAATAGTAAAAATAAAGAAAAACCCTTGAATGGGTAGGTGTGTCCAAACTTTTGATTGATACCGTATATCACTGTATCCCTTTTTAGCTGTCAATTACATCACTGAGTGATGGCCCCGAGGAATGAAATGTACTTCTACATACAGTGCCTTCAGAAAGTATTCACACTCCTTGACTTTTTCCACATTTTGTTGTTACAGACTAAATTTCAAATTGATTGAATTGAGATTTTGGATCACTGGCCTACACACAATATCCCATAATGTCAAAGTGGAATTATGTTTTTAGAAATGTTTACAAATTAATACAAAATGAAAAGCTGAAATGTCTTGAGTCAATAAGTATTCAATCCCTTTGTTATGGCAAGCCTAAATAAGTTCAGGAGTAACGATTTGCTCAGCAAGTCACATATTAAGTTGCATGGGATCACTCTGTGTGCAATAATAGTGTTTAACATGACTTTTGAATGACTACCTCATCTCTGTACCCCACACATACAATTATCTGTAAGGTACCTCAGTCGAGCAGTGAATTTCAAACACATATTCAACGACAAAGACCAGGGACGTTTTCCAATGCTTCGTAAAGAAGGGCACCTATTGGTAGATGTTTTTTTTTTTTTTTTTAAAGAAGCAGACATTAAATATCCCTTAGAGCATGGTGAAGTTATTAATTACACTTTGGATGGTGTATCAATACACCCAGTCACTACAAAGATACAGGCGTCCCTCCTAACTCAGTTGCCGGAGAGGAAGGAAACCGCTCAGGGATTTCACCATGAGGCTAATCGTGACTTTAAAACAGTTACAGAGTTTAATGGCTGTGATAGGACAAAACTGAGGATGGATCAACAACATTGTAGTTACTCCACAATACTAACCTAAATGACAGAGTGAAGGAAGCATGTACAGAATAAAAATATTCCTAAACATGCATCCAGTTTGCAATAAGGGACTAAAGTAAAACTGCAAAAAATGTGGCAAAGAAATTAACTTTATGTCCTGAATACAAAGCGTTATTTTTATTTTATTTCACCTTTATTTAACCAGGTAAGCCAGTTGAGAACAAGTTCTCATTTACAACTGCGACCTGGCCAAGATAAAGCAAAGCAGTGCGATAAAAACAACAACACAGAGTTACATATGGGGTAAAAAACATAAGTCAAAAAATACAACTGTAACGATCCCGGCAGTCTGAGTCGGGTCCTGTCTGTGGACTAGTTTTTCTGCTCGGGATCTCCAGTTTCCCGAGGGTTCTGGAACGCTCCGGGGAGCTCTCTTGATTTCCGCACCTGCATCCCATCAGCAATCTGCACACCTGGTCCTGATCATCACCCTTCTTAGGCTCTGGCCTAACATCCATTCCCTGCCGGATGCGTTAGCCATGAACAGTAGGTTTACCAGAGTATCAGTCTTAGAGCTTCTAGCGTTAGTTTTGTTGTTTTTGCACCTTGTTGGTTTGTTGTTTACTTACCTCCGTTTTGTTCCATCTGCAGTCACTCGTCCGGAACCTTCATCCAACCTCTGCCTGGTGGTCGGCGGCTGCCGAGCCATGATGGGATCAACCACTGCACCCCCAACAACTAATCAACGCCGCCCGCTCTGTTCCCTGGATTATTCAGCATCACTCTTGGATTTGTAAATAAACACTCACCTTCGTTTCAACTTACCTTGTCCTGGTCTGCTTCTGGGTTCTGGCTTTGTAACTCGTGACAACAACAGAAAATATATATACAGTGTGTGCAAATGTAGCAAGTTATGGAGGTAAGGCAATAAATAGGCTATAGTGCAAAATAATTACAATTAGTATTAACACTGGAATGCTAGATGTGCAAGAGATTATGTGCAAATAGAGATACTGGGGTGCAAAAGAGCGAAATAAATAACAATATAGGGATGAGGTAGTTGGGTGGGATAATTTCAGATGGGCTGTGTACAGGTGCAGTGATCGGTAAGGTGCTCTGACAACTGATGCTTAAAGTTAGTGAGGGAGATAAGAGTCTCCAGCTTCAGAGATTTTTGCAATTCGTTCCAGTCATTGGCAGCAGATAACTGGAAGGAATGGCGGCCAAAGGAGGTGTTGGCTTTGGGGATGACCAGTGAGATATACCTGCTGGAGCGCAGACTACGGGTGGGTGCTGCTATGGTGACCAATGAGCTAAGATAAAAAATGTTTTGCCTAGCAGTGATTTATAGATGGCCTGGAGCCAGTGGATTTGACAACGAACATGTAGTGAAGACCAGCCAACAAGAGCGTACAGGTCACAGTGGTGGGTAGTGTATGGGGCTTTGGAGACAAAACAGATGGCACTGTGATAGACTACATCCAATTTGCTGAGTAGAGTGTTGGAGGCTATTTTGTAAATGACATCGCCGAAGTCAAGGATTGGTAGGATAGTCAGTTTTACGAGGACATGTTTGGCAGCATGAGTTAAGGAGGCTTTGTTGCGAAATAGGAAGCCGATTCTGGATTTAACTTTGGATTGGAGATTCTTAATGTGAGTCTGGAAGGAGAGTTTACAGTCTAACCAGACACCTAGGTATTTGTAGTTGTCCACATACTCTAGGTCAGACCCGTCGAGAGTAGTGATTCTAGTCGGGTGGGCGGGTGCCAGCAGCGTTCGATTGAAGAGCATGCATGTAGTTTTACTAGTGTTTAAGAGCAGTTGGAGGCTACTGAAGGAGTGTTGTATGGCATTGAAGCTCATTTGGAGGTTTGTTAACACAGTGTCCAATGAAGGGCCAGATGTATACAAAATGGTGTCGTCTGCGTAGAGGTGGATCTGAGAGTCACCAGCAGCAAGAGCGACATCATTGATATACACAGAGAAAAGAGTCGGCCCAAGAATTGAACCCTGTGGCACCCCCATAGAGACTGCCATAGGTCCAGACAACAGGCCCTCCGATTTGACACATTGAACTCTATCTGAGATGTAGTTGGTGAACCAGGCGAGGCAGTCATTTGAGAAACCAAGGCTATTTAGTCTGCCAATAAGAATGCGGTGGTTGACAGAGTCGAAAGCCTTGGCCAGGTCAATGAAGACGGCTGCACAGTACTGTCTATTATCGATCGCGGTTATAATATTGTTTAGGACCTTGAGCGTGGCTGAAGTGCACCCATGACCAGCTCGGAAACCGGATTGCATAGCGGAGAAGGTACGGTGGGATTCGAAATGGTCGGTGATCTGTTTGTTAACTTGGCTTTCAAATACTTTCGAAAGATAGGGCAGGATGGATATAGGTCTGTAACAGTTTGGATCTTCACCACCTTTGAAGAGGGGGATGACCGCGGCAACTTTCCAATCTCTGGGGATCTCAGACGTTACGAAAGAGAGGTTGAACAGGCTAGTAATAGAGGTTGCGACAATTTTGGCGGCTAATTTTAGAAAGAAAGGGTCCAGATTGTCTAGCCCAGCTGATTTGTAGGGGTCCAGATTTTGCAGCTCTTTCAGAACATCAGCTGTCTGAATTTGTGTGAAGGAGAAGCGGGGGGGGGGCATGGGCAAGTTGCAGAGTTGGTGGCCGGGGTAGTGGTAGCCAGGTGGAAAGCATGGCCAGCCGTAGCAAAATGCTTGTTGAAATTCTCGATTATTGTAGATTTATCGGTGGTGATAGTGTTTCCTAGCCTCAGTGCAGTGGGCAGCTGGGAGGAAGTGCTCTTATTCTCCATGGACTTTACAGTGTCCCAAAACTTTTTGGAGTTAGTGCTACAGGATGCAAATTTCTGTTTGAAAAAGTTAGCCTTTGCTTTCTTGACTGCTTGTGTATATTGGTTCCTAACTTCCCTGAAAAGTTGCATATCGCGGGGGCTATTTGATGCTAATGCAGTACGCCACAGGATGTTTTTGTGCTGGTCAAGGGCAGTCAAGTCTGAGGAGAACCAGGGGCTATATCTGTTCTTAGTTCTGTATTTTTTGAATGGGGCATGTTTATTTAATATTGAGAGGAAATTACTTTTAAAGAACAACCAGGCATCCTCTACTGACGGAATGAGATCTATATCCATCCAGGATACCTGGGCCTTGTCAATTAGGAAGGTCTGCTCGCTAAAGTGTTTTAGGGAGCGTTTGACAGTGATGAGGGGTGGTCGTTTGACCGTGGACCCGTTACGGACGCAGGCAATAAGGCAGTGATCGCTGAGATCCTTGTTGAAGACAGCGGAGGTGTATTTAGAGGCTAAGTTAGTCAGGATGATATCTATGAGGGTACCCATGTTTACGGATTTAGGGTTGTACCTGGTAGGTTTGTTGATAATTTGTGTGAGATTGAGGGCATCTAGTTTGGATTGTAGGATGGCCGGGGTGTTAAGCATATCCCAATTTAGGTCACCAAGCAGTACGAACTCTGAGGATAAATGGGGTGCAATCAATTCACATATGGTGTCCAGGGCACAGCTGGGGGTTGAGGGGGGTCTGTAGCAACAGTTAGATACTTATTTCTGGAAAGGTGGATTTTTAGAAGTAGAAGCTCAAACTGTTTGGGCACAGACCTGAATAGTATTACAGAGCTCTGCAGGCTATCTCTACAGTAGATTGCAACTCCACCCCCTTTGGCAGTTCTATCTAGACGGAAAATGTTATAGTTGGGGATGGAAATTTCCGATTTTTTGGTGGCCTTCCTAAGCCAGGATTCAGACACTGCTAGAACATCAGGGTTGGCGGAGTGTGCTAACGCAGTGAATAACTCAAACTTAGGAAGTAGACTTCTGATATTAACATGCAAGAAACCAAGGCTTTTGCGATTACAGAAGTCAATAAATGATAGCGCCTGGGGAGTAGGAGTGATACTGAGGGCTGCAGGGCCTGGGTTAGCTTCTACATCACCAGAGGAACAGAGGAGGACTAGAATAAGGATACGGCTAAAGGCTTTAAGAACTGGTCTTCTGGTGCGTTGGGTACATAGAATAAAGGGGGCAGATTTCCGTGCGTTGTAGAAAAGATTCAGGGCATTATGTACAGACAAGGATATGGAAGGATATGAGTAAAGTGGAGGTAAACCTAAGCGTTGGGTAACAATGAAAGAGATAGCATCACTGGAGGCACCGATTGAGTCGGTCTCTGCGTGAATGGGGGGTGGGACAAAGGAGCTATCTAAGGCAGGTTTAGCTGGGCTCGGGGATCTACAGTGAAATAGTGCAATTAGAAATAACCGAAACAGCAATAAGCAAACCATATTGACATGGGAGAGAGGCATAAAGCAATCACAGGTGTAATTTGAGAGAGCTAAGACAACAGCTGGTAATGACGACACAGTTTGGGCTGAGGCTAAACATAAACAGGATGCGGTACCGTAAAAAGGAACAGTCCAGCAGGCATCAGCTGTATAGTTGAGTTATCATAAGGTCCGGTGAACAGCAATAGGATAGTTTGGAGGTAGTTCGGGGGCACTAGCGAGCAAGAGGCCACGGCTAGCGTGTGCTAGCAAGCCGGGGCTAGCAGATGGAATCTTCGTGGTCGACGTCGTAACGGGAAGCCTGTTGTAACCACATCAGACGATTTCATCGGCAGACCAGTCGTGTAGGATCGGCGGGGCTCCTTGTCAACACTAGGTGGTCCCGTCCGGTTGACAGAGAGGTAGATAGCCGGGAGATGGGCCTAGCGCAGGATGATTAGCCAAACCACAACGTCCATTTTGTTGCAGCTAGCTGGTAGCGATGAATCCGGAGTTAAAGGTCCAGTGATTCAGTGATTCCGGCAGAAAAACTGATATGTTCTGGGTTGATAACGCGCTGTGCAGACAGTGCAGACTGGCCGAATAATAGTCCAGGCTAGAGCTGGCTGGTAGGTGGTGCAGGCCACAGACAATGGTGAAAAACCGCTAACGGTAGCTAATAGCAAGTAGCTAGTTAGCTGGCTACTCCCGTCCGGTAGACCGAGAGGTAGATGGCCGGGATATGGGCCTGGCTCTAGGCTAGCTTGAGGCTAACTGGTGCTTGCATCGGGGGCAGTGGTGATTAGCCAAACAGCAACATCCATTCGGTTGCGGCTAGCTAGTTGCGATCCGGTGATTAATGTCCAGTGATTAAATTATTCCCGGCAGAAAAATCCAATGTTCTGGGTGAAATACCGCTAACTGTGGCTAATAGCAAGTAGCTAGTTAGCTGGCTAGCTAGTTTCAACTGGAGATTCTAGATAAAAGCTAAGTCAATAATAGAATCTGTTCCACATTGAGTGAGGCGGGTTGCAGGAAAGTATATTTTGTAGAAGGATGAAAAGTCTGATAGGGAAATATGTACGAAAAATACAAAAAAACAGGGTATTTACAGGATATTTACAGACACACGACAAAAACAGGACTGCACTACCACGCCATCTTGGTTGTGGAAGAGGTTATATTTGGGGCAAATCCAACACAACACATCACTGAGTACCACTCTTCATATTTTCAAGCATGGTGGTGGCTGCATCATGTTATGTGTGTGCTTGTCATCGGCAAGGTAGTTGTTTAGGATAAAAAGAAACGGAATACAGCTAAGCACAGGCAAAATCCTAGAGGAAAACCTGGTTCAGTCTGCTTTGCAACAGACATTGGGAGACAAATTCACCTTTCAGCAGGACAATAACCTAAAACACAAGGAATTGCTTACCAAGATGACGTTGAATGTTCCTGAGCGGCCTAGTTACAGTTTTGATGTAAAGTGGCTTGAAAATCTATGTCAAGACTTGAAAATGACTGTCTAGCAATAATCAACAACCAACTTGACAGAGGCTGTATAATTTAAAAAAGAATAATGTGCAACTATTGTACAATCCAGGAATGCAAAGCTCTTAGAGAATTACCCAGAAAGACTCACAGCTGTAATCGCTGCCAAATGTGATTCTAACATGTATTGACTCAAGGGTGTGAATATTTATGTGAATGAGATATTTCTGTATTTCATTTTCAATACATTTCATTTTTTTAATAAAAACATGTTTTCACTGTGGCATTATAGGGTATTGTGTGTAGATGGGTGAGAAACAACATCTATTTAATCAATTTTGAATTCAGGCTGTAACACAACAAAATGTGGAATAAGTCAAGGGGTATGAATAATTTCTGAAGGCACTGTACTGTATACACCAGAAGGCATTGCTGTGGTGGAGCTTTTAAAGTGCTTTGGCTCACACCCTGTTTGGCCAACACTGCTCCACTTGAGCAACCACTCCAGTAACAAAGGACATATGTGGGTCAGAAAGAGCTACGGGACTGTGATGTGCAGAAAGCCTGCTTAGCAGGGAAGGATTGGCAAGCATATAAATCATGCAATGTAATCACACTAATATGATAGGCACTCTGGGGAGTCTGGCACATCTAATGATGATAGCAGGTCCCTCCACTTATTCCTCCACTCTGTCATGTTTCTGTGCTCTGCTCTGTCCCTGTCTCTGGAGCCATAAAACATCCCCTGACTTCCTCTCCTGTTTTATCATGCATAGGACCTGAGGAGAAGTAGCGTAACCTCAGAGACTAGCGATAAGAGGGCTAAGGGCTATCGCTCTCACCAGAGCCTTTAAACACAAACACACACACTATCTTTCTCTCTTTCTTTCCCTCTCCTGACTCTCCACTGTTCTGGTTGAATGGATGGTTTGTTAGTAGTGTTCTGGTTGAATTGATGGTTAGATGGTTGTGTTCTGGTTGAATGGATGGTTAGTTAGTTAATTAGTAGTGTTCTGGTTGAATGGATGGCTAGATAGTGGTGTTCTGTTTGGGTTCTGGTTCTGTGGATGGAGGCTGAAGAGGAAGTGGGAGCTCTCTGGCGTTGCCTTCCTGGTGTTCAGTTCAGTCAACACATCCAGGGTCAGGAGAGGGAAGGGTGTGATGTTGAGACTACTTGCTCTTCAGATGGTCAAACAGACTGGTGGAGGAAGGGAGGAAAGAGAGGAGTGAGGAAGGAGTGAAATGGTAGAGGACAGGGGATGGACCCCTAAGATGGAAACACAGTGAAATATTTACATTACCCAGAGAGAAGAACAGGCACTGCAGCCTCCCACTCACGCTCCCCTCCCGTCCTTCATCCCTCCATTCTCCCCACCTTATCACGTGTGTGCTGTATGCTGCGGTATAATCAACATGTCCACACTTTAGTGGCTATAGGCTATATAACATTAGCCAACGGGGTTTTAGTAAGTGCGGCTGGTATGTGTATTTCGGGAGTGTGTGTGTGTGTGTGTGTGTGTGTGTGTGTGTGTGAGTAGACGAGTAACAAGGCCCAGCTAGCTGCTGTGGTTGGTGATGGAGGATCATGTGTCTCTCCTCCACCTCACACTCCTCTCCTCTCTTATTCACACTCCAATGGGACTGTGGATCTCACATTCTACTTCACCCTCTGCACTATCCTGCTAACAACACACTTACACACACACTGACATGTGCGCACTAACATACACACTGACATAACACCTTTCATTTCGTTCTCTGTGCAAGCACAAATACACACACAAACAAACCAACTCATTGAATGTCACGCCACAAATAAACATGCACTATTCATTGAATAACTCACATGTACTAGACACAGCGCACACACACTTCTTTAGGCACATGTCACTGGTACTCACTTTCAGGGCTACTATCAAATGACATCAACAAGGCAGTCAAAGCAGCACATATCTTATACACGTGTGCGTGTGTGATCTTTGATGTGCTCCTTTAGATGACTAATGGTCGTTTTTTAAAAATCTCTCAGGGATTCACTGGAATACATAAAAGGTAATTTTACCACAAGAAACTTCCGATTATCATCACAATTTAATGTTGGGAGTTGCCATAGCAACCCGTACATTATGGTTTTGTATTTTGTTCCCCTCTTCAGACGTGGGCCTTTAAATGGAAAGAGTAGTACTGCTAAAAGTAGACTGCAAAATGAAAGCTTTTCAGATTAATTGAGTTTCTGAAATGGCACAATCTGAATCACAAAATTCTGTTCTCCCACGTCAAGAAAATTATCCACAATAATGTTTTTTCATAAAAGATGTAACAGAGAGTTTTATAATGGATGTTGCTGTGGAGGAGCTGCCTGATAACTCCGGTTGAGTTCAGTTGTAGATAGGAAGACTTGCAACAACACACAACCAAGCAGTAGCCTGTATATGGAGCAACGTTTTGAATCCTAAGGTATGAATTCAATACTGGACAATATTGGTGTTGTTTTCTGCATTGACCATCAAAGCAAAGGTATAAAGCACAGACGTGGGTTCTTAGTTTGATCACCCTGTTGCAGGGACATTTAACATTTGTAGTATATTTGAGGTTTAAAAAGGTTTCTGAAGTTTGTAATTTCCCTTACGAAAAATGTATCAACCCCTACAAAAATGTCCATTAATTATAATTCACATAATAATTCACATTTTCTGTTGCTGCATGATTATTTTCCTGCTGTAGCAAACTGGCTCAAATTAAGATCCTACATCTGTGTCAATGCTGAGGTGTATGTGGCGGTGAAGTCAGGCGCAGGACACAGAGGATCAGTAACGACTACTTTACTTTCCAAAGTAAAATACGCACAAAACAAAAGCCTCCAAACACAAGAGGAGAAATGTACGCGGAGTGCGTAGTAAACAAGATGGTCAATGCCGAACATACATACAAGAGACACGGACAATAATACACAAAGGCAAACATAAAACAAGGGAACTTATATGGTACATAATCAATACAGAATACGAAACAGGTGTACCAACTAGACAATACAAGACAAACATCGAAACATTGAGCGGTATCCGGGGACGATGAACGCCGAAGCCTGCCCGAGCAAGGAGGAGGAGCAGCCTCGGCGGCATCCGTGACAGTACCCCCCCCTTGACGCGCGGCTCCAGCCATGCGCCGACCCCGGCCTCGGTGACGGCCAGGAGGACGCGGAGCAGGGCGCGTGGGATGACTCCGGTGGAACTCCGTCAGGAGGGAGGGATCTAAAATGTCCCTCCTAGGCACCCAGCACCATTCCTTCGGACCGTACCCCTCCCACTCCACGAGATACTGCAGACCCCCCATCCGACGTCTCGAATCCACGATGGACCGGACTGAGTACGCCGGAGCCCCCTCGATGTTCAGTGGGGGCGGAGGAGTCTCCCGTATCTCCTTGTCCTGGAGTGGACCAGCTACCACCGGCCTGAGGAGAGACACATGGAATGAGGGGTTAATGTGATAATCATTAGGCAGTTGTAACCTGTAACATACCTCGTTCAATCTCCTCAGGACTTTAAATGGCCCCACAAACCGCCGACCCAGCTTCCGGCAGGGCAGGCGAAGGGGCAGGTTTCGAGTCGAGAGCCAGACTCGATCTCCAGGTGCGTACACAGGACCCTCACTGCGGTGGAGATCGGCGCTCGCCTTCTGCCTACGGATAGCCGGCTGCAGATGTACATGCGCAGCGTTCCATGTCTCCTCCGAGCGCCGAAACCACTCATCCACCGCAGGAGCCTCGATCTGGCTCTGATGCCATGGTACCAGAACCGGCTGATACCCCAACACACACTGGAAAGGGGTCAGATTCGTAGAGGAATGGCGAAGGGAGTTCTGGGCGATCTCTGCCCAGGGGATATACCCCGACCACTCCTCCTGCCGGTCCTGGCAATAAGATCTCAGAAACCTACCCACATCCTGGTTCACTCTCTCCACCTGCCCATTACTCTCAGGGTGGAAACCCGAGGTAAGGCTAACCGAGACCCCCAAGCGTTCCATGAACGCCCTCCAGACTCCAGAGGTGAATTGGGGACCCCGATCAGACACTATATCCTCGGGTACCCCGTAGTGCCGGAAGACGTGGGTAAACAAAGCCTCAGCAGTCTGTAGGGCAGTAGGGAGACCCGGCATTGGGATGAGGCGACAGGCCTTAGAGAACCGATCCACAACGTCCAGAATAGTGGTACTCCCCTGGGAAGGGGGAAGGTCCGTGACAAAGTCTACCGATAGGTGAGACCACGGCCGTTGTGGAACGGGTAGGGGTTGTAACTTCCCCCTGGGCAGGTGTCTAGGCGCCTTACACTGAGCGCACACCGAGCAGGAGGAGACATAAACCCTCACGTCCTTAGCCAATGTTGGCCACCAGTACTTTTCACTAATGCAGTGCACTGTCCGGCCAATACCAGGATGTCCAGAGGAGGGTGACGTATGAGCCCAATAAATGAGACGATCACGAATCTCGAGCGGAACGTACGTCCGCCCCGCTGGACACTCTGGAGGAGTAGGGTCGGTACGTAACGCCCGCTCGATTTCTGCATTGACCTCCCACACCACCGGTGCCACCAGACAAGACTCCGGCAGTATGGGAGTGGGCTCAATGGACCTCTCCTCTGTGTCATATCGCCGGGACAGGGCGTCTGCCTTAATGTTCTGGGACCCTGGGATGTAAGTGAGCTTAAAAACAAACCAGGCCAGAAACATGGCCCACCTAGCCTGACGAGGGATCAGTCTCCTAGCTGCCCGGATGTACTCCAGGTTACGATGGTCAGTCAGAATGAGAAAAGGGTATTGAGCCCCCTCAAGCCAATGCCTCCACACCTTTAGGGCTTGAACCACGGCTAGCAGCTCCCTGTCCCCCACGTCATAATTACGTTCCGCCGGGCTGAGCTTCTTCGAGTAAAAAGCGCAGGGCCGGAGTTTAGGAGGCGTGCCTGAGCGTTGAGACAGTACAGCCCCAATACCGGCCTCTGACGCGTCCACCTCCACCTGGAATGCTAAAGCGGGGTCTAGATGCGCCAGCACCGGAACCAAGGTGAACAGGTCCTTCAGTTGTCCAAATGCCCTGTCCGCTTCAGCCGACCACTGCAAACGCACCGGGCCCCCCTTCAGCAGGGAGGTGATGGGAGCTGCTACCTGTCCAAAACCCCGGATAAACCTCCGGTAGTAATTGGCAAAACCCAAAAACCGCTGCACCTCCTTAACCGTGGTTGGAGTCTGCCAATTACGCACGGCTGAAACGCGTCAATCTCCATCTCCCACCCCTGACGCGGACAACCGATGGCCCAGGAAGGAGATGGACTCCTGGAAAAAACAGACATTTCTCTGCCTTGACAACAAGTCATGCTCCAACAGCCTACCCAACACTCGACGCACCAGGGCTACATGCTCGGCTCGTGTAGAAGAGTAAACTAGAATGTCGTCAATATACACCACTACACCCTGCCCATGCAAATCCCGGAAGATCTCGTCCACAAAGGATTGGAAGACTGAAGGAGCATTCATTAACCCGTATGGCATGACGAGATACTCATAGTGACCCGAGGTGGTACTAAATGCTGTCTTCCATTCATCTCCCTCCCTAATGCGCACCAAGTTGTAGGCGCTCCTGAGATCCAGTTTTATGAAGAAACGCGTTCCGTGTAATGATTCCGTCATACTCGCAATCAGAGGGAGAGGATAACTGTATTTAACAGTGATCTGATTGAGACTACAGTAATCAATACACGGGCGCAACCCTCCATCCTTCTTCTTCACGAAAAAGAAACTCGAGGACGCAGGAGAAGTGGAGGGCCGTATGTATCCCTGTCTCAGAGACTCGGCTATGTATGTCTCCATAGCCGCCGTCTCCTCTTGAGACAGAGGATACACATGACTACGCGGAAGTGCAGCACCTGCCTGGAGGTCTATCGCACAATCCCCCTGTCTATGAGGTGGCAATCGCGTCGCCCTCGTCTTACTGAACACGAGTGCCAAATCATCATACTCAGGAGGAATGTGCAGTGCGGGCATTTGGTTCGGACTTTCCACCGTGGTCGCCCCTACGGAAACACCTAGACACCGCCCGACACAATGGTCAGACCACTCCTTGAGAGCCCTCTGTTGCCACGAAATGGTGGGGTCATGGGATATTAACCAAGGAAGTCCCAGCACCACGGGATACGAAGGAGAGTCGATCAGATACAACTGAATGATCTCCTCATGACCCCCCTGCGTCCTCATCTTTAGTGGCGCTGTGACCTCCCTAATCAACCCAGATCCCAACGGACGGCTATCTAGGGCATGAATAGGAAAGGGCACATCTACTGGTAGGAGGGGAATCCCTAACTTAACACAAAAATTACGATCAATAAAAATTCCAGCTGCGCCTGAATCGACTAGCGCCTTATGCTGGGAATGAGATGCAACCTGGGGAAATACTACTTGTATACACAGGTGAACAACAGAGAGCTCTGGGTGAGTTTGGCGCCTACTCACCTGGAATGACTCCCCAGTGCGTGACCTGTTGCCTCGATCCCCTGGAGACCCTCCCCAGCACCGAACCGCAGTGTGTCCTCTACGGCCACAGTTGGTGCAGAGGACGGCCTCCCTCCGGATCTCTCTCCTCCTCACTCTAGCGCCAGCACCCCCGAGCTCCATAGGGCTCGGCTCGGAGGTGCTGGGGGATGGACTGGACGGCCCCAACTCCGGACGTCCGCGGGTAGCCAGCAGGGTATCCAGACGGATCGACATGTCCACCAACTGATCGAAGTTTAGATTGGTGTCCCTGCAGGCCAACTCTCGTCGAACGTCCTCTCGCAGGCTGCACCGATAGTGGTCGATGAGGGCCCTCTCATTCCACCCCGCATCCGCCGCTAGAGTCCGGAAGTCCAGGGCGAACTCTTGTGCGCTCCTCTTCCCTGTCGGAGGTGGAACAGACGCTCCCCGCCGCTTTACCCTCTGGGGATGATCGAAAACAGCCCTGAAGCGGCGGGAGAACTCTGCGTAGCTGATGGTGGCGGCGTCTATTCCCCTCCATTCGGCATTGGCCCACTCCAAAGCCTTGCCGGATAGACAGGAGATGAGGGCGGAAACGCTCTCGTATCCCGAGGGCGCTGGGTGTATGGTTGCCAGGTAGAGTTCCACTTGAAGTAGGAAACCCTGACACCCGGCTGCGGTGCCATCATATGCCCTCGGGAGCGAGAGCCGAATCCCACTGGACTCCGGAGATGGTACGATGGGGCTGGCCGATGGTGGTGGTAATGTAGGAGGAGGTGTGGGCAAACCTCCTCTTTCCCATCGGCGCAGGGTGTCCATCACGTCTTGCATGGCGGAGCCGAGTCTATGGATCATGGCGTCCTGGCTGCTGACCCGATCCTCCAGTGACTCGGTCACCGCCGCTGCTCCTGCTGACTCCATGGGTGGTGTGTTATTCTGTCAATGCTGAGGTGTATGCGGCGGTGAAGTCAGGCGCAGGACACAGAGGATCAGTAACGACTACTTTACTTTCCAAAGTAAAATACGCACAAAACAAAAGCCTCCAAACACAAGAGGAGAAATGTACGCGGAGTGCGTAATAAACAAGATGGTCAATGCCGAACATACATACAAGAGACGTGGACAATAACACACAAAGGCAAACATAAAACAAGGGAACTTAAATGGTACATAATCAATACAGAATACGAAACAGGTGTACCAACTAGACAATACAAGACAAACATCGAAACATCGAGCGGCAGTAGCTAGTACTCCGGGGACGACGAACGCCGAAGCCTGCCCGAGCAAGGAGGAGGAGCAGCCTCGGCGGCATCCGTGACAATCTGCACCAATTGCAGACTAGTATAGTACCAGGACTGTGATCCTAGGAAGTGTTACTGAGTTAACTTTCCTGGTTAAATAAAATGAAATAAGCATGTTGTATCTGTAAATAATGAATGGTCTATTTCTGAGTGTGTTTGTCGGTGTGTGTCGGTTTGTATATGTATATGTACACAGTGTGTTTGCCTACACATTCATTTGAAAGCAGTTATCCTCAGCGTTTTCTGGTGACATTGAAAATGAGCCAGGAGAGGATGTACTTTAACTATTTAACAAGGAAATCAAGAGGGTACCGCTTTAAGTATTCAAGAAGGTGAGATCATGTTTAACTCAGAATAGAGAAGGGAAAGAGGGGAGATGGTAAAATGGGGGAAATAAGCTTTCTGTGCATGCAGTGATATAGAGGGATAGGGGAGGATAAATGGGAGCAAGCCTAGTGAATCATACAGTATCTCACAAAACAACAACAATGAGTTAGTCTGACAGCAAAACTTCAGCGTGTACGGTGGTATAAACAGTTTGCTATCTTCTCCTGTGTTCTCCCATTATTTGATTTTCTGCTTATTAATCACAACATTGATGGTTTGTTTTTGTGAAACACTCCTTCTCTTCATCCTTTCTCATTTTTTTGTTCTTTGTCTCTTTCTCTCTGTAGCTGCTCATTAAAAGGGTATTTTCTCCTCTTTTACTCAACTCTCCTTTCCTGGGAAGTAATCGCGTGAGAGAGAAAAGTGTTAGATGACAAGATAAATAAGGATATGACGCAGTAAATGTGTTAATTAAAACAATTGTCCTGGAGGAAACAGATACCTGCTATTGAGGAGGAGGGAGAGAAAGAAAAACAGTGAGAGAAAGAAACAGCAAGCTTGAGAGAGAAAAAGGATGTGTGTGTCAGAGAGAGAGCCTATATGAGAGGTAGACCGCAGGAGAAGGTGGTAGCAGTGTATAGTAGAACACAGATGTTTTGTGATTCTCTGTCTATAGTTTGACTCCATCAAATGCTAGTCATCCTCTGGAGGGAATCATTCTGTTACAGTGTGACGAGACCAGGCAGGGTCACCATCGTCACGGAGTGGACGCAGCAGCAGTGGAGAACATTTAATGGTCCGTAATGGGCTACGATGGCTAACTGAGCACTGGCGACGTACGGCATCCACTTCAACTAGCAGCTGCCAGTCTCAGTCTCCAAGCTGGTAGAATCATGGGTCTTACACAAGGCAGGCCTATTTTTTGTGAAAAGAAAGTCAATGTCTGCTTTAGTGTTTTCTGGGACAAAGAGTTTTGTAGAGTTGTAAAAACTGGGCACTGTGACTCAGTAACTGGGGAAAACACTCCCTCCTCCTTTGTATGTGAAAACACACGTACAGAAACAGATATAGAAAACAGGAAGTGCACAATCTCTCTCCCTTCTTTCTTTCTTTCTTTCTTTCTTTCTTTCTCTCTTTGAGTGCCGGTGGGCTTCCCAAAGCAGATTGTCACCCTGCATCTCTTTAGAGAGTACTCCCACACATACACACACTAGAAGTTACAGCACATAGAAAAATTATTCATTGCATTATTCATGCAATAAGTCACAAGACTGAACACAACACAACACGCACACACACTACATGCTCATTTTGCGTATTTTTCTCTCTCTCCCTCTCACACTTTTTCTCTCTCACTTTCTCTTTCTCTCTCTCTCACACACACACATATTTTTTTTTTTTTTTATGTCATTTAGCAGACGCTCTTATCCAGAGCGACTTACAGGAGCAATTAGGGTTAAGTGCCTTGCTCAAGGGCACATCAACAGATTTTTCACCTAGTCGGCTCGGGGATTAGAACCAGCAACCTTTCGGTTACTGGCACAACGCTCTTAACCACTAAGCTACCTGCCCACATACACATACACAAACACAAACACACACACTCACACACACACACACACTGCGACCAATCTAAACACACACTGCAACAAACCCTGACACCCCGGGGTAGTGTTCTAAGTTTGGTGTCAGCTCAGTGGAGATGCTGGAGGGTGATAGCGGTGAGCTGAACAAAGGCTGATGAATCAGCTGCTTATCAAACTCCTGCCCCTCGTTTGACCTGTCAACGCGGCAGCAGCAGAGCCACATCATCACCCAGCACCACCGCAGTACCACATCACAACCCCTCATCCCCCAGCCCCAGCCCCAGCCCCAGCCCCACTCCCGTCCCACTGCAGGCAGGGGCCCGCCCAATCGCATGACATCACAACACACGCTTCATGGCCCCCAACTCAGCAGGGTAGAAATGCGGAAGACATCTGTCCCTCCTCTCCTTTCCTCCCTGCCTCTCTCCCTCCATCCAGAGAGAGAGCAAAGAGAGAGAGGGACGGCTTGAAAATTGTCATGAGCATGTTTAATTCAGCAGCCTCCCGACAATCGCTTTCACGATTTATGTGTTGCTGTGGCGTTGTGTTGCCTCCCACCTCAGCATCAGTATTCGGCAGCGGAGGGAGAAGGCAACCTTGAGTGGAATGTAGAGGCAGGGAGTAGAGCAGAGTGGAGGGAGCCAGTTCTTAATTACCCTGCTATAGAGGAGTGTTAGTATGCATACCACATAGCACACCTCATCTCACTAGTCACACACCCAGACTGCTTTTTTCTCTTTTACTATTTTCTCTTTTTTATTTTTTTCTGGGGGGGTGGCTTTGGATTGAGTGGGGCTGTTGAGGCAGATTGTTGAGGCAGATTGCTGATCCGTTTTTCTTCGTTTGAATGACATGTTTGAGGTGGGTTGAGAAGGATGTTATCTTGTTATCATGGTATTTCTTATACTGTAGATGTGAATGTTTGGTGATTGCTGTGGACTTGGACTGATTTAAATGACAGTGTCTAGTGTTTTTTCCCCCCTAGCCTCCACTGAAGGGATTTATGTGGGTGTGTCCGGGTAGTAGGGGTGTGTTTTTACTAATAGGCATGGATGGACAGGCCACTGGATTTCCCAAAACACTTAAATTGCCTTCTGTCTAGTGCTATGATTAAATATCATCGGGGGGTGTTACCTCCAGGAGTTGGCATGCTTTTATGACAGACGCTTTACAAGATGCATTAGCACACATAAAAGTTTATTAGTCATCCAGCTAGCAGCTAGCGCTGTGGAGCTGTCAGGCCCCGGTGACAGTGTCTCTGCCTGTTTCTTCTCTTTCTGTTCCTGTCTCAGCTCAGCACCTAGTCTGCTGCTGCTACTACAGGAACCACAGACACGGGGACCAGGCAACATACACACATACTCACAGCTCTATTCTGTTCTATTTGTATTCTATTTGATTTGCTTCTATTCACTTCTGTCTGGTTCATTATGAGGGCACAGATTGTATGCTCAAACATTAAAAGTTATGTAATCAATGATATCCTCAGTGGTTAGCATTCAGGGCAAATGTTCTAATTCTGTCAGTCGATAAAAAAATATATTTATGAGAGGACATGTGGAACTGAGGGATAGTTTTGACAGCAGCACACAGGCAGGCAGACAGGCAGGCAGAGAGGATGCTGTAGGCTTCCTGTGTATCCTTCAGACTAGGGTTATGTACATGTGGATGACAGGACTTGGATGGGGGGAGTGTTCACATGACAGAAGCCTTTGCCTAATAGCCAGGCTGTCACTTCTCCGCCACACTCTCTCTCTCTAACTCTCTCCCTCTCCTCCTTTTCTGCTGCCATATGTGCCTCTGCCATCTCTCCATCTCTGATGAAGGGAGAGAAGGGGAGGAAGTGATTTCCATAACGTCGCACCGAGAGAGCACGCACAGACAGCATTCCGAAGCATTCCCGGACAGCTTGTCTCGGCACCTGGGTGATTCTCCAATGGTGGCGGCGCCAGTAATCTGCCGTTAGGGCAGGGAGGGAAGGAGGGAGATGTGCCAGTCTTCTTTCTCTTTTCCCTTTCTCTGTCTGTCTGTCTGTCTGTCTGTCTGTGTTTGTGGGCGGGAGGACGCTGTGACCAGTCACTCTTCATAATGGCCCGGCACCCAAACATCACATCACATGGGCCAGATATGCATATCACACCAGGGGGAGTCCCCCTCTAGTAGAGCAATATTGACGGCTCTTGGAGGGAGGGAGTGAGGGAGTGAGGGAGGGAGGGAGGGAGGGAGGGAGAGTGTGGGGATGGTGGAGGGTTTTACTGTTATTTATTCCCTGTTAGCTATTGATATGGTTTCTCAGCACAACAGAGGTGTGGTTTAATAGAGGGATAGATACAAGTTTATCTTCCTGCTGTTTTTCTCTCTGCTGTCCTTGAATCTCCAACTTTCCGGAGAGAAGTTTAAGATATATTTAGAGCAGTGGTGAAGAAAGAGGCTTTTTCAACTGAGAGTAGGAAAATAAACCTGGTTTAAAGTTTGGATCCTTGGCAAGAAGCTGGAGAGAAACAACAAAAGTTCCTCCAAACTCTGCTCTCCTCTGTAGAAATGTCAAAGTAAACCGCAGAAAGATCCAAATACTTATTTTACTTCCTGATTAGCATAAGACTTTCTTCCAACACGTTTTGCCACCCATTTCTCCAAAGCACCTGATTCAGCTAATCAAGGTCCATCCCTGCTATAATTCAATGGTTAATGTTGTGATCAAATGCTATGGTTACACTCTACAACACAGTTGGCAGCATCCGGCTGCAACACCGGCACTTGGTCACATTGGAATTCCCATGACCCCCTCGTCACTCCAAATAACTTTTTCTCCATTCAAACACGTGCTACAGCTTATAATTTCCACAATGTTCCAGAACCCAGTGTGACCGTTCTGTGACCTCCCAGCAGTTCCATAAGAGTGGCTTGTCCAAGCTGGTTAGAGCCTCTGCTCTATTACCCTCTGACACATGGTGGGACTCTAGAGTCATCGGCTGCATCCCAAATGGTACCCTATTCCCTTCATAGTGCAGTACACTTGACTAGGGTCCATGAGGCTCTGGTCAAAAGTAGTGCACTATATAGGGAATGGGTTGCCATTTGGGACACAACCTACAGTAACCTTCTGGGAGGTGGTGAGTGGTACAGTACCATACCGCTCCAGGCCCTGTTCCCATATGCAGTCCCAATGAAACCCAGGACCAAATGGCATTTCACACTCAGGGGACAAGTCTTTACAGTGCATCGTAAACACAGAGGGCTCCAGCACTATGCAAGGCCTTGGTTGTTATGGGTCCTTCACTTCCCCATTTCCTGCCTGCCTGCCTGTCTGCCTGGTGTGTTCTGCAAGCTGCTTGCTTTGGGGATCCCGGCACATTGTCCTACATTAAACTACAGCATTACTGTAGGCACTGATATGCTCCATTTCTCCATCTGGCCCCAAATAGAATGATGGTGGAGAATGAAACAAATCTCATCTGCTTTTCAGGACTGCTCCATAGCTTCTACTAGAGAGGACGTAGTCCTCTGTAGCTCAGCTGGTAGAGCACGGTGCTTGTAACGCCAGGGTAGTGGGTTCGATCCCCGGGACCACCCATACACAAAAAAAAATTATGCACGCATGACTGTAAGTTGCTTTGGATAAAAGCGTCTGCTAAATGGCATATGATTATTATTATTATAGATGACTTCTCTCTCTCGCGCTTTCTCTCCTCTCTCTCTCTCTCTCTCCTTTTTCTCCTCCTTCTCCTCCTATTTCTATACATGGGCTTCCATTTTTATGTTTGTTTTTCTCTCTCCCCCTCTCCTCTCTTCTATAGGATGCTCTTTAGAAACTAATGACGGCTAATAGGACTTTAACGACTCTGGAGGTGGTATAGGAGGCAGGCGCAGACTGAGCCCAGGATATACTCTAATTGTTTATCGTCTATTTACATCTCTGTGAAGAATGGCTTTATGGGGGAATTATCAACCACGTGACGCCAGGCTACACGAACATCCCTCCCTGGAGCGCCGAGCCACTAGGCCGCTTTGTATCTTTCTGTTTAGCCCCAATTTTATTTCACATTACTAATTAATGAGTGATTTTATTTATTTGCCCTATGCAGGCAGCAGCATTTCTCGATGCAACTCTCCTCAATTAATTCCTCAATTGCCCCTGTGGCAACAGTGATTGATAAAGAACTAAATGAGCCCATGTCAGATTGACTCTT
The DNA here is from genome assembly GCF_020615455.1 of Coregonus clupeaformis. Taxonomy (NCBI): domain Eukaryota; kingdom Metazoa; phylum Chordata; class Actinopteri; order Salmoniformes; family Salmonidae; genus Coregonus; species Coregonus clupeaformis. The sequence goes on along the minus strand of NC_059210.1, from coordinate 48,177,489 downwards.
TACCATGATTAATGCTCTTATCAGAATGTCTCTTTGTTAATTCCTGTAAACGATTAAGGCAGGTGCGTACGTTGTCGATGCGCACGGGAAATTGGCTCTTGGTGGATAACAGTGGATAACACCAGCTGTAACACTGATACGAACACACACAATCTATCTCCTCAATGATTATTCAGATTGGATGAACATCAACAATGCTTGATTTAATTCCACATCACTGACCTTGTGTGTTCCAGCGTTGTGGTTCAGAGCCGGTAGCACACAGAGGCATATTCAGGCTAATGTATGCTACACATGGTAGGTAGATTGCATGGATTTCTTCTTGGGCAAGTGAGTGGTATTATCCAGTGAATTTCATAATGTACATTTTTACATAAGGCATGCATGAACATGAGCTGGAATCAGGGCAGCTGGAGGCTGTGGATCAGTAAGCTAATGAGATGGATTCTTACCCTACTGCACTGAGCAGTGTTTAGCTCACATCAATCACATGCAATGTAAACTAAAGGTTATATGAAGCGGCAGCTCCCTCCGCTTCTCTGCCTGTAGCATCACACATCTCCCATTGGTGAATACTATCTCTCTACCCTTAGCGAAAAAAGTATATATTTCACGCACAGTGCCAGTGTAATCATAGGTGCATTATTTTCCTATGAGAAGATGATCCCCTGGCCCTGAAGGGAATATACTTCAGTCACCATTGACAGTACAGTACTGTATACATGTATGTATGAGAGGGAATGCAGTATCTACAGTGCCCTCCACTATTATTGGCACCCCTGTTTAAGATGTGGTCGAGGACTTCCAAAAATTCTCATTTTTTTTTAAACAACATAGAACCCAAATGCAAAAAAAGAGAAAAATCCAAACTTTTATTTAAGTACATTACTTTGGTGCTAAAAAAAAAAATCACACATTTAGAAAAAAAATAACTTGAAATCATGTGTCCCACAATTATTGGCACCCCTAACAATTCCGCTGAAAATTGTAATTGATTTTTAAAAAATATATTTTTCTGTAGTTGCTAAAGTTGGTCAGGGTATCTAGGAACTTTTAATTAGTAATTCATGACTTCCTGTTTCCCTGGGGTATAAATATGACGTGACACAGAGGCCTAATTCTCTTACCCATTTGTCAACATGGCAAAGACAAGAGAACACACCATTCAAGTAAGGCAGATTTGTGTCGACCTTCATAAGTCAGGCAATGGCTACAAGAAAATAGCCACTCGCCTTAACTTGCCCGTATCTACAGTCAGAGGAATCATTAAGAAGTTTAAAACAACTGGAACAGTGACAAACAAGGCTGGAAGAGGTCCCAAGTTTATCTTGCCACAACGCACAGTGAGGAGGATGGTAAGAGAAGTAAAAAAAAAGTCCTAAGCTCACTGTCACAGAATTGCATCAAAGAGTGGCATCTTGGGGTCACAAAGTCTCCAAAACAACCATCAGACGCTCTCTACATGCCAACAAGCTGTTTGGGAGGCATGCAAGGAAAAAGCCTTTTCTCACTAACACTCACAAACGTAAATGTCTGGAGTTTGCTAAGCGGCACTGGGACTTCAACTGGGATCGTGTGCTTTGGTCAGATGAGACTAAGATTGAGCTTTTTGGCAACAAACACTCTAAGTGGGTCTGGCGTAAAACAAAAGATGAGTATGCCGAAAAGCACCTCATGCCCACCGTGAAGTATGGTGGAGGATCTGTGATGCTGTGGGCCTGTTTCTCTTCCAAAGGCCCTGGGAACCTTGTTAGGGTGCATGGCATTTTGAACGCTTTGAACTACCAGGACATTTTAAATAAAAACCTGATGGCCTCTGCCAGAAAGCTGAAGATGGGTCTTCATTGGGTCTTTCAGCAGGATAATGATCCAAAACATGTGGCAAAATCTACACAAAAATGGTTTAGCAGTCACAAACTCAAGGTCCTCCCATGGCCATCTCAGTCCCCAGACCTCAACCCAATCGAAAACCTGTGGGGCGAGCTTAAGAGGAGCGTGCATAAGAGAGGACCCAGGACACTGGATGATCTAGAAAGATTGTGCAAAGAAGAATGGTCAAAGATCCCTCTCTCTGTGTTCTCCAATCTTGTGAAATGTTATAGGAGGAGATTAAGTGCTGTCTTGTTGGCAAAAGGGGGTTGTACAAAGTATTAACATCAGGGGTGCCAATAATTGTGGGACACATGATTTCAAGTTTTTTTTTTTTCTAAATGTGTGATTTTTTTTTTTTACACCAAAGTAATGTACTTAAATAAAAGGTTGGATTTTTCTCTTTTTTTGCATTTGGGTTCTATGTTGTTTAAAAAAAATGAGAATTTTTGGAAGTCCTCGACCACATCTTAAACAGGGGTGCCAATAATTGTGGAGGGCACTGTATATAGCTGTGATAACATGGCTAGTAAATAGATTGGTATACATGTACAGTATGTGTACATCACATGACAGGCTCCCCCTAATCTCTCTAGACATCCGGGTTGTCTCCCACAGGTTTTCGCTCCAACCCTAGTCTTTTAATGACTGCATTTTGCAAGTGGCTAGTTTGCATCAACAACCTTCACTAAAACCACTAAAGGTTTTGCCTGCAAACTTTGGTTTCAAATCGCAATGTTCTGGCATGTCTGCCTCGTGATTTGTTGGGAGAGTTGTCTGTCTGAAGAGGACCCACCCCAGAATTTTTTTTTACTCTTATCGAAGTTGCCAAAGGAGCCCGTCGTTGAAAGCAGACCCTAGTCACTGCTGTTGCATAGGGTCATGATTCTGAGACTCCCTGTAGATTCAGGATGTGATTGGTGGCTAGACAGCTTTTTGTTTTCTCTTTCTCTCTACTGCAACTCAGTCTTCAGATAGCTTTATCAAAGGAATTGTTAAAAAGAATGTTCTGGGAATTATGTCAAGCAACGCTTTGAATGGTTTGCGCTGGTATCTCCTTTATCATGGAATAGTACCTCTACTCATGTCTTTTTTCCCTCTGCGGCTTTGTTTCACAGCTTTATTAGACCATCTGTCCTGTCTTTGTCTCTATTTTGGTGGGTGTGGTTGTGTGTGTGCGTGTGGGTGCGTGGGGGTGCGTGTGGGTGTGTGTGGTTGTGTGTGTGTGGTGGCTGCTGTGAAGTGAAGAGTGAGATGATGATGAGTGAATGGACTGGCCGGCAGGCGTTCACTCCCTGTCAGGTCGGGGAAGGTTGCCTCAGCAAGCTGCTGCAGTTTATAATAGACACTCCAACATCAATAACAGCTGTATGTAGAAAGATCCACTCTCAATCAGCTTATTGAATAGCTATTCACAGCTCTTATCTAGAGGCGCTGTGGTGAAAGCATACATTTACAAAATCCTCTCTTCCCTTTCAACCTATGAAACGCTACACACTGACAGAGACACACACACACACACACACACACACACACACATCTCCAATTTACATAATAGCAGTTCCTCCTGCTTCCTCTGAATCACTCTGACAGAGAATCCATTTCCTCCTTAGGCTTCATGTGAAGCACTGATCTTTTTTTTATCTTCCTCTCCACCTTTCCATATCTCTCTCTCCCTCATTCCCTACGTCCCTCCGTTCCCTCCCTCCATCCCCTCCTTCCACTCAGCATTCCCTCTCATCACACTTCATCCCCAGCTGAGGTTCTCCGTGGCAGGATGATTGCAGTACAAAGTGCTGGGGGCTGGCACAGGGTCTCCCAGGGACAGGTGGATGAGCAGGGGCCATTTCTAAATTACACATTTTCCACAGAACAGCTGTCGGATGAATGGTGGAGGACTGATCTACTGACATTAACCAGAAGAGAGAGAGCGATTGTTATGGAGAGAGGAAGAGAGAGGAAAAGAGAGGAAAAGAGAGACAGACAAATGAAGAGAGAGAGACTGAGAGAGGAAAATAGAGATGGAGTGTCCTGCAGGACAATGGCCAATTAGACCCAGTGGAGCATTCGCTGTGATATGTCAACTTACCCATCAAACTCCTGCTTCCGTTTTCCACAAGGGATCGCCGTCTGCTCAATTGAAAGAATACTATAGTGTTGCTGAAGTCCGCAAAGTATTTACTGCAGTATACTGTAGAATTTACAGCAGTATACTGTAGTATTTACAGTTTACTATAGCATAAATACTGTAGTAAAAAACACATATACTATAGTAATTACTGTAGTGTTTTTGCGGACTGTAGTATACTGTAGTATTTATTGTAGTGTTTTTGTGGACTGTAGTACGAGACACTATAGTATTTATATTTATTTATTTTTAGGGGGTAGATCAGCTTTAATATTGCAGACAAATTGTGGCTTCCATCAATGTAATTGTCTGCATCATTTCCAATCCCCCATATATATTTTTTGTAAATATATACAGGTATATTATTTTAAATATATATTTGTTAATATGTTTTCCTTCTTTATTGTTTTCCCCTAACCCTACCAACCCTCCCCTAATTGGAGTAAACTAATGGACAACAACACTTACAGTACCTTGCAAAAGTATTCATCCCCGTGGCGTTTTTCCTATTTTGTTGCATTTGTTGTAATTTAAATTGATTTTTATTTGGATTTCATGTAATGGACATACACAAAATAGTCCATGATGAAAACCTGCTCCAGAGCGTTCAGGACCTCAGACTGGGGTGAAGGTTCACCTTCCAACAGGACAACGACCCTAAGCACACAGCCAAGACAACGCAGGAGTGGCTTCGGGACAAGTCTCTGAATGTCCTTAAGTGGCCCAGCCAGAGCCCGGACTTGAACCCGATCAAACATCTCTGGAGAGACCTGAAAATAGCTGTGCATTGACACTCCCCATCTAACCTGACCGAGCTTGAGAGGATCTGCAGAGAAGAATGGGAGGAACTCCCCAAATACAGGTGTGCCAAGCTTGTAGCGTCATACCCAAGAAGACTCAAGGCTGTAATCGCTGCCAAAGGTCCTTCAACAAAGTACTTTTTTTATTTTAATTTGCTAACGTTTCTAAAAAACAGTTTTTGCTCTGTCATTATCGGGTATTGTGTCTAGATTAATGAGGGGGAAAAAAACATTTAATCCATTTTAGAATAAAGCTGTAACGTAACAAAATGTGGAAAAAGTCATTGGGTCTGAATACTTTCCGAATGCACTGTACATTTTACTTACACAGTATATTTTACAATAGTCATCTTTTTTGTTGTTGTTTTTAGTCTCACCATTCAGCTACCATCAACCCCTCCCATCTATCTCTGAAGACCATCCCATTTTGATTTCTAATTGCCATATGTTTTTCAACTGTGCTGTGATGTTTTATAAAAGTTCTGAACCTTTCTATTCTCATAGTTTCTACAGATTGTAAATTAAAGATTAAAAAAAATGTTCTTAGAGCATTTTTATATTATGGATTAAGACTCACCCAGGAGTACAATTTGAAGAGTTAGCTCCAGTTAAATGTTGAAATTATTCAGCCATTCCTGAACCTGCGACCAGAAACAAGCTATATAAGGGCAGCACCAAAACAAGTGATCTAATGATTCTGTCTCTTCGTAGCAAAATATAAAGTGCTGATAGTATTTACTGTAGTTTTTACTGTATTGTTTTTGTGGACTGTAGTATACTATAGTATTTAATGTAGTGTTTTTGGGGACATTACTGTATTTACTAAAGTGTTTTATTATCTTTGATGTAGAAGTGGAGTGTTTTCTCCTTGAGGAAACCTACTGGAGTGTCACGCCCTGGCTCTGGGACTCTGAGCCAGGGTGTGTTGTTTCTTTGTGTTTTGTGTGCTAGGGTGATAGTCTAGTTTTGTATTTCTATGTTGGCCAGGGTGGCTCCCAATCAGAGACGGCTGTTGCTCGTTATCTCTGATTGGGAGCCATACTTAGGTAGCCGTTAGGCATTCATTTGGTGTGGTTTCTTGTTCCGTGTTGGTTTGTGTATGTAACCAGGGACGTCACGTTATCGTTTTGTTCGTGTGATCATTATTTAAATAAAATATGTTCGCATTCCACGCTGCGCCTTGGTCCTCTCTTCCCAACCACCATAACTGGACCAAGCAGCGTGTCCAGGAGCCAACGCCAGAGAGGACTCTAATGGATATTAACCTCGACTGGGTCAAGCCGCGGGAGGAGGAGAGAGGTTGGACTTGGAAGCAGAAGAGCGAGAGTTGGGCGAGAACTATGGAGGCCTGGTCCACGGGGAGGAGAGACACCCCGAACATTTTTAGGGGGGGCTCACGCCGTGGACGACGGGGCAGCAGGAGGCCGCGATAGAGCGGTTAGTAGAGGAGGCCGCCAGGTTACGGGGGCCACTGGTCACAAAAGGGGAGGAAAGTGTAGAGGCACGGCGAGAGGTACTGGGGTGTGTTACCAGTCCGGTCCGGCCCGTTCCTGATCCCGCGTAGGGCCAGTGGTGTGTGTCCCCAGTACGGTCCGGCCTGTTCCTGTCCCTCGCACCGAGCCTGTGGTGCGCGTCGCCAGCCCGGTTCGGCCCGTCCCTGCTCCCGCACCAAGCCAATGGTGCGCGTCGTCAGCCCGGTCGGCCTGTTCCTGCTCCACGCACCAAGCCAGTGGTGCGTTCCGTCAGCCCGGTTCGCCCGTCCCTGCTCCCGCACCAAGCCAATGGTGCACGTCGTCAGCCCGGTCCGGCCCGTCCCTGCTCCCCGCACCAAGCCTGTGGTGCGCGTCGTCAGTCGGCACAGCCCGTGCCTGTTCCACCGGTGCCTGGTCGGCACCGGTCAGCTGCTCCACTCCGGAGCTAGACCAATCCGCTCCACCAGTGTTCAGTCCAGCTCCGGCCAGCAGGGCCAGACCGGACCAGGGGCGCTTTGGGGGGTTGGTTGGAGGGTGGGGGTCAAGCCCGGAGCCGGAACCGCCTCCGAGGAGGAATGGCCACCCGGCCCTCCCCTGTTCGGTTTATGTTTGGCGCGGTCGCAGTCCGCGCCTTTGGGGGGTACTGTCACGCCCTGGCTCTGGGACTCTGTTATGTTGAGCCAGGGTGTGTTGTTTCTTTGTGTTTTGTGTGCTAGGGTGATAGTCTAGTTTTGTATTTCTATGTTGGCCAGGGTGGCTCCCAATCAGAGACGGCTGTTGCTCGTTATCTCTGATTGGGAGCCATACTTAGGTAGCCGTTAGGCATTCATTTGGTGTGGTTTCTTGTTCCGTGTTGGTTTGTGTATGTAACCAGGGACGTCACGTTATCGTTTTGTTCGTGTGATCATTATTTAAATAAAATATGTTCGCATTCCACGCTGCGCCTTGGTCCTCTCTTCCCGACGATCGTGACATGGAGAAAGACTAAAAGAGCAAATGTTCCATAGCCTTTAGGTAGGACTGGGTTCTGAATGGAGAGTTCAGGGCTTTTGTTCTTTTTCTAAAAACAGGGAACACAATATGGTCAATACCTGGCATGTAGGTTTCTCACTTACGGGTGGCACAAATTGGGATATTGGGAGGGGAATGGGCAGGGTATATGCAAATTGAAACTGTAGTATTTACTATAGTTTAAAAAATGTAGTGTTTTGCGGACTGTAGTGTTTTTGTGGACATTTCTGTAGTATTTACTACAGTATCCTACAAAATTATATACTAAGTACTACACATGATCGGGGGATACTACAGTGTGTAGTATAGTATTCTACAGCATACTACAGTTTACTACAGAATTTTATAGTAAGTACTGTAGTATTCTATAGTAAACTGTAGTATTTTATTATGTGGGTGGACTAACTCTCGCTTTCGTGTTTGTTCTCTCTTTTTCTATCTTTCTTTTCTTGTTCTCTTGCTAACCCGCATTCATTCTTCATCACTCATACTTTCGCTCATTCTCTCTCTCTCCCTTTCTCCTTCCTTCCCTCTATCACTCCCCCTCTCCTTATCGATTGGTCCATGTCTCAGAGCTGTTTGCGATATTAATTCATCCCGGAGAAGCTATAGTTTTACTTTAAGTAGCGGCAGAGTGCACTGCTTACTGGAGAGCTAGGGTAAGAGGCTGTCCTGGGGGCCCTATCAATAACCGTTAAGGATCCTCTCTCATTACGGCCCCTATCCTCGCGGGCCCTTGGGGCCCCTGAGAAATGGGCCTCTCTCTCCCTGCCTAATGTTATGGAGTAGGTCCAGTCGGCGTCACCGCTGTTTGGAAATGCAAATGAAGATATTTATTTACCCCACAGATGACTGCCATGAGTGCCTCTCCTCTGCATCTCTGTTCCCTCACACAGGTTAGCATTTTTCATCATGAATCTTGTTTTGGAGGCAGCTCTGCAGTGTTCACTAGCTGGCACTGCCACAGTCTCAAATCTCCCCCCTCCCCCCACCACCATCCCTGTTTCCCCCGTCCCATTAAGCCCATCCGAAGTACCACATTCTGATTATCCACGGAGCAATAAGGCTAGATTGAGGCGGAAAGGCTGGAGCGTGATGGGCGCATTTCCGGATGATGACTTAGAAGCCCTGCGGTTTCTAGGGCAAGAGCAGGGAATTCAAACTCAATCAGGGCACAGCTCGCTCCCCTCCTCCCTCTCTGCCATTCTCTCCCTCCCTCCTTCCCTCTGTCTGTCTCTATAGACCTCAGCAACGACACCAGAAAAAGAACAGAGAGAGAAATGTGTGTCGGCAACACAGTGTTTGATCCTACCCTCTGGTTCCTCGCGGGGCACCTAAAGTTTTCCAAAATGAGCGATGGTTTCATTTTAGGGGAGACTGGCTAGGCATTTCCAATTTACCCAGTCAGTGGATATTAGTACGATTTGGAGATGTTTTCGACACTTTCAGCACATTTTTCCACCCACAGAACTCTCTCACAACTTTTTCTCTCACATACACACGATACACATCCGATCCCATCCATTTAGACCCCATCTCTCCATCCATCACCCAGGAGCCCCAGGACTGTCCCAACCCCAGACTCTGCAGTAAGCCCCGCAGTGGGCTTTTCAGCACAGCGTGCCCCCTATCCTTGGGCCACGGTCACAAGCAAGGGGAGGAGGAAATTATTGGTGGTGATCAATAATGCATGGACTACACTAAAGTCCATGAATAAGAAATGGCTGGTAAGAACCCGGAAAGTCCTCATTAAGATAGCACTTCCCCACAACCCCACTGGTCTAACCAGGGCAGAGCGGAAGGAGAGAGGGAGAGGTGGTGGAGAGAGGTGGAGAGAAAGAGAGAGTGACAGAGAGGTGATGGGGAAGTGCGTATGTGCATTTGCAGAGAAAGAGAGCGAGACAGGTAAAAAGAAATAGGTATTCTAACCTTATAGGGAATATTTATCTCGTTATTCTGACATCTCTCTCTCTCTCTCTCTCTCTCTCTCTCTCTCTCTCTCTCTCTCTCTCTCTCTCTCTCTCTCTCTCTCTCTCTCTCTCTTTAGACAAAATGGCCTCTCTCCTGCGGGTCGGTTGGCATATACTTTATAACTTGTTACATCCATGTGTCCTAGGGCTGAGCCAGGACAATTGCAATATAAATAGTTCATTTATCACCGTAGGGGAGCCATGTAAATATATTTGTAATTACATTTTGATATCAAACAGCAGGGAGACTTTTTGGTTGACTGGAGATGAAAGATGAAGTTGCCTAACACAAAAAAGCCTTTCCGAGTTTCTCCCTTAACACAGCTTCTCCCCCTCATGTCAGGCATGGGGGAATGGTGTGTGTGTGTGTGTGTGTGTGTGTGTGTGTGTGTGTGTGTGTGTGTGTGTGTGTGCGTGTGTGTTTTCTTGCGTGTCTGCTCTTTGTTAGTTGAGAGGTCTGTTGAGGTGCAGAACCAGAGGAAGCGGCTCTTTATATCTGCAGCCAGAAGAGAAGTGTGTCAGGCAGCTGAGCTCAGTAGAGCTCAGGGACACACATAGCAGAGCATACATACACACACACACACACACACGCACACACACACACACACACACACACACACACACACACATAACAGAGCATACACAAACACTGTAGAGCATACACACATGCACACACACATACACACACTGCAGAGCAAAACAAAGACACACACGCACACACAGAGGTGGGCTTAGTAGGGCTCAGGGATAGCTGCATGCCTGCTCCTGGTTAATGGATGTGGTGCTCTGCTGCCTGAGACAGCACCTCAGTCTAAGGCTGGGGAGCAGGATGGGAGCAGGTGGGGGAGGAAGAGATGGAGCAGGAGAGGGAGGAAGAGATGGAGAGGGAGGACGAGAGGGAGCAGGAGAGGGAGGAAGAGAGGGAGGAAGAGAGGGAGAGGGAGGACGAGAGGGAGGAAGAGATGGAGCAGGAGAGGGAGGAAGAGAGGGAACAGGAGAGGGAGGAAGAGATGGAGCAGGAGAGGAAGGAAGAAAGGGAGCAGGAGAGGGAGGATGAGAGGGAGGACGAGAGGGAGGAAGAGAGGGAACAGGAGAGGGAGGAAGAGAGGGAGCAGGAGAGGGAGGAAGAGAGGGAACGGGAGAGGGAGGAAGAGAGGGAGCAGGAGAGGGAGGAAGAGAGGGAGCAGGAGAGGGAGGAAGAGAGGGAGCAGGAGAGGGAGGAAGAGAGGGAGCAGGAGAGGGAGGAAGAGAGGGAGCAGGAGAGGGAGGAAGAGAGGGAGCAGGAGAGGGAGGAAGAGAGGGAACAGGAGAGGGAGGAAGAGAGGGAGCAGGAGAGGGAGGAAGAGAGGGAGCAGGAGAGGGAGGAAGAGAGGGAGCAGGAGAGGGAGGAAGAGAGGGAGCAGGAGAGGGAGGAAGAGAGGGAGCAGGAGAGGGAGCAGGAGGGAGGAAGAGAGGGAGCAGGAGGGAGGACGAGAGGGTGGAAGGACAGAGGAATGGGTTGTAGGGGTTGTTAAAATAGGAGAGAACAGAGGATAGGCTCTTTGACGAGATCCCAACAAGAGAGGAGAGGAGAGAGAGGAGAGGGGAGAGGGATGTTTGGATTCAGACAGAGTGAGCACCAGCAGAGATGTGGTCTTTGGGAGGGGATGTGGGGGTGAGAAGAGAGAAGTAGAGTGATAGGAGAATGGTTAGAAGTACAGAGAAAGATCAGTTAGCAGAGTGGGGAGATCGTTTGAGGAGGAAGAGTAGGAAGTGGGTAGAAGGAAGGGAGGAAAAGATAGAGGGAAAAAGAGGAGGATAAGTGTGCAGACATGAGAGGTGAGGAGGAGAATGTCTGTTTCTTGTCTTTTTTCTCTCAGGGATGACGGGGAGAGGTAAGAGGAGGGATGAGAGAAGAAGGGGGAGAAGTCTGTCTTTTTCCTCTCCCTTCTCTCTAGGTTCTGTCATTCTATCACCCTCAGAAGGTTGTCCAATTAGGGGATATGATTAGTGCAGCCTGTCCCCAGTGGAATGGAATCTATTACACTCGCTCTGATTGCTACAGGCTCCACCAATTTGGCAATCCCTTTATCTGCGTCACTCGACAGCCACTAAGTAGAATAAAAGATTTCTATCCAAAATTTCAAAATGAAGACTTTTGATTGGAGAGAGAGAGAGAGAGAGAGAGAGAGAGAGAGAGAGAGATATATAGAGAGAGAGAGAGAGAGAGAGAGAGAGAGAGAGAGAGAGAGAGAGAGAGAGAGAGAGAGAGAGAGAGAGAGAGAGAGAGAGAGAGAGAGAGAGAGAGAGATGAGAGAGAGATAGAGAGGGAGAGAGAGAGAGAGAGAGAGAGAGAAAAGAGAGAGAGAGAGAGAGAGAGAGAGAGAGAGAGAGAGAGAGAGAGAGAGAGAGAGAGAGAGAGGAGAGAGAGAGAGAGAGAGAGAGAGAGAGAGAGAGAGAGAGAGGAGAGAGAGAGAGGAGAGAGAGAGAGAGAGAGAGAGAGAGAGAGAGAGAGAGAGAGAGAGAGAGAGAGAGAGAGAGAGAGAGAGAGTGCACTTTTCTTCTCACCATGATGTTCTTGTGTGTCTCGTTCCATCAGACTCCCTGAGCCGAGACGAGACCCCAGGGACTACGGAGAGGGATCCGGATCCTCAATGGGACACGCCCCCTGACAAATCACCTCCCACTCCTCTCTCTCCTCCTGCCTCTGTCCAGGAGACCAGCAACACTAGAGAGTCTCCTTTCCTCTTCATGTCTGCTGACATTGGAGTGACCTTGAAGAAGGCTGCTGGTGGTGTAACAAAATGGATGGCTCTATCTTTCTGCTTTAAGAACTTTCTGCTACAATAACTATTTTAATTGAGGAGCATGAGTTCCATGCAATCAATTTCTGTCAGGCTCAGTTTTCACACCCAATCAGATATTTGGCTGGTGAGCTTAGCTCAGAGAGGACTGTGGGTAGGAAAGCGTAGCGGCTGAGTGCCTGCTAAAACCCAGCAGAGGTCAGGAATAGAACATGAAATCCTGAATGTGACACGCTGTGCTTTACTTTCATTTCTTCTGTATATTTAGTTTTGACAAGCAGCCTTGACCCCCCAAAAATAAAATACAAAAGTTGACAGGTGACAGGACTTAGATCAGAGGAGGAACATAGAATGTACAGGACAAGGTGGGTGTTCCTGTTTTATACTCTAAAGGGAAATATATTACAAGTGTCTCGAAAATCTTCCTTGACGTATAAACACAACCTAGCACTCACCTCTCATCTCCTCTCCTCTTCTTCTTCTTCCTCACCTAACCCCCCCCCCGCCCCCCCTTGTGTGTGTGTGTTTGTCAGATCCATCATCAGATGAAGGGTTGACACATTATTAATTTGTGAGAGCTGCAGAGTACATGTTAGGTGAAAATCAAAGTGTATTTGGCCTGTATGTAACAGTTCTCTGTGCAGTGTCAGCGTTCTCTGTAATACTACGCCTCATTACCCCGAGACAATCTGCACAGACAGCACAGTCCTGACTCCTGATGACTGACTTCACATAGTACTATGTCTTACTCCATCATGTCTTTCAATATTCACATACAGAGGGTGTGTGTGTGTGTGTGTTTTGTTTGTGATGTGATCTACAGACAACAAGTCTTAATTTGAAAGGAGAAAGTGACCTTTGACCTAATCAAATTGATTTGAGTTGTGAACAGGACCAAGCCCTACCCAATGGACCATGTTATTTTGTAACAGTCATATAATGATTTATAGAAAGTGATGTATTGATTGTTTCTATTCAGCAATAATGGTAAGAGTAAAGAGGGTAAAAGGAAAATAGTCAAGACATGAAATTGTTTTAATTTTTGTTGTTGCCTTAAATTAATAAATAAATGAAATTACAGATAATGGTTTCAGAAGCATATTGTCTCCCTAAGTAATGTGTTACACAAGCTGAGTCCTGTGATGAGGTATTTTCCAGTCCCATCTGAGAGGGCCATTCCTTCTCGGCACCTCACCAGAAAACTTTGGGAGGGAGGGAGGGAGACAGGGAGGGAGGTAGGAAGGTCTTTGTAGATGAGCTGGGTGAGGGAGGGAGGAAGGGAGTATTTTTCAGTCTTTTCTTTATCAAGATTCATGGCAGCCTTTCATTCAAACAGGATTGGGGGTTGGGTGAATGGAGGAATGAATGGAGGAAAGAGGAGAAGGAGAGGTGCTCTTAAATGATGTCTTCTAACAGCTAACACATTTTAAAAGCAGTCAACAGCCAGGGAGATATTCCCTTAGACCCCATCAAGAAAGAACCACTTTCATCCCCTCACAGCCGCAATCAAAAACACTGTCTCATCTTCCACTCCCCCCACTTTCCTTTTTATGCCTTCACACAATCGGGGCGCAGCACACACTGCGGATTCACACCTGCTTTCAAGCGGAGATGGAATACTCCATTAAGTGTGGAGCTGCTGTCTCAGCAGACCTGCCAATGTCTTTGCATTGAGATATCGATGGCTAGAAACTAATTTAACCGCTGGTAATGGTTAGCTGGAGCTGGAGTGTATGCGGTTCTGCATTCGCTCTCCTCACCTGTTTCCCTTTATAGAAATAATGGGCCTTAATGACTTACTGTAGGAGGCATTGATCCCCAGGCCTGGCTAAGCCACTGCTGAGTGTCAGCGGACCAAAGCACTCAAACCCTTTTAGAGGGGACTTTTTTTCTTCTGCTAAATAGATTTTGGCCAGAGAAAACAAATGGAGGGAGAGGGGTTTTCATGCTATCAAACGAGGGCTGTTTTCAACACGTAACCTCAATCGTCGATTCCGAAGTGATCAAAGCCATAATAACAGGCCTGAGGGGGAACAATGAGCCCAATGAGGAGGAAATGGAGAGGAGAAGATTGTCTGATCTAATTTAGCGAGAGGGACCACAAGGTTCCCTTTTTTCCACACCCAATTACACCTGTTCTCCCAGAATGGGCTCACCTGGCTGAACATGCACGCCTGTACACAAACACACACACGTATACACACACAGACACACACACCGGCACAGATACCTACACTCACACACAAACACACACACATCCGTTAGACCTCCGTCTTTCCGACAGGAAAAATAGAGAATATGTGTGTTTGTATTGACAATAATTAATTGCTTTTGTGGGTTGTGAGATTAAATTAGCTACGTGACGGGGATGCTAGTGGCGGGTGGCTTTAATTACTGTGTTTAATAGACCCTTTGTCTCTCTCTGTCATTTAAAAGACGTCTGTAGGCTGTGGTTTCAGAGTAGCAGAGCAGCTCACACGCCCACCTTCCCACTATGACATGCTTTAATGATTCTGCTTATTGGCATCAAGCCTGGAGTAGCAGGGGGAAATTGTAATTATTTTCAATGTTCAGACCACACACTGCAAGTCGCTCAAACCTGGTTCTATTGCTGCACTTTTCAATATTCGGCTACACTTTTGTGTGTGCCCGTGCGTGATGGCCTGTCTAAGATAGAAGACGTTTATTTGAGGAGACCCACCCCTGCCTAGATTACATATTGCCTCACAGGTGAAGAGAATGTATTGCCTGTCTCAGGGTAAATGCACTTTCTGATTCATCTTTACCCAGCCCCCTCGAAATAATGATCAACAGCAGGATTCCACCCTGCATTCCTCTGGCTCTTGAACCCTGCTACTACAGACAATTAAGTCCTTTTTCCTACAGCATCAATTCACTAATTGTTCAGTATGCAACAACCATTTTTAATAAAAGGAGTCTCAAAACAGTAACATTATTCACGGGTTGTTGAACACTGAGAAGCTTGGATACAATAGTCATTAGTATGAATTAGGGTTGTCAAACTATTGTAATAATTAATTGTGATTAATCAGTCCCGTGTAGCTCAGTTGGTAGAGCATGGCGCTTGCAACGCCAGGGTTGTGGGTTCGATTCCCACGGGGGGCCAGTATGAAAATGTATGCACTCACTAACTGTAAGTCGATCTGGATAAGAGCGTCTGCTAAATGACCCCCCAAAAAATCACAAGATTTTCCCATTTAAAAAGCAGTGCATTGAGTTACAGTCATACTATGCTTTGATTGTAAGGGACAGAAACACAAAATATAATGTTTATAATAGCATTTTCACCGTAAACAACACAAAAGTCACTATAAAACAGCTATTAAGGCTACCAATATTTTTGTAGGCCTACTCTCTCTTATCAATGTTCTTGAAGTTTAACATGCATGCGCACACACACACACACACACACACACACACACACACACACACTCAAGTACTGTTAAAGCTTCAGGTATTCTAAATTTGTGTTCTCCCAATTTCTGATTGGAGGATTGACAAAATAACTGTCTCTATGAATACAAAGAACAAAGAGCATTTAAACATCTCCAACAATGTTCTGAATTCCACAGAAGACAATAACAACAGATCAGCCAGGTCTGAGTTCATATAATACAGCTATTAGATCTAGCCTAGGTTACTTATCCATATTCTTCAACATGAGGAACTAGTCACAAGCTGCTACTACAACAAAAAAAGTAGCTAAATGGAATGGATGTCCTGTTGTAATTAAAATCATTAAACTGATGATACACTAGCAATTTTTTTAGCCAATATTGCAGAGCAATGTTGCTGGCAACGGAGTGGGGTATGAGACACCGGAGCAATGAGGAACATGGACATAAACAATAATAATATAATAATATGCCATTTATGAGGAGTACACCACATCAGTCACTGGCTTCATCAATAAGTGCATCGATGATGTCGTCCCCACAGTGACTGTACGTACATACCCCAACCAGAAGCCATGGATTACAGGAAACATCCGCACTGAGCTAAAGGGTAGAGCTGCCGCTTTCAAGGAGCAGGACTCTAACCCGGACGCTTATAAGAAATCCCGCTATGCCCTCCGACGAACCATCAAACAGGCAAAGAGTCAATACAGCACTAAGATTGAATCGTACTACACCGGCTCTGACGCTCGTCGGATGTGGCAGGGCTTGAAAACTATTACAGACTACAAAGGGAAGCACAGCCGCGAGCTTCCCAGCGACACAAGCCTACCAGATGAGCTAAACCACTTCTATGCGAGCTTCGAGGCAAGCAACACTGAAGCATGCATGAGAGCACCAGCTGTTCCGGATGACTATGTGATCACGCTCTCCGTAGCCGATGTGAGTAAGACTTTTAAGCAGGTCAACATTCACAAGGCCGCAGGGCCATACGGATTACCAGGACGTGTACTCCGAGCATGTGCTGACCAACTGGCAAGTGTCTTCATTGACATTTTCAACATGTCCCTGATTGAGTCTGTAATACCAACATGTTTCAAGCAGACCACCATTGTCCCCGTGCCCAAGGACACTAAGATAACCTGCCTAAACGACTACCGACCCGTAGCACTGACGTCTGTAGCCATGAAGTGCTTTGAAAGGCTGGTCATGGCTCACATCAACACCATTATCCCAGAAACCCTAGACCCACTCCAATTTGCATACCGCTCCAACAGATCCACAGATGATGCAATCTCTATTACACTCCACACTGCCCTTTCCCACCTGGACAAGAGGAACACCTATGTGAGAATGCTATTCATTGACTACATCTCAGCAGTCAACACCATAGTGCCCTCAAAGCTCATCACTAAGCTAAGGATCCTGGGACTAAACACCTCCCTCTGCAACTGGATCCTGGACTTCCTGACGGGCCGCCCCCAGGTGGTAAGGGTAGGTAACAGCACATCTGCCACACTGATCCTCAACACGGGGGCCCCTCAGGGGTGCGTGCTCAGTCCCCTCCTGTACTCCCTGTTCACCCATGACTGCATGGCCAGGCACGACTCCAACACCATCATTAAGTTTGCCGACGACACAACAGTGGTAGGCCTGATCACCGACAACGATGAGACAGCCTATAGGGAGGAGGTCAGAGACCTGGCCGTGTGGTGCCAGGATAACAACCTCTCCCTCAACGTGACCAAGACAAAGGAGATGATTGTGGATTACAGGACAAAAAAGAGGACTGAGCACGCCCCCATTCTCATCGACGGGGCTGTAGTGGAACAGGTTGAGAGCTTCAAGTTCCTTGGTGTCCACATCACCAACGAACTATCATGGTCCAAACACACCAAGACAGTCGTGAAGAGGGCACGACAAAGCCTATTCCCCCTCAGGAGACTGAAAAGATTCGGCATGGGTCCTCAGATCCTCAAAAAATTCTACAGCTGCACCATCGAGAGCATCCTGACTGGTTGCATCACCGCCTGGTATGGCAACTGCTTGGCCTCCGACCGCAAGGCACTACAGAGGGTAGTGCGTACGGCCCAGTACATCACGGGGGGCCAGTATAAAAAAATATGTATTCACTAACTGTAAGTCGCTCTGGATAAGAGCGTCTGCTAAATGACTAAAATGTAAATGTAAATCACTGGGGCCAAGCTTCCTGCCATCCAGGACCTCTATACCAGGCGGTGTCAGAGGAAGGCCCTCAAAATTGTCAAAGACTCCAGCCACCCTAGTCATAGACTGTTCTCTCTGCTACCGCACGGCAAGCGGTACCGGAGTGCCAAGTCTAGGTCCAAAAGACTTCTCAACAGCTTCTACCCCCAAGCCATAAGACTCCTGAACAGCTAATCATGGCTACCCGGACTATTTGCACTGCCCCCCCATCTTTTATGCTGCTGCTACTCTGTTAATTATTTATGCATAGTCACTTTAACTCTACCCACATGTACATATTACTTCAACTACCTCAACTAGCCGGTGCCCCCCGCACATTGACTCTGCACCGGTACCCCCTGTATATATAGCCTCCCTACTGTTATTTTATTTTAATTCTGCTCTTTTTTTCTCAACACTTTTTTGTTGTTGTTTTATTTTACTTTTTTATTAAAAATAAATGCACTGTTGGTTAAGGGCTGTAAGTAAGCATTTCACTGTAATGTCTGCACCTGTTGTATTCGGCGCATGTGGCCAATAAAATTTGATTTGATTTGATTTAGCAGACGCTTTTATCCAATGCGACTTACAGTCATGTGTGCATAAACTTTTACGTATGGGTGGTCCCGGGGATCGAACCCACTACCCTGGCGTTACAAGCGCCATGCTCTACCAATTGAGCTACAGAGAACCATAATAGATTTCATATGAAGCATATATCAACTTAAAACTCAATTTCCTCATTTATTTCCTCATCTCCTATGGCTTGTTGTTGCCTGTTGACGGACACATCTGTACTGGAATTGATCAGCTAACAAACAAGCTGCAACAAAGAGGTGTTGCCCCTGCCCTGTTCAGTCCACTCAACCTACTGCCAGTGAAGTCAATAGCAATGCAGACATAAGGATAACTAGATTTAGCAAACATTTTACTTCACAATTCTAAACGAGGGAGTGTAAATGGTATTCATCTAGTTAGCCAGCTAGTTAAACATACAAAAAAACTATCTAAAATGAAATATGCAATGTCAAATCTACATGTCTGGCTAGCTAGCTAGCGAATTAGCCTGTTTGTCCCATTGACTTAGCATAGATTTCTGTAAACCTGCTGCTAATCAATAAGCATGCGCACCACGTCGATATTTTCAGCAGTTAAACATAAACTGAACACAGTATTAACGTATCATGATAAGATATTGTAGTGAAGCAACATATGAGATCTGAATGGCCAACATTTCACTCCACAGCTATATAACAGCTGCTGCCACCGAGTGCACACTGTGTTGTGTGTTGTGCAAAATGGTCCCTGTGGAAACCTGTGCTTAAAAAGGGTCCCTGCAGTAAAGAAATGGAGATGTGATTAACGGTGTCCAAAAAATGTATGGCATTACAAATCTAACGCATCAACACGTTATTAACACCTTAACGTTGACAGCCCTAGTATGAATTGAGCAGCTTTAAAAGGCAATGTTCCGTAATGCTGTGGTTTTCTAAGTGAAAACCTGAACGTGGACAGCTTTAATAGATTGATTAGTTCTGTGCCTGCCTGGGCTAGTTAAAAACACAGAGGACTAAAATGCCTATTCGTGGTCTGAGCTCTGAATCGGAGAGTGGCTTCTTGGTCCTGGGTTTGAATCATCATCATCATCTGGTCGTCTGAAGTCGACGGGATGAATAGTGAGACTTGCACAACTGCCTGTCCTCCGTTGCAGATGGAGGCTCATTCCTGAATCATCAGAAACATCAGTGGCCAAGACTCTGGCCTAAGTGTGTGTAAGTGTCTGTAAATGTGTGTGTGTGTTTGTGTGTGTGCGTGCGTGTGAGACAAGAAGACGGACAGCTGTGTCCGAGACTTTGGCCCGTCCCAGACTGAGTGACAGGTGGTATCTGTCAGGTGTGATAGGGACAGACAGGTGTCTGGCAACACACACTGATGAACAATGACCGTGTGGAAATGAGAGGGCCCAGAAATCCATCTCCCACAGACAGTCTTCATCACTCCTCTGTCCCCAGGTCTGCCAACATGACTTCCGGTCCACCCATCTGTCTGTAGGTCTGTCTGGATCTCCCTGGCTCTGGATCAGTTTGTGTCTCTAGAACTTGTCTGTCTCTCTCTGTCTGCTGCCAGGTCTGTTAGCCCATTCAATATGTCTGTCTGTCACTGGGAGTGTGTATGTGTGTGTAGAGATGATTGGTTCCTTCTCAGTCGGTGAAAACGGAACGTGTGTGTGAATAAAAGGTGATCCTGCGGCAGATACCCATCCTCCTGTTTCTCTCTCTCTCTCTCTCTCTCTCTCTCTCTCTCTCTCTCTCTCTCTCTCTCTCTCTCTCTCTCTCTCTCTCTCTCTCTCTCTCTCTCTCTCTCTCTCTCTCTCTCTCTCTCTCTCTCTCTCTCTCTCTCTCTCTCTCTCTCTCTCTCTCTCTCTCTCTCTACTATCGGTTATCCCACAGGTACAGGTAACAGCAACGCAATAGAACTCTGGATTGCATCATCAAAGTGGTACATGAAAAGGCTCACCCCAAAAACAGTTTCATCATGTTTGTGTCAAGGAAGAATATTTGAGCATCCGACTCAGAATTTAAAACATTTCTTTTTTTTCTTCTTCTCAGAAAGAGAACAGCGCTGGTTGTTGTGATGATTCTGGCACCCGCCTACACCAGCTGTTCACTACAACCTGGCAACCCATCATGTCCACCCTCCTGCGTGTGTTCTCTCCATTCTCTTTCCTCCCTCCTTCCTCTCATCCCTCACTCTGTGTATGCGGTCTGTCACTATGTTGTTGTCAAAGGCTCCTCCGGAGCCTGTTAATTGCGGTGTCGACACAGGACAGTGTTTGAATCAGCAGGTCTAATTGCTCTGTCTAGTAGTGTGGCGGACAGCGTGGCAGCACAGGGTATGCCACATGGCCTCTGTCCTGCCCCCAGGCCCTGCCCTCCTCTGGCACATCGCATCTGCTTTATGTTTGATGACATGGAAAGGTTGTTCTTTCTTCCCTTTCAGGGACTGTTAAAGGACTCAGAGACCTTGTTAGGAGTGTCAGCTCAAGGTATGCCAGTTTGCTACCTCGGCTTATAACTGTCACTCAAACCATTCTGCTCTTACTTGAGATTCAGGATGTGGGGGATGGAATTATACTGGTCACATTGGTAAAGAGAATCTGCTAAATGGGCAGAAATGGAGTGGTTTTAAAGTGACTTCAAAGCTATAATGACCCTGTTAAGACTTAAATGCTGTCTCACAGAGTTGAAATTATGCAGTCATTTTCTTTCCGTAATGTGTGGCTCCAATTGGCTTTCAGATTGAAATACAGGAATATAAAACTTCAAGCTGTATTATATGAAGCTTTCTTGACAATTTAAATTGTCACAGTCATTTTGCGCAAAGTGAGTGTCAACTAAATGCTGAGCAATGAAATAGCATGAGTCCGCCATGTCTCACCCTTGTCTCACCGTGGGGTGATCTTGTCCTGTTGTTGTTGTTGTTGTTATCTGTCACGTATTATTGTATTCTGTCCTTGAGTCTCTCCACCCACTCACTCCTAATGTACATCATCCTGGTACTCTGCTCTCTCTCTCTCTCTCTCTCTCTCTCAGACTCTCCCCATGGTAACCGGTTCATCAAGATGACGGGCGGATAAAAAGTGGATCCTAATTGGATTTGGGTGATAATGATAAAACATTTACATGTAGATGTCTGTAGATGTCCTTATGATAATCACTGCTGATTCTCTGCAGTATTTTCTAAATGCTAAGAGCAGCAGCAGTGATGCTGGGATGACTGAGGAAGAGACTCTGGTGAACAAACCACTGATGGATAAGCATTCACTCACTGAAATGAGCAATCTGCATCTGGCTTGATGAATCCATCCACCCTATTAAACACAGCTGCATGCAGGCAGGAAATATACTGTATACAGAGTCTGGCTATGGTTGTGTGTGCGCCTTACACATTATTCCTGATTTAGAGAAATACTTTTGACCAGTCTCATATAGTGCACTAGTTTTGACCAGAGCCCCACATATTCCAGAAGACAGCTCTTTATCTGGTCTAGTTCTTACATCTCAAAGACTGCCCAGGCCTTTGACTGTCTACCATAGTACCTGTATTTGACATACTGTCAGGCTTCAGTTTATTTTTGTGAAAAATATCCTAAATAATCCCACAAATTACGGTTCTCAAAAGTGAATCACTAGTCTATTCTACTACAAGGACATACAGTGCCTCTGTAATTATTGGGACAGTGAATCATTTTTTTGTGTAATCAAGCAATGACTATGAGGGTAAAGTGCAGACTTGAATTTGAGGGTATTTACATCCATATCGGGTGAACCGTTTAGGAATTACAGCACTTTTTGCACATAGTTCCTCCATTTTAGGAGACCAAAAGTATTGGGAAAAATTCACTTTTATGTGTATTAAAATAGTAAAATGTGAAGTATTTGGTCCAATATTAATAGCACGCAATGACTACATCAAGCTTGTGACTCTACACATTTGTTGGATGCATTTGCTGTTTGTTTTGGTTGCCCAATAGAAATTATTGGTAAATAATGTATTGTGTCATTTTAATTGTAAATAAGAATAGAATATGTTTCTAAACACTTCTACATTCATGTGGATGCTACCATGATTACGGATAATCCTGAATGAATCGTAAATAATGAGTTACAGACGAACAAATATCATACCCCCAAGACGTGCTAACCTCTCACCAGTACAATAGCAACGGAGGTTAGCTTTTGGGGGGGTATAATAATGTGCATCTGCAACTTTCATTTCTATATTCACGATTCATTAAGGATTATCCATTCATGTAGAAGTTATTCTGTTCTATAATTATTTACAATAAAAGTGACTCCAAAATGACACAATACATTACTTACCATTCATTTTTACGTGGCACAAAATAATCTGAAACACAAACAAAACAAACAGCAAATGCAAAGTCACAAGATTGATGTAGTCATTGCGTGCTATGAATATGTCACGACTTCCGCCGAGGCTGGCCCCCCTCCTGGTTCGGGCAGGCTTCGGCGTTCGTCGTCACCGGAGTACTAGCTACTGCCGATCCCATTCTCATCACTCCACTTGTCATGTCTTGTCAATCACACACACCTGGTGCTCATTCCCCTAATTAGTATGTGTATAAGTGTTCCCTCTGTTCCCCTTGTCTTTGTGAGTGACTGTTTGTTGTGAGCCTGACTCCTTCTTTCACACCTCGTCACAGAATCACTCACCTGATCTGATATGGAGAGCAGGAGAAAACCGCATGCCTGGAGTTGTGGCAAGGGTCCAGGAGCATTCCTCAATGTTGGCCAGCTTGGGGGAAGCGATGGATCGGGTTCTTCAGGTGGTAGAACGCCTGGAGAGGAGAGGATCCGATCTATCGAGACCAGCTGGTCAACCGGATCCAGCCACCTACACCCCAGCCCCTGGAGGGATCCAGATATCCCGGCCACCAGCGTTTGATGGGACGGCAGCGCGATGTAAGCGATTCCTACTCCAACTGGAGTTGTATTACTCCAGCATCAGGCCGGAGCCCCGGGAGCGGGAGAAGGTATCCATCCTCGTTTCCTGCCTTTGTGGGAGAGCCCTGGAGTGGGCCAACGCGGTGTGGAACGAGGGAGGTACCGCGTTGGAGAACTACGGGGAGTTTGCTCGCCTCTTTCAGGCCGGTGAATGACTGGTTCATCTGAGGCAGGGGACGAGGACCGCTCAGGACTACGCGCTGGAGTTCCGGATGCTGGCAGCGGGGTCCGGGTGGAATGAGTGGGCCCTGATAGACCATTTCCGGTGCCACCTAAGGGATGACGTCCGACGGGAGCTAGCCTGCCGGGATGCCATGCTATCGTTCTCTCAACTGGTGGACATGGCCATCTGGCTGGACAATCTGCTAGCAGCCAGAGGACGTCCTGGTAGGGGTCTGCCCGTTCCCACTCCGGACGACTCTGACCCCGAGCAGATGGAGCTGGGGGGAGCCGCCGGTCGAGAGAGCGCAGGAGGACAGCGACACTCTGGTGGCACGAAGGGACAATCCACCTCACGTGGCAGTCAACATTCTTTTGGGTCTGGAGGCAGTAGGCAGGGTACTCACGCATCACCCCAGGTAACGAACACCCAAATGTGTTCAGAGCCCTTTGCGGCACACTGTACTTTATCTATCTCCTTTCCCGATCACTTGGTAGGTTCAAAGTGTAAGGCGCTAGTCGATTCAGGCGCAGCTGGGAATTTTATTGACAGGGCATTTGCACAGCGTCAAGGCATTTCATTGGTTCCCCTAACCATTCCACTCCCCATCAGAGCACTTGATAGTCGACCATTAGGGTCCGGGTTGGTTAAGGAAGTTACGGTACCAGTCACCATGATTACGCAGGAGATGCATGTTGAGCAGATCACCTTTATGATTGTTGAGTCTCCTGCTTACCCTGTAGTCTTGGGTATCCCTTGGTTAGCCCTTCACAACCCCAATTTCTCATGGCCGCAGAGGGTTCTTACAGGGTGGTCGAGTGAGTGTCCGGGTAGGTGTCTAGGTGTTTCCGTTGGTGCGACCACGGTGGAATGTCCAGACGGTACCCCCACCGTGTGCATTCCCCCCAAATACCATGATCTGGCCCTCGTGTTTTCCAAGACGCAAGCGACTAAATTACCACCTCATCAGGAGGGGGATTGCGTGATAAACCTTCGGGTAGACGCTGTACCTCCCAGGAGTCATGTGTATCCCCTGTCGCAGGCTGAAACGGAGGCTATGGAAATATTTGTCACCGAGTCACCGAGTCCCTGCGCCAGGGGTATATACGTCCCTCCACTTCACCTGCCTCCTCGAGTTTCTTCTTTGTGAAGAAGAAAGATGGCGGTTTAAGCCCGTGCATTGATTATCGACCACTGAATAATGTGACGGTACGATTTAGTTATCTAAATTCCTTCAGTGATTCAGTCAATGCATGGGGCCCGTTTTTTCATCAAATTAGACCTCCGGAGTGCTTACAACCTAGTGTGTATTCGGGAAGGGGATGAGTGGAAAACAGCATTCAGCACAACCTCGGGGCATTATGAATACCTGGTGATGGCCTACGGTTTGATGAATGCTCCATCCATTTTCCAGTCCTTTGTGAACGAGGTGTTTCGGGACATGCTTGGTCGCGGTGTGGTGGTCTACATCGATGACATCCTGGTGTATTCCGCTACGCTTGCTGAGCATGTGTCCCTGGTTCGCAAAGTACTGGTCCGACTGCTGGAAAATGATCTTTATGCCAAGGCAGAGAAGTGTGAGTTTTTCCAGCAGTCAATCTCTTTCCTCGGATATCGCATTACCACCACAGACATTTTACATTTACATTTTAGTCATTTAGCAGACGCTCTTATCCAGAGCGACTTACAGTTAGTGAATACATATATATTTTTTATACTAGCCCCCCGTGGGAAACGAACCCACAAACCTGGCGTTGCAAACGCCATGCTCTATCAACTGAGCTATATCCCTGCCGGCCATTCCCTCCCCTACCCTGGACGACGCTGGGCCAATTGTGCGCCGCCCATGAGTCTCCCGGTCACGGCCGGCTGCGACAGAGCCTGGATTCGAACCAGGATCTCTAGTGGCACAGTTAGCACTGCGATGCGGCGCCTTAGACCACTGCGCCACTCAGGAGCAGTGGAGATGGAGGGAGACCGCATTGCAGCTGTGCGTAATTGGCTGACTCCAACCACGGTAAAGGAGGTGCAGCGCTTCCTTGGCTTTGCCAACTACTATCAAATGTTTATTCGGGGCTTTGGCAAGGTCGCAGCTCCCATTACCTCCTTGTTGAAGGATGGGCTGTCCCGGCTCAGCTGGTCTGCTGAGGCTGATTTGGCATTCAGTAGATTGCTGGGTCTGTTCACCTCAGCCCAGGTACTGGCTCACCCCGAACCATCACTACCTTTCGTAGTGGAGTTGGATGCGTCCGAGGTAGGGATAGGAGCTGTCTTATCCCAACGCTCAGGCACACCACCCAAGCTCTGCAACCGTGCCATCTTTTCTAAGAAGCTCAGCTCGGGAGCAGAACTACGGCGTTGGTGATCGAGAGCTGCTGGCTGTTGTCCGAGCTTTGACGGTGTGGAGACATTGGCTCGAAGGGGCAAAACACCCTTTCCTCGTCTGGACAGACCACCGTAACCTGGAGTACATTCGGGCAGCGAGGAGGCTGAATCCTCGCCAGGCCAGGTGGGCCCTCTTCTTCACCCGGTTTGATTTCACACTCTCATACATTCTGGGTACGAAGAACGTGAAGGCAGACGCACTGTCTCGGCTGTATGATACAGAGGACAGGCCCAGAGACAACACCCCCATACTCCCGGCCTCATGCATTGTGGTGCCGGTAGTATGGGCGATGGACGCAGATATAGCGCAGACATTACGCACAGATCCATCTCCACCGCAGTGTCCAGCTGGGCTGCAGTACGTGTCTGCGCTTATCCGTGATCGTCTGATCTACTGGGCACACATGTCACCCTCTTCTGGTCATCCAGGTATCGGTCATACAAAATGCGCTGCCTGACCGAGAAGTACTAGTGGCCTACCTTGGCTAAGGACGTGAGGGTATATGTTTCCTCATGCTCAGTGTGCGCCCAGAGTAAGGCACCTAGGCACCTCACAGCGGGTAAGCTACAACCTTTACCAGTTCCACAACGACCATGGTCTCACCTGAGTATTGATTTTCTCACTGATCTTCCCCCCTCCCAAGGTAACACCACTATCCTGGTCGTTGTGGACCGCTTTTCAAAGTCCTGCCGCCTCCTTCCTCTGCCCGGTCTCCCCACGGCCCTACAAACTGCGGAGGCTCTGTTTACTCACATCTTCCGGCACTACAGGGTACCAGAGGATATAGTGTCCGACCGAGGTCCCCAGTTCACGTCTAGAATCTGGAAGGCATTCATGGAACATCTGGGGGTCTCGGTCAGCCTGACATCTGGTTTTCACCCCGAGAGCAATGGGCAGGTGGAAAGGGTGAATCAAGATGTGGGTAGGTTCCTGCGGACCTACTGTCAGGACCGGCCGGGGGAGTGGTCGGTGTTCCTGCCATGGGCAGAATATGCTCAGAACTCTCTCTGCCACTCCTCCACTAACCTAACACCCTTCCAATGTGTTTTGGGTTACCAACCGGTCCTGGCACCGTGGCACCAGAGCCAGACCGAGGCTCCCGCGGTGGATGACTGGTTTCGGCATGCGGAGGAGACTTGGGACGCTGCCCACGTTCGCCTCCAGTGCGCCTTGCGTCGTCAGAAGGCCAACGCTGACCGCCACCGCAGGGAGGCCTCGGTGTTCATACCAGGGGATCGGGTCTGGCTCTCGACCCGGAATCTGCCCCTCCGACTGCCCTGCCAGAAGCTGAGCCCGCGGTTTGTGGGGCCGTTTAAAGTCCAGAGGAGAATAAACAAGGTGACATACAGGTTGTTACTCCCCCCTGATTACCATATTAACCCCTTGTTTCATGTGTCTCTCCTCAGGCTGGTGGTAGCTGGTCCGCTCCAGGAGTCTGAGGTACGGGAGGTTCCTCCACCTCCTCTGGACATTGAGCGGGCCCTGGCATACTCGGTCCGTTCCATCCTGGATTCGAGGCGTCGGGTGGGGGGCCTTCAGTATCTCGTGGAGTGGGAGGGGTACGGTCCGGAGGAACGGTGCTGGGTCCCAAGGCGGGACATCCTCGATCCCTCCTGTTGAGGGATTTCTACCGTCGCCATCCGACTCGCCCTGCTCCGCATCCTCCTGGCCGTCCCAAGGCCGGGGTCGACGCACTGCTGGAGCCGTGCATCGGGGGGTGTACTGTCACGACTTCCGCCAAGGCTGCCCCCACTCCTGGTTCGGGCAGGCGTTCGCCGTCACCGGAGTACTAGCTACTGCCGATCCCATTCTCATCACTCCACTTGTCATGTCTTGTCAATCACACACACCTGGTGCTCATTCCCCTAATTAGTATGTGTATAAGTGTTTCCTCTGTTCCCCTTGTCTTTGTGAGTGATTGTTTGTTGTGAGAGCGTGTAGCTCGGTTGAGCTACATTTCACTGTGTTATTGCCAAGGTGGATGTTTTCCCTTGTATAGTTTTGTTTGACGCTTGGGGCGTTTGATTTATGCAAACGGATTAAACTCTGGACTTCGGTATTTTACCTCCTGCTCCTGACTCCTTCTTTCACACCTCGTCACAGAATATGGGACCAAATACTTAACTTTTTACTACTTTAATAGACATAAATGAATTTGTCCCAATACTTTTTGTTCCCTAAAATGGGGGGACTATGTAAAAATAGTGTTGTAATTTCTAAACGGTTCACCCAACATGGATGAAAATACCCTCAAATTAAGGCCGACAGTCTGCACTTTAACCTCATAGTCATTGTTTGATTTCAAATCCAAACTTCTGGAGTATAGAGCCAAAATAAAAAATATATGTTTCACTGTCCCAATAATTACAGAGGGCACTGTACATGCTCAGGCCTGTATAAGGTACTATATTATTGTAAGGAAACTGAGAAAGTGTGAGAAAGAGAGAGGGAACAGAAATAAACAAGTATGAGGTGTGAGTGAGAGATGGACAGACAGTGTGCAGGCAGGGTGTGAGGAGCTGGAGGAATGACAGAGGTAACAAACAGTCTAGACACGGAATGACTCATTCTGGGAAGAGTGAGAGAGGGAGGAGGAGATGAGAGGAAAATAAACTTTGAAAGGGTGGTGGTTTGCCAGTGTGGGGAGTGAACGTAAAGAATGGGGGGCACTATGAGTAGGGAAGCTTTAAGGGGGAGCTCTGAGGGGGAAGCTGTATGTGCCGTCAGTGCTGGATGATAAGGACAAGGCTAGTTGGGAAATAAAAGACAGATTTAGCTCTTCAAGGCTGTATCCTCAATACAAACATATAGATCATACATGCGATGTCAGAAGGGCCAAATGTGTTTCCACTCTTTACTATACAGTGACGGGAAAAAGTATTTGATCCCCTGCTGATTTTGTACGTTTGCCCACTGACAAAGACATGATCAGTCTATAATTTTAATGGTAGGTTTATTTGAACAGTGAGAGACAGAATAACAACAACAAAATCCAGAAAAACGCATGTCAAAAATGTTATAAATTGATTTGCATTTTAATGAGTGAAAAAAGTATTTCACCCCTCTGCAAAACATGACTTAGTACTTGGTGGCAAAACCCTTGTTGGCAATCAGAGAGGTCAGACGCTTCTTGTAGTTGGCCACCAGGTTTGCACACATCTCAGGAGGGATTTTGTTCCACTCCTCTTTGCAGATCTTCTCCAAGTCATTAAGGTTTCGAGCGTGACGTTTGGCAACTCGAACCTTCAGCTCCCTCCACAGATTTTCTATGGGATTAAGGTCTGGAGACTGGCTAGGCCACTCCAGGACCTTAATGTGCTTCTTCTTGAGCCACTCCTTTGTTGCCTTGGCCGTGTATTTTGGGTCATTGTCATGCTGGAATACCCATCCACGACCCATTTTCAATGCCCTGGCTGAGGGAAGGA
The DNA here is from genome assembly GCF_020615455.1 of Coregonus clupeaformis. Classification (NCBI taxonomy): domain Eukaryota; kingdom Metazoa; phylum Chordata; class Actinopteri; order Salmoniformes; family Salmonidae; genus Coregonus; species Coregonus clupeaformis. The sequence goes on along the minus strand of NC_059210.1, from coordinate 48,148,336 downwards.
GATTCTCACCCAAGATTTGACGGTACATGGCGCCGTCCATCATCCCTTTGATGCGGTGAAGTTGTCCTGTCCCCTTAGCAGAAAAACACCCCCAAAGCATAATGTTTCCACCTCCATGTTTGACGGTGGGGATGGTGTTCTTCAAATCAAATCAAATCAAATGTTATTGGCCACATGCGCCGAATACAACAGGTGCAGACATTACAGTGAAATGCTTACTTACAGCCCTTAACCAACAGTGCATTTATTTTAAATAAAAAAGTTCAATAAAACAACAACAAAAAAGTGTTGAGAAAAAAAGAGCAGAAGTAAAATAAAATTACAGTAGGGAGGCTATATACAGTGGGAGAAACAAGTATTTAGTCAGCCACCAATTGTGCAAGTTCTCCCACTTAAAAAGATGAGAGAGGCCTGTAATTTTCATCATAGGTACACGTCAACAATGACAGACAAAATGAGGAAAAAAAAATCCAGAAAATCACATTGTAGGATTTTTAATGAATTGATTTGCAAGTTATGGTGGAAAATAAGTATTTGGTCAATAACAAACAAGCAAGATTTCTGGCTCTCACAGACCTGTAACTTCTTCTTTAAGAGGCTCCTCTGTCCTCCACTCGTTACCTGTATTAATGGCACCTGTTTGAACTTGTTATCAGTATAAAAGACACCTGTCCACAACCTCAAACAGTTACACTCCAAACTCCACTATAGCCAAGACCAAAGAGCTGTCAAAGGACACCAGAAACAAAATTGTAGACCTGCACCAGGCTGGGAAGACTGAATCTGCAATAGGTAAGCAGCTTGGTTTGAAGAAATCAACTGTGGGAGCAATTATTAGGAAATGGAAGACATACAAGACCACTGATAATCTCCCTCGATCTGGGGCTCCACGCAAGATCACACCCCGTGGGGTCAAAATGATCACAAGAACGGTGAGCAAAAATCCCAGAACCACACGGGGGGACCTATTGAATGACCTGCAGAGAGCTGGGACCAAAGTAACAAAGCCTACCATCAGTAACACACTACGCCGCCAGGGACACAAATCCTGCAGTGCCAGACGTGTCCCCCTGCTTAAGCCAGTACATGTCCAGGCCCTTCTGAAGTTTGCTAGAGTGCATTTGGATGATCCAGAAGAGGATTGGGAGAATGTCATATGGTCAGATGAAACCAAAATAGAACTTTTTGGTAAAAACTCAACTCGTCGTGTTTGGAGGACAAAGAATGCTGAGTTGCATCCAAAGAACACCATACCTACTGTGAAGCATGGGGGTGGAAACATCATGCTTTGGGGCTGTTTTTCTGCAAAGGGACCAGGACGACTGATCCGTGTAAAGGAAAGAATGAATGGGGCCATGTATCGTGAGATTTTGAGTGAAAACCTCCTTCAATCAGCAAGGGCATTGAAGATGAAACGTGGCTGGGTCTTTCAGCATGACAATGATCCCAAACACACCGCCCGGGCAACGAAGGAGTGGCTTCGTAAGAAGCATTTCAAGGTCCTGGAGTGGCCTAGCCAGTCTCCAGATCTCAACCCCATAGAAAATCTTTGGAGGGAGTTGAAAGTCTGTGTTGCCCAGTGACAACCCCAAAACATCACTGCTCTAGAGGAGATCTGCTTGGAGGAATGGGCCAAAATACCAGCAACAGTGTTTGAAAACCTTGTGAAGACTTACAGAAAACATTTGACCTGTGTCATTGCCAACAAAGGGTATATTACAAAGTATTGAGAAACTTTTGTTATTGACCAAATACTTATTTTCCACCATAATTTGCAAATAAATTCATAAAAAAATCCTACAATGTGATTATCGGGATTTCTTCTTCTCAATTTGTCTGTCAGAGTTGACGTGTACCTATGATGAAAATTACAGGCCTCTCTCATCTTTTTAAGTGGGAGAACTTGCACAATTGGTGGCTGACTAAATACTTTTTTCCCCCCACTGTATACAGGGGGGTACCGGTGCAGAGTCAATGTGCGGGGGCACCGGCTAGTTGAGGTAGTGGAAGTAACATGTACATGTGGGTAGAGTTAAAGTGACTATGCATAAATAATTAACAGAGTAGCAGCAGCATAAAAAGATGGGGTGGGGGGGGGCAGTGCGGTAGCAGAGAGAACAGTCTATGACTAGGGTGGCTGGAGTCTTTGACAATTGTGAGGGCCTTCCTCTGACACCGCCTGGTATAGAGGTCCTGGATGGCAGGAAGCTTGGCCCCAGTGATGTACTGGGCCGTACGCACTACCCTCTGTAGTGCCTTGCGGTCGGAGGCCAAGCAGTTGCCATACCAGGCGGTGATGCAACCAGTCAGGATGCTCTCGATGGTGCAGCTGTAGAATTTTTTGAGGATCTGAGGACCCATGCCGAATCTTTTCAGTCTCCTGAGGGGGAATAGGCTTTGTCATGCCCTCTTCACGACTGTCTTGGTGTGTTTGGACCATGATAGTTCGTTAGTGATGTGGACACCAAGGAACTTGAAGCTCTCAACCTGTTCCACTACAGCCCCGTCGATGAGAATGAGGGCGTGCTCAGTCCTCTTTTTTTTCCTGTAGTTCACAATCATCTCCTTTGTCTTGGTCACGTTGAGGGAGAGGTTGTTATCCTGGCACCACACGGCCAGGTCTCTGACCTCCTCCCTATAGGCTGTCTCATCGTTGTCGGTGATTCTTGAGGTCATAGGCAGCATTCCTCCTCCTCCAAACACGGCGAGTTGAGTTGATGCCAAAGAGCTCGATTTTGGTCTCATTTGACCACAACACTTTCACCCAGTTCTCCTCTGAATCATTCAGATGTTCATTGGCAAACTTCAGACGGCCCTGTATATCACTGCTAGGCAAATCCCCGTCTTATCTTAGCTCACTGGTCACCATAGCAACACCCACCCGTAGTCTGCGCTCCAGCAGGTATATCTCACTGGTCATCCCCAAAGCCAAAACCTCCTTTGGCCGCCATTCCTTCCAGTTCTCTGCTGCCAATGACTGGAACGAACTGCAAAAATCTCTGAAGCTGGAGACTCTTATCTCCCTCATTACTTTAAGCGTCAGTTGTCAGAGCAGCTTACCGATCACTGCACCTGTACACAGCCTTTCTGAAATTAGCCCACCCAACTATCTCATCCCCATATTGTTATTTATTTTGCTAATTTGCACCCCAGTATCTCTATTTGCACATCATCTTTTGCACATCTATCATTCCAGTGTTAATAAGAAATTGTAACTATTTTGCACTATGGCCTATTTATTGCCTTACCTCCATAACTTACTACATTCGAACACACTGTATATATATTTTCTGTTGTATTTTTGACTTTATGTTTTGTTTACCCCATATGTAACTCTGTGTTGTTGTTTTTATCACACTGCTTTGCTTTATCTTGGCCAGGCCGCAGTTGTAAATGAGAACTTGTTCTCAACTGGCTTGGATCAGCTTAATATTGCAGATAGATTGTATCTTCTATCAATGTAATTGTCTGCATCACTTCCAATCCCCCATGTTTTTTTTATTTTTTATATATATACTCCCCTTTATTACTTTTCAACCCCACCATCCTTTCCCTACTTGGAGTAAATTAGTGAACAACAATGCCCAGGCCTCTACTTCCGGTCTATACTTACTATCTACACCTTATGGACAGAGTTAATTTTATAATAATTCTATTATATATATATATATTTTTTTTTTTTGCTCCTGAACTTCTTCTACTCTCAACCTCTCCGATCATTTTCATGGTGTCCATCCGGTTTGCTTCTATATGCCATATCTTTCTAACTGTGCTCCTTCCCAAAAGCTCCCAACATACAACCTATATACTTATTATGGACACAGTATGCTTACATTATTAGCTATCTTTGTTATTATTTGTTGTTATTTGTTATTAGTCCCATCCTTCAACTCTATTCAATACCTCCCATCTATCTCTTAACACCATCCATATAGGATTTCTATTTGCCATATATATTTCAACCGTACTGTGATGTTTTACAAAAATTCTGAACCTTTCTATTCTCATTGCTTCTACAGATTGTGAATTAAAAATAAACATTTTTGCTAAAAGTATTATTATATTATTGATTGATTGACTATGACTTTTCAGATCACCCAGTAATGCTATCTGCAAGGTTAGTTCCAGGTAAATATTGCAATCCTTTAGCCATTCCTGGACCTGTGTCCAAAAACAAGCTACAAATGGACAGAACCAAAACAAATGATCTAATGATTCTGTCTCTTCACAGCAAAACCTGCAGAGCTGGGAAGATTGTATCCCCCATATAAATAACATTCTATTGGTAGCAATAATTTTATATAATAATTTAAATTGAAAGACTCTAATTTTTGAATCCGGTGTCGTTTTGCGTGTCAGTTCATAAACACTATGCCATGGGATCGGTACGTCAAAGATCTCTTCCCAACTATTTTACAATCTATATGGGATGGCTGTCAATCCTTTGGTCCTTAAGTGAAACTGATATACTTTTTTATTTATAGACTGATCATTTCTTTGTCAGTGGGCAAACATACAAAATCAGCAGGGGATCAAATACTTTTTTCCCTCACTGTAAGGTGACATACAACAGAATCCTCTCTGCTTTCTTTTTGATACGTCTCAGCTAGAGAGAGGCCCATAAAGGTTTGTCTATGGGGGATGGAATGAATCCGTTTCTATTTTGTGACACCCCTCAGAGTGCTGGAGGCCTGGGGAAAGGCTGAGGTGAGAGTTTGACTGACTGAGTGAATGTGTGTGTTCCAGGGCTCTGCAATTTCTTTAGTCCCTCTTCGAGCTCTGCCTGTGGGTGGCATAGTCACACACACACACACCCTTTCAACAGCAGGAACCTCTTGCGAAGGCCACTCTCTAACAATGTTTCTAATGAGTCTGGTGCTGGGATGCTCTCGGCCTAAACAGGGTCCTGGTTGGCTGATAGCGTAGCAGGCAAACAGATGGTGGAGATATGCATGCAGATGCACTGCGCTCATCTCATCTGGCCCACTGAGGAGGAGAGGAAAAGATGAACAGCTCGGCCTTGAGAAATACTGGAGACAGCCTATTTATTCACTTTACGCTTCAATTAAGGCCTCGCTGTATTCAGAGCACTGTTGCAACGATAAGAGCATTAGAAAGGGAGTGCATCTCTGAGTAGAAGTAACAAACCATTATCTCCTCCTTCCTGTCTTCCTGTCTCTGTTTTAATGGTTATCCGTACGGCCAGAATATTTTCCGGACCACAGGACTCCTCCTTGCAGGGCCTGACTGGCAAGGTCACATGGTCAGAAGACACTCAGGACCCTAGTTATTTGATGATATGTGTTTTGGTTCTTATTTCACAGCCTATAAGAGTGCTGCATTTCGTCTGTGCCAGCCTCAGTACCCTAGCAACCACATGTATGGGTTCTCATAAAGATATGATAAAAACACCCTTCTGATTAAACGAGCGCCCAGTCATGTTAATTGTTCTTCTGGTGAAAGTTCAGCCTCAGCATGTACCTGTGCACTAGCCGCTACTGGCAATGCTATTTAATGAGACTTTCTCAATTTAATGATCAGCAGGGAAACAAAGAGAGAGGCCAGCTTCCTCTGCCATCGGCTGACATTTATGTGATCTGCTGAGTGGTGGTGGTCTTTAAAATGACCTGGCAGGCAGTTTGGCAGTTTGTGGCCTAATGAAACATTCTGGTGGATGGGTTTGATGCACCTCTTTATACCCTCTATCCCCTCCAGAATCCTAAATACAGCCTGATTATCATTGTACTGCAGTGGCAGTTTGTAGCCCCATGAAAATGTTGGCGCAGATTGGAGCAGATTCCTACACCCCACCACACTTACGCACACACACACACACACACACACACACTATCTTTCCAAAAGTCTAATGTGTGGTGCACCCATTCCTCCAAGGGTGCTGAGGTAGGCCTCTCCTCTGAGGATCAGGGCCGATCAAAGCCGGCATCATTTCACGCTTACATTTATATTCTCTGCGACAGGCGGCCGGGAGGGAGAGAGGGGGAGGGAGGGAGACAAACCCCACCGGCCAACACTCACACTAACTGTCCTGCATTAGAGGATCTAAAACAAGGATTTTTCCTTCCTACATAAATATAATAAATGTACCATGCATCTCCAATGTCTGGACCGATGATTTGGATCTACCTGTTCTAGTTGTTTAGTCTAAGGCATGCACGCACGCATGCACGCACACACACACACAAACACACACCCTCTTTCCAAAAGTCTAATGTGTGGTGCACCCATTCCTCCAAGGGTGCTGAGGTAGGCCTCTCCTCTGAGGATTAGGGCCCATCAATGCCGGCCTTATTTCACACTCACATTTCCTTCCTCTGCGACAAGCGGCCGGGAGGGAGAGAGGGGGAGGGAGGGAGACAAACCCCACCAGCCAACACTCACACTAACTCTCCTGCATTAGAGAATCTAAAACATAGATTTTTCCTTCCTTCCTAAATAAATATTATAAATGTACCTCCAGAGTGGCGCAGTGGTCTAAGGCACTGCATCTCAGTGCTTGAGGCGTCACTACAGACCCCCTGGTTCGATTCCAGGCTGTATCACAACCGGCTGTGATTGGGAGTCCCATAGGGCGGCGCACAATTGGCCCAGGTTTGGCCGGTGTAGGCCGTCATTGTAAATAAGAATTTGTTCTTAACTGACTTGCCTAGTTAAATAAAGAAAAGAAAAACCTTGCATCTCCAATGTTCTAGTTGTTTAGCCTCCGGCATGCAGTCTGAGAGAGTTTATAAATGAGCATTCCTACGGTTGGACCTATTGTTAAGATGCTTCAGGACCTGTCCTTGCTCTTCAGTCTGTGTGGACTTGAGGGGAATGTTGCAGACAACCACAGCGTCTCAGAAATTAAAATATTCTGACCTTATAGTTTATATTCTTCCAGACATTTTTCCTCGGTGCTCAGTCACTGTAAACGCAGGCACATGCATGGGGAGTTCTGCAGCCTGCTACAGCATCTAAATTATTGACTCTCCACAAAGAAAGATTAGACATCTTTTGAATTCCACCATTTCCCACTATTCAGATCTATTCCCAGCTAACACATTTGGTTCCTTGGAAGTTGGTTTCCCATTGGTTCTGGGAATGAAGCCACAAGTTTTCTGACTGGTAAAACGGAATGTTCTGAGAACGGAAGTTAACATTTCACCTGTTCTGGGAACCTACATTTTTAGGTTGCTGGGAGGTTCTAAGAAAGTTTTACTATGGTTCCCTTAACGTTTTCTATTAATGTTCAGAGAACCGAAATGATAGGTTTCAATAAGACTACTAGTTTGGGTTAATTGTTTTGAATACCAAGCAAAGAGGACACATCGAAATTCCTTTCCTTAGGCATTAATCATGCAAACACATTTCTTTTTAATTGTGGCACAGCATCAGTGAGATTCAAACCTATGAGCTTCTGCTCTCTATCCATGGAATTAGTCCACTGCGCCACAAGGATGGAGCTAGCATGCCATGTGTTTTTACTTGATACAAAGCTGTTCATTTTAGTCTATTCAAACAGACCCCATTTCAAAGAAAACAAGCACTCATTAAGATCAGGTTTGGCCAATTAGGGCGTGGCCAACACACCTGATAGAATAGAGAGAGTTTTGTTGACGCTGAGAACGGAATGTATATGTTTTTAAATAACATTCTTAGAACGTTCTTTGAACATTACTAATGTTTTCTTGTGTTTTTTATGGAAAGTTTTCTGAATGTTCTTAGAACATGACTTCAAATAGAACAATGTTATGCTGAAGTAATGACATTCCCACAGAAGAACATTGTTTCTGAACGTTCTCTAAACATTCTGAGAACATGACTTTAAATAGAACCATGAGGAAACCTGTAGAAAACGTTATGCTGAAGTACTGAAATTACCACCTAAGAAACATATGGTTCTCAGAACGTTATGTGCTAGCTGGGTATCCTGCACCATTTCCAGAACCATAGGACAAACACGTTAACACCAAGCTCTAAGAAACATACCGTTCTCAGAACGTTATGTGCTAGCTGGGTTGTTTATGGCCATTAATGCTTGTCCTTGTGATTGAGTGAGTCACTCTACAGGCCTACAGACTCTGAGAATAGTTTGGCTGCCTGAAAAACATTGGATTATTCACAAAGAAAGGTTATGAACGTGCATTTTAACTGTTCAGACATCATTGCCTAGATCCTGCTAACGACATGGCTCTGTTGCTCTGTCTCTCTCTCTGTGTGTGTGTCTCTGTGTCTCTCTGTCGCTGTGTCTCTGCGTCTTTCTGTCACTGTGTCTGTCACTGTGTCTCTCTGTCTCTGTGTCTCTGTGTCTCTGTGTCTCTCTGTCACTGTGTCTCTCTGTCTCTCTGTCCCTGTGTGTCTCTGTGTCTCTGTGTCTCTCTGTCTCTCTCTCACTGTGTCTCTGTGTCTCTCTGTGTGATTGAATGGAGTTTGGCATCACCTCTTCTTTATGTGTGTGTTTCTGTGTGTCTGTATGTCTCTGTGTGTCACGGCCCACATTCCTCACTGTTGACTCTAATTAAAAAAGGCAGGGTGAGGGAACAAATACATTTAGTAAGGTGTGTGTGTGTATGTGCATGTGTACCAGTGACATAGAGAGTAGGGGTTTGGTTAGAGTCTGTGTATTGTTTCCCAGAATGCTTTGTGGAGTTGGGACCCAGGAGCCGTGGGTACGAGCTGGTAATTCCTCTCTGGGTGATCAAAGGCCTTCCCCCCCCCCCATCCCTCCCTCTACTCTCCTGTCCTCCCTACCCTTCCTACCAAAAAGGCCCTTAATCACTTTCCTCTCTCCCTCCCTGTCCTCTCTACCTATCTCCTCCCCCTCTCTCCTCTCTGTGTTCTAGTCAGGGTTGAGGTAAGTCAGGCGTGAACACTAAGCATTCAGCGACAGCCCTCATTATCCCAGAGCCCAGGAGACCTCCGGTGCTACCGCCTGACCATTACCCCCTGCCCGCTTCAAACCTTACCCCCTGTCCGCTTGACCGTTACCCCATGTCCACTTCAGCTCTTACCCCCTGTTCGCTTAACTGCTACCCCCTCCCCGCTTTCAGTGTTATCTCCAGCCAGCTTTCACCCTCCACCGCTTTAACCTTTGACCCGTTACTTCCTACTCACTTTGTCCTCCCTATCCAGACCTCTACTCTTTCCCCCCTTCCTAGATATCACACACCCAGTTCTCTTAATCATAATAATTGTGTAACTCAAACACCTTACTCCTCTCCAGTTCAGTCACTCTCACTGATATCTTGCAGTTTCCATTAATTTCTACCTTTTTTATATTTACATTTGAGTCATTTAGCAGACGCTCTTATCCAGAGCGACTTACAGGAGCAATTAGGGTTAAGTGCCTTGCTCAAGGGCACATCAACAGATTTTTCATCTAGTCGGCTCTGGGATTAGAACCAGCGACCTTTCGGTTACTGGCACAACGCTCTTAACCACTAAGCTGTTTTAATCGTCCCAAGGTTATACTCAATGTTACTCTTTCACAGGGCTGAGGTTTTTTATCTAATGGATATCCAAATATAGCCCAGAGCAAATATAGCCCAGAGCAGGCTTGTGAAATATGCAGGAGTGGGGGCATTGCGAGAAGATAGGGAATGTCCCACTTTGGTCCTGTGACGACCCTCCCCCTCTGTCTGCCGTATTCTCTCTCTTTGCTCTTGTTTCCTTATTAGGATGCCGGTGGGCGGAGATGGGAGGGTCGTCAGCTACATGGGAAACACCTGGGCTTGGGTTTGTCCCAGGATAAATGGACCTCTTCCACATTCATTGGGGAGACTCTCCATGCAGACACCTTGGTTGATTTTTGTTGTGGTATTTTTGTGGCGGTATTTTGTGGCGGTATTTTTGTGGCTTTTTGGTTGTTTGCTTTGGCACCTTTCAACACCTTGCATTATTACATGTATGCATGCAAAACACTCACTTACACTACTGATTACTGATTACACACACCATTGTTAATTGTACTTAGTTTACTTTAGTTAATAAATATATATTTTGGTATTCCTTGTCTCCACGTTGTCTCCCTTTTGTTACGAACTTTGAGCCGGTTTGTAACAAGTGGGGGCTCGTCTGGGATCTTGAAAGTGTTGTGTTTGGGAGAAAACGTGGAGTTAGTGTTAAATTCTGTAGGTGCTTTGGTTGTATATTTTGTTAGTTTGTTTGAGTTTGATAGGCCCAGTATTGGTTGCCTTTGTTTTTTTGGGTTGTGTACTGCGTTGGAGAGAGTACATTGGTTAGTTTCCAGGCCCTGCCCAGCCTGGAAACTCTTGCTCTACTCGCTGTTGGGACATTGGTCTGAGGAGGTGAGTACAATCGGCTGTGTACCTCAGTGGGAGATTTCGATAGGGTAGTGACATTTGCTACCCTGAGCTATAGCCTTTTCCCCTGATAGGCTTAGTGACGTGTTATGTTTTGGAAAACGTTGGGCATGGTTAAATGTTTGTTATTTTTGTGTGGTGTCTGTGGACTGAACAGTTGTCTCGGGGGCACATCCGTGGCTTGGTGGAATCTACCAGCGTGCTGGGGGGTTTATTTCCTTGCCAGCGGGCTACAGTGCGTAATTACCCACCGTGAATCCGCACGAAGACTAGGGTTGAGTTATTGTAGGTTTTGGGGAAGCTCCATATCCCATCTCTCTTCTGTGATGCTCGGTGTGATTGTCATTTCTCGTGTTGTGTCTGGTGTGCTCAGCAGAGGGGTTGATTATGTCGACGAATTCATTTACTTTCCATCAGAGGAACTGTTAGAATTATGTACTAAAGAACAGCTGTTGAAGGTTGCTGAACACTACAAGGTTGAAATTAGTGATAAACGTCTAAACAATTGTATTAGGTTAATATTGAAGGCCAATTTGATGGAGAGTGGTATTCTTGAAGTTACCACTGGGGCAGTCTCTGCTGAGGACTCGTTGTCTCCCCGATATGTTACAATGACCGCTCCATCGGTTAGTCATAGTAGTCTTCTTTTTGAACAGCAGAAAGAACTGCTTCTGTTACAGCTAGGGCATGATCGTGTAAAATATGAAAGGGAATTGGAATTTAAACAGGATATGGAGCGTGCTAAAATCAAGCTGCAACAAGAGCGACTAGAGTTGGTTAGGGAAGGAAAGCTCTCAGGGGAGAGTTTGCTCTGGGAAGGTGACCCAGAGTTACCTAGGGGTCGTTCCTCTTTTGGTCGTGACCCAGACACATTTGATATTGTTGGGAACTTACGGTTGTTGCCTCAGTTGAATGAAAATGACAAATCCACACAAGGAGACATTATTTTCGTTGTTTGAGCGTGTTGCTGACGCTAGGAGTTGGCCTGATTCTGACCGCACTTTGATGTTGCAGTGTGTGCTGACTGGTAAAGCGCAGGAAGCATATTCAGCTCTTAGTGTAGCCGACAGTGTCAGTTATGATAAGGTTAAAACGGCTGTGTTACAGATTTACGAATTGGTCCCTGAGGCTTACCGCCAACGATTTAGAACTTTAAAAAGGGATGATCAGCAGACTCATGTTGAGTTTGCGCGAGAATTATCTTCACAGTTTAATCGCTGGTGTTCCGCCTCTGCAGTTATGACTTTCCAAGGGCTGTGTGGTCTGATTTATGTTAGAGCAATTTAAGGACACAATCCCTGATCGAATAGCGACGTATGTTAACGAACGAAAAATAAAGACTGTCGCTGAGGCTAAGGTTTTGGCGGATGAATATGTTTTCACTCACAAAAATGTTTTTGCAGAACCCCGTATTCGGAGTGAGTGGGGGCGTTCGCAGAGATTTGGGCATCGCTCACCGAGATACTTCGGTTCACGGGCAGGGTTTTATTCAACTAGGGTTGAGCCCGATTCTCATGGGAAAACTGACTTTGGTCAAGAGTGTCACTACTGTCAAGACTTAGGTCATTGGAAAAACGAATGTCCGGTTCTCAGGTCTAGGGGTAAATTCAGTACAGGTGCTTATGTTAAATCTAAGCCTATGGCGTTAGCTGCGCCTGTTCCACATCAGTTCACTCCTGACACATTGTCTCATGCCCAGGGGCATGTGAAAGTCCATATTGATCCAGACTATTTACCTTTCATTACGGAGGGTTTTGTGTCTATGTTAGGAAGTAAGAACCTAGTGCCAGTGAAGATCCTAAGAGACACAGGTGCCTCTGTATCGTTTGTGTTGGAATCTGTGTTACCCTTCTCTGTGGAGACTGATTCGGGGAATAGTGTTCTAATTAGGGGAATAGGTTTGAACACTGTCAGTTCCATTGCATAAACTGATGTTGGATTGTGGACTGGTGAAAGGTGAGGTTGTTATGGGGGTGCGTCCTTCATTGCCTATTGAGGGTATCGACGTGATCCTTGGGAATAACTTGGCTGGGGAGCGTGTGTGGCCTATCGTGTTTCCATCTTTAGTGGTTTCCACTAAGCCGTTAATTGTAGGGATTCCTGATGAGAGTGCACAGAATTTCCCAGAGGTGTTCTCTGCATGTGCAGTGACGCGTTCTATGATCCATGACGACTTGGTCACGGAACTGGCTAACGAGAATACCACAAAGAAGTCTGTTACTGTTTTCCCTGTTATCCCGTTATCTGTATCCCGCTCCGATTTAATCGAGGCGCAACAGACTGACCCTACATTAGAAGAGTTGCAGGACCAAATTGTGCCTGTGGAACAGTTGGGAGATGTCGCACAGGGCTATTTTCTCCAAGAGGAGGTCCTGATGAGAAAGTGGATGTCTCATGGTAGTTGTTTTCTGGGGGAGGCGATTAGTCAGGTTGTGGTACCAGTTAAGCTTCGTGAGTTGGTGTTGACAACTTCTCACAACGACGTTGCTGGACATATGGGTGTGAGGAAAACCTACAATCGCATATTAAGACATTTCTTTTGGCCTAGATTAAAGAGGGATGTTTCTGATTTCATCAAAACTTGTCACACCTGTCAATTAACTGGTAAACCTAATCAAGCTATTAAGCTGGTACCACTGTTTCCTATTCCTGTACTCAGTAAACCTTTTGAGTATCTGATTATTGACTGTGTTGGTCCTTTGCCTCATTCTAAAAAGGGTAGTAATTATTTGTTGACTGTGATGTGTCAGACCACTAGGTTTCCTGCTGCCTATCCTCTCCGGTCTATCACGACTAAGTCTGTGTTAAAAGCTTTGACTCAGTTTCTCTCACTGTTTGGAATCCCTAAGGTCATTCAAAGTGATCAAGGATCTAATTTCACCTCTAATCTCTTTGGTCAGATTCTCCAACAGCTCCATATTAAACACAATTTGTCTAGCGCCTATCACGCGCAAAGTCAAGGAGAACTGGAATGTTTCCATTTTTCCACACTTAAGTCTTTGTTGAGAGCTTATTGTACTGAGATAGATAAGGATTGGGAGGAGGGGTTGTCTTGGTTACTGTTAGCCGCTAGGAAGGTTTCACAGGAGAGCACAGGTTTTAGTCCAAATGACCTTGTTTGGACATAGGGTGCGTGGGCTTTTATCTGTTCTCCAGGATGACTGGAAGTCTCCCGAGCCTCCTCAGTCCCTGTTATCATATGTGTGTGATTTTCGGCGACGCTTGTATGCCGCTGGTGAAATGGCTAAAGAGAAGCTATCACCTTCACAGGACAGGATGAAGAGCATATTTGATCGCCAAGCTGAGCCTCGTCACTTTAGTCCAGGTGATCAGGTTCTGGCTCTGCTGCCAATTGTTGGTTCTCCTTTTCAAGCCAAGTTTCAAGGTCCATATACAGTGGTGCGCCAGTACACTGAGCAAAATTATCTAGTTGCCACTCCAGAACGGAGGAAAGCACACCAACTGTGCCATGTAAATTTGTTAAAACCCTATTATGCACATTCCTCTGAGACTGAACAGTGGGAGTCTACAGAGGACGGTAAAACTTATTTTGGCTGATACTGTTATTTCCCTGGGTTCTGGTCATGCTAGGTCTGTGCATGAGGAGGAAGATGTTCCTGGTCCCGACGATTGCATAATGCAGGGTAGATTGAAAAATTCAGAGACACTAGAGATTTTAGATAGCCTTCTTACTCATCTACCTGTTGATGGGCGGAAGAGATGGTTGGTCTGATTCTGAGATTTCCAGGTTTGTTTTCTAATACACCTACACGTACAAACTTAATAGAACATGATATTGACATTGGAGATGCTGACCCCATTCGTCAACGGTTCTATAGAGTTTCTTCAGAGAAACTGCGTTGTCTGGATGCTGAGGTCAGGTACATGCTGGAGAGTAAAATAGCAGAGCCTTCTTTCTCCAGTTGGGCTTCTCCCTGTATCTTGGTCAGTAAATCGGATGGAACAAACAGATTTTGTACGGACTACCGTAAGGTAAACGATGTCACTAAGCCAGATTCATTTCCTCTTCCTCAGATGGAGGCTCTGATCAAGTCGGCGCAGCTAAGTTTGTGAGCAAATTTGACCTGTTAAAGGGCTAATGGCAGGTGCCACTGACAAGTAGGGCACGTGAAATCTCTGCCTTTATTACACCTTTTGGTCTGTACGGTTATGAGTTTCGGCCTGCATAATGCACCTGCCACTTTTCAGCGACTTATGAACAGGGTTGTCTCTGGTCTGGCCGGGTGCGCTGTTTATCTGGACGATGTAGTGATATATGCAGATACTTGGGAGGAACATCTGTCCCGTATTCAAGCCTTGTTCGAACGTCTGGCTGCGGGTCGCCTCACGATAAATTTGGCTAAATGGGAGTTTGCTCAGGCGACTTGCATACCTTGGAAAGGTGGTTGGGCAGGGTGAAGTGTGTCCTGTTCGGGCTAAAGTGGTAGCTATTGATGCTTTTCCACCACCAACTACTAAAAAGGAACTGATGCGTTTCTTGGGAATGATTGGGTATTATCGTGATTTTTGTAGGATTTTCTCTACTGTGGTCGCTCCCTTGACAGATTTGCTGAAAGCTAAGGCTGTTTACGCATGGTCTTCTCATTGTCAACAGGCTTTTGATTTGACGACCCTCCCACTCTGTCTGCCGTATTCTCTCTCTTTGCTCTTGTTTCCTTATTAGGATGCCAGTGGGCGGAGTTGGGAGGGTCGTCAGCTACATGGGAAACACCTGGGCTTGGGTGTGTTCCAGGATAAATGGACCTCTTCCACATTCATTGGGGAGAGACTCTCCATGCACACACCTTTATTGATTTTTGTTGTGGTATTTTTGTGGCTTTTTGGTTGTTTGCTTTGGCACCTTTCAACACCTTGCATTATTACATTTATGCATGCATAACACTCACTTACACTACTGATTACACATACCATTGTTAATTGTACTTAGTTTACTTCAGTTAATAAATATATTTTGGTATTCCTTGTCTCCACGTTGTCTCCCTTTTTTTACGAACTTTGAGCCGGTTTGTGACAGTCCATAATAAAACACCTGCAGCAGGCAGTTGGAGGGCCACTAAAGCAGGCCCTGGGGCTGAGGGCTGAGACAGGGCCAGCCAAGCTGCCGGCAGTAAAACAGGCCATGCCTGCTGGGAAGACTGGTGACGGGGTCTTTCTCCACTACTCCTCCCCCCCTGCCCTTGACAGTCATTCTCTCGCACATGCGCTGTCTCTCTTTCCCTCACTCTCTTTCGTGCTAATTCTATCTCTAGCACACTTTAGATCTTTCTCTCTTTCTCCCTCTATATTTCTCCCTCTTTCTTTATCTCCCTCCTCCCCCTTCCTCTTGGACTCATATACTGACTTGTATGTCACACAGAGCATAAATGGAATGAATTAATTTATTTACATTTAATCTCATACTAATTCAAATCTTGTCCTTGATAAGCGGAACTAATAACTTAACAGGAACATCCTTGATGAGAGAAAGTGGTAGTCAATTCATTTTACATGTACATTTTAGTCATTTAGCAGACGCTCTTATCCAGAGCATACATTTATTTTTTATTTATTTTTCATACTGGCCCCCCGTGGGAATCGAACCCACAACCCTGGCGTTGCAAACGCCATGCTCTACCAACTGAGCTACATCCCTGCCGGCCATTCCCTCCCCTACCCTGGACGACGCTGGGCCAATTGTGCGCCGCCCCATGGGTCTCCCGGTCGCGGCCGGCTACGACAGAGCCTGGATTAGAACCAGGATCTCTAGTGGCACAGCTAGTACTGCGATGCAGTGCCTTAGACCACTGCGCCACTCGGGAAGGTGGCTATTGGTGGAGGGGAGGGAGGGATAGATGGAGAGAGGAATGGAGGAGTGGATGAAGGGAGGGATGAAGGCTGGACACGGCACAAAGATGAAATAACTATAAAAATATGAGATGAATTAGCTGGAAAGTGGATGCTGGAAGAAGGGACAGGGTTGTGGGTTCAATTCCCATAGGGGGGCCAATATGAAAAATGTGTGCACTCACTAACTGTAAGTCGCTCTGGATAAGAGCGTCTGCTAAATGACTCAAATGTATTTTCACAAGAATGTGGTAAAATTGCACAACTCTTAGTACAGATCATCAACCAGGCTGTTCTTTCAAAACATTTTAAATTGACTAAGTACAACACACAAAATCACACATTAACTTTTCCACCAAACCTAATCAGTGTTTTATCTAGAAATATCTTTCATATAAAGTAATTGCCTTTCACAATGCAATGCTCACAATACTTTTCATATGACTCTCTTCTCATTTGTTTAAATACATTTGACCATTACTTAATCCAACTGCACTTAATGGTTAATCACTTAACCGTTTGGTAAACCTATAGATTTTAAACTTGTTTGTCTACTATATATGGATTTTGAGAACTACAGAAATAAAATGTGTGTTTTTAAAGTATAAACATCTAAATTACATGTATGATACATGATAACCATACATAATGACTACTCGTTATTGCTAATTAATTTCACATAGTGGTAATCACAATTGGTCACCATATAAAAGTGTGTGTGTGAACACTTGCAATTTCTTTCAACATGGAGCAGGATAGACAGCAAGGGAGAGGAAGAAATCAAAGAGCTCGTGGACAAGGGGCAAGTCAGCATGGTGGGCAGGGGCCCCATCAAAGAGGTGGGCATGGGCCCCTTCAAAGAACTCAATGAGGTGGGCATGGACCCCTTCAAAGAGGTGGACAAGAGAGAGAGGGAGGCATACGGCAGGGAACTGTTGTGTCTAATGAAGTCCGGGCCATCACCGTTGACCATTTGGTAAACAGAGGCCTTACCATGGCAGAGGCTGCTAGATTAGTTCACCCAAATCTGAAAAGATCAACTGTCAATGCGATCATGAGAACATTTAGCCAAGAACACCGGTAAGTCTGCAGGATATGCACTATGCTTTACCATTACACCTCATTGTGTAAATTACATATTGTAATGCATGTAAATTCACAAAACATGTTACATTATTCTTACAGTATGATCTATTGACAGTATAGTCTGTTCCACCCTCAGAATTGACAGAAGACCCCATGGTGGGGGCCGTGTGCTGACCCACCAGCAGGAGTGGGCAGTGGTGGAAATGGTGAAGGCCATGAATGACATACGGCTGTCTGAAATAAAGCAGGCCATTGATGAGAGCGATGACACCTTTGTCAATGTGGCATCTATCAGCCTACCAACAATCGCCCGTTTTTTGAAGAGGCACCAGGTATCTATGAAACACATTTACCTGGTGCATTTTGAGAGAAACAATGACCGGGTAAAACAACTGCGGGCCGAGTATGTTCAGGTATAGCACTAAATACTGTATTACTGTTACTGTTTGATGCACATGCTACTTCACAATATCATGTTGGAACTATACTGTAAAAATAACTAACCAAAATATATTTTTAGAGGGTGATGGTGCTTGATGCTGCTGTGAACCATCACAAGTATAGAATTTATGGCCAAATGCATTTAATTTCTTACATTCGATTAAAAAGTACACCTACAGTGCATTCGGAAAGTATTCAGAACCATTCACTTTTTCCTCATCAATCTACACACAAAACCCCATAATGACAAAGCAAAAACAGGTTTTTAGAAACTTTTGCAAATGTTTTAAATATAAAAAATGGAAATAGCACATTTACATGAGTATTCAGACCTTTTACACAGTACTTTGTTGAAGAACCTTTGGCAGCGATTACAGCCTCGAGTCTTGGCGCTACAAGCTTGGCACACCTGTATATGGGGAGTTTCTCCCATTCTTCTCTCCAGATCCTCTCAAGCTCTGTCAGGTTGGATAGGGAGCATTTTTCAGGTCTCTCCAGAGATGTTGGATCAGGTTCAAGTCCAGGCTCTGGCTGGGCCACTCAAGGACATTCAGAGACTTGTCCCGAAGCCACTGCTGCATTGTCTTGGCTGTGTGCTTAGGGTCGTTGTCCTGTTGGAAGGTGAACCTTCGCCCCAGTCTGAGGTCCTGAGCGCTCTGGAGCAGGTTTTCATCAAGGATCTCTCTGTACTTTGCTCCATTCATCTTTCCCTCGATCCTGACTAGTCTCCCAGTCCCTGCTGCTGAAAAACATCCCCACAGCATGATGCTGCCACAAACCATGCTTCACCGTAGGGATGGTATTGGCCAGGTAATGAGCGGTGCATGGTTTCTTCCAGGTGTGACACTTGGCATTCAGGCCAAAGAGTTCAATTTTCATTGCATCAGACCAGAGAATCTTGTTTCTCATGGTCTGAGAGTCCTTTAGGTGCCTTTTGGCAAACTTCAAGCGGGCTGCCATGTGCCTTTTACTGAGGAGTGGCGTCCGTCTGGCCACTCTACCATAAAGGGCTGATTGGTACAGTTCTGCAGAGATGGTTGTCCTTCTGGAAGGTTCTCCCATCTCCATAGAGGCTCTGGAGCTCTGTCAGAGTGGCCATCGGGTTCTTGGTCACCTCCCTGACCAAGGCCCTTCTCCCCCGATTGCTCAGTTTGGCAGAGCGGCCAGCTCTAGGAAGAGTCTTGGTGTTTCCAAACTTCTTCCATTTAAGAATGATGGAGGCCACTTTGTTCTTGGGGACCTTCAATGCTGCAGACATTTTTTGGTACCCTTCCCCAGATCTGTGCCTCGACACAATCGTGTCTCAGAGCTCTACGGACAATTCCTTTGACCTCATGGCTTGTTTTTTTCTCTGACATGCATTGTCAACTGTGGGACCTTATATAAACAGGTGTGTGCCTTTCCAAATCATGTCCAATCAATTGAATTTACCACAGGTGGACTCCAATCAAGTTGTATAAACATTAAGGATGATCAATGGAAACAGGATGCACCTGAGCTCAATTTCGAGTCTCATAGCAAAGGGTCTGAATACTTATGTAAATAAGGTATTTCTGTTTTATTTTATATACATTTGCAAAAATGTCTAAACCTATTTTTGCTTTGTCATTATGGGGTATTGTGTGTAGATTGATGAAGATTTATATTTATTTAATCTATTTTAGAATAAGGCTGTCACTTAACAAAATGTGGAAAAGGTGAAGGGGTCTGAATACTTCCCAAATGTTTGTTGCAATTATATATGATTGTAGAGGATGTCTTCATTGATCACACCTTTGATTACACATTGGATAGACATTATGGAAATTATAGATTTTGTCGGGTAATGTCAGTGTATTGCCTAATGTGAAAACGGTGTAATTTACAGCATTGTAACATATTTCAGCACTTCTAATGGTGATTTGAAACAAGTATCTTGCATTGTTTGCTATTGGATTAACTAGTAGTTAAGATGGCTACATTGAAAATATATTATTATGTTGTGTTTTGATAATTAAACCAATGTTTTCATTACATTTCACAAACGTATATTTTGAATCAATGGTTGTGTGGTGAGAGATGTTTACAGTCCAAATAAATGCACAATGACCGGTTTTGAATGTAAGACAGGCAGCGTTACACGTGTGACCAGTTTGGAGTTTTGTACTAAAAGTTATGAAAATATACCACATAATTGTGAAAATAGTACCAAAGCTAAAATAAAATGTAATTGGCATTGCCTATTTGCTGTTTCTCTGCATCGGCAGCTGGCAAGACGTCTGCCATACTAACTACCCATGTCAAAGGAGAGATAAAATTATGAGTTAATTGATTAATAAATTAATGCAATCAGAGGAGCATGAAGGAGACTTCAGGATGATGTGAAACAACGCATGGGTGTGCATATTTGCATAAGAGTGTGAGGGGAGGACTGTGTGAGTGTGTTACACGACACATGCATGGGTGTGTGTGGTCCATTTGCCACCAAAGTGGATGTGCTAATGGACTAGCAAGCAGATTCTTGCTGAAATCATCAGTGGTACGTCAGCTGACGTGTCCTCTGCTCCGTCAGACACACAAACACACACAGAGTTGTCCTTCACATCACACCACTCCTGACGTACTGTACACTATGGTGGTTATTAAGTGTGGGATGGGTGTTGAGGGAGGTACACACACACATCCTCCTATCAGCCAGTCCTTTAGGGACCTTGGCATTTCCCAGCTGCTGTGACAGCAGTCCAACATGACAAGGGCATGTCATCCTGAAGCCTCTGTGACTTTTATTACTCTCACTCAGATGCAGTAGTAAAGAATGATGGATTTAAAGGCATGCATTAAGGATGACCTCACAGTGGAGCACAACTGGCAAGGTTAAATTAACATCCCAGAATGCCTTGTGGCTTCCTCTGTTCCTCATTCTGCTTCTTTCTCCTCTTTCTATTTCTCTCCCTCTGTCTTTCCCACCTACCCTCCTCTTCCTCCCTCTCTCTCACTTTTTCTCTCACATTACCATCGTACTCATCTCCTCTCTGGCTTTGCCTCTACAGATTTCTCTACACTTCTCAAAATCAATTCCTTTCATCAAATCAGATGTCTTATTCATCACAAAACCATTAGATGTTGCCAATTATTTTAATGATTATTTCATTGGCAAAGTGGGCAAACTTAGGCAAGAAATGCCAACAACGAACAGTGAGCCATCATACTTATGCATAAAAAAATCTAATAATGAAAGAAAAGCATTGCAAGTTTGAATTTTGTAAAGTTAGTGTGGGAGAGGTAGAATAATTATTGTTATTGATCAATAATGGCATTGAGAACTTAGATGGAGAGCTATTGAGGATGGTAGCTGACTCTATAGCCACTCCTATCTGTCATATCTTTAATCTGAGCCTTGAGCAAAGTCTTTGTCCTCAGGCCTGGAGGGAAGCTAAAGTCATTCTACTACCCAAGAGTGGTAAAGCGGCCTTTACTGGTTCTAACAGGAAGGAGACGCGTTCTGTCTCCTAGAGATTAACGTACTTTGGTGCGAAAAGTGCAAATCAATCCCAGAACAACAGCAAAGGACCTTGTGAAGATGCTGGAGGAAACATTTACAAAAGTATCTATATCCACAGTAAAATGAGTCCTATATCGACATAACCTGAAAGGCCGCTCAGCAAGGAAGAAGCCACTGCTCCAAAACCGTCATAAAAAAGCCAGACTACGGTTTGCAACTGCACATGGGGACAAAGATTGTACTTTTTGGAGAAGTGTCCTCTGGTATGATGACACAAAAATAGAACTGTTTGGCCATAATGACCATCGTTATGTTTGGAGGAAAAAGGGGAAGGCTTGCAAGCCGAAAAACACCATCCCTACCGTGAAGCACAGGGGTGGCAGCATCATGCTGTGGGGGTGCTTTGCTGCAGGAGGGACTGGTGCACTTCACAAAATAGATGGCATCATGAGGAAGGAAAATTATGTGGAGATATTGAAGCAACATCTCAAGACATCAGTCAGGAAGTTAAAGCTTGGTCGCAAATGGGTCTTCCAAATGGACAATGACCCCAAGCATACTTCCAAAGTTTTGGCAAAATGGCTTAAGTACAACAACTGCAGAACTGAAAAGGCGTGTGCGAGCAAGGAGGCCTACAAACCTGACTCAGTTACACCAGCTCTGTCAGGAGGCAAAATGGCTTAAGGACAACAATGTCAAGGTATTGGAGTGGCCATCACAAAGCCCTGACCTCAATGCTATAGAATATTTGTGGGCAGAACTGAAAAAGCATGTGTGAGCAAGGAGGCCTACAAACCTGACTCAGTTACACCAGCTCTGTCAGGAGGAATGTGCCAAAATTCACCCAACTTATTGTGGGAAGCTTGTGGAGGGCTACGCGAAACGTTTGACCCAAGTTAAACAATTTAAAGGCAATGCTACCAAATACTAATTGAGTGTATGTAAACTTCTGAACCACTGGGAATGTGATGAAATAAAAAAAAAGCTGAAATAAATCATTCTCTCTATTATTATTCTGACATTTCACATTCTTAAAATAAAGTGGTGATCCTAACTGACCTAAGACAGGGAATTTTTACTAGGATTAAATGGCAGGAATTGTGAAAAACTGAGTATAAATGTATTTGGCTAAGGTGTATGTAAACTTTTGACTTCAACTGTACATATCCCAACCAGAAGCCATGGATTACAGGCAACATCCGCACTGAGCTAAAGGCTAGAAATCCCGCTACGACCTCCGACAAACCATCAAACAGGCAAAGTGTCAATACAGTACCAAGATCAAATCCTACTACATCGGCTCTTACACTCGTTGGATGTGGCAGGGCTTGAAAACTATCATGGATTACAAAGGGAAACCCAGCCGCGAGCTGTCCAGTGACGCTAGCCTACCAGACGAGCTAAATACCCCGTATGTGCGCTTCGAGGCTAGCAACACTGAACTATGTATGAGAGTACCAGCTGTTCCGGATGACTGTGTGATCACACTCTCCGTAGCCAAAGTGAGTGAAAAACGTACCGGCGGGAAAGTGGCCTCCATTTGCTATTCCAGTGCATACAGATGACACGTATTTGCATATTATACTGAACAAAAATATAAACGCAACATGCAACAATTTCAAAGATTTTACTGAGTTACAGTTCATATAAAGAAATCAGTCAATTGAAATAAATTCATTAGGCCCTAATCTATGGATTTTACATGACTGTGAATACAGATATGCATCTGTTGGTCACAGATACCTTTTAAAAAAAAAGCAGAGGCGTGGATCAGAAAACCAGTCAGTATCTGGTGTGACCACAATTTTCTTCATGCAGCATGACGCATCTCCTTGCATAGTGTTGATCAAGCTGTTGTTTGTGGCCTCTAGAATGTTGTCCCACTCCTCTTCAATGGCTGTGCGAAGTTGCTAGATATTGTCGGGAACTGGAACACGCTGTCGTATATGTTGATCCAGAGCATCCCAAACATTCTCAATGGGTGACATGTCTGGTGAGTATGCAGGCCATGGAAAAACTGCACATTTTAGAGTGGCCTTTTATTGTCCCCAGCACAAGGTGCAACTGTGTAATGATCATGCTGTATAATCAGCTTCTGGATATGCCACACCTGTCAGGTGGATGGATTATCTTGGCAAAGGAGAAATGCTCACTAACAGGGATGGAAACAAATTTGTGCTCAGAATTTGAGAGAAATACGTTTTTTGTGCATATGGAAAATATCTGGAATATTTTATTTCAGCTTATGAAACATGGGACCAACACTTTATATGTTGCGTTTACATTTTTGTTCAGTGTAGTAAAGACAAGATTAAATTGAGAATAGTCTGATGGGTGAAAATATGATCACTTGATGAGAGAACAGAGTGTGCAGCCGGAGGCAAGGAACAGAGCGCAAGTTTTATTTTTCAACTTTCTCAAATCATCAATAGCCTATAGTCGCATCATGCAGCCTATATATGTTTTAATTTCAAAGACATTCTAAGGTTTGTATTATTCACAACTAAAGTTGCCAAAATAACTCTAAATCTAGTATATCAAATGATCACTTTTACGCTCAACATAGCCACTTCATATGCACAAACTCTCGCTCCGGAATGGGAAAAATATTATATTCTTCTCACTATAAAATCATATAATATAAAATTATGGCACGGGACTTAAGCATATCTTGTCTGCTAAATGAACAAGCCTACAGGCTATGGCATGACGCATAGCCAGATAACATACAGTAGGCCAACTCATATTCTGTTCTTCTGAAATACATTTTCTTCATATCATAATGTTTATTTAGACCTGCCCAAAATAAATAATGTATTTATTGTGATGGTGTATATTCAATTAATTTATTATACTTTTTTAAATGTACAGTGGGGAAAAAAAGTATTTAGTCAGCCACCAATTGTGCAAGTTCTCCCACTTAAAAAGATGAGAGAGGCCTGTAATTTTCATCATAGGTACACGTCAACTATGACAGACAAAATGAGAAAAAAAATCCAGAAAATCACATTGTAGGATTTTTAATGAATTTATTTGCAAATTATGGTGGAAAATAAGTATTTGGTCAATAACAAAAGTTTCTCAATACTTTGTTATATACCCTTTGTTGGCAATGACACAGGTCAAACGTTTTCTGTAAGTCTTCACAAGATTTTCACACACTGTTGCTGGTATTTTGGCCCATTCCTCCATGCAGATCTCCTCTAGAGCAGTGATGTTTTAGGGCTGTCGCTGGGCAACACAGACTTTCAACTCCCTCCAAAGATGTTCTCTGGGGTTGAGATCTGGAGACTGGCTAGAGCCACTCCAGGACCTTGAAATGCTTCTTACGAAGCCACTCCTTCGTTGCCCGGGCGGTGTGTTTGGGATCATTGTCATGCTGAAAGACCCAGCCACGTTTCATCTTCAATGCCCTTGCTGATGGAAGGAGGTTTTCACTCAAAATCTCATGATACATGGCCCCATTCTTTCTTTCCTTTACACGGATCAGTCGTCCTGGTCCCTTTGCAGAAAAACTGCCCCAAAGCATGATGTTTCCACTCCCATGCTTCACAGTAGGTATGGTGTTCTTTGGATGCAACTCAGCATTCTTTGTCCTCCAAACACGACGAGTTGAGTTTTTACCAAAAAGTTCTATTTTGGTTTCATCTGACCATATGACATTCTCCCAATCCTCTTCTGGATCATCCAAATGCACTCTTGCAAACTTCAGACGGGCCTGGACATGTACTGGCTTAAGCAGGGGGACACGTCTGGCACTGCAGGATTTGAGTCCCTGGCAGCGTAGTGTGTTACTGATGGTAGGCTTTGTTACTTTGGTCCCAGCTCTCTGCAGGTCATTCACTAGGTCCCCCCATGTGGTTCTGGGATTTTTGCTCACCGTTCTTGTGATCATTTTGACCCCACAGGGTGAGATCTTGCGTGGAGCCCCAGATCGAGGGAGATTATCAGTGGTCTTGTATGTCTTCCATTTCCTAATAATTGCTCCCACAGTTGATTTCTTCAAACCAAGCTGCTTACCTATTGCAGATTCAGTCTTCCCAGCCTGGTGCAGGTCTACAATTTTGTTTCTGGTGTCCTTTGACAGCTCTTTGGTCTTGGCCATAGTGGAGTTTGGAGTGTGACTGTTTGAGGTTGTGGACAGGTGTCTTTTATACTGATAACAAGTTCAAACAGGTGCCATTAATACATGTAACGAGTGGAGGACAGAGGAGCCTCTTAAAGAATTAAGTCTGTGAGAGCCAGAAATCTTGCTTGTTTGTAGGTGACCAAATACTTTTTTTCCACGATAATTTGCAAATAAATTCATTAAAAATCCTACAATGTGATTTTCTGGAGAAAAAAATTCTCAATTTGTCTGTCATAGTTGACGTGTACCTATGATGAAAATTACATGCCTCTCTCATCTTTTTAAGTGGGAGAACTTGCACAATTGGTGGCTGACTAAATACTTTTTTTCCCCACTGTAGATGTTCCAAAGGCGAGCATCAGAGGCTTGTATGCTGCTTGTATGAGTGGAGCCTGGAGATGCTAAACATGTCTATCTTAATTAACGGTCAATTATCGTGAGACCGACAGCCTTTTACACAACAATAACTGGCTGACAAAATGTAATGACCGCCACAGCCCTTGCTGTTACTGTTTATTATCTATCCCGTTGCCTAGTCACTTTATCCCTACCTATATGTACATATCTACCTCAACTACCTCGTACCCCTGCACATCGACTCGGTACTGGTACCCCGTGTATATAGCCAAGTTATCGTGCCAGTTACCCCGATAGAAGATTATGGGATAGGGTTTCACACAAGTGTGTTAATATCCATTTAATCAGTTTTATTTAGAAATTCTTTAGTAAGTAATACTTTAAAGCTAAGTCTAGTTGTCTTCTTTTTATTATTTAGATAAAATATGGTGGGGAAATGGTGTTGCACATGTCACCATTAATATCCGCACTATGAGGAGATTTGATGTAAAGTCCCTATTTTTAACTCACCTGCACATTCATTTTCTTTGTTCTTTATTTGTTGTTCCTTTTCCATACAACCATTATGTGCAATTGCACTAAATACCAGCAGTCTTTAAAATGACATTCAGGAGCAAAAGGTTTTCAATAGTTGTTTTTAATTCGGGGGGGGGGCTAGGGGGCTAGTTACACCCTAGTACCCTAAGCATTTCACTGTTAGTCTACAACTGTTGTTTACAATGCGTGTGAAAAATAAAATGTGAATTGATTTTAACCTCTCTCCCTACACTCCCTACCTTTCTCTCTCTTTCTCTCCCTCTCAATATCCACTCTCTCCCTCTAACTAGCCTCTCACTACATGACCTCTTTCTTTCCCTCTCTCCACCACTTTCCCTCCTTCCCTTTATCAATGTAACCTCTCCCCCACAGGCAAAGTCATCTCAGGTTGCACTGCTCTGTCCGCTCCCTTTTCCCCTGACAACCAGTCACATCGTCCCCTTTTCCCAAATTGCTGTCTAATTGGGTTTCTCCTGCAATTAGGTCAATAACAAACCTTCATATTAGAGTTTAATGTTCCCTAATGAGGCCAGTGGTTGCCGGCCATTACATTAAAGGCATTTGTCAGTCGCCAACAAGTTAATTAGGTCCTGCAGGCCTGCTGTTTATAAATAGCCTCAGCTAATTGATGGGACTTTACTGAGAGCTCTGAGTGTCAATCAATAGCTAGGTTTCCATCCAATTGGCGAGAGACTTTCTAGAATATTCTAAAATCCGCATAAAAACAATATGCGTATTTTCCCATCAGAGATGTGTTCCCATCAAATTGACTTGTTGCTGATAAAAGGCTGTGTGTGCGTGATGACATGGAGCACATAAAAATAACTTTGCGGTTAAATTCCCATATAACAAATAACAAATCAACTGGGTTTCCATCGCATTTTCAACTCTACTGATGGATTTGTCACAACAAATGTTGCGTTATATAGCAAATGTGCAGACTGGTCTTGGCAAGTGCGCTCTAGCCACCCAGCAAACATATGGCAGGTGGGCCAGTAGCGGTCCACCGGTGGCAAAGTTAGCGGACCACCAGCGGCAGCCGGCACTTTTCCGTCAGAGCTCCGCTACTGGGCCGCTGGTTCATAATAAGTATTTGTTGGCGGTCCACGGTCGGTCCACCGTTCATATTATCAGTATCTTTCCACACAGTAATGAATCCAAAATAATGTATTATTATAATTATTATAATAAAGGTTTCGGCGTTCGGCGTCACCGGCTTACTAACTACTGCCGATCCATTTATCATCACTCCATTTGTCTTGTCTTCAATCACGCACACCTGGTCCTTATTCCCTCATTAGTCATGGTATAAGTGTTCCCTCTGCGTCCTTGTCTGTGTGGGTGATTGTTTATTGTGGAGGTTAGTGAAGCTCGTGTATCGACGGGAGTATTGCCCGTGTGCCTTGTATTTTCCAGTGCGCCTGTTTTGTGCCCTGGAGTGTGTTTGACGTATTTCTGCGTAAACCTATATTTTGCAGATTAAAGCCTGTTATTCTGTGATTTACACTCCTGCACCTGACTCCTTCATCACCACCTCATCACAGAATCACCCACCCGCTATGGTGTCAGCGGGAGAGACGCACATGCCTGGAGTCCTGAAACGGGTCCAGGAGCATTCAACTATGCTAGCCAGCTTGGGTGAAGCGATGGGTCAGGTTCTTCATGTCGTCCAACGCCTGGAGAGGAGAGAGCCCGATCCGTCGAGACCAGCTGGTCAACCGGATCCCGCCACCTACACCCCAGCACCCGGAGGGTATCCCAACCAGGGGAGTTCGACGGGACAGCGGCGCTGTGCCAAGGATTCCTTCTCCAACTGGAGCTCTACTTCTCCAGCATCCGACCGGTTCCATCGGAGCGGGAGAATGTGTCCGCCCTCGTCTCCTGCCTCTCGGGGAAAGCCCTGGAGTGGGCCAACGCGGTGTGGAACGAAGGGGGAGCCGCGTTGGAGAACTACGGGGAGTTCGCTCGCCTCTTCCGGGCGGTCTTCGATCACCTGCCCGAGGGTCGAGTGGTGGGCGAGCGGCTGGTCCACCTGAGGCAGGGGACGAGGACTGCGCAGGACTTCGCATTGGAGTTTCGGATGCTGGCAGCGGGGTCCAGGTGGAACGAGCGGGCCCTGATCGACCATTTCCGGTGCCATCTGCAGGAGGACGTCCGACGGGAGCTAGCCTGCCGAGACACCATGTTGTCCTTCAACAAACTGGTGGACATGGCCATTCGTTTGGACAACCTGCTGGCAGCCAGAGGACGTCCTGGTAGGGGTCTGCCCGTTTCCACCCCGGACGACTCGGATCCCGAGCCGATGGAGCTGGGTGGAGCCGCCGGCCACTCTGGTGGCATGAAGGGACAATACACCACACATCGTAGTCAACGTTATATTGGGCCGGGAGGTGGCAGGCAGGGCACTCTCGCATCACCCCAGGTATCGAACACCCACACTCGTTCAGAGCCCTCTGCTGCGCACTGTAAAATACACATCTCCTTTCCTGAGCACATGGTAGTTCCCCAGTGTAAGGCGCTAGTCGATTCAGGCGCAGCTGGGAACTTTATGGACAGGGCATTCGCACACCGTATAGGCATTTCATTGATTGCCCTATCCATTCCACTCTCCATCAGAGCACTTGATAGTCAACCATTAGGGTCCGGGTTGGTTAAGGAAGTTACTGCACCAGTCACTATGATTACCCAGGAGACTCATTGTGAGCAGGTTACTTTTTCCATTATTGAGTCTCCTGCTTTCCCTGTGGTATTAGGTATCCCTTGGCTAGCAATCCACAACCCCACCTTCTCATGGCCGCAGAGGGTTCTCATGGGGTGGTCGCGAGAGTGTCAGGGTAGGTGTCTAGGTGTTTCCGTTGGTGCAACCACGGGTGGAAGGTCCAGACAGTACCTCCACCGTGCGCATTCCCCCTGAATACCTCGATCTGGCGCAAGCGTTCTCTAAAACGCAAGCAACTAAATTTCCACCTCATCGGGCAGGGGATTGTGCGATATACCTCCGGGTAGACGCTGTACCTCCCAGGAGTCATATATACCCCCTGTCACAGGCTGAAACGGTGGCTATGGAAACATATGTCACTGAGTCCCTGCGCCAGGGGTATATACGTCCCTCCAATTCACCCGCCTCCTCGAGTTTCGTCTTTGTAAAGAAGAAGGACAGGGGTCTGCGCCCGTGCATTGATTATCGACCACTGAACAGGGAGACGATAAGATTTAGTTACCCTCTCCCACTCATTCCTTCAGTGATTGAATCAATGCATGGGGCACGCTTCTTCACCAAATTAGATCTCAGGAGTGCGTACAACCTGGTGCGTATCCGAGAGGGAGATGAGTAGAAGACAGCATTCAGCACAACCAAAGGGCATTATGAATACCTGGTGATGCCCTATGGTTTGATGAATGCTCCCTCAGTTTTCCAGTCCTTTGTGAACGAGGTGTTTCGGGACATGCTTGGTCGCGGTGTAGTGGTCTACATCGATGACATCCTGGTGTATTCCGAGCATGTGTCCCTGGTTCGCAAGGTGCTGGCCCGACTGTTGGAAAATTACCTTTATGCTAAGGCAGAGAAGTGTATGTTTTTCCAGCAGTCTGTCTCCTTCCTTGGATACCGCATTTCCACCTCAGGTGCCAACTACTATCTGAGGTTTATCCGGGGCTTTGGCAAGGTCGCAGCTCCCATTACCTCCCTGTTGAAGGGTGGTCTGTCCCGGCTCCGCTGGTCTGCTGAGGCTGACCTTCAGCAAACTGCGGGGTCTGTTCACCTCAGCCCCAGTACTGGCCCACCCCGATTCATCACTACCGTTCGTAGTGGAGGTGGATGCGTCCGAGGTTGGGATAGGAGCTGTCATGTCTCAACGCTCGGGTACGCCACCCAAGCGCCGTCCCTGTGCATTCTTCTCGAAGAAGCTCAGCCCGGCGGGGCAGAACTACGGCATTGGTGATCGGGAGCTGTTGGCTGTTGTCCGAGACTTAACCGTGTGGAGGCATTGGCTCGAGGGGGCAAAACACCCATTCCTCGTCTGGACGGACCACCGTAACCTGGAGTACATCTGGGCAGCGAGGAGGCTGAATCCTCGCCAGGCCAGGTGGGCCCTATTCTTCACCCGGTTTGATTTCACTCTTTCATGCATCCCGGGTATGAAGAACGTGAAGGCAGACGAGCTGTCCCGGCTGTATGACACAGAGGAGAGGAACAGCGACAACACTCCCATACTGCCGGCCTCCTGCATTGTGGTGCCGGTAGTATGGGCGATGGACGCGGATATAGAGCAGGCATTACGCACGGATCCTTCTCCACCTCAGTGTCCAGATGGGCTACAGTACGTGCCTGCTCTTATCCATGATCGTCTGATCTACTGGGCACACACGTCACCCTCCTCTGGTCACCCAGGTATAGGCCGTACAGTAAGCTGCCTGACCGGAAAATACTGGTGGCCTACCTTGGCTAAGGACGTGAGGGTGTATGTCTCCTCCTGCTCAGTGTGCGCCCAGAGTAAGGCACCTAGGCACCTCCCAGCTGGTAAGTTACAACCTTTACCAGCTCCACAACGACCATGGTCTCACCTAAGTGTTGATTTTCTAACTGATCTTCCCCTCTCCCAAGGTAACACCACCATCCTGGTCGTTGTGGACCGCTTTTCTAAAGCCTGCCGCCTCCTTCCTCTGCCCGGTCTCCCCACAGCTCTGCAAACTGCAGAGGCCCTGTTTACACACGTCTTCCGGCACTACGGGATACCAGAGGATATAGTGTCTGACCGAGGTCCCCAGTTCACGTCCAAGGTCTGGAAGGCGTTCATGGAACGTCTGGGGGTCACGGTCAGCCTGACCTCTGGGTTCCACCCCGAGAGTAATGGGCAGGTGGAATGGGTAAATCAGGACGTGGGTAGGTTCCTGCGGTCCTACTGCCAGGACCGGCCGGGGGAGTGTTCTTCCCATGGGCAGAATATGCCCAGAACTCTCTCCACCACTCCTCTACTAACCTAACGCCTTTCCAGTGTATTCTAGGTTACCAATCTTGTTCGGGCAGGTTTCGGCGTTCGGTGTCACCGGCTTACTAGCTACTGCCGATCCATTTGTCTTGTCTTCAATCACTCACACCTGGTCCTTATTCCCTCATTAGTCATGGTATAAGTGTTCCCTCTGCTTCCTTGTCTGTGTGGGTGATTGTTTATTGTGGAGGTTAGTGAAGCTCGGTGGAGCTTGTGTATTGTGTATCGACTGGAGTATTTTTCCTGTGTGCCTTGTATTTTCCAGTGCCCCTGTTTTGTGCCCTGGAGTGTGTTTGACGCATTTCTGCGTAAACCTGTATTTTGCGGATTAAAGCCTGTTATTCTGTGAATTACCCTCCTGCGCCTAACTCCTTCATCACCACCTCATCGCACATGTCCTGGACTATGAAATAATGAGTATGTACAGTACAATACAATATACACGGTACCGGAGCGCGAAGTCTAGGTCCAAAAGGCTTCTCAACAGCTTCTACCCCCAAGCCATAAGACTCCTGAACAGCTAATCATGGCTACCTGGACAATTTGCACTGCCCCCCCCACCCCCCACCCCATCCCCCTTTTTTACTCTGCTGCTACTGTTTACTATTTATGCATAGTCACTTTAACTCTACCCACATGTACATATTACCTCGACTAGCCGGTGCCCCCGCACATTGACTCTGCACCGGTACCCCCCAGTATATAGCCTCCCTCTTTTAATGCTGCTCTTTAGTTATTTGCTTTTATTTTTTTTGTTAATACTTTTTTTTTTTCTACTTTGCATTGTTGGTTAAGGGTTTGTAAGTAAGCAATTCACTGTAAGGTCTACACCTGTTGTATTCGGCGCATGTGGCAAATACAATTTGATTTGAAACAGAATTGTTTCTTGAGCCTCTTCAATTGGCCTATCTTTCTTTCCTACCCCCTTCTCTGTCAGCAGCTCCCTTCAGAAATTTTGCGACCACCTCTTGGAGGTTCCTCTCTGTTGCTTCTTTTGTAGAGGGGTTCTTTCTTATCGCTCCTGAAACAATTCTTATCAATACTTGTTCTTCATGAACAAACAAGGTCAAGAACTATTTAAACACATGTTTCAGATTCAAAACTGTCTCCAGGTTTAATCAAATATATCTATATTACCAGAAAGTGAATTCATAGACTAATAAAAACTTACTGTGAACAATGCTTTTTAAAGCTAGCTGCCTGAAAGAGATCTTATGTCCTAAGTCGGTCCAGTTACAAAGCCTGGACAGGTCGTTGGAGAAAAGGCAGGCAAACATCCTCCTCACTGAGTCTTTGACGGACTTGCACCCTTTAGCAGCCAAAAACCTCACTTGTAAAATGAATTGTCCATAGTGGTCTATAGAGCAGTGAACCATACAGAAACTACAGGTCTAAAGTCCCTCCAAAGAAAAGCAGTGGGGAGCTCTTCCGAGTCACAGACTTCATAAGCACTCAATTACTTAACATAACCCAAGAGTCTGCACTTTATTTAATCCCATAGACAGAGCCCTAACGATGATAAAAAGTGTCGCTGTCCAAAAACCTCTGGAGTTAACTGTATATAGTGTGATACCATGTTGTTGCCAATAACCAATTTCTCCTGAAGCTCCTCACTCCCAGCAAGCTGATGTTCAAGCTCCTCCAGCCTCAGCCTGTCCTTCAGAGGAAGCACAATGTCCTCTGGCAGAACCATGTCCCCATGAGACCCATTGGTCAGTTGCATTAAGAGGTTCCTGTTTACGGTGGTCTGGTATTGCAACTCTCTGACATCCTCTGCCAATTTCCTCAGGTGCTGAAGAATCAGTCTGTGGAAATCTTAACATAATGATGTGGGCAAGTTATAAACTTTGGAAACCTATTCTGTTTGAATGACAAGATAAAAGCTCTATGAAAACAGGTTTGATTCTGAGTTATGGAACGCAAGGAACAAACATGCACAACCAATGCTGACACTGTAAGATCAACATTGTATAACATTCCACCTGATGTAATTATGGATCCCCTCACACTACAACTAAGTAGCATATATTATAGTTACCTTCAGACTGACGAGCAGCAGGGCCCAGTGATGAGGAGGATTGAGCTGTTTGAGATGAGAATTTTCAAAATAACTACATAAGAATGCAGCTAATAAGAATACTTCTTATTTTTATTTAATTTATCTTTACAGAATTGCTGCTGGTAGTAGCCAGACTTTGCTTTTCTAATAGACTGTATGCAGTAACAAGTGTACAGTGGAATACTTTAAATTACCGTGGACTGCTGCCAGAAAATCTTCTGACGAAGAGGCACAGGAACAGGGTCTTGATGATTTCGTTGCAAATTGAGCAGGAATATCTAGCCAAGTCACTGTATCTGGATACATTTCTGGATACTTTTCCCCAGTTGAGATGTGGGCGCTACTTACAGTGAGGGAAAAAAGTATTTGATCCCCTGCTGATTTTGTATGTTTGCCCACTGACAAAGAAATGATCAGTCTATAATTTTAATGATAGGTTTATTTGAACAGTGAGAGACAGAATAACAACAAAAAAATCCAGAAAAACGCATGTCAAAAATGTTATAAATTGATTTTGCATTTTAATGAGGGAAATAAGTATTTGACCCCTCTGCAAAACATGACTTAGTACTTGGTGGCAAAACCCTTGTTGGCAATCACAGAGGTCAGACGTTTCTTGTAGTTGGCCACCAGGTTTGCACACATCTCAGGAGGGATTTTGTCCCACTCCTCTTTGCAGATCTTCTCCAAGTCATTAAGGTTTCGAGGTTGACGTTTGGCAACTCGAACATTCAGCTCCCTCCAAAAATGTTCTATGGGATTAAGGTCTGGAGACTGGCTAGGCCACTCCAGGACCTTAATGTGCTTCTTCTTGAGCCACTCCTTTGTTGCCTTGGCCGTGTGTTTTGGGTCATTGTCATGCTGGAATACCCATCCACGACCCATTTTCAATGCCCTGGCTGAGGGAAGGAGGTTCTCACCCAAGATTTGACGGTACATGGCCCCGTCCATCGTCCCTTTGATGTGGTGAAGTTGTCCTGTCCCCTTAGCAGAAAAACACCCCCAAAGCATAATGTTTCCACCTCCATGTTTGACGGTGGGGATGGTGTTCTTGGGGTCATAGGCAGCATTCCTCCTCCTCCAAACACGGCCAATTGAGTTGATGCCAAAGAGCTCCATTTTGGTCTCATCTGACCACAACACTTTCACCCAGTTCTCCTCTGAATCATTCAGATGTTCATTGGCAAACTTCAGACGGGCATGTATATGTTCTTTCTTGAGCAGGGGGACCTTGCAGGCGCTGCAGGATTTCAGTCCTTCTCAGCGTAGTGTGTTACCAATTGTTTTCTTGGTGACTATGGTCCCAGCTGCCTTGAGATCATTGACAAGATCCTCTCGTGTAGTTCTGGGCTGATTCCTCACCGTTCTCATGATCATTGCAACTCCACGAGGTGAGATCTTGCATGGGAGCCCCAGGCCGAGGGAGATTGACAGTTATTTTGTGTTTCTTCCATTTGCGAATAATCGCACCAACTGTTGTCACCTTCTCACCAAGCTGATTGGCGATGGTCTTGTATCCCATTCCAGCCTTGTGTAGGTCTACAATCTTGTCCATGACATCCTTGGAGAGCTCTTTGGTCTTGGCCATGGTGGAGAGTTTGGAATCTGATTGATTGATTGCTTCTGTGGACAGGTGTCTTTTATACAGGTAACAAACTGAGATTAGGAGCACTCCCTTTAAGAGTGTGCTCCTAATCTCAGCTCCTTACCTGTATAAAAGACACCTGGGAGCCAGAAATCTTTCTGATTGAGAGGGGGTCAAATACTTATTTCCCTCACTAAAATGCTAATCAATTTATAACATTTTTGACATGCGTTTTTCTGGAATTTTTTATTGTTATTCTGTCTCTCACTTTTCAAATAAACCTACCATTAAAATTATAGACTGATCATTTCTTTGTCAGTGGGCAAACGTACAAAATCAGCAGGGGATCAAATACTTTTTTCCCTCACTGTAAGTAGCGCCCACATCTCAACTGGGGAAAAGTATCCAGAAATGTATCCAGATACAGTGACTTGGCTAGATATTCCCAAAGGGCAAAGGGATTCCCCCTTTGCAACAATGTTTCCCACAAACTGCAACTGGCCGTATGTAGTAGCATTACTAGCGCTAAAGTAGTGATTTGGAAGTTAGCTACTGCTGGAGGAATGAAGCACATGCAATCTTAAACAGTCAACTGACGTGTTTCACAAGTGAACACATGGAGTGAACAAGACACGTTTGTTCATGGCTAGCTAGCGGTGAACTTTCCCAGTTGGACAACGTTTTGATTGCAAGGATTCGCTTTCGACTACTTGCTAGCAAAGGTAACGAACACTTTCCATTAACGTTACATTTTCTGTCACATTTCTCCATTATTTCTATATCCTACTTGTAAAAACATGTTTTGAATTAAATCTAACAAATGGTTTTTGTTGATAATCGTTGCATGAAAGCAATAATTATAGTGAAACACACCCGTGGTAACTTCCTGACAGACGATGTGTGTTCGTTTTCTTTAAAAGATTAACATTGTAGAGCATTTCTCCCTTTATACTTCAGATAATAAATGATGATGGGCAAGATCAGGTACCTTCAGGCTGGTGAGAAGCTGGCCCCTGTGACGAAGAAGACTGAGGACCTGTTCAGATCAAAGTTAAGCATAGTTATGTGTCCTCTACACTACCGGTCAAAGGTTTTAGAACACCTACTCATTCAAGGGTTTTTCTTCATATTTACTATTTTCTACATTGTAGAAAAATAGTGAAGACATCAAAACTGTGAAATAACAAATATGGAATCATGTAGTAACCAAAAGTGTTAAACAAATCAAAATATATTTTATATTTGAGATTCTTCAAATAGCCACCCTTGGCCTTGATGACAGCTTTGCACACTCTTGGCATTCTCTCAACCAGCTTCACCTGGAATGCTTTTCCAACAGTCTTGAAGGAGTTCCCACATATAATGAGCACTTGTTGGCTGCTTTTCCTCCACTCTGCAGTCCAACTCATCCCAAACCATCTCAATTGGGTCGAGGTCAGGTGATTGTGGAGGCCAGGTCATCTGATGCAGCACTCCATCACTCTCCTTCTTGGTAAAATAGCCCTTACACAGCCTGGAGGTGTGTTGGGTCATTGTCCTGTTGAAAAACAAATGATAGTCCCACTAAGCCCAAACCAGATGGGATGGCGTATCGCTGCAGAATGCTGTGGTAGCCATGCTGGCTAAATGTATCTTGAATTCTAAATAAATCACAGACAGTGTCACCAGCTAAGCACGCCCACACCATAACACCTCCTCCCCCATGCTTTACGGTGGGAAATACACATGCAGAGATCATCCATTCACCCACACTGCTTCTCACAAAGACACGCGGTTGGAACCAAAAATCTCAAATTTGGACTCCAGACCAAAGGACACATTTCCACCGGTCTAATGTCAATTGCTCGTGTTTCTTGGCCCAAGCAAGTCTCTTCTTCTTCTTACCGCAAAAGTGGAAGAGGAAAGTTGAAGGGGGAGAAAGTAAGGAACTTGTCTGTCGGCCTTGCATTAAAGAACATAATTGGTTAAGGAAAACTGTGATAAATAAAAAAGTATATCAGTTTCACTTAAGGACCAAAGGATTGACAGCCGTCCCATATAGATTGCAAAATAGTTGGGAAGAGATCTTTGACGTACCGATCCCATGGCATAGTGTTTATGAACTGACACGCAAAAGCGACACCGGATTCAAAAATTAGAATCTTTCAATTTAAATTATTATATAAAATTCTTGCTACCAATAGAATGTTATTTATATGGGGGATACAATCTTCCCAGCTCTGCAGATTTTGCTGTGAAGAGATATAATCATTAGATCATTTGTTTTGGTTCTGTCCATTTGTAGCTTGTTTTTGGACACAGGTCCAGGAATGGCTAAAGGATTGCAATATTTACCTGGAACTAACCTTGCAGATAGCATTACTGGGTGATCTGAAAAGTCATAGTCAATCAATCAATAATATAATAATACTTTTAGCAAAAATGTTTATTTTTAATTCACAATCTGTAGAAGCAATGAGAATAGAAAGGTTCAGAACTTTTGTAAAACATCACAGTACGGTTGAAATATATATGGCAAATAGAAATCCTATATGGATGGTGTTAAGAGATAGATGGGAGGTATTGAATAGAGTTGAAGGATGGGACTAATAACAAATAACAACAAATAATAACAAAGATAGCTAATAATGTAAGCATACTGTGTCCATAATAAGTATATAGGTTGTATGTTGGGAGCTTTTGGGAAAGAGCACAGTTAGAAAGATATGGCATTTAGAAGCAAACCGGATGGACATCATGAAAATGATCGGAGAGGTTGAGAGTAGAAGAAGTTCAGGAGCAAAAAAATAAATAAATAAATATATATATATATATAGAATTATTGTACAATTAACTCTGTCCATAAGGTGTAGATAGTAAGTATAGACCGGAAGTAGAGGCCTGGGCGTTGTTGTTCACTAATTTACTCCAAGTAGGGAAAGGATGGTGGGGTTGAAAAGTAATAAAGGGGAATATATATATAAAAAATTAAAATAAACATGGGGGATTGGAAGTGATGCAGACAATTACATTGATAGAAGATACAATCTATCTGCAATATTAAGCTGATCCATTCCCCCCCCCCAAAAAAGTAAAAAAATATATATAAAAATTTGAAAAAAAAAAGTAACTTCTTCTTATTGGTGTCCTTTAGTAGTGGTTTCTTTGCATCAATTCGGCCATGAAGGCCTGATTCACACAGTCCCTTCTGAATAGTTGATGTTGAGATGTGTCTGTTACTTGAACTCTGTGAAACATTTATTTGGGCTGCAATTTCTGAGGCTGGTAACTCTAATGAACTTATCCTCTGCAGCAGAGGTAACTCTGGGTCTTCCTTTCCTGTGGCGGTTTCATCATAGCGCTTGATGGTTTTTGTGACTGTACTTGAAGAAACTTTCAAAGTTCTTGAAATGTTCCGTATTGACTGACCTTCATGTCTTAAAGTAATGATGGACTGTCATTTCTCTTTGCTTATTTGAGCTGTTCTTGCCATAATATGGACTTGGTCTTTTACCAAATAGGGCTATCTTCTGTATACCACCCCTACCTTGTCACAACACAACTAATTGTCTCAAACGCATTAAGAAGGAAAGAAATTCCACAAATTAACTTTTAAGAATGCACACCTGTTAATTGAAATGCATTCCAGGTGACTACCTCATGAAGCTGGTTGAGAGAATCCCAAGAGTGTGCAAAGCTGTCATCAAGGCAAAGGGTGGCTATTTGAAGAATCTCAAATATAAAATATATTTTGATATGTTTAACACTTTTTTAGTTACTACATGATTCCATATGTGTTATTTCATAGTTTTGATGTCTTCACTATTATTCTACAATGTAGAAAATAGTAAAAATAAAGAAAAACCCTTGAATGAGTAGGTGTTCGAAAACATTTGACCGGTACTGTACGTCTGAGTTCACAGCCAGACTATTTCAGCATTCCTTCAAAAAACACATTATAGCATGATCAGTTCTTAAGCATAATGTTATGTGATATACTTCATTACATTCAGTACATAAGAGGCACTTAACCCAGCAGAGAGTGACAAAGAGGGTCTAGAAGATACTGTTGCAAATTGTGCACATGAAATGCAGGTTGTGAAAATTAGACTAATACTTTGTATTAACAATTCATTGCCAAGAAATGAAATCTTGCATATACTTTTTATGTGTGTGGAATCAACCCTTTTTTGTG
The DNA here is from genome assembly GCF_020615455.1 of Coregonus clupeaformis. Taxonomy (NCBI): domain Eukaryota; kingdom Metazoa; phylum Chordata; class Actinopteri; order Salmoniformes; family Salmonidae; genus Coregonus; species Coregonus clupeaformis. The sequence continues at coordinate 48,109,336 of NC_059210.1, read as the reverse complement.
TGAATTTGGGGGTCTTTGGCGCTGGTGGGTGCTGGTTATGATCAGCGTCAGACTCCTCAGAGTCGGTCTGATCAAATGTAGGATTTCGCCTAGGAATGACAGCAAGCATGAAGTTTTCAGAGTAGTAGTGTAGTGTTTAGATTCCTTTTATTTCAAACACAAAATCTTACTTTCTCTTTCTTTGGTGAGACTCTGGCTCTGTTTCCAGGCTTGAGACCTTTTCTGCCCGAACCAGTCACTCATGGGCTTTCTCATAGGAATCTGAAAACATCACAAAACAGGAGCTTATCAGTTCATCTGTAAATGTCTGCAAACAAGACTTTTAATATCAGCTTAATATTGCAGATAGATTGTAACTTCCATCAATGTAATTGTCTGCATCACTTCCAATCCCCCATGTTTATACATCCATACATATATACACACATACATATACACACATATATATATACATACACATACACATACACACACACATACACACACACATACATACATACATACATACAGTGGGGGAAAAAAGTATTTAGTCAGCCACCAATTGTGAAAGTTCTCCCACTTAAAAAGATGAGAGAGGCCTGTAATTTACATCATAGGTACACGTCAACTATGACAGACGAATTGAGAAAAAAAAATGGGGGTGGAAACATCATGCTTTGGGGCTGTTTTTCTGCAAAGGGACCAGAACGACTGATCCGTGTAAAGGAAAGAATGAATGGGGCCATGTATCGTGAGATTTTGAGTGAAAACCTCCTTCCATCAGCAAGGGCGTTGAAGATGAAATATGGCTGGGTCTTTCAGCATGACAATGATCCCAAACACACCGCCCGGGCAACGAAGGAGTGGCTTTGCAAGAAGCATTTCAAGGTCCTGGAGTGGCCTAGCCAGTCTCCAGATCTCAACCACATAGAAAATCTTTGGAGGGAGTTGAAAGTCCGTGTTGCCCAGCGACAGCCCCAAAACATCACTGCTCTAGAGGAGATCTGCATGGAGGAATGGGCCAAAATACTAGCAACAGTGTGTGAAAATCTTGTGAAGACTTACAGAAAACGTTTGACCTGTGTCATTGCCAACAAAGGGTATATAACAAAGTATTGAGAAACTTTTGTTATTGACCAAATACTTATTTTCCACCATAATTTGCAAATAAATTCATTAAAATCCTACAATGTGATTTTCTGGATTTTTTTTTCTCATTTTGTCTGTCATAGTTGATGTGTACCTATGATGAAAATTACAGGCCTCTCTCATCTTTTTAAGTGGGAGAACTTGCACAATTGGTGGCTGACTAAATACTTTTTTCCCCCACTGTATGTTATGTCTTCTGTCCCGTACAGGCAGCTGCAGTGGTCCACAAACAAAACCAGGAGGTTTCTGGCATAGTCTGCGTGGTCTGCACAGAAGGATACACTTAGGAAGATGGTCATGGCAACTGCACGCAACAGGAAGTTTTCATACATCATCCTTGGAATATTCCCTTTTAAACAGACAGGCCCAGTGTACAAGAGAAATGTACGGAGCTCAGTTGCCTTCCAACGGTCAGACTCATTCAGTGATCTGGGTTTTCTGTTGATTTCTGATGGAGTGTGAGGTCTTAGGTCAGTCAGCTGTGAAGATACATTTCTGACAACAGCTGGACCTAAACGTGTTTTCAGTGGCTCCTTCTAACATAGAGTTATCAGTTTCCATGTAACTCCCAAACATACCAGGTGCATGTAGTCAAGAGGAAACGGTGTCACCAAACCAATTGACAATGATCCTAAAGGTGTTGTCCCACTGTAATGAGAGTCATCAGTCAAATCATCAAAAGTGTCGTGGTTGGACCTCAGAGGGGCTGTTGTTTTTGGGAAGGTCATACAATTCAGGTAGTAGACTCCCTTTTGACGACATTTGTCACAGCCATAGTAGCCATTGTGACCTTTTGCATTTCTGACAAAGGCCCTTGCTGGTGCGTCAGAAATAATGGCAGAGATTTGGACTAAGATTTCTGTCTCCCAAAAATACACCTTCAGTTTCCAGCTGCTGCATTTCCTCAACAAAGTCATGCAAGAAATCAAGACTGGTTGGTTTCTTCGCCACAAAAAAACATCCCAATGACAAATGGTGACTTGTTTGTCTGGACCACGCCTTTGTAGATTTCTACTAGCCCTAAAATAGGCCAGAATTGAGCATTTGAGCTCTTGTATAGAGGAAGGCCAGCAATATTGATTTGCAGGGACACTGACTCAGACGACCTTGTATGAACAGATGTTGTAAGGTGGGCCAGCACACCATGTTTATTGCCAGCGTGGAAATTAGTTCCCCCAGAGACTTCTTTAGTTTCCACCACTGGTTTTGTTTTCAACAAAGTCCGTGAATCTTTTGGTAGGCCTAATTCTGGTATTTTCGTGGATAGAATCTTGAGTAGTTCAGTTAATGACGAATGTGGAATTCTTTTCCTAAGAGCCCAATCCGAAAGTAAATTTCTGATATCATCCTCCTCGTCTGTACTTTCATCAATGGTCTCCTCTGTGCTCTCAGTGAAGCTCTCGTTAACCCCACCCTCACTACCACTTAGTGTGCAAACATCAGCTGGCTCAACCCTACTATTTGACTCCTGCGTTGGAAGAGCCACTTGCACTAAATTGCTTATGCCATTACAATCATGCCTCGCTTCCCTTTCCACGGATCCTGACTTTAGTTTCTCATATAACTTACATGAATTTTTAGGTAACATCAACTCACCTTGTCTTTCTACTGGGACCACAGAGACGCCGACTGAGTTTTTAAAGAGACAGATGCACGAGCAAGGTGATCCAGATGTTCTCGCCAGAGGATTCCACAGGACAACGTTTATATGTGGTACCACACAGCAGGTAAAGGGCGCCTTTTAATGGTGATTCGCAAACAACACAGAGGGTAAGAGCGTCTTTTTATGGTGATTCTTAACCTTTTGAGAATGATGGTGTTGTATACAGTTGGTATGAGTACCTTTACTGCTTGATTCCACAAATATAGAAGTGTAACATCGTACGACTTCATGTGAAATTCATGTAAAACCTGTAAAAACAGTCATTCCGATACATATTTTGGAGATTGGTATACCATATGAATCACCATTAAAAGGCGTCCTTTACCTTCTGTGTGGTTTGCGAATCACCATTAAAAGGCGCCCCTTACCTGCTGTGTGGTACCAAATATCCCTATATGAATGGCATGATTGGTACAACCTTTTGTACCATTTAATTGGGTGTTTTGATCGGGTGTAGGGTTAGTGTTACCTTGAATTTGTGGATTCGTGACCTTGTTCCTCAGCCTCAAGGCTCAGGTATGACAACTAGGATTAATTATTTTAGAGATAGATATCTTGCAGTGAGGGAGGGCAGGAGAGGACAGCTCAGGATTTTTAAAAAATATTTGTCATCGATAGCTGTTGCTTTGTTCAAGCAGGTTCTAACCATAAGTACAAATCACAAACTGAATTGGTATGTAAAGTGTCAAATCAACACTACATATTGTGTATACCATTACCTGTCATCTTTAAATTTCTTAGAATATCATGAAGGGGGGAAAACTGGGAAATTCATACGTAAAACAATTGTGATGAAAGTCTGCAGATCTTTAATTGTGGCATTTCTTCAACAGGACTTCTCTCTGCGGTCTGGTTCCTGAAAGATGTTGATGACATCACTCACCCTCAAGCTCCACTAGAACATGCGCCCCACAGCATTAGACATGAAACCCTCCTGTCCATCTTCAATACCTTAAGCAACACACACAATGATATCCCCATAGACACGTAGAGTGGTTTGTGCCCATATACAGTTTAAATGCATTCCCTGGTTGGCATGAATCTTCAGTTAGAACATTTTACTGACTCATCATCTCTGATCAAGTTATTCCACCAACGATTGAGAGAAATGTATCTTATTTTTTAACTTGTTTAGAACATAACATTTCTTAATGGAAACTGAAGACTAAGGAAGACTTTACAGAATATATTGCCTAGGGGCCTCTTAAGTCTAGAGTCTGCACTGTTTGTAAGTCTGTAACATCTATGTAAATACATTACATTGCAGTTTTGTGCTAAAGGTTGTTACACAAGACCATGTTAAAGGTAGTATTGTTAACCAATACCTAATACCATATCTTAATGTGTATTGTTGTAAAATAAAGATGCATTTCCTGTCATTTTTGTTCTATATTCACTAAAACTCTCCTTCACAATGCCCAAGATTAGTGAATAGGTTACTTAACAGTGAAAGTATGCAAGCTATCTACTTGTAAGAACACACATAAAAGTAGTGGAACTTGCTATTACATTATGCGATTACATAATGTGGAACATCATAATGGGCATTTTCCAGACAAAGCTGAATGGTACAGTTCAATTCTTTTGTATCTTTTTTTTTTTGTCATTTAGCAGACGCTCTTATCCAGAGCGACTTACAGTTAGTGAGTGCATTCATTATTCTTAATTTTTTCATAGTGGCCCCCCGTGGGAATCGAATCCACAACCCTGGCGTTGCAAACGCCATGCTCTACCAACTGAGCTACATCCCTGCCGGCCATTCCCTCCCCTACCCTGGACGACGCTGGGCCAATTGTGCGCTGCCCCCTGTGTCTCCCAGTCGCGGCCGGCTACGACAGAGCCTGGATTCGAATCAGGATCTCTAGTGGCACAGCTAGCACTGCAATGCAGTGCCTTAGACCACTGCGCCACTCGGGAGGCCAATTCTTGTCAAATCCGTGTGGTCTATATTTATTGTTTTCAGCAATAGTAGCAGTACTTATTCAATTTATGAGAAGGTGTTACAGCAGGTCGCACGCACGGGTCCGCATACCTCAACTGAAGGTCAGACCTCCACCTAGCATAGCGGCTTGCCGCTCAAGAAACCCTAGTGGACCGATGAGCAATTGCAGACTATCGGCTTGCCGCTGACGGCGTGCCACCAAAAAACGCTGGCGGACCGACAGGTCATTATTAGCTGGGCAACAACTCACAGCTACAGTGCGGGTTGGCTATAGCCTACATGAGATTATTATGGGCAAAAGAGCAGATTATTTGTATTTGTCAAACAGCAGCCAAGATTCGATCATCGTGTCACCAGAAAAAGACCCTCGAGTAGTTGTGACAGAGCGAGTGTCATCACTTTTGCGCAGATGTGGGATATACATTTTAAAATTAAAATATGTAGTTTGTTTAATTTTGTCCTATCATGATGGAACGGTGCCAACCCTATATCCTAGACACCAGTGTTGTAGTACTCCAGACGACCACATATTGAGTGTCTCGGTCTTGTCTCGGTGTCGGATAACTTTGTACTCGGTCTTGACTCTGTCTCAGACAGTGAGAACAATAGTTACCGGAGTTGTAACTCCAGTTCTATGAGTGGAGCGGAGCTCGATGGTCTCTTAGGTGCAGGACCAAGCCTCCCTGCCAGTGGCAGGTGTCTGGCCAGCTGCTTCTTCTCATTCATCGAGCATGATGAAACGCTCCATCGCATCTTTGACGGCGACCCCGAAAAAGCCGTCGTCAGAAATGGGGGCGTTCAATAATGCAGCTCTGTCTGACTCTTTCATGGCTGTAATTGACAGCCAAAGGTGTCGTTCCGTGACCACCGAAGTGGCCATGGATCTCCCCGCACAAACAGCCGATGCCTGCGTTAAGTGGAGAATAGCGCCAGAAATTCTGGACGCCTCTTCCACTTCCTCCCTAATGAGCGCAGACTTACCCGTAGTTAGACGGGACAGAGAGGCTGCTAGGAGGGCAATATTATTCGCCGCTGCTACGGCCTGGGCTCCCAACACAAAGGATTTCTCAACCAGCTGTGCTGTGAATCGGTCCTTCTGTGTGGGCAGAGCGGCTTTTTTCAACGAGGGCCAGGGACTCGAACCCGGCATGAGATACGCAGCCAAGGCGCTCTCGAGTCTGGGGATTCCCTTGGAAAAGCACTGCTGTCTCCCTTCCACTCTGGCCAGCTTTAGCTGGCGAACGCACCGCCAAGGGTGCCTCCCATGAGCCCTCCACATACTTACCGAGCGAGGGCATGGTCGGTACCAGAGGCTCCGCCACCCTCCTAGGCCTAGAATAAGGGCCGCCCTCCATCATTTCCACTTCCAGGTTGGAGGGAATGGGGAGCAGTTTAATCTGCAGGCTGCTCAGCAGCCCTCTTAACGAGCCCTGGAAAGGCAGAGTGCAGAGAGGCTGTGGCGTATGACGGGGCTGCTGAATTTTCAGAGCCCGTGTCGTCATTGCCCAGGGATGAAAACGACCTCACGCTTTCCAATGGAAAGGGGGTCTTGAAAGTCTGGGTCAATGAGACGGATTGTTCCGCTGGAATATCTATCTCTTCCCCAATATCCCTGTCATCTCCTGAGTCAGCGCCCTCAGATGACCCCTCAGAAGCTGAGGCTAACACCGATTGAACATCCTCAAGAGGGATATCCTCCCTGAAAAATACCAAACGCTGCTTCCTCTCCTTTAAAGAAAGGAGGGCGCAGCTGGCGCATAGTGGGGGATCTATTAGGCTGTCCCTGGCGTGCTGTGACCCTAAACACACAAAACATAAGTCGTGGGAGTCGACAGCCGCAATAGAGGAACAGCGACATTGAGCTCTGAAAATAGCTTTTGGGGGTGGAAAATCTCCTGGTGTACTCATTCTCAGACGACATCGATGACCTGGAAAATCAATGGCATTTTCTTCGTCCTGAGTCTTCGTCTTCTATCAGCTTCTTCAGTCCAGTCCAGTCGCTGAAGATAATGGGAGGCTGATTGAGGGGAAGTGTCCCCTCTTATAGGGACACCTGTACTCCTATCGGCTGCAGGTGTGTGCATAATTTTGTCTCAGGCTGTTCGCTGCCTAGGCAGCGGGGTAAACCAATAGGACCAGAGCTCCTCTATGGGGCGGAGCTCCACGATATAGAACTCGTAATTTCTTCCCGAGACCAGCCAAGACCAGCAGAGTAAAAAACTAAATTATCAGCCTCCATTCAGTCAGCGCATAAAACCGCTTCGCCAGGCCAAATATATACACTCCTTTCTTGAAACATTAATATCTTAACCTATAGGGAGGACTTCAGTGTGTGACAGGTTCGTGACTCTGAAAGGACAGCAACCATAATACCAGCGCACTCATGTAGGAGAGTGCACTTTTTGTAAAACACAAAGGGTCAGTGGTGTAGTGGAGGGTATACGCAGGTATAAACCGTACACCCACTTTTTTTTCAGTGGGCATTGCTTATACTCACTTCTTAACCCCTACTGATGCGTATCAAAGTAGTGTAGTGGAGGTATACGATTTATCAATTATGTAGTACAATAGAGAAATCATGCACAAAGTAGCCTACACAATCGCAAAGCACGTGAACTATAGGCTATTCACATGCGCGCCGCACACATAGCTTAGTTTCAGCGGAATATAATCTGCAGGCAGCAAGAGTGTGCAGCTCTCAACCGGTTTTGGCATGGAGAAATTCACATAAGAATGACGTTGGTAGCTGGTAGGGTAAGAAAGACGTTACAACGTATGCTAAATGCTAACTAATGCAATAATGGGTATGCAAACCAGGTATTGAAAAGGTTTAGTCAAAAGTGTTGGTTAGTAGGCTATATGTGATGGGCAATTGTCATCATTACATTTTACATTTTAGTCATTTAGCAGACGCTCTTATCCAGAGCAACTTACAGTTAGTGAGTGCATACATTTTTTCATACTGGCCCCCCGTGGGAAATGAAACCACAACCCTGGCGTTGCAAGCACCATGCTCTACCAACTGAGCTACACAGGGGGCTATATCATGAGCTATTTGCATCAGGGGCATAGACATGGATGGGACTGGGTGGACAGATGCCCACCCACTGGGGAGCCAGGCCCTGACAGGCCCACCCAATCAGATTGATGAGGTTTAAGCGTTGTTGTGGACTTAGACCATCATATTTTTGTATTTTTTTGTTCTATTTAAAAAAGTGTGATATTGAGAGCGAAAATCTTTTTTTTTAAACATAGGAAAACATTGGATTTTTCACACAGGGTGCCTTCCCTTCGCTGGGCGGGCCATTTGGGAACTTTTTGGCAAAATTAGAGTATACGCACTTCTCCAGGCACCACTACACCACTGCATAGGGCCGATGGAAAGACAGCAATCACACACAGCATGATGTTAAAGGATAAGCAGTCCATAAACTCTGACATAATAATCCCAATCATAAGAATACAAAAACACAACCATTGAGCATTTCCCAATTTAAATGTACAACTATTACTTCCCATTGCAAAAAACATTTCACGTTTAACACACAAAGTAACCGGTGACCTAAAGTTTAAAGTGGAACTGACAGCGTTTTAACTACTTTGCAGATTTGAAACAAACAGACAATCATAATATCAGTAAAAAATATCAAATTCCCAGTTTATGCTACAAAACAAACAAGGTTTTAAAAATAGGTGCTATTTGACTCAACGTTCAGTTAGGTACACTAATTGTGTACTTCATTCTGCACTGTGGCAGAATAGATGATGCAGTTCAATGCATGATTAATATACATCACCAATACATTTCTTGTTAGTCCAAAAACATATTACTATCAGGTTGTAAATCTCAGCTGGCCAGGTACATTGTTTGCTGCCTCCATTCGGGATACACTGTTTCAGTTTCAATTACAAAATATTCTGGACAAAAACAGACCAATGTAACTAAGGCTGGGAATGTTAATACAATCAAACTAGCAAGGGCAATGATCACAAGTCAGTCATAACATGGCTAATAGGCTAGCCTATCTATTTATGTAGCAAGCTAAAAACACGGAGCCTAAAGTTAGCTAGATAGCTGCTAGGAGGATGTCATGTCATGCCATTGGAGGAGTGACTGACTTTTTCCCCTCATATCGTTTTTCGGTGGCTATACACAGCTAGAGATGCAGGTGTCATTTGGTTAGCTTGCAAGAACTTGAACGACATTTATACAGTTAGTATATCTCTTGCGTTCGCAAATTCACTCTAGCTAATGAATTCGATTTTTTTGGTTGAGAGCAAACAAGGACCTGTAGCCTATTCAAACTGCTCACTGAGTACACTCCTCCAACATGTATTTTCCCAGGTATGTAAAGTCAACTGAGATTTCCTCTCACAAGCCAATAAAGTACTTATAAAGGAGGAATAACTAATGGCTGAATAGAATAGGATGTGCGAAACTTTTCAAATAAACATTGGCCTGGCTATATCACACGTTCTGTGATAAATTAATGTGAGTGGCTGCCTTCGATGCACATGGCCCTACTCCCAACCGACCTCTAGTCTTCTGTAGCAGCCACAAGTCTCCGCCTCTCTCCCACAGCCCTAAACCGATCCCCACTCACTCCAACTCCCCTGCCATCCCCCTCCCTAGCCTTTATTCCCGACGTTTGTCCCAGCGATAATCCACCTCTTCACGCAAGCGATTTTCGAACTTTGGCCCGAAGAGAAAAAAAAGGATAAAACAACCCGAAAAGTGAAGATAGAAGCGAACCGGATAAGTTTTACATTGCCCCGATTGTTGGCCACGGCGGGGTGGATAAAAGCAGGCTGAAACAAGACCATATGATGTGGATCTGGTACCTCTTGCTTGGTTCGGGGACAGGCTCCAGCTTGGTTGGTAAGTTTCAAAACTACGTAGCATTCAGTGTTCAAGCTTTCTCTTCTGTCGGCGCTTCAAACAGTGCCGCTGTGACTGCTCTGGAAGAGAAAAAATAACATGCTTGGTTTCGCAACAAGTGTAACAATTACGATGTAGCCTATTCGTTACTTTTGTGTCCACAATACCGTTGTTATCACAACCTTACAATGTAACCACCGCTACCTTCAAACAGAGTTGGGGAAAAAGTATGTGCACCATCATAGGCTGCGATGTCGATTTAGTTTAGATACTGTAATTCCATAGTTTTGCTTTTGCAAACCCAGGTTATTTTATTGAGGTGTGTAGGCTGTTTCCCAGGACATGGCACTGCATGTGTGTTAATTTCGGAAAACGTTTGGCAACGTTGTGTAGGGTTATTGCCTTCAATATGTTTGTGAGTAAGTAGCCTAGGCTATGTGAAGTGTTATTAGAGGCGAAGTAGAGGGAGAGGACGTGGTCCAGTTATGACCAGAGGTTGTTGACAGGGCAGCGTTGACAAGTCAATCTGTGCCCCTCCCCCGCCATGGCAGCTAGGGGCCTGAGTAGATTAATGGTAGTCTAGCCTCTTCTGCCTCAATTTATCATTAAAAATAACAAGCTTAAATGTCTTGAGTCAGTAAGTATTCAACCCCTTTGTTATGGCAAGCCTAAATAATTCAGGAGTACAAATTTGCTTAACAAGTCACATAATAAATTGCATAGACTCACTCTGTGTGCAATAATAGTTTTTAACATGATTTTTTGATTGACTAACTCATCTCTGTACCTCACACATACAACTATCTGTAAGGTCCCTCAGTTGAGCAGTGAATTTCAAACACAGATTCAACCACAGACCAGGGAGGTTTTCCAATGCCTCGCAAAGAAGGGCACCTATTGGTAGATGGGTACAAATAAAAAAAGTAGAATATTTATTTGAGCATGGTGAAGTTATTAATTACACTTTGGATGGTGTATCAATACACCCAGTCACTACAAAGATACAGGCGTCCTTCCTAACCCAGTTGCCGGAGAAGCAGGAAACCGCTCAGGCATTTCACCATGAGGCCAATGGTGACTTTAAAACAGTTACAGAGTTTAATGGCTTTGATAGGAGATAACTGAGGATGGATCAACAACATTGTAGTTACTAACCTAATTGACAGAGTGTAAAGAAGGAAGCTTGTGTAGAATAAAAAATATTCCAAAACATGCATCCTGTTTGCAATAAAGCACTGAAGTAATACTGCAAAAATCGTGGCAAAGCAATTAACGTTTTGTCCTGAATACAAAGTGTTATGTTTGGGGCAAATCTAATACAACACATTACTGAGTACCACTCTTCATATTTTCAAGCATAGTGGTGGCTGCATCATGTTATGGGTATGCTTGTAATTGTTAAGGACTGGGGAGTTTTTCAGGATAAAAAAAAAAAACAACTGAATGGAGCTAAGCACAAGCAGTATCCTATAGGAAAACCTGGTTCAGTCTGCTTTCCAACAGACGCTGGGAGATGTAATTCAGCATTCAGCAGGACAATAACCTAAAAGACAAAGACAAATCTACACTGGAATTGCTTACCAAGAAGACGGTGAATGTTCCTGAGTGGCCGAGTTACAGTTTTGACTTAAATCTACTTGAAACTCTATGGCAAGACCTGAAAATGTTTGTCTAGCAATGGTCAACAATCGATTTGACAGAGCTTGAAGAATTTTGAAAAGAATAATGGGCAAGTGTTGCACAATCCAGGTGTGGAAAGCTCTTAGACTTACCCATAAAGACTCTCAGCTGTAATCGCTGCCAAAGGTGCTTCTACAAAGTATTGACTCAGGTGTGAATACTTAAGTAAATTAGATATTTCTGTATTATATTTTCTATAAATTTGTAAACATTTCTAAATTTTATGTTAACTTTTTTCATTATGGGGTATTATGTGTAGATCGGTGAGAAAAAACAAATAATTTAATCCATTTTGAATTCAAGCTGTAAACCAATAAAATGTGGAGTAAGTCAAGGGGTATGAATACTTTCTAAAGCCACTTTATGACACAGGCATTAAACATGTTAACGTTATTAACGTTAGTGCCTGAGATTGTAGTGAATTTAGAGAGGGCCGTCAAACTTTAGGCCTCCACTAAGTCACCAACCGGCTTTGGTCTGACTGATCAAGGTCACCCAGTCCTAACTCCACACAGACGCACACACACACCAAGCAAATTAAACCTGCATATATTCTAAATCTATCTTTCCAAAATGGACCCCCTGTCTGTCTGTCTGTCTGTTTGTAATCTCCCTCCCCCTGTGACTGTGTTCTCTGGCACCCTGTCTGTGTTCTGTCGGCTTGGATAGTAAAGTATTGTTGTTATAATGAACCATATCAATCACAATATAACTGGTTGAATTACTGTATGTGAAGTGACAGAATGGCCAATATAGCTTTTATTAGTAATCTGTGAGCAGTATGGAATAATGGTGTTCCCCATGTCTCGCTTGTCAATATGAATGTATGATCAGGGGATATTGTTAGCATACCACATCTGTCAAACCTTATTGTCTTGCTGATGCCTCATGGCCTGATACTGCACTCTCAACCTGACAAACACACTAACACCAGCTATCACTTCTCTCTATAAGACGGTAGATACTATTTAGTACTGTATGACTATCCCCTATATTTGCTATCCTCACTTCTTATTGTATTTACTACTGTAAAGCAGCGAGCCGAAGATATATCATCAGCAATGGCAATGTGAGTAAGCTGACAGGAACATGCTCCGATATCTCCTTAATCAAGATTAATGTGTTCCATTACAGTTCCAGTAGTACCTCACACCACAGGAGACAGGTGGTCCGATGTTTTCATACATAAGCACCGTCGGATGGCACAGTAATTTCTCACCTGGTGACACTCAGTCAAGGAGCAGAACCATGTTGTGTATTGTTTTGGTTGATATTTTGCTCCTGGGATTTCCTGTTGTCAGGGGAAGGGTGGTTAGTGGCTAGCCCTTGGTGTGTGTGTGTGTGTGTGTGTGTGTGTGTGTGTGTTAGAGTGAGAGAGGTATAGAGGTTTGAAATAATTTCACTATTCGAATAGTATCATGAATTTTTGTCGGGTATCCGGAAATTCGAAAAACGTGGCAGCCACAGTGTTATTTATCATCCCATATAACAGTGCCTCTCTTGACTGGAGTAGCCAAGAGAAGCTAGCTATCTAGCGAGCTAAGCTTGCCAGCTAAAGCTAACCAGGATAATTGAGGCTACATGCTGCGCTTTCTCCCCAACCCCATTCAGATGAAACAACAGCCTACCTGTTGGTTTCTCTTTGTAGCCTACTTGTTCTCATTTCACTAACTTTGAAGAACCTCTTTGCTGCTTTGATTGGCCAACATAAACAACAAGCTACACAGGTGAAGGCTATCGGTCGGCTACGGGTCTTTTTATGGTAAAGACTACATTGAATAATTAATAATTTTTATTGTCATGGTATGTCACATGGATATTGTAATTGAAATTAGAAAAATACATTTTAGTGTTAAAATAGGCAGTTTTTTGGGGGGTTCCAAAAATGTATGCTCACACAAGTATTTGAAAACTAATGTCAGTTCGAATATTCTAATAACTGTGCACATCTCTAGTGTGTCCCAGTCTGCGTGTCAGGCAAATGTCTGTGACTGTATGTCTTTCTGTACAGTATGTGCATACCGTGCATGCATGTGTGTGTGTGTATGCCTGTGTGTGTGTTTTTACGTCATCTGATAGGCTTCCAATCATAGTCCTATTATGTCCCTTGGATTAGGCCTGCCTTGTGTTTGAGAGAGGTGGTTCCAGTTCCTAGAGTTGTTAAACAAAGCCACATGACAGGAGTCACGTTTCCCCAGCACCACACTCTAAACCAAATACCAGTTCTGTGATTTGAACCTGTATGCCTGTTAAAGACCTGCGCTGGACCAGAGTACTACAGACAGAATTCAGTCGTTGCAGCAGATCTGGGAATTTTTTTCTGCACTGCGCAGACAAATCCTCTATCGGCAATCAAATCAAAACACATTTTATTTGTCACATGCGGCGAATACAACAGGTGTAGACCTTACCGTGAAATGCTTACTTACAATCCCTTAACCAACAATGCAGTTCAAGAAATAGTTAAACTTAATTTTATTTTGTAAATATTTTAATTTTTAAAATAAATAAAGTAACACAAAATAATAATAACGAGGCTATATACAGGGGGTACCGGTACCGAATCAATGTGCGGGGGTACAGGTTATCGAGGTAATTTTTACATGTAGGTAGGGGTAAAGTGACTATGCATAGATAATAAACAGTGAATAGCAGCAGTGTAAAAGTAAAGGGAGGGAGGGGGGTGTCAATGTAAATAGTCCGGGTGGCTATTTGATTAATTGTTCAGCAGTCTTATGGCTTGGGGGTAGAAGCTGTTAAGGACCCTTTTGCTCCTAGATTTGGTGATCCGGTACCGCTTGCCGTGCGGTAGCAGAGAGAACAGTCTGACTTGGGTGACTGGAGTCTTTGACCATTTTGGGCCTTCCTCTGACACCGCCTAGTATATATGTCCTGGATGGCAGGAAGCTTGGCACCAGTGATGTACTGGGCCATACGCACTACCCTCTGTAGCGCCTTACGGTCAGATGCCGAGCAGTTGCCACAACAGGTGGTAATGCAACCGGTCAGGATGCTCTCGATGTTGCAGCTGTATAACCAGTCTGTGCTAGCAAAACAGTCCTGTAGCGTAGCATCCGCGTCATCTGACCACTTCCATATTGAGCGAGTCACTGGTACTTCCTGCTTTAGTTTTTGCTTGTAAGCAGGAATCAGGAGGATATAATTATGTTCAGATTTGCGAAATGGTGGGTGAGGGAGAGCTTTGTATGCTTCTCTGTGTTTTGAGTAAAGGTGGTCTAGAGTTTCTTTCCCCCTCTGGTTGCACATGTGACATGCTAGTAGAAATGAGGTAAAACTGATGTAATTTTGCCTGCTTTAAAGTCCCCGGCCACTAGGAGTGCCACTTCTGGATGAGCATTTTCTTGTTTGCTTATGGCCTTATACAGCTTGTTGAGTGCGGTCTTAGTGCCAGCATCGGTTTTTGGTTGTAAATAGACGGCAACGAATAATCTAGATGAGAACTCTCTTGGTAGATAGTGTGGTCTACAGCTTATCATGAGGTACTCTACCTCAAACGAGCAATACCTCGAGACTTCTTTAATATTAGACATCGCGCATCAGCTGTAGTCTTACCAGACGTAGCTGCTCTGTCCTGCCGATGCATGGAAAACCCAGCCAGCTCTATATTATCCGTGTCGTCGTTCAGCCACGACTCGGTGAAACACAAGATATTACCGTTTTTAATGTCCCGTTGGTAGGATAGTCTTAATCGTAGATCATCCATTTTATTTTCCAATGATTGCACGTTGGCCAATAGTATGGATGGTAGTGGAGGTTTACTCACTCGCCTACGAATTCTCAGAAGGCAGCCTGTCACGATCGTCGTAGGGAATAGACCAAGGCGCAGCGTGATGAACGAACATGTTTAACTTTATTATCTTTAGTGATAATAGATAACAATAAACAAAACAAGAAACGACTCGTGAAGTCCACGGTAACAATGACCAACACGGAACAAGAACCCACAAACACAAAGGGAAAACAGACAGTTTAAATATGGCTCCCAATCAGAGACAACCAACGACAGCTGACACTCGTTGCCTCTGATTGGGAGTCACTCTGGCCAACATAGAAATAAACACAACAGAAAGAACACACCCTGGCTCAACATATAGAGTCCCAGAGCCAGGGTGTGACAGTACCCCCCCCTAAAGGCGCGGACTGCGACCGCGCCTCAACTTGAACAAAACAGGGGAGGGCTGGGTGGGCATACCTCCTCGGCGGCGGTTCTGGCTCGGCCTTGCCCACCACCCTCCAATAAACCCCCCATAGCGCCCCTGGTCCAGTCTGGCCCCGCTGGCTGGAGCTGAACTGGACTTAGCAGGAGCGGTTAGCTTCAGCTCCGTAGTGGAGCAGTTGACCGGTACCTTACCAGGCACCGGTGACCCAGGCACGGGTTGTGCTGGACTGACGACGCGCACCCCTGGCTTGAGTGCGTGGAGGAGGAACGGGCCTTATCAGGCTGACGACGCGCACCCCTGGCCTGGTGCGTGGAGGAGGAACGGCCTTACCAGGCTGACGACTCGCACCCCTGGCTTGGTGCGTGGAGGAGGAACGGGCCTTACCAGGCTGACGACTCGCACCCCTGGCCTGGTGCGTGGAGGAGGGACGGGCCTTACCAGGCTGACGACTCGCACCCCTGGCTTGGTGCGTGGAGGAGGAACGGGCCTTACCAGGCTGACATCTCGCACCCCCTGGCTTAGTGCGAGTGGCAGGAACAGGCCGGGCCGGGCTGGCGACGCGCACCGTAGACTTGGTGCGAGTGGCAGGAACAGGCCGGGCCGGGCTGGCGACGCGCACCGTATACTTGGTGCGAGTGGCAGGAACAGGCCGGGCCGGGCTGGCGACGCGCACCGTAGACTTGGTGCGAGTGGCAGGAACGGGCCGGGCTGGCGACGCGCACCGTAGACTTGGTGCGAGTGGCAGGAACAGGCCGGGCCGGGCTGGCGACGCGCACCGTATACTTGGTGCGAGTGGCAGGAACAGGCCGGGCCGGGCTGGCGACGCGCACAGTAGACTTGGTGCGAGTGGCAGGAACAGGCCGGGCCGGGCTGGCGACGCACACCATATGCTTGGTGCATGGAGCAGGGACAGGCCGGACTGGGCTGGCGACGCACACCGTAGGCTTGGTGCGTGGAGCAGGAACAGGCCGGACTGGGCTGACGACGCACCCCGTAGGCTTGGTGCGTGGAGCAGGGACAGGCCGGACTGGGCTGGCGACGCACACCGTAGGCTTGGTGCGTGGAGCAGGAACAGGCCGGACTGGGCTGACGACGCACCCCGTAGGCTTGGTGCGTGGAGCAGGGACAGGCAGGACCGGGCTGGCGACGCATACCGTAGGCTTGGTGCGAGGAGCAGGAACAGGCCGGACCGGGCTGGCGACGCGCACCGTACACTTGGTGCGAGGGGCCGGAACAGGCCGGACCGTACTGGGGACACACACCACTGGCTCTACCTCGGGATCTGGAACGGGCCGGACCGGACTGGTAACACACCCCAGTACCTCTCGCCGTGCCTCTACACCTTCCTTCCCTGCTTTGACCAGTGGCCCCCGTAACCTGGTGGCCTTCTGAATCCGCCCCTTTTCTGCCTCCGTCAGCCCCGTCGTCCATGCCGTGTGCCCCCCCCTAAAAATGTTCTGGGGTTGCCTCTCGCCTGTCCGACGTTGACACTGCTGACGCCGCTGCTCCTCTTTCGCCAGGGCCTTTCCCGGCGCTTCCTCCCATGTCCAGTCCAAGTTCTGCCCCGGGACACGCTGCTTGGTCCTTACTTGGTGGGTTCTTCTGTCACGATCGTCGTAGGGAATAGACCAAGGCGCAGCGTGATGAACGAACATGTTTAACTTTATTATCTTTAGTGATAATAGATAACAATAAACAAAACAAGAAACGACTCGTGAAGTCCACGGTAACAATGACCAACACGGAACAAGAACCCACAAACACAAAGGGAAAACAGACAGTTTAAATATGGCTCCCAATCAGAGACAACCAACGACAGCTGACACTCGTTGCCTCTGATTGGGAGTCACTCTGGCCAACATAGAAATAAACACAACAGAAAGAACACACCCTGGCTCAACATATAGAGTCCCAGAGCCAGGGTGTGACACAGCCCGACCTCCACCCCCTTTTTCTCCGTCTTTTCTTCACACAAATGACGGGGATTTGGGCCTGCTTTCGAGAAAGCAGTATATCGTTCACGTCGGACTCATTATAGAAAAAATCCTCGTCCAGTTCGAGGTGAATAATCGCTGTCCTGATGACCAGAAGCTCTTTTTGGTCATAAGAGACGGTAGCAGCAACATTATGTACAAAATAAGGTACAAACAACGGCAGCCATCCCCTCCGGCCTATTACTCATAAGATTTAAAAAATAAAAATCATTGAACTCCTGAATAAAATACTACATGCAGTGGGATGCATCAGACCAAATGTTTGCTATTCATTCTGTATCATTTTTGATTCATTTCGATGGGATCAATAAATGGTTGATGTGATTCTGTTTGTCTCTACCTGAGATGTAGCATCTCCTTCCATCCAACCTGAGCTCTGCTGTGTGATCTATTAATCATGCTGCTTCATGTTTCATCGAGCTGAGAGATCTGGAGATGAAAAAATGGATCGGAGCAGAAACAGGAGAGGAAAGCAACGTGGAGAGGTTTAAAAAAAAAATGTCCAGAGAACTCATTAGAAATTGATTGCTAATCGATCTAAAGTACTATGCTATTCCATGAAAGGCTTAGTTCTCTGATCATTGTCTTCTATTGATCATATTTACTTCCCTGGAGCCAAGATCAAACCCTAGGCTGGTTGAGTGGGTTTTATTAATTGATAGCTTAGAATATTTTCTGACATACTTTGAGGTTCAAAGACATTGTACCGATAACTTCGGTGGGCCAAAGTTTGTAGCCCTGGTGAAATATTTGAATAATGGCTATTCACCATGGGTCTGGCCTAGAATATGCTGTATGCTCTTCCCCTTGGAGTTGATCATATTGATGCAGTCACTTCTACTCTTCATCGTAATGGCGTCTCACAAATTCAACTTCCAAACTGTAATATGAGATGTAGGACTTAGTCTGTGACCTACGTCTGACTCTATTCTTGTCTGTTTGGCACTAATTCACTGCACACACTGGCACTCACACACACACACACACACACACACACACACAATTAGGGCTGTTGCGGTGACCGTATTACCGCCACACCGGCGGTCACAATTCATGAAGGCAGTCAAATTCCACATGACCGTTTATTCACGGTAATTAGGCTTCTCCAAGCTCTGATGCTTGTCATTAGTAGCCTACCAAACTTGCTAACTGCCTGGTACTCTGCGCTCTATTGTCCCTCTAATCACTCTGACATCAATGCAAATGTTTTCGAAAATCTAATCAAACACTTCATGAGAGCCCATGAGCTCATGTTGCACAACATTTCTATAAGCTATGCAATTGCATGAGAAAACAGAGTGATGACCTCTACTAAAAAGAGGAGGATCCCATCAGCTTTCTATAGGCTAGGCCTACTATATCTATTTCTCAACTTTCCTAATATTAAGCACATTGCTTATATTTACAACAGGTCTATAGCCTACCTGGCTGGCATGAAAATAAACCACGGGAAAAGTGTCCTCCATTCGCTATTTAAGTGCATAGATGACATGTACTTTTTTTCCCCGCTGTCCCTGTTTCGATACAGGTGCAGGATAATGGTCCATTCTAAATCAAAACAAATTTTACACATTGTTTAGTGTACAGTACCAGTCAAATGTTTGGACACTCCTACTCACTCCAGGGTTTTTCTTTATTATTACTATATTCTGCATTGTAGAATAATAGTGAAGACATCAAACTATGAAATACACATATGGAAGTCATGTAGTAACCAAAAAAGTGTTCAACAAATCAAAATATATTTTATATTTGAGATTCTTCAAAGTAGCCACCCTTTGCCTTTGACAGCTTTGCACACTCTTGGCATTCCCTCAACCAGCTTCATGAGGTAATCACCTGTAATTCATTTCAATTAACAGGTGTGCCTTGTTAATTTGTGGAATTTCTTTACTTCTTAATGCGTTTGAGCCAATCAGTTGTGTTGTGACAAGGTAGGGGTGGTATACAGAAGATAGCCCTATTTGGTAAAAGACCAAGTCCATATTATGGCAAGAACAGCTCAAATAAGCAAAGAGAAACGACAGTCCATCATTACTTTAGGACATGAAGGACAGTCAATCCGGAAAATTTCAAGAACTTTAGAAGTTTCCTCAAATGCAGTCGCAAAAACCATCAAGCGCTGTGATGAAACTGGCTCTCATGAGGACCGCCACAGGAAAGGAAGACCCAGAGTTACCTCTGCTGCAGAGGATAAGTTCATTAGAGTTTACTGCACCTAAATTAAGCATATAGGAATACCTATTTCGTTGTTAACCGCTCAACACAGAATAGCCGCATGTGCGCACACGTTTGGAGAAAATATCCTTTTATTTTATTCAGCTTTGTTCAATTGTATTCTTCATACTATAAAATAATGCCATGGAATTTTAAGAAAATCTTGTCTGCTAAATGAACTAGTGTAGGCCACAGATAGATCAGGACCTAACATAAGGACAACTCATAGTATGCTATTCTGTTCTTCTGAAATGGACTACATTTTCTTCATCATGCTTCTTTAGACCTGTCTAAAATAAATAATGGATTTGTTGTGAAGGTGTAGGCTATATTACATGGACTTATTAGACTTTTTGAAATGTAGATGTTCCAAAGGTCTGCATCAGTGGCTTGTAGGATTTGTGCGGAAGCCAGGAGATGCTAAATGTTAATTAACGGTCAATTACCGTGAGACCGACAGTTATTTGCTTGACAATCACCAGCTGACAATTTCGTGACCTCTACAGTCCTACACGTGAGGCAAATCCAAGGAGTAGCAGCAGAGCTGCTTTTACTTATTCATCTGAATGCAGTCTTTTAGAATGAAATGACAGCACAGTGTTGAGTGAGTACATTGCAGTGTTTCATGTCACTGCAGTGCTGTCTCCTGGCGACCCATTAACCCACCATCGCCACGGAAACAAGGAAGCCTGAGGAGGTTGGATATTCCATTCCCCTCATCCTGGCTGGGGGCGGCAGTGGATATGACTTGGTATCTCTCATTGACAACCAAATAAATGTTCAAATTGTTTAACGTGACGCCTACACACACCATTACCTCATCTCTCCATCCCTCTCTACCACTCTCTGTATGTTTTCTTCTGTTCTCTCTTGTTGTTCATGTTGTGTGTAGGAAAAGGCCATTATCATGGCCCTGTATTGTACCCCTCTCGCCTGACAGGGCGTTTGGCTGCTGCCTGCCAGACAGCTGGGTCCCCTGCTGTCCCTGTGATCAGGAGTCATTTGCTGTGTTGTGTCACACAGCGTGGCACCGGGGACACCGACAGGATATTTTTGACTGCAATCCCAGCATCCCTCTGTCAATCCAAACAAACAAAGAACTTCTAAGGTCAACAGAGACATGGTTCTCATCCAGGGAGGGAGGGAGGGAGACTGGATCATTTGGCTTATGGGATGTATTATTTGCTGTTGTGTACTATCTGTTATGTAACATTTGATTGTGTACTAAGGTGCTAAGTGAAGGTCACTCTGGATGAGAGCATCTACTAAATGTTATCATAGTGTTTGGGCTACAATGCATTTTGGTATGGATGTATTGGCAAAGTGTGTATGGGTAGTTTGTAGAAATATTATTGGCTATATTAATACGGTTGCAGTGGAGAGCTGAACTCTATACTGTATATATTCTACAAATCTTGGCTTATCCAGGAATAAACTCACTGTTTGAACAGGGTCCCACTCACCACTGAAGAAAGTATTTACTCATGGAATGACAATTTGTTTTACATGTGAAACTCCAACTCAAAATTGAGATGTCTCAGAATGGGTGATTAATAATAAACTGGTCTTAAATACATCTAAAACTAAAAGCATTGTATTTGGTTCAAAATATTCTCTAAGACCTAAACCTCAACTGGATTTGTATACCACCCTGCATCCCACTGCTGGCTTGCCTCTGAAGCTAAGCAGGGTTGGTCCTGGTCGATACCTGGATGAGAGAGTGTTGGAGGGCCAGTAGGCACTCTTTCCTCTGGTCTAAAAAATATATATCCCCAGGCCAGTGATTGGGGACATTGCCCTGTGTAGGGTGCTGTCTTTCGGGTGGGACGTTAAACAGGTGTCCTGACTCTCTGTGGTCACTAAAGATCCCATGGCAATTATTGTAAGAGTAGGGATCATCCCCAGCTTCCAATTGGCTAATTCGTCTCCTCTTCCCTGTAACTATACCCAAGGTCGTTGCTGTTAATGAAAATGTGTTCTCAGTAAGCTTACCTGGTATTTATTTTTATACAATAATAATATATGCCACCAGGGGTCTCTTCACAGTCCCCAAAATGAATTCATGGCAACACACAGTTTTATAAAGAGCCATGATCGCATGGAACTCCCTTTCATCTCCTATTACTCAAGCAAACAGCAAAATTACCTTTATAAAAACAGATAAAAGAACAACTCATGGAACAGCGGGGACTGTGAGGGGACACACACACAAGCACAGACACACTCTAACACACACATAATTTTTGTTGTACTTTTTGTATTATATTTTTGTTGCATTGTTCGTAACTCAGCAAAAAAAGAAACATCCTCTCACTGTCAACTGTGTTTATTTTCAGCAAACTTAACATGGGTAAATATTTGTATGAACATAACAAGATTCAACAACTGAGACATAAACTGAACAAGTTCCACAAACATGTGACTAACAGAAATTCAATAATGTGTCCCTGAACAAAGGGGGGGTCAAAATCAAAAGTAACAGTCAGTATCTGGTGTGGCCACCAGCTGCATTAAGTACTGCAGTGCATCTCCTCCTCATGGACTGCACCAGACTTGCCAGTTCTTGCTGTGAGATGTTACCCCACTCTTCCACCAAGGCACCTGCAAGTTCCCAGACATTTCTGGGAGGAATGGCCCTAGCCATCACCCTCCGATCCAACAGGTCCCAGACATGCTCAATGGGATTGAGATCTGGGCTCTTCCTGTCTTGCAGGAATCCGACCATCACCCCTGGTGAGACAAAACCGCAACTCGTCAGTGAAGAGCACTTTTTGCCAGTCCTCTCTGGTCCAGCATCGGTGGGTTTGTGCACATAGGCAACGATGTTGCCAGTGAATCTGGTGAGGACCTGCCTTACAACAGGCCTACAAGCCCTCAGTCCCTCTCTCAGCCTATTGCGGACAGTCTGAGCACTGATGGAGGGATTGTGCGTTCCTGGTGTAACTCGGGCAGTTGTTGTTGCCATCCTGTACCTGTCCCGCAGGTGTGATGTTAGGATGTACCGATCCTGTGCAGGTGTTGTTACACGTGGTCTGCCACTGTGAGGACGATCAGCTGTCCGTCCTGTCTCCCTGTAGCGCTGTCTTAGGTGTCTCACAGTACGGACATTGCAATTTATTGCCCTGGCCACATCTGCAGTCCTCATGCCTCCTAGCAGCATGCCTAAGGCACGTTCACGCAGATGAGCAGGGACCCTGGGCATCTTTCTTTTGGTGTTTTTCAGAGTCAGTAGAATGGCTTCTTTAGTGTCCTAAGTTAACTGTGACCTTAATTGCCTACCGTCTGTAAGCTGTTAGTGTCTTAACGACCGTTCCACAGGTGCATGTTCATTAATTGTTTATGGTTCATTGAACAAGCATGGGAAACAGTGTTTAAACCCTTTACAATGACGATCTGTGACATTATTTGGATTTTTACGAATTATATTTGGAAGACAGGGTCCTGAAAAAGGGACGTTTCTTTTTTTGCTGAGTATATATCGTTGTATTTTACATTTGTGTAACGTTCCTTGTCTATCAGTGTTTTGTTACTTGTCACGTTCTGTGTTTTTTGTGGACCACAAGAGTAGCTGCTGCTTCTGCAAAAGCTAATGGGGATCCAAATAAACAAATAAATAAACACATTTGAGTGTGAAATTGCTGATGTTTGAACACTAGCTGTTCTACATGCTACAGTAAACAGTGCAGAGTTTTGGTTCTACGCTGAGGCTGCTCGGTGTTGGACTACATTGTACTTTACCCTTGGCAATTCAACGGTAGAATTGCGCTGAGACTCAGATTTTTCACTTAAAATGAATACCAAAACAAAAAACATTTTATTTAAACGTTTTTAACAAACCATACAACTACGCACAAGGAATACTTTAAACAATTTACAATGAACATTTTACAAAACTATTACTGGAAGAACTTCAGATGCAAAGTTTGGTACAGAATTTCATCATGGGTCCCTGATCTGTATTACACAGAAATTCATAATTATGGATATGAATGTCATTCTCTTCATGATGATGTATCCTAAATAGGTACACAAAAGGTATAAATATGCAATATCCTCCTTTGCATATTTGGGTATTATTCTACACACTGGCTGTTATTTAAATAAGCTCTGCCCCCAAACAAGCCCAAATTTGGTTGGTCCAGACCGGAACAAATTTGGACCAATCATAGACCTCTGTTTCACAAGTTTGGACATCAAAGTAGAGTACATCAAAGTAGAGTACAGTAAAGTATAGTTCAGTACAATAGTGTACTCAACTCGTGTACTGTACTGAACTTTACTGTACTGAACTCTATTGTACTCTACTGTGTCCAAACTTGTGAACCCAACTGTGGTTTGTGAGTATTATGATTTCCCATTGTAGCCAATTTAATTGCAGAAATTCCGTCACCAATTTATTTTGGAAATGAATTTCAGTTGTAATCACTTAAAAGAATATATCATAAAAATATTGTATCTAGCTTTCTATCTATCTATATCTCAGTAAAAACACTAACTCATTGATAGGTCTACCTTGTTACTTCTGTTAACTTTCATTATCCTCCCTCCTATTAGAAAGATATGTGGGTTTTTGGTAACGGAATTTCAAGGCACAAGGCAATGTTTCTTAAACTTACAGAAGGCAGAAACATTTATCAAACTAAATATAAATGTTGATATTAGTTGTCAGGAGTCTTTACTTCAACATGATTGTGTTTTTATGTATTTCTAATACCTTTTAAGACTTTTTCTGGTAGATGTTTTTTAAGACCCCTTTTCTATCTGTTTGACCAGAAATCAACACCTTTGCTTATTCCTAATTTTAGGATGGAAAATGGTTGAAAAATGCCATCAGAAAGTATTCACACCGCTTTCATCTTTCCATATTTTGTTGCCTGAATTTAAAATGGATTAAATTGTGATTTTGTCACTGATCTACACACAGTACCCTATAATGTCAAAGTGGAATTTTGTTTGTAGAACATTTTCGAAATTTATAAACAATGAAAAGCTGAAATGTCTTGAGTCAATAAGTATTCAACCCCTTTGTAATGGCAAGCATAAATAAGTTCAGGAGTACAAATGTGCTTAGCAAATCACAAGTTGCATGGACTAATTCTGTGTTCAATAATAGTGGTTCACATGATTTTTGAATGACTACCCCATCTCTGTACCCCACACATAAAATTATCTGTAAAGTCCCTCAATCGAGTAGTGAATTTCTAGCACAGATTCAACCGCAAAGACCAGGAAGCATTTGTGCATGGTGAAGTTATTAACCCTTTAGACCCCAATAGAATTCTAGAATGCTGCTGTAGATTACTGAGAATTTTCAAGATAAAGCTAATTTTCTCACACATTTCAAACATACATAGCTCACAAACAAAGAACAAATGACAATTACAAGTTAACTTACAACCTCTTCTTTAATATGACACCACATTCATGTCAATAGAAATAACACTCATTTTGTCTTCCATTGTGTAAAGACACTATCAAAACACGATTAACACTCAACACAACAAAAAAAGTATTTAAATTGTAGTAAATTTGACTAAATTACTCAATGTACCAAGTATAACATATTATACTTATAAATATTATTTACATATAAAAAAAATGTGATGACGACAATATTCAGAAAGTATTTCAAAACCCACACAAAGTAGGCTATTTGATTGACAACAATTCTTACTTCTGTAACAATATAAAAAGGCAAACAACTATTCAGAGACTATTTCAAAATGTAGGTAACCTCTCTCAATAAGATTTAGTACCGACCGGCCTGACACAATTTAGAAATAGTAGCCTACTTTGACAACAATTCAGTGAATGCAGCAAGTATTAGATAGAGACAGATAAAGAGAAAATATACAAAACACAACTGTTCAGAGACTAAATATTTGTAGGACAAATTCATATTTCACACTTTAGTGTTTGCATTTAGCCTACAACATGTCATTGAACTTCTGGAAGCATGGACCCATCCTGCAAAGTGGCACAGAATACGTAGAGCACCCAAAGGCGGTTTCTGCACATCTCCCACTCTTTGCCCTGCGTCCACACCACACACCCTCTCTTGCACTCTACAAACTTCACCTGCTTTCAAATGAGTTACAACTCGGTCCACACGCCCTGGTGCCACACTCTTGGCTCCCCTCTTCCTGCCACTGCAGCCATATCAAAAAGTGAATGCACAAGCTGCATTTTGAATGCCTTCATGAACCAGCACATGCGGTTTCTGGGAAGGCGCCTTTGCAAGGTCCCCCACACAATGTACGCATTTATGATGGCAATGTTGAGCATCCCCCAAAACACATATTTCCACCATATTCTGCCTGTGCATCAAGCATTGTTAATAGCTCCTCAGCTGGTCAAGATGGTCAAGCTCTTAAACAGATAAGTTCCTACTACTTTTACAAACACCTCCAAAACCTTTAGGCCCAGGATGTGTGGTACAAGGGTAAATGGTGGGACTTGGGGCAGATACACACCATGGAAACGTAGACTCCCCTCCACTCCTCCCTCCTCGCTCCACATCTCTATCCCTCCAATCATCTCTAACTCCTCTTCCTCCCTGCCTTTTGCAGCTGAGCTTTGACTCTCCATATAACACTGGGAGAGGAGAGGAGCAACAAATGGGATACAATTGCGGTCAGGAACATAATCTCTCTCACACTGTCTCTCTCTTCCTTCTTATTTTTTCTCAACCAATAAGGGGTTTCCATAATAAATTGTGTGATACAGTTACACGCCTCCCATTCCACACACACTCTCTCTCTCTCTCCTCCAATCAACTCTTGCTTTCTTGCCTGACAGACCCACTACAGAGTTTACCAATGTTAGCTGATTAGTTACGAAGCTGGGACAGTTTCCAAATGAATTGCATCGGTAGAAACAGGACAAAACAAGCAACTTCTTATCTGGCTATGTAAACAAATATCCAACTCATCATATGAACTCCACTGCGCAGGCATCTACTACCCTAACACGACAGCTAAGCTGTCAAATAATAGCAAAACAAGGCAATTTTTAGCCTATGAATATCTGCACCTGGCAAACAACAGTTAACACACAAATTACACTCTAGCCTTCATTTCAGTGGCTAGTTAGCTGGTTGTATGTATGGCTAGCTAGTGAAAGTGACAGCTGAGGTTGACGTTTCATGAGCGCAGCCCAAATATACCGCTACACGCAACTTTTCTTCCCTGACAGACTAACTAGTTAGCTTGGGCCGTTTCCATATGAATTACATCAGTAGAAACAAGACAAAACAACCAACTAGTTAGCTGACTATATACAGCTAAACACTGCAACTGTTTCCATGAGACAGAGAGCAATCATTTGAGCTCCAATGCTGATGTGTTCGCCTGTACCAACCAAGTTATCATGACATGACAGGATTTGCTAATCTGAGTTATTCCCAAAATTTCACAGCATCGAACATCGACAACACCAAACATATATCTGCTGTTTACTTATTTCACTCATCTCAACATCATCGCTTTTCAAAGTGCAATGACATGTCCATATCACCAACCAACATAGATACAGCCTCATTCACAGTGAAAAGTTGTCCGCTGCGTCGTCGTCATTTTGAGTAATGAAGTAAACATTTTTTAGTTTTAAGTCAAATGACATCATACCCTATTTCCGGTTGACAGCCACGCAAATACTACAACAGGATGTTAGCATGTTAATTTTGCGATATTGACACAGATATTATTGTTAGAAAAACAAGGCAGTTCGCACCGCTATAGTAATTTTAAAGAAAGGTTGTCGACGGCCGCTATCGGTTCTAAAGAGTTAATTACGCTTTGTATTGTGTATCAATACACCCAGTCACTACAAATATACAGGAGTCCTTCCTTACTCAGTTGCCAGAGAGGAAGGAAACTGCTCACGGAATAGTGATTTTAAAACAGTTACAGAGTTTAATGGCTGTGATAGGAGAAAACTGAAGCTCTATCAACAGCATTGTAGTTACTCCACAATACTAACCTAAATGACAGACTGAAAAGGAGGAAGGTTGTACAGAATACAATTATTACAAAACATGCAGCCAACACGTCACGGAGTACCACTCTTCATATTTTCAAGCATGGTAGGTATGCTTGTCATTTAGGGAGTTTTTTAGGATAAAACATTTATGGAATACAGCTAAGCACAGGCAAAATCCTAGAGGAAAACCTGGTTCAGTCTGCTTTCCAACAGACACTGGGAGACTAATTTACCTTTCAGCAGGACAATAACCTAAAACACAAGGCCAAATCTACACTGAAGTTGCTTACCAAGGCGACATTGAATGTTCCTGAGTAGCCTAGTTAGTTTTGATTTAAATCGGCTATCTAGAAATGATCAACAACCAACTTGACACTGCTTAAATATTTATTTTTAAGAATAATGGGCAAATATTGTACAATCCAGATGTGTAAGCTCTTAGAGACTTACCCAAAAAGACTCACAGCTGTAACCGCTGGCAAAGGTGTTTCTAACATTTATTGTCTCGGGGGTGAATACTTATCTAATCAACATAGATTAGTGTTTTATTTTTCATAAATTTTTTGACATTAGAGTATTTTGTGTAGATCGTTGACCAAAAATGACAAATCCATTTTAATCCCACTTTGTACTTTCTGAAGGCACTGTATGCCTTAATTTCTAAATGTCATTTCATTTGACACCCAATTTGACATGCTCCTATGTTTCTGCCTTTTCTCAGTCATCCCTCCACAGAGAAGACTGCATTCCTTTGGATAAATATTTATATGAATACTAAACCAAAACCATTGCATATGCTTTATCTCTGTGGTTCTTCATGTAAACATAATTGCAAGAGTAACACATTCTTATAGAGACTGGTGACTGGCAGAATGACAGACTCGTGGACTCACATCATATTGCAATTCAGCTGAGGCTGCCAGTTGAATTATCTCCACCTTTTATTTAGTGCTCACTCACATGGATACGCATCTCATTCACCAATCTCTGGGGTGAAACTCCAATCACAGATGAAAATCTCACAACGCAAAAGCCATTACGCACTTGATGTAACTCTCCCAGGGAAATGCATAAATGAACAAATAAGATCAACCTCAATTTGGCAGACTATAAATAATTACCACTTTGTCACAGTTAATTTAAAAGCTTTGACTTAAGACCCCATGATATTGATATTGAATTTCTCATTATTGCACCCTGAAAATCCCTCATTAAGCCCAGGTCAGCTCAGAGCATCGTACCAGAGCCTGGCTGTTCTCCCTGGTGTGTAATGGCTGATGGAATATGTCAAGTAAGGCAGGAAAGCAATAATATTTGCCTGTCTGAACGATTTTAGGGAGGAGAGGAATTCAGGCAGAAGAGAGAGCAGGAGCACATTGTTTCACTCCTGATGTGTCAGAAATCTGGCTTTACCCCCCCTCCCCCCCCCATTTTCAAGTCTTGCCATAGATTTTCAAGCTGATTTAAGTCAGAACTGTAACTAGGCCACTCAGGAACATTCAATGTCATCTTCGTAAGCAACAGCATTGTGTATTTGGCCTTGTGTTTTAGGTTATTGTCCTGCTGAACGGTGAATGTCTCCCAGTGTCTGTTGGAAACCAGGTTTTCCTCTCAGATTTTGCCTGTGCTTAGCTCTTCAGTTTATTTTTATCCCCCACAAACTTTTTAGTCCTTCACAATGACAAGCATACCCATAACATGATGCAGCCAAGACCATGCTTGAAAATATGAAGAGTGGTACTCAGTGATGTGTTTGATTTGCCCCAAACATAGTGCTTTGTACTCAGGACATAATGTTTATTTCTTTGCCACATTTGTTACACAGTTTTTCTTTAGTGCCTTATTGCAAACAGGATGCATGTTTCTGAATATTTTTATTCTGTACAGGCTTCCTTTTCACTCTCATTTAGGTTAGTATTGTGGCGTAACGACAATGTTGTTGATCCATCCTCAGTTTTCTCCTATCACAGACATTCAACTCTGCAACTGTTTTAAAGTCACCATTGTCCTCATGGTGAAATCCTTGAGCGGTTTCCTTCCTCTCTGGCAACTGAGTTAGGAAGGACGCATGTATCTTTGTAGTGACTGGGTGTATTGATACACCATCCAAAGTTTAATTAATAACTTCCCTGTTACGTTCCCCAGCAAGAAAAACCAAATGTCGCTCAAACAGAAGGGGAAACTGACAACAACCAAAACAGGTGGTGTTTTAGGAGGGGTTCTGAAAGACACTCATGGGAGTGTCCCACTGAAAGTTGATTAGCAACAACTGGAAACAAAGACACCCACCCCAAAAGTAAGGAACTTGTATGTCGGCCTTGCATTAAAGAACATAATTGGTTAAAGAAAACTGTGATAAATAAAAAAGTATACCAGTTTAATTTAAGGACCAAAAGATTGACAGCCGTCCCATATAGATTGCAAAATAGTTGGGAAGAAATTTTTGACGTACCAATTCCATGGCATAGTGTTTATGAACTGATACGCAAAACGACGCTGGATTCAAAACTTAGAATTTTTCTATTTAAATTATTATATACAATTCTTGCAACCAATATAATATTATTTATATGGGGGATACAATCTTCCCAGCTCTGCAGATTTTGCCCGCGAAGAGACAGAATCATTAGATCATTTGTTTTGGTACTGTCCATTTGTAGCTTGTTTTTGGACATAGGTCCAGGAATGGCTAAAGGATTGCAATATTTACCTGGAGCTAACCCTGCAGATAGCATTACTGGGTGATCTGAAAAGTCATAGTCAATCGATCAATAATATAATAATACTTTTAGCAAAAATGTTTATTTTCAATTTACAATCTGTAGAAACAATAAGAATAGAAAGGTTCAGAACTTTTGTAAAACATCACAGTACAGTTGAAAAATATATGGCAAATAGAAATCCAATATGTATGGTGTTAAGTAAGCATACTGTGTCCATAATAAGCATATAGGTTATAAGTTGAGAGCTTTTGTGAAAGAGCACAGTTAGAAATATATGGTATGGCATATAGAAGCAAACCGGATGGACATCATGAAAATGATCGGAGAGGTTGAGGGTAGAGGAAGTTCAGGAGTAAAAACAAACAAAATACAATTATTGTAAAATTGACTGTGTCCATAAAATGTATATAGTATGTATAAACTGGAAGTAGAGGCCTAAGCGTTGTTGTTCAATAGTTTACTCCAATTAGGGAAGGGGTGGTGGGGTTGGAAGATAATAAAGGGAAAAATATTTTTTTAAAGGATGTGTACATGTAATGTATGTATGTATGTATGTATGTATGTATGTATGTATGTATGTATGTATGTATGTATGTATGTATGTATGTATGTATGTATGTATGTATGTATGTATGTATGTGTATATGTATATGTATATATATTTGCGAGGGGGGAAAAAAACATATGGGGGATTGGAAGTGATGCAGACAATTACATTAATGGAAGTTACAATCTATCTGCAATATTAAAGCTGATATACCCCCTAAAAAATTGTAAAAAAAAGACACCCACAATGAGCACCCACCAAACAAAAGAAAAACCCACACCAAACTTAAAGACAGGAAGCAAACCAAAGAGGTGGAGCAAAGGGAAATCAGATAAAGGATCATTTGTTAAAAACTAAATAGGACGCGGCAACTAAAGGTGTTAATCGTCCACATCTATCAAGACAACTGGAGCACTGGCCAGCCACTCTTAAATAGCACCTAGGCCAGTACAGGTTAAACACCTTCCCACTAACGAGATGGCAACCAGCACAGGTGTAACACATACTGACTAACGAGGTGACACCAATTGGTGCGCCCTATGTACTAACGAGCTATACGTGCAAAAGTCCAACATCAAAACATAAATGGAAAAACCAAAGCCTGTAACATTCACCATTATTTTACATACTGGCTATTATTTTAATGAGCTCTGCCCCCAAACAAGATCAAATTTGTTTGGTCTGAACCGGACCAAATCTGAACCAATCATAGATGTCTATGTTTCACAAGTTTGGACATCAAAGTAGAGCTCAGTAGAGTACAGCACAGAACCGTAGAGTAAAGTATAGTTCGGTACAATACAGTACATTATAGTGTACAGTCGTGGTCAAAAGTTTTGAGAATGACACAAATATTAATGTTCACAAAGTCTGCTGCCTCAGTTGTTATGATGGCAGTTTGCATATACTCCAGAATGTTATGAAGAGTTATCAGATGAATTGCAATTAATTGCAAAGTCCCTCTTTGCCATGAAAATGAGCTTAATCCCAAAAAAAAATTTCCACTGCATTTCAGCCCTGCCACAAAAGAACCAGCTGACATCATGTCAGTGATTCTCTCGTTAACACAGGTGAGAGTGTTGACGAGGACAAGGCTGGAGATCACACTGTCATGCTGATTGAGTTAGAATAACAGACTGGAAGCTTTAAGGTGGTGCTTGAAATCATTGTTCTTCCTCTGTTAACCATGGTTACCTGCAAGGAAACACGTGCCGTCATCATTGCTTTGCACAAAAAGGGCTTCACAGGCAAGGATATTGCTGCTAGTAAGATTGCACCTAAATCATCCATTTATCGGATCATCAAGAACATCAAGGAGAGAGGTTCAACTGTTGTGAAGATGGCTTCAGGGCGCCCAAAAAAGTCCAGCAAGTGCCAGGACCATCTCCTAAAGTTGATTCAGCTGCAGTATCGGGTCACCACCAGTGCAGAGCTTGCTCAGGAATGGCAGCAGGCAGGTGTGAGTGCATCTGCACGCACAGTGAGGCGAATACTTTTGGAGGATGGCCTGGTGTCAAGAAGGGCAGCGAGGAAGCCTCTTCTCTCCAGGAAAAACATCAGGGACGGACTGATATTCTGCAAAAGGTACAGGGATTGGACTGCTGAGGACTGGGGTAAAGTCATTTTCTCTGATGAATCCCCTTTCCAATTGTTTGGGGCATCCGGAAAAAAGCTTGTCCAGAGAAGACAAGGTGAGCGCTCCCATCAGTCCTGTGTCATGCCAACAGTAAATCATCCTGAGACCATTCATGTGTGGGGTAGCTTCTCAGCCAAGGGAGTTGGCTCACTCACAATTTTGCCTAAGAACACAGTCAGGAATAAAGAATGTACCAACACATCCTCAGAGAGCAACTTCTCCCAACCATCCAAGAACAGTTTGGTGACGAACAATGCCTTTTCCAGCATGATGGAGCACCTTGCCATAAGGCAAAAGTGATAACTAAGTGTCTCGTACCAATAACTAATCCAAAGGGCTTTGAATTCTCAAACACAGCAGAAAACTAAAACAGTATGATGCCCTGTCACTTTATTAATTCAGCCACTTACTTAGATTAACTAGCAAGTTACATTTAGGGGTCGGGTTAAGGCAGAATTAAGCTTTTTTCACACAAGAAATAAAGATAAAACGCATAAGAAATATCTTGCTGCGTTTTGTAAATGCAGATGTAAAATGCTTCTTATTGTAATTTGTGTTCGGTATCAGACTAAGTTTGTGCTTCAATTGCACTTCTCCACTCGGATGATAATTCACGAATGGGCATTCTATCAGCAGACAGTGCTCTGACAGATGTGTAGCTACTTTTCTCCCGTACATTTCTCGGTTTCTTCGGTAAAATGCAAGATGAACTTTAAGCAAAACATTAGGAAATGTAGCTGGCTACATTCTTTCTATGATAAACATTAGAAATATGATGGCCATGCATCATTTTTGCAAAAAAGACCTTGCGTTTTCATTGTAAGCTAATTTACTTGTGTGGCTGCCAGCCAAATAGCATTGCACTTCTGTTCTCATCTGATGAAAATGAAGCTGGATGTGTGCCGAATGTGTTGCACTAATGTATTTTCTGTGAAGGAAAACTATATTAGCAAGTCCCTGATCACGCTATTGAAGCAAAATAAAAAATAATAGACTCATTATAAAACGCGACCCCTGTCAATACACAGCTGGACTCACCTGCTCCCGCTTTCTCCTGTTGTATAAACAAACACGTGACTGGCTCAACTGTTCTGGGGAACTATGGTAAGCTTCATAATGTAAAATAATGTGACAGGTGAAATGAAGAATGTGATTGCTTTATCTCCTAATGTATTGCACAAGATGACTGCAGGTATTTACTTAAAAAATTGCTACAAATATTTAAATGTATTGAAAAACGTAGAATACCAGGACACATATTCACAGCATGCGCTGACCTTCTGCCAAGTGTTTTCACTGATATTTTCAATCTATCCCTGACCCAGTCTGTAATACCAACTTGTTTCAAGCCGACCACCATAGTCCCCATGCCCAAGAACCCCAAGGTGACCTGCCTAAATGACTATTGCCCCGTAGCACTCACATCTATAGCCAGAAAATGCTTTGAAAGGCTGGTCATGGCGCATGTCAACACCATCATCCCAGCCACCCTGGACCCATTCCAATTTGCATACTTCGAATTCACAGATCCACAGATGACGCAATCTCTATTGCACTGCCCTCACCCACCTGGACAAAAGGAATACCTATGTAAGAATGCTGTTCATTGACTACAGCTCAGCATTCAACACCATAGTCCCCTCCAAGCTTATCAAGCTCAGGACCCTGGGACTGAATGGCTCCCTCTGAACCTGGACCCAGGGGAAGAGGGTAGGCAACAACACATCCGCCACACTGACCATCAACACGGGGGCCTCTCAGGGGTTTGTGATTAGTCCACTCCTGTACTCCCTGTTCAACAACGACTGCGTGGCTGCACACGACTCCAACACCATCAAGTTTGCTGATGACATGATGGTGGTAGGACTGATCACCGTCGATGATGAGGCAGCCTATACGGAGGAGGGCAGAGACCTGGCAGTTTGACAAAGGAGCTGATCGTGGACTACAGGAAACTGAGGGGCGATGGGGCTGTAGTGGAGCGGGTCGAGAGTTTCATGTTCCTCTGTGTCCACATCACTAAGGAATTAACATGGTCCACACACTCACACAGTTGTGAAGAGGGCACAAAAGGGGTTCTTCCCCTTCAGGAGGCTGAAAAGACTTGGCATGGGCCCTCAGATCATCAAAAAGTGACTAGCGGCATCACCGCAAGGCGCTACAGAGGGTGGTGAGTATGGCCCAGTACATCACTGAGGCCGAGCTCCCTCTCATCCAGGATCTCTATATCAGGCGGTGTCAGAGGAATGCCCAAAAAATTGTCAGACTCCAGCCACCCAAGCCATAGACTATTCTCTCTGCTACCACATGGCAAGTGCTACCAGTCTGGAACCAACAGGACCCTGAACAGCTTCTACCCCCAAGCCATAAGACTGCTAAACAAGGCTGCTAAATAGCTAATCAAATTGCTACCTGGACTACCTGCATTGACCCTTTTTTTGAGTAAATCTCTTGCGCTGACTCTACGCACACACACTGGACAATATCATATTGTGAAGTTCATGGCAATTCCCAGCCCTAGTGTGCACCCACTCCTGCATGTATGTGTCTTTTGGGAGTAGGTGTGGAGGGGTGGAGGTGCAGGGGTTGCTTAGTAGTAGTGCTGAGCAATTAGTGCTTTTTGAGGTCTGTTCGGTTTTGTTCAGATTATTAAAAAAATAATCACGGTTTTTGATTTTGGTTTAGATTATTTTGATTGAATGCTGTAACAACACAGAATAAAACAATTAATAAAAGTCCCATGATGGTAGTGACTGCCCATTACTGCATATTTCAGTTGTTGTGTATATTACATATGTTTTATTTGATTACTTTATTATTTTATTCCAAATCATCATCTCATCTCTATAGAGCTGCTGCCTATGCTGTCTGACAACATCGCTATTTTGTAGTTCTTCAAAGAAAAAAATGCAACGGTCAATCACTTAGATCATGTATTTTCAGGTATAGATACCTCACGAAGCAACAGATGCTCTCTATATCCCCTCACGATCACACATTCTTCTGTTTCCTTCCACAGCAGGCGTAAAAGAAACACAGACAGGACAAGTAGATGCGCAATGGATTATGGTCATTGTTGTTAATTACCACTTTTTATGTGCTAAACTATATAGAATATTGGCCTGTCAGAAACTACAACTCCCTACTACATTGCACAGTTCAAATTGGATCTGATTTATCTCTAGAGAAACTGTGCAGTGTGCACATTGCACTCACAGAAAAAAACTAAACTAAATGGAATTCAAATTGAACCTACAGTTGAAGTCGGAAGTTTACATACACCTTAGCCAAATAAATTTAAACTCAGTTTTTCACAATTCCTGACGTTTAATCCTAGTAAAAATTCCCTGTCTTAGGTCAGTTAGGATCACAACTTTATTTTAAGAATGTGAAATGTCAGAATAATAGTAGAGAGAATGATTTATTTAAGCTTTTATTTATTTCATCCCATTCCCAGTGGGTCAGAAGTTTACATACACTCGATTAGTATTTGGTAGCATTGCCTTTAAATTGTTTAACTTGGGCCAGACGTTTCTGGTAGACTTCCACAAGCTTCCCACAATAAGTTGGGTGAATTTTGGCCCATTCCTCCTGACAGAGCTGGTGTAACCTGACAGAGTCAGGTTTGTAGGCCTCCTTGCTCGCACACGCGAAGAATGCTTGGGGTCATTGTCCATTTGGAAGACCCATTTGCGACCAAGCTTTAACTTCCTCACTGATGTCTTGAAAGGTTGCTTCAATATATCCACATAATTTTCCTTCCTCATGATGCCATCTATTTTGTGAAGTGCACCAGTCCCTCCTGCAGCAAAGCACCCCCACAGCATGATGCTGCCACCCCCGTGCTTCACGGTTGGGATAGTGTTCTTCGGCTTGCAAGCCTTCCCCTTTTTTCCTCCAAACATAACGATGGTCATTATGGCCAAACAGTTCTATTTTTGTTTCATCAGACCAGAGGACATTTCTCCAAAAAGTACGATCTTTGTCCCCATGTGCAGTTGCAAACCGTAGTCTGGCTTTTTTATGGCGGTTTTGGAGCAGTGGCTTCTTCCTTGCTGAGCGGCCTTTCAGGTTATGTCGATATAGGAATCATTTTACTGTGGATATAGATACATTTTCCTCCAGCATCTTCACAAGGTCCTTTGCTGTTGTTCTGGGATTGATTTGTACTTTTCGCACCAAAGTACGTTAATCTCTAGGAGACAGAACGCGTCTCCTTCCTGAGTGGTATGACGGCTGCGTGGTCCCATGGTGTTTATACTTGCATATTATTGTTTGTACAGATGAACTTGGTACCTTCAGGCGTTTGGAAATTGCTCCCAAGGATGGACCAGACTTGTGGAGGTCTACAATGTTTTTTCTGAGGTCTTGGTTGATTTTCTTTTGATTTTCCCATGATGTCAAGCAAAGAGGCACTGAGTTGGAAGGTAGGCCTTGAAATACATCCACAGGTACACCTCCAATTGACTCAAATGATGTCAATCAGAAGCTTCTCAAGCACATCATTTTCTGGAATTTTCCAAGCTGTTTAAAGGCACCGTCAACTTAGTGTATGTAAACTACTGACCCACTGGAATTGTGATACAGTGAATTATAAGTGAAATAATCTGTCTGTAAACAATTGTTGGAAGAATGACTTGTGTCATGCACAAAGTAGATGCCCTAACCGACTTGCCAAAACTATAGTTTGTTAAGAAGACATTTGTGTAGTGGTTGAAAAACAAGTTTTAATGACTCCTAAGTGTATGTAAACTTCCGACTTCAACTGTATGTAGGTTAATTAGTTGTTTAAAAAACGAAAAATAACCGACATTTCGGTTAAATTCCCAGCAGTACTTAGTAGAGGGCAGGCAGGTCAGGCCGGAGTTTGGCCATTACTGAGGCTGTATTAATCTGCAGGAGAGGAGAGGAAGTGATGTCGGAGATGGAAATTGAGTTAGTCTCTGTGCAGCGCTTGTCTAATGAGAAGCTACAGGCAGGAATTGTGACTCATTTCTTCTGCTCCGGATAATGTGTCAGACTATCAGAGAGACTAGCCCTCCTCCATCTCAACTAATGACTACATAGGCCTAATGTAGGATTGGTGGGATTTCTCTGACTGACTTTGGAGCTTAGTATTATTACACTCTGAGGTTGTTCTCGCCCCTATTTTTGAAGTTAATTTACTAGATTGACGCTTGAATTTAATTCCAAGGCTGATGTTAAGTAAGTGTTTTAATGATGTTCAGAAATGCTTGTCATGGTGCCACTTTTGATCAACACTTCAGGTATGACTAGCTAAGTAACAGGAGAAAGCGTGATCTGACTCTGTTATTAGCCTGTCTAGTCTCCTTTTTGACTGTGTGAAGAAATCTATTGACATGCCACAAGTGTCCTCACTCCTCAGTGTAAAGTCCTAACTGTGTTGTAAAGTAACACGCTTAAATGTCAAGAAAGCTGATCCAAATTACCAAAGATAGTGAACATCCCATGTTTTCTCAAATTATGTTTATCTTGCAACATGTCCAATACGGGTCAGGAGCTGGTGTCTGAAGGAGCAGCCAAGCAGCTGATTATGAAGGATCATGATAAATGATCTCCCTTTGACTGACCTCAATAGACTAGACACACAGTCCTTTAGTAGGACGTTACCAACACAACACAAGACCTGGGTTCAAATCAGAGCATATGAGCGGAGTGGAGCGGTGAGAATCTCAGCTCCTCGCTCACGGAGCTGTTCACCCCTCCGCTCCCCCCGCTCAAAGCCACATCAGGCCAGTCCGCTCATTATCGCTCAGCGCTCAACGCAGTTTGCATCGCGCTCCACTCAAATCGCCCCCGCTCACTCCAAAAAGGAACAAAATCTGCATGTATTTCACTTTTAGCTTAAACCACAGCCTTACTTTATCTCCCCGAATTTGTTGCATACAGACTCATCTCAGATTATTCATTCTGTCTTGAAACGGGGATCTAACACTGACGCTAAAATTAGATGTTAATCAGTATAGTATATTCCATAGCGAATTGACACGTTGTTTGCCAATGTTTCTGCAAAAGCAGCGATGCCCATTGGAAGTGCAGCGTGAGTGTAATCGGTGAGCAGGGATTTGATTTCTGTGACAGCAGGGAGGATCATCCCCAGGTTCCCCAGCTCCTTCTGCATTTTGTCTGTGAGATCTGCTAGTGGTGTCAGCACACTGACAAGGTCGCGTCAGCTGCCGTGCTTGATTCAGGGTGATGTTAGCAACATTAGACTTGAGTTTGTTTTGCCATAACGGGTCTTTTTGGAACAACCGGATGAACGACTGAATCATCCGCAGCTGGCTGCTCCATCGAATGGCGCAGGCATTTGTGGGGCGGACACCTAATTGGTCGGTTTCCTCTGTGCTCTTGCGTACACTTTTCACCAGGTGCCCGACTTTCACTAACAGCCTATTAATGTTGTCGTGCTCGTTAAAGGCGTTTTTGATCGCCAGCTGAAGCATGTGAATGGGGCATCTCAGATGTAAATTTGACAAAGTAAAGTACTGATTTATCATAGTTTCTTGGGGGGTGTAGCCCAGTTGAGCTGCGCTGGCGAAGTGTTGCATCCCTTCGCGTTCTCCTTTACTCAGCGGTTCATAGTCCATGAAAATCTTTTCAAAAAATGCTACATCCAGCTCTCTTTTTCTCTCCCTTGTTATGGTTGGGCCTTTGCGTGCAGTGAATAAACTTTTGAATTCCTCAACCCTTTTCTCTTGTTGCTGCTGCTGCTCCTCTCGCTCTATAAAATACAAATTCATGGACGACACAAATTAAATTAAACAGATGGATTCTGGGTCAGGCTTGAGCATGCTTCAGACTCGTGGTGTGAGCGAGCGAAATTGGAGCGGGACATAGGGCGACGCTCCGTCCTTTTAAAAATGCCGCTCTGCGCTCTGTTCAAAATCCGTCCGCTCACGCTCCACGCTCGCTCCCGCTCCACTCCGCTCATATGCTCTGGTTCAAATACATGTTTATTTAAGTATTTCACATTTAAATACTTATAGTCTGTGTATTTGACTATTTTCAAATAAGGTGGTGCTGAATGAACTGCTTTTATTTGAAGTATTTGAAAGTATTTTCAAATAATTTCCTATAAATAGCCTACTATTTGAAACTGTTTTGAAATACTTGTTTCCAAATACACTATTTCAAATAACACGGACCAAACAGACCTGAGTTCAAATGAATGGGATATTTGCATATTTGTATTTGAAAATACACTTGTCTGAGTATTTTTAAATACATGCAAATACTTTCAAAGTATATTTTCCACAACAAAAAACTCTAAATAATTGAAATAGTATTTGAACCCAGGTCTGCACAACACAATACACAACACAACACAATCTACTCTGACAGACACCGGTACAGTAACAGATTATCAGAGCTTCAGCACTTCCTGGTCCTCAACCAAACCCAATCAAACATCAAACTCACCAGACAGACAGACAGACTGACAGAAACCGACCGACAGGAAGAAAAAAAACCTGTGGAAGCTGTTTTGGAGTGGTTCATTTGTTTTTATTATGGTCCGGTGTCGTCACCGTTGTCACACACAAACATTATCACATATGGTGCGGGGGAGGTAGTGAAAAGAAATGAGGTGGAGCTGCCGTGCATGTGCATTCTCATTCATGCACAGTTGTGCACATGTGTCTCCATACATTACCCTCCAGCAGACCTCCAAAACGCTTGTCTCTACTTTCTTCCATATACTGATGTGATGGGCAGACTAAACGGAGGGTAGAACCAACCTGACGGAGGAGAGGAGGAGAGCAGGAAATGTTCAGGATGACTGGAGGCACACTAGGTAGGGAGGGAAGCTTTAAGGGTTCTGACTGTGGATATCAGATCTAACTCTGAGTCCCACAATGGTGATGGATTCTGACTTGAGACAAACTGCAAAAGCAGAAGCTGTAACATATATGCACAAAGAGAAGAATAGATGGGTTAGTTCCTCTTTCGTAAGCATCATTCCGTGGAGAGATAATAAAGAAGTGTATTAAGAGTGCATCATATGGCCAGAACAGGTGGCCTTGCTTTGTTTATTGTATTATAGTTCCTCTTTAATAACTAATTCTCTGAAACTGTTACATTTATGTGCCAGTGCAATGGGACTGATTCAATTTTACCATTATCATGACTGTCTGTGTGTGTGTGCGCGCGCGTATAATCCCCCCACTGAAGGATTGGCCTTGAAAGTGGATCTTGTGGTTTCTGCCATGACCTTGGCTCTGACCTTCAGGGTCAATCAGATGCTGCTGGGAGGGAGGAGAGGAGGGTTTCTGTTGTTCCCTGCCTCTCTCTCTCTGCACAGCATCTGGTCTGCTTAATGTAGCCACTCTCACAGTGGGGAGGTAAAGCCAGGATGAAACAAGCTGGACTTTGTTGTTGTTATGAAGTCCAGCTGTATTGTTCAGGACTTCCAAGTCTCAATGATGACACACAGCAACATCTGGCTAATACACTTATCCTCCACATGCACCTCATATCAGCCTCTCACTACCAGGAGTTCACTCACCTCCCTAGAACAACAGGAACAACTCCTCTTGGGAGGGAGAGGAAATGAAACACCTGCTCCTTCTCCTCTTTCTCATCCCTCTCTTCTTCCCTTCAGCCTATTTTTTTAAGTGCAGCACTTTTCATGCCCTCCTTTGTTTGCTAATTTCCCTCTTACCCTCCCACCTCCACTTCTGAGCTTAATGTTATGAGTATAGAGAGAGTGTGGAATGTGATCAAAAATAATTGGACATACATTACCACTGCTTCCCAAAGTGAATGTAGTGTCTGCATAAAGACAGACAACGTTCCGACCCCCACAGTGAGTGTCATGACCTGGACGTGTTTGTTGATGTACTTTGCAGCGAGTCCTGGTTCTTGATCATGTTCTGGGAGAATAGGTGTTCAAGGTTCCTGTGACTGGTCATTATCCTGACCAACAGTACGTCCTCTTCGGGACAGGGCCAGAGGTTTTGAAGTGGAGCCTTCCGTATCATGTCTCATTCCAAGCTTCATTCTAATGTCTCTGTGTTCTTCTGTTTTTCCCACATATTCAAATGATCTTAAAACTCAACCAATAAATCAATTTAACTTTGAACTCAATTTCATCCCTGATAATGCCCTCTAATTTTCCCAAGTGTGGGTAAACAACATTTTTTTCTATTGATATTGAATGGGACTTGAATAAGGGCCAGCACCAGAAGTATCATCCCAGGCCAGTGTTACAGTATAACTTATGTGTGACCCCAGACAGGGCCAAGGTCATGGCCTGGTCACATAGAGAATCTCAGTCACATCAGGTCTACACTGCCTGGCAGCCCCGCTTCGTGCCACGCCATCATCCATCACTGTCTGCCACCGCTCCCCAAATGTCACCGTGCCCAACGTGGTCTGCATCGTCATGGTGACCAACTGTGATTTGAAGGGTGGAGCGTGTGGTTTACTTTGGCCGACGGATAAGTAAAGAGAGTGTGTGCCTGTGTGTGTGTTTGTGCCATGCCATACAAACAGAGTCAGGGGGGACTGGTGACATTTATTTTAGCTGCGGGCTACTGACGGCCCAAAGTAGAGAATCAGAATTAATACGAAAGTTGTCTGTGAGGCAGGGGAGGCTTCCTACTGTGCCTACCTGGGACTGATCTACACAGACACATAAAGATGTCATTCTGTCTGGGACTACTGCTTGGGTGCGCATTTTATGGCTATATTTGTATGGGGAGTGGATCGCTCTCAATGCCAAACTCTGAATCTCATTTTAGGCATCAACAAGTCACTATTGCCCTCTCCTCTCTTCTCCTCCTACCAAGGTGATATTAAAGAGGC
Organism: Coregonus clupeaformis; assembly: GCF_020615455.1. Lineage (NCBI taxonomy): Eukaryota > Metazoa > Chordata > Actinopteri > Salmoniformes > Salmonidae > Coregonus > Coregonus clupeaformis. The sequence continues at coordinate 48,066,941 of NC_059210.1, read as the reverse complement.
TTATAAAAATTGCCACTGGTGTCTGTGGGAGGATTAAATAGATTGTGGGTTTACTTTAAGTCCAAGCCAAGTGTGTGGGAACCCCAGAACTAACTTCTCCACAAGTCTGTCAGCAACGGCAAAGATATAGTACTGAGGGCTGCAGACGACAGCTTATAATATACCATGACATCCTTCTGTCTTACTGCTTTTCTTTCTTTACACTAGGATAATCTAATTAGCTACATTAGTTAATTAGCCTCAATCAGATATGCTTGATGCGCGATTGTCTATCATACAAGCACTGAATACACCTGTTGCCGAACCGAGTTCATTCATTGACATATAATTTTGAGTGAGTGTGTTTTTTTCCACCTCTCTATCCGCTACTGATGCGCCCAGAATAAAATGTTGTGTTAGATTAGATTAGAGGCAGTTTGAGCTGTGATTCCAGAGTAATGTAAGAGCAGTGCAACAGTGTCTGACTCACAAATGGCACCCTATTCTCTATGGGGCTGATTCCAACCCGAGTTAAGCGCGTAAATGGAATGTAATTCCCTTTTTATACACTTTTCTCTCTATGCGTATTCTAACCTTGAATTTAAGCATGACAATAGCATGCTATTCACCCGCTATTCATTCGGGGTGGAGATCGAATAAATGAAGGTGTGGCGGAGGTGTGTCTAAAGATGCAAAAAAAAGAGCAGAAATAAAATAACAGTAGGGAGGTTATATACAGGGGGGTACCGGTGCAGAGTCAATGTGCGGGGGCACCGGCTAGTTGAGGTAGTTGATGTAATATGTACATGTGGGTAGAGTTAAAGTGACTATGCATAAATAATTAACAGAGTAGCAGCAGCGTAAAAAGATGGGGTGGGGGTGGGGGGGCAGTGCAAGTACTCCGGGTAGCCATGATTAGCTGTTCAGGAGTCTTATGGCTTGGGGGTAGAAGCCGTTGAGAAGCCTTTTGGACCTAGACTTGGCGCTCCGGTACCGCTTGCCGTGCGGTAGCAGAGAGAACAGTCTATGACTAGGGTGGCTGGAGTCTTTGACAATTTTGAGGGCCTTCCTCTGACACCGCCTGTTATAGAGGTCCTGGATGGCAGGAAGTTTGGCCCCAGTGATGTACTGGGCCGTACGCACTACCCTCTGTATTGCCTTGCGGTCGGAGGCCGAGCAGTTGCCATACCAGGCGGTGATGCAACCAGTCAGGATGCTCTCGATGGTGCAGCTGTATAACTTTTTGAGGATCTGAGGACCCATGCCAAATCTTTTCAGTCTCCTGAGGGGGAATAGGCTTTGTCGTGCCCTCTTCAAGACTGTCTTGGTGTGTTTGGGCCATGATAATTCGTTGGTGTGTGGACACCAAGGAACTTGAAGCTCTCAACCTGTTCCACTACAGCCCCGTCAATGAGAATGGGGGTGTGCTCGGACCTCTTTTTTTCCCTGTAGTCCACAATCATCTCCTTTGTGTTGGTCAAGTTGAGGGAGAGGTTGTTATCCTGGCACCACATGGCCAGTTCTCTGACCTCCTCCCTATAGGCTGTCTCATCGTTGTCGGTGATCAGGCCTACCACTGTTGTGTCGTCGGCAAACTTAATGATGGTGTTGGAGTCGTGCCTGGCCATGCAGTCATGGGTGAACAGGGAGTACAGGAGGGGACTGAGCACGCACCCCTGAGGGGCCCCCGTGTTGAGGATCAGCATGGCAGATGTGTTGTTACCTACCCTTACCACCTGGGGGCGGCCCGTCAGGAAGTCCAGGATCCAGTTGCAGAGGGAGGTGTTTAGTCTCAGGATCCTTAGCTTAGTGATGAGCTTTGAGGGCACTATGGTGTTGAACACTGAGCTGTAGTCAATGAATAGAATTCTCACGTAGGTGTTCGTCTTGTCCAGGTGGGAAAGGGCAGTGTGGAGTGCAATAGAGAGTGCATCATCTGTGGATCTTTTGGAGCGGTATGCAAATTGGAGTGGGTCTAGGGTTTCTGGGATAATGGTGTTGATGTGAGCCATGACCAGCCTTTCAAAGCACTTCATGGCTACAGACGTCAGTGCTACGGGTCGGTAGTCATTTAGGCAGGTTATCTTAGTGTCCTTGGGCACGGGGACTATGGTGGTCTGCTTGAAACATGTTGGTATTACAGACTCAGTCAGGGACATGTTGAAAATGTCAGTGAAGACACTTGCCAGTTGGTCAGCACATGCTCGGAGTACACATCCTGGTAATCCGTCTGGCCCTGCGGCCTTGTGAATGTTGACCTGCTTAAAAGTCTTACTCACATTGGCTACGGAGAGCGTGATCACATAGTCATCCGGAACAGCTGGTGCTCTCATGCATGCTTCAGTGTTGCTTGCCTCGAAGCGAGCATAGAAGTGGTTTAGCTCCTCTGGTAGGCTTGTGTCACTGGGCACTCGCGGCTGTGCTTCCCTTTGTAGTCTGTAATAGTTTTCAAGCCCTGCCACATCCGACGAGCATCAGAGCCGGTGTAGTACGATTCAATCTTAGTCCTGTATTGACTCTTTGCCTGTTTGATGGTTCGTCGGAGGGCATAGCGGGATTTCTTATAAGCGTCCAGGTTAGATTCCCGCTCCTTGAAAGCGGCAGCTCTACCCTTTAGCTCAGTGCGGATGTTGCCTGTAATCCATGGCTTCTGGTTGGGGTATGTACGTACGGTCACTGTGGGGACGACGTCATCGATGCACTTATTGATGAAGCCAGTGACTGATGTGGTGTACTCCTCAATGCTATCTGAAGAATCCTGGAACATGTTCCAGTCTGTGCTAGCAAAACAGTCCTGTTGCTTAGCATCTGCGTCATCTGACCACTTTTTTATTAACCGAGTCACTGGTGCTTCCTGCTTTAGTTTTTGCTTATAAGCAGGAATCAGGAGGATAGAGTTATGGTCAGATTTGCCAAATGGAGGGGGAGGGAGAGCTTTGTATGTGTCTCTGTGTGTGGAGTAAAGGTGGTCTAGAGGTTTTTTTCCTCTGGTTGCACATTTAACATGATATTAGAAATTAGGTAGAACGGATTTAAGTTTCTCTGCATTAAAGTCCCCGGCCATTAGGAGCGCTGCTTCTGGATGAGCGTTTTCCTGTTTAGTGATGGCCTTATACAGCTCATTGAGTGCAATCTTAATGCCAGCATTGGTTTGTGGTGGTAAATAGACAGCTATGAAAAATATAGATGAAAACTCTCTTGGTAAATAGTGTGGTCTACAGCTTATCATAAGATAATCTACCTCAGGCGAGCAAAACCTCGAGACTTCCTTAGTATTTGATTTTGTGCACCAGCTGCTGTTTACAAATATACACAGACCGCCACCCCTTGTCTTACAGGAGTCAGCCGTTCTATCCTGCCGATGTAGCGTATAGCACGCTAGCTGTATGTTGTCCATGTCGTCGTTCAGCCACGACTCGGTGAAACATAAGATATTACAGTTTTTAATGTCCCGTTGGTAGGATAACCGTAGTATTAGGTCATCTAATTTGTTTTCAAATGATTGAACATTGGCTAATAGGAATGATGGAAGAGGCAGTTTACTCGCTCGCCGTCGGATCCTTACAAGGCACCCCGACCTATGTCCACGATATCTCTGTCTCTTTCTCCTGCGAATGACAGGGATTTGGGCCTTGTCGGGTGTCTGTAGGATATCCTTTGTGTCCGACTCGTTGAAGAAAAAATCTTTGTCCAATACGAGGTGAGTAATCGCTGTCCTGATATCCAGAAGCTCTTTTTGGTTATAAGAGACGATGGCAGAAACATTATGTACAGAATAAATTACAAATAACTTCAAAAAACACACATAATAGTACAATTAGTTAGAGGGCTGTAAAACGGCAGCCATCTTCTCCGGCGCCATCTGCGCCTAAAGGCTATTTAGTGTGGTCTCAATCAAATGATCTATAGGCTATAGGTTACGAAGTGCATGCTCGGAGAAAAGTTATTTTTCTAAGATAGCTGCTGGGATGGTGTAAATAAAACTAGGCTGCATTACACACTGCAATGGATATTCCAACCATGAGCCCCGGCCTCCTCTGCTCTTGCTGATAAAAACGTTTTTGTGTGCTGCCAAACCAATGGCTGTGCTGTGTAGGGCTACGGTGGCAGTTCAGGAGGAGAGTCAAAGGCTTCTTCCAAAAATATTTTTTGATTAATCATAGTCCCAAAAATGCATATTGCATGTGGACTAGCCTATAGCCTACTGTATGTTCTGTTCCGTTTGAGAAGGAGAGCTCGAAGATGAGAAGGAGGACCAGAGGTCAACTTTGATAGTTTGCTACTACTATAATTGATTTGATTAAAATCAATATGTTTCTTGCCCATGATGTAGGCCTATTTATCAGAGCTATTGACCTCACAATAAACCAGATTCGAGTATCTTACATTGTGGTGCTGAAACTTGAAGCAGCAGCTGTGGCACAATCAATCTTAAATGGACAGATCATGGTGTAGAACGTAGGTACATTTGAGTAGGCATAATTCATTTAAACCGTCATTTTAATTAAACTTCACTAACAACAAGTGGGCTTTGTGTTGGAGTCCTTTCTTCCTATTTTAAGAAATAAGAGGTAGGCCTAGCTGTTTGACATATGAAATTAGGCTATAGGCTGCTTATATTTTTCATTCAATTACTCCACCCGCCATGCACTCTTTAAATAGCCTACCTCCGTGTCAGTGAAGGGCTGTTAAGTTAAAACCAAGACTCGAATTGAGGGGGTATGAGAGGGTATGCCATAGGCCTAGTTTATATAAAAGAAAATGGCAAAAAGCACAGGCCTACCCCTTGTTAGCTAAGATTTTGAAGAAAATTAAACAAATCTGATTATACAAAGTGATCTATAACAGTGCTTTGGTCCGTGATGCTTTATGCTAGAAACAAGCTGTAAAATACCTGGGAAAGACTTGACTCCGATGCATATGGGGATATCATTTACATGCTGAGTAATAATTCAATATTAAACTGATTATGGCAGTAGGCAGATTATGCAATAGTCATGTAAACTATGTAAATTGTAATTATTTTGCACTATGGCCTATTTATTGCCTTACCTCCATAACTTACTACATTTGCACACACTGTATATAGATTTTCTATTGTGTTATTGACTGTACGTTTTGTTTATTCCATATGTAACTCTGTGTTTGTTGTTTTTATCGCACTGCTTTGCTTTATCTTGGCCAGGTCGCAGTTGTAAATGAGAACTTGTTCTTAACTGGCTTACCTGGTTAAATAAAGGTTAAATAAAAATAAAATTAATAAAAAAAACACCTTACTCTGCTTTTCTTAATCAGCGTCAGTTCAAAATCTAAGTGAGCGTACACCGATTAAAACACCTGGTTTTCTGAGCAATCTTTCTAATTATTAGGACATCTTAAACAGCTTAATCAGAGGTCCAGAGGTGTATTTGATCTGCGCATGTTCTAGCACCAGCCGAGCGAGCCTCCCTCTTTAGCACGAGTGAAGTGAGTTCAGAACAAGTGAATGTATGCTTTTTAGAAGTAGTTTTCACATACAAACTTTATATGTCCAAACTCGGAATCAAATATGCTTCCCAAAAATAATATGGTCGCTTTCTGCATTTATCTGAGTGCCATCAGGTAGCCTGATTTCAGATGTGTCATGTAAACATGATTATTAGGGAAATCGTTCTTCTTGCAAAGCATGTAAACTTTTTAATCAAACTATTATATTCATCTGACTATCCACAATAATTGCATTATTGTGTGCATGTAACTGTACTCACTGTTTCGTTTCTTTGACATTCAGAGGCTGAGCTACAACCTTCTGAGCAGACAAAACATTTACTTTGCATCAGGGGTAATCAAATTCTGTCTCTATCAATTGATTAGGCTATTCACTTTCTGTACAATAGAAGATGTTTAAACCCAGACAGCTTTTAGGAAAACACTTGTGACCTTCTCGCATTGGGTTAAGCCACAGAAAAAGAGGAGCCAGCAGTTAAAGCTTACATTTTTCTGCGTCTGTAGGCCTACTCTGTCTGGGGTGGAAAGGAAAGCCTAACTTTTGAAAGTACCATGCTCAGATTTGTAGTGATGTCTCAGATTTAATTATTTGCAAACAGGGACAGTTTTGTTGCAAACAAGACAGACTTATTTGGCATTGGACAAATATGATAAGATGAACACATATGCCTATCTATCTCTCTGTCCATTCTTAGCCTGAATTTTTGGTAATTTAACTGGTGTTAAAAAATATTATGCTAATATGTAAAATGATGTAGAATTGCATGAAATGTTTATAAAAAGAAAATTTTTCCCTTATAATTGCTGTAAACAAATGTGAAACCAGCCATATTGCAGCAAACTGAAGCATATCAACATATCAACTTTCCCAATGTAAAGTTTATGAAATGCTGTGCCATTATGCAGAATTTTAATTGTATGGCATTTTAACTTGCAGGGATGGGCACTCTCGAATGTCTTAATTATAGGCTACCACAACTTTCTCTGTTTCCTATTTCTGTCATGTTAAATATTAGCCACTGTCAGTATCAACCGTCAGTAGGCCTAATAACAACACATATCAACTGCCTATTTACTATTAGTTCCCTTCAGTTGGTATAGCCTACATTATCATTCCATTGAATTACCTTCATTTGCTTCCTCTGTAAACGCCATCACAGCTGTGTGGTTGCCTGTGTGTGTGGTTGCCTGTGTGTGTGGTTGCCTGTATGTGTGTTCGTGCCATGCCATACAACAGAGAGAGTCAGGGGGGACTGGTGACATTTAGTTTAGCTGTGGGCTGCTGACAGCCCAAAGTGGAGAATCAGAATGAATGGGACAGTTGTCTGTGAGGCAGGGGAGGCTTTCTACTGTACCTGACTGGATCAGAGTATTTTTTAATCTACAAATTGTTGCTGAAATGGAGACGAATATGCATATATTTAGATGGCTTTCTTTCATTGATCCCTAATATTCTGAACCCGTTCTCAATATATTCTAGTGAGTCTGTCAACAAAATTCTAACTAAAAGGTACACCGTATTTAAAGGGATGGCTTAAGATAAATGTACTGAAAACCCTATTGAATGAAAACTCCAAGAGAAAATCTGTTGGTTAGCAAGTGGGATGGATTTCAGTGGTTGAATGAAATTTATTCAGAGTACGTAAGGTAGCCACACCTGCAAAGTGCGTTATGCGGCTCAATAAGGTTAGACTGAATGCCAAATACTGAGAAGTGTGTAGGAAAGGCATACATTCCTAAGCCTGAATCAGCCCCCTGTATATAGTGCACTACTTTTAACCAGGGCCAATAGGTTTCCGGTCAAACTTAGTGCACTAGGGTGCCATTTGGGATGTTTCCGATGTGATTATTATCAGTGTGTTGGCTCAGGCCAGGCTAATGTGGCCAGTCAGCATCCAGTGTGAGTGATCCAACAGCAGCCTTCACAAGCCCTATTAAACACACTGGAGACTGGAGCACATTAGGTCTATGACTGTGTGATGGTAATACCAGCATTATGTTTGTGTTTACCAAGAGCACTGACTCAAACTACAGTTGAATGATTTAATTATATGGAATGATGTGTGCGTGTCTGCCTGTATATTAAACAAACATCATTTAGGATATTACTGTGGATTCACTTTTAATTTAATCAGCTAAGTAGAAAACATAAGTCGACAGAAGTTTGGAATCAATTCTGCAATAAACATTAAAACCATTAAAACAGCAAGATTGAGTTGAGATTAGGAAAGCATCCCAAATCATCCAGCCAATCTCTGCTAATGTAATTAGCCTGGGCCATAGTAGAAACTGCTCTGTAATTTAGGGGTCATTGTAATTGTACTCATATTAATCACGTTTATGGGAGGGAGCATTGCATTATGCATCAGTGTTTCCTCTTTTGTCTAGAAGGAAAAAGGCCAATCGCCTAATGTTGTCCTGCTAATGTTGAATAGGCCATGTCAGAGGAGACAAGGCTATTTACTGGATCTAATGGTACTTAGTGGAGATAACGGAACTGGCCCAGGCTACTGGAGACAGTGCTGGCTAGACAGTTGGAGGAAAGTTTGAGCTATTACATCATCACTGAAATGAAAAGGTAGCGAAATTGTGGTGGAATTGAGCATGTGTGTGTCTGTCTGTGTGTGTGTGTGTGTTTGCGCTTGCGTGCGTGCGTGCGTACGTACGCGTGCACATAATCCCCCCACTGAAGGGTTGGCCTTGAAAGTGGATCCTGTGGTTTCTGCCATGACCTTGTCTCTGACCTTCAGGGTCAGGCAGATGCTGCTGGGAGAAACAGTAGAGGAGGGTTTTCTCTCTTTCTCTCTCTCTCTCTCTCTTGTTCTCTCTGTCCCATTCTCTCTCTTTCTCTCTCCATCCTCTTTTAGCTCCACATCTGTTTTTAAGCCACAGATGGATCATCAATAACATATGGTTCAGAACAGAGGTTGGAGCGGAGGCTTTTAACTGGGCTTTAGTGGCCCTATCCTCGCTACAAGCTAGTCACTGGGTGGTCACATTCCAGTGGAAAAGCTTAGATTTTTACCCAAACTATAAATAAACACGCTGTTAATGTACACTCTGTATGAGAGCACTTCATGCAGGGAGATCAACACATCACTGTCTGGCCAAGAATGAAGTGGCATTGATCGCCTGGATCTCAGCGACAACAGGCACACACACACACACACACACACACACACACACACACACACACACACACACACACACACACACACAGCTCCAGTAGGCTAATCTTTTTGAGTGTGAACTGTATTACTGTACTCTTGTATTATACTGTGTTATATGACTGGAATTACGCACCTTGTTCAAACCATGATGAAGCTGTTCAAACCATGATGAAGCTGAGAGAACATGCAATTCTGGTGCAGCATATGCGGCCTACAAAGTTACAAGTATAGGCTAGCGAATTTGTTTTTAATTTTGAAATATAATAGGGCATATTTGTATAGTTAATAGGCTGACACATATATAGGCTACCTTACATAATATTTCCCCTAATGTTATTAGCCTACCTTTTTATTTCTCTCTCTATTGTTGCTTCATTCCTTCCTCGCTTTAAACAGTTAAATGAAATACGTTTTGTTGTCCTTATCTTCATCATTCTAATGACATCCTTGAATAATATAGGACTAGAATTAGATGCAGAAGGCTTTCACTTCTCTTCACGAAGATTGAATGGCTAAATGGCATATTATTGAATGGTTATTGGTCTGAATAAATAACTGCTATAGCCTACCGCCATCACGCGTTCACTCTTCTTTCAAACTACCCGTGAGTTCTATTGGCTGCTGTATTTAACATTCAGCAAACAAGAGCTTGCGTCCCTCCTCAAATAGTCTATTGGTATAACAAATGCACAAAAAAAAAATCCAGCAAGCTATTCTAGTCTAGCTTTTCCTGCATGGGACTCCAAGAGCTAAGGAGCGTTTTTTTAAGGAGAAAGGCCAGTGGAGCACAGGGGTGCGTGCGTATTGCGCTGGAGACAGAGGCTATACGTTAGAAGCTTATTATGCATAACCCATCATTCAATAGCTAAATATAAGACAAACACTGCATTGAATTACCTGAAAGAGGTAGGCAAGGACATCTACTGTGTGTATATAAACACTGCATTCATAAGTATTCAGACCCCTTGACTTTTTCCGCATTTTGTTACGTGACAGCCTTATTCTAAAATGGATTACATTTATTTGTTTCCTCATCAATCTACACACAGTACCCCATAATCACAAAGTGAAAACAGGTTTTTAGAAATTAGTTTGAAAAAACAGAAATACCTTATTTACATAAGTATTCAGACCCTTTGCTATGAGACTCGAAATTGAGCTCAGGTGTGTCCTGTTTCCATTGATCATCCTTGAGATGTTTCTACAACTTGATTGGAGTCCACCTGTGGTAAATTCAATTGATTGGACATGATTTGGAAAGGCACACACCTGTCTATATAAGGTCCCACAGTTGACAGTGCATGTCAGCAAAAACCAAGCCATAAGGTCGAAGGAATTGTCCGTTGAGCTCCGAGACAGGATTGTGTCGAGGCACAGACCTGGGGAGAGTACCAAAAAATGTGTACCAAAAAAAATGTACTTTCTTTAAAGTCTCACTGCCTCCTTCTCACAAATGATCCCCAAAATATAAAAATTAAATAAAGTTGGTTCAACACAGTGGCGGGTCATTTTGACCCTAGGACAACGGGAGGGTTAAATGGAAGAAGTTTGGAACCACCAAGACTCTTCCTAGACCTGGCCGCCCGTGTGGGAAGGTCGTTGGTTAGGGAGGTCACCAAGAACCCGATGGTCAATCTGACAGAGCTCCAGAGTTCCTCTGTTGAGATGGGAGAACATTCCAGAAGGACAACCATCTCTGCAGCACCACCAATCAGGCCTTTATGGTAGAGTGGCCAGACGGAAGCCACTCCTCAGTAAAACGCACATGACAACCCACTTGGAGTTTGCCTAAAGGACTCTCAGACCATGAGAAACAAGATTATCTGGTCTGATGAAACGCAGATTGAACTCTTTGGCCTGAATGGAAAGTGTCACATCAGGAAGAAACCAGGCACCGCTCATCACCTGGCCAATACCATTCCTACAGTGAAACATGGTGGTGGCATGATCATGCTGTGGGGATGTTTTTCAACGGCAGGGACTGGGAGACTAGTCAGGATCGAGGGAAAGATGAACGGAGCAATGTACAGAGATATCCTTGATGAAAACCTGCTCCAGACCTCAGACTGTGGTGAAGGTTCACCTTCCATCAGGACAATGGGGGGCTGAATACTTTCTGAATTCACTGTATATCAATCTTGAACAGGATTATCTATTTTGGATGCAATTTGAATGGAATTGATGTACAGTCATGGTCAAAACTTTTGAGAATGACACAAGTATTGGTCTTCACAAAGTTCGCTGCTTCAGTGTTGAGATATTTTTGTCAGATGTTACTATGGTATACTGAAGTATAATTACAAGCATTCCATAAATGTCAAAGGCTTTTCTTGACAATTACATTAAGTTTATGCAAAGAGTCAATATTTGCAGTGTTGACCCTTCTTTTTCAAGACCTCTGCAATCCGCCCTGGCATGCTGTCAATTAACTTCTGGGCAACATCCTGACTGATGGCAGCCCATTCTTGCATAATCAATGCTTGGAGTTTGTCAGAATTTGTGGGTTTTTGTTTGTCCACCCGCCTCTTGAGGATTGACCACAAGTTCTCAATAGGATTAAGGTCTGGGGAGTTTCCTGGCCATGGACCCAAAATGTCGATGTTTTGTTCCCCGAGCCACTTAGTTATCACTTTTGCCTTATGGCAAGGTGCTCCATCATGCTGGAAAAGGCAGTGGTCGTCACCAAACTGTTCTTGGATGGTTGGGAGAAGTTGCTCTCGAAGGATGTGTTGGTACCATTCTTTATTCATCGCTGTGTTCTTAGGCAAAAATGTGAGTGAGCCCACTCCCTTGGCTGAGAAGCAACCCCACACATGAATGGTCTCAGGATGCTTTACTGTTGGCATGACACAGGACTGATGGTAGCGCTCACCTTTTCTTCTCCGGACAAGGTGTTTTCCGGATGCCCCAAACAATTGGAAAGGGGATTCATCAGAGAAAATGACTTTACCCCAGTCCTCAGCAGTCCAATCCCTGTACCTTTTGCGGAATATCAGTCTGTCCCTGATGTTTTTCCTGGAGAGAAGTGGCTTCTTTGCAGCCCTTCTTGACATCAGGCCATCCTCCAAAAGTCTTCGCCTAACTGTGCGTGCAGATGCACTCACACCTGCCTGCTGCCATTGCTGAGCAAGCTCTGCACTGGTGGTGCCCCAGTCCTGCAGCTGAATCAACTTTAGGAGACGGTCCTGGCACTTGCTGGACTTTCTTGGGCGCCCTGACGCCTTCTTCACAACAATTGAACCTCTCTCCTTGAAGTTCTTGATGATCCGATAAATGGTTGATTTAGGTGCAATCTTACTAGCAGCAATATCCTTGCCTGTGAAGACCTTTTTGTGCAAAGCAATGATGATGGCACATGTTTCCTTTCAGGTAACCATGGTTAACAGAGGAAGAACAATGATTTCAAGCACCACCCTCCTTTTAAAGATTCCAGTCTGTTATTCTAACTCAATCAGCATGACAGAGTGATCTCCAGCCTTGCCCTCATCAACACTCTCACCTGTGTTAACGAGCGATTCGCTGACATGATGGCAGCTGGTCCTTTTGTTGCAGGGCTGGAATGCAGTGGAAATGTTTTTTGGGTATTAAGTTCATTTTCATGGCAAAGAGGGACTTTCCAATGAATAGCAATTCATCTGATCACTCTTCATGACATTCTGGAGTATATGCAAATTGCCATCATCGAAACTGAGGCAGCAGACTTTGTGAAAATTAGTATTTGTGCCATTCTCAAAACTTTTGACCATGACTGTAGAGAGAGCAAGACTGCTTGCACATGCTCTAATTCAACTGCAACAATATTTGAGTGATAGGCTGTTTTAAAACTCTGCAACTCCAATAAAAAAACAAAATACGGTGACCCCTGAAAGCCAGATGGAGATGTGGAAATTAGACGTGCATTCGGTCCATATATTACTGTAGCATAGGCTATACTGCAGCAAATGTAGGCCTACCTGTCACAAGAAAAAAAGTTTCCATAATGAGATGATAGGTCTACATGCATTGTGAACTGCACTCTATAGTGAGATGGGCTGTCCCCAACATGAGCGTTGATGATTGATCATGCAGAGAGAAGACCGCAGAGAAGCAAGATTTAGACATTGCATATAATTAAACATTTCAATTTCATTTCATTATATAAATAATTTACCAGTTTCTCGCAGTTACAGTGGCTTGCGAAAGTATTCACCCCCCTTGGCATTTTTCCTATTTTGTTGCCTTACAACATGAAATTAAAATGGATTTTTTGGGTGTTTGTATCATTTGATTTACACAACATGCCTACTACTTTGAAGATGCAACATAATTTTGTGTGTGAAACAAACAAGAAATAAGACAAAAAACAACAGGAAACTTGAGCGTGCATAACTATTCAACCCCCCAAAGACAATACTTTGTAGAGCCACCTTTTAAGTCATACCACAGATTCTCAATTGGATTGAGGTCTGGGCTTTGACTAGGCCATTCCCCTTAAACCACTCAAGTGTTGATTTAGCAGTATATGTAGGGTCATTGTCCTGCTGGAAGGTGAACCTCCGTCCCAGTCTCAAATCTCTGCAAGACTGAAACAGGTTTCCCTCAAGAATTTCCCTGTATTTAGCGCCATCCATCATTCCTTCAATTCTGACCAGTTTCCCAGTCCCTGCCGATGAAAAACATCCCCACAGCATGATGCTGCCACCACCATGCTTCACTGTGGGGATGGTGTTCTTAGGGTGATGAGAGGTTTTGGGTTTGCGCCAGACATAGCATTTTCCTTGATGGCCAAAAAGTTCAATTTTAGTCTCATCTGACCAGAGTACCTTCTTCCATATGTTTGGGGAGTCTCCCACATGCCCTTTGGCGAACACCAAACGTGTTTGCTTATTTTTTTCTTTAAGCAATGGCTTTTTTTATGGCCACTCTTCCGTAAAGCCCATCTCTATGGAGTGTACAGCTTAAAGTGGTCCTTTTGACAGATACTCCAATCTCCGCTGTGGAGCTTTGCAGCTCCTTCTGGGTTATCTTTGGTCTCTTTTTTGCCTCTTTGATTAATGCCCTCCTTGTCTGGTCTGTGAATTTTGGTGGGTGGCCTCTCTTGGCAGGTTTGTTGTGATGCCATATTCTTTCCATTTTTTAATCATGGATTTAATAGTGCTCCGTGGGATGTTCAAAGTTTCTGATATTTTTTTATAACCCAACCCTGATTTGTACTTCTCCACAACTTTGGCCCTGACCTGTTTGGAGAGTAAATCTCGTTAACTGGGTTCCCGCCATTCCGTACTAATACACACTCCCGCACATCCGCATGCATGGGTGCGCGCACACACACACACACACAAGAGAGAGAGGAGAGACACAGAGAGTGGAAACAACAATCTAACTAAGCCAAGCCAGCGCTGTGCTATTTATTCTAGGGGTATGAGCGTTATAACGTTTCAACGAAATTGAATCCTTAACTTCAAGAAAAATCCCTAACATAATAATGATGTTTATTTCGTTTTTTCCCCTCACAAATTTTAAATCACAGTGCTGCTGACTCGTCTGCTCCTTCTCTTCGCTAATGATGCGAGTGTGTGTCCAGTTTTCAGTCTGTTGCGTGTAGAATATCCTAGCCTATTCATTGATGATAGGCCCTGCTTTACTGAAGTTGCGAGACATTGCAAGCCAAGAAATTGCTAAATACAGCATTCCATTGCGAGACACAATGCACGGTTCTTACTCCGTCAGCCTGATGACTGATCTGCCTATACTGGGAGACCTCTCTCTCCGTTTCTTGCTAGCTCGCTATGAAAGTATTGTGTTTGTGTTTCGGGAAGCACGGCAACTAATCAGTCTCCGTTCCAAAAATACTGAATCTTTCAGAGCTTAAATAGCCAAAATGATTAGTCACAGGAATCAGGACTAATAAAGCCAATGTAACAGCCTGTTTTACAAATGGTAGGCCTACCACAGGGATGGGCATTCATAAAATTCCCTTGAGGGCCAACATTGTAGGCTACACCCCAGTAAGCATGGACCGGACGTCTTTTTTGAAAATAGTTTTGGTCCAGTCTAGACCGGCCTATATTTGGCCCAAACATAGAAGTCTATAATTGGTTCAGATTTTCTCCGGTCCGGACCTGCCTTGACTTGGCCCAAACATTTGAACCAATCATAGACATCCATGTTTTACAAGTTTGGACAGCACAGCACAGCAAAGTATAGTAAAGTATAGTTCAGTACAGTAGAGTATAGTACTGTATTGTACCCTACTTAACTCTAATGTACTCTACTTAAGACGTATTTTCACCTTTCATTCAGAACCTAAAATGAACCTAACTTCAACGTCTGGGGGAAAAAAAGTATTTTCTACGTAATTTTGCTTACTGGGACTAATCTAGTTTCGCAGGGGTAAAGGAGGAGGGCGGCACATTTATTTGTCTCGCCTAGGGCGGCAGAACGGCCAGGACCGGCCCTGAGTCTATTCCTAGTGGAAGATGTTTTCTTTCTACTAAATGCTATAAGTCACGGTATTTAACTGACTTAAAAGTGCTTTTTAGGAGAGAGTGGTCTGTGCGCAGGAAGCAGGCAGGCAGTTGACAGTTCTGGACGCTTAGTGATGGACGTTACTGTAGTCCCACTTCAGAAGCGGCATAGAGTGGTGAGGAAGAGGGGTCTGCCGTGTCTGTAAGTGAATTCACCATTCATTTTCTGTATTCAGGTTGACTCAAACATTGTTTTAAGCTATGTTTTACTATTGACAGTTACAGCTGATTTCGGGATTGTATATCAATTTGCTCTCCTTAAATATATACTACCAATCAAAAGTTTGGACACACCTATATCATTGCTACTTACCTAACGCGGATCCAAGTTCAGTTTTGAGATCCACCGGCGTCACTGGTGTAGGGTTAGCTGAAAGTTTCTGACTGGTCTTGGAACTGTGACAACAGGCAGCCCCTCCCCGCTTGACTCGATGGGATATGTAGGGATTTTGCCAACACAGCGAGATATGTACACAGTACCCTTAACCTTTTTACAACTGACTATCGTATTAGTTGATTAAATCAGACTTTATTCATATAATGAGTAATTCAGGAATGTCACGAGCTAATTGACATGCGAAAACTCAAGAGAATAGCAACTCTACAGATCGCAATGGCTACAGTGAATGGCTAAATGACTTCCGGACACTAAGTGTCCACGGAGCTCCTCTTCCTCCTCACCACTGTATTCCTTTACAGACAAGTAAAATGCCCATTCAGTGGCGCTTCGAAACTATCTCCAGAGAAGGTTTTGTGTCGCCATTTTAAAAGCCGTAGACAAACAAACATGCCATAGCCTATGCGCTTTCAAGGGCATATGACTGCGGTAGATATACTGTAACTTCATTGCCCGGCCCTAGTGGTCATACATATATAATAGGATCATTATTCGGCATTGGGAATTTTTTCTTCTCATGGAAAACCGATGATAAAATGTCCGTTTTAAATGTTTAGCAAAATTGTCCATTTGTCACATCCCTCATTTATTCATATGCAAAGTGTGTTTTTTAACTCAGTGAAGTTGGTGTCATTATATTTTTGTGTGTGTTAGTTTATGTGTGTGTACTTTGTGTGCAAAGGGAACAAGAGAAAATAGAGTGAGGCACTGACTGTATTGGGCACAATGGACTGCATGCTGTATTGTTATTACACTCCATCTAGAGCCCAGACCCATGTGGGGCAGCTTGTTTAGTACTCAGGGTGTAGTACATGTGTTCAGGTGGCTAGGGAGGGGGTCCAGACATATTTGTTTTGTTTACTGGATAGATCTCTCTGGCGAAGGCTGTGTGCGCATGTGTGTGTTTGTTTTTATGCAAGCCCCCTTTAATCCAAACCCAACACCCTCAATGGCAAAGGCCCTTGGAGAGTCTTCATTCTGCATATTTTTGCATGTGCTGACTGAACAAGAGTAGTGTTTTTGATTGGCATTTACAACCAGAATTTCAAGAACTTAAAATGTACAATAATAAGAGAAAATAAATGTAATGCTGTTGAAGCCTAGTATTCTAGTATGAGTCTCTAGTGTTATTCTGTTCTAGTATGAATCTCTAGTGTTATTCTGTTCTGGTATGAGTCTCTAGTGTTATTCTGTTCTAGTATGATTCTCTAGTGTTATTCTGTTTAAGTATGAGTCTCTAGTAGTGTTATTCTGTACTAGTATGAGTCTCTAGAGTTATTCTGTTCTAGTATGAGTCTCTAGTGTTATTCTAAATTTACATTTACGTCATTCAGCAGACGCTCTTATCCAGAGCGACTTACAAATTGGTGCATTCAACTTATGATAGCCAGTGGGACAACCACTTTTTTTGTTGTTTTTATGGGGGGGTGGGGGAAGGGGGGTAGAAGGATTACTTTTATACTATTCCAGGTATTCCTTAAAGAGGTAGGGTTTCAAGTGTCTCCGGAAGGTGGTTAGTGACTCCGCTGTCCTCGCGTCGTGGGGGAGCTTGTTCCACCATTGGGGTGCCAGAGCAGCGAATAGCTTTTGACTGGGCTGAGCGGGAACTGGGCTTCCGTAGAGGTAGGGGGACTAGCAGGCCAGAAGTGGATGAACATAGTGCCCTTGTTTGGGTGTAGGATCAGAGCCTGAAGGTAAGGAGGTGCCGTTCCCCTCACAGCACTGTAGGCAAGCACCATGGTCTTGTAGTAGATGCGAGCCTCAACTGGCCTCATTCTGTTCTAGTATGAGTCACTAGTGTTATTCTGTTCTAGTATGAGTCACTAGTGTTATTATGTTCTAGTATGAGTCTCTAGTGTTATTCTGTTCTAGTATGAGTCTCTAGTGTTATTCTGTTCTAGTATGACTCTAGTGTTATTCTGTTCAAGTATGAGTCACTAGTGTTATTCTGTTCTAGTATGAGTCAGGCGGGCTCAATACAAACCCAACAGTAGGGAATAAAACATGAGGCTGCCAGTATGACTGCCAGGCTGTTGTTCTGGATCTAGTCTACTCCATAGTGAGATTTGGCCTGGCTGACTGCTAGTGTTCTCTGTGTTATCCCACCTCTACAGAGAGAGCTGCTACAATACAGGCTCCTTTACCTTGCTGTGTGTGTGTGTGTGTGTGTGTGTGTGTGTGTGTGTGTGTGTGTGTGTGTGTGTGTGTACAGAGATACATCCAAGACTTTTCTGTAATTTCATCAATAAAACCAAAGACAGGACAGTATGAAGACAGACAGAAACTGCTTCTCCGTGGCGACATTGGCTAGCTAAGCTCATGATCGGGTCCAAGTGTTTTCTTCAAACTAAAAGCACTCCTTTGATATAAAGTTGATTTTGACGAAAATCTAAACGTGTCAGTTTGTCACTTTTACGAGGTTGTCCAACAACTTAAGACATTGGCTTGAATCTAGGTTGTGCCTTTAGATTTTTTGAAAATTAACAACTAAGGAATAATTTTTCACTTCTCATTGCCTTCCCAAACCCCAGCCTGGTCTTCTTGGTCTGTTTCGCAAGCGTTCCCGGAAGTCTCGCGATGTTGAGCCTCTGGGTTTAGAAACTCTCTGGTGAAACACCGTAGAATGCACAATCAAATACTGTAAGTGTTTTTTACAGCATTAATGCTGTAGATTGCAAATATACTGTTATTAACTGTAATTTGAAGCATGCTGTAAAAATTACGCTAACATACTGTATTTATAGTAATAGCTTATGCCTACTGTTGATTCAAATCTGCTCTAAATTGCTCGTAAATATGTTGCTGTGCGACCTATATATTTTTTGGGATAATTGTTGTGCCATAGAGAGCGCAGATTTGTGACCGTTATGTTTTCACCTTGCCTGATGAATCAAACTGAATGATTCCGCTACTCTATGTTCGCTACATACTTCAGTCTGAGACTGCCATCATTGAAGTTGTTTGTGGTGGTGTCAAAATGAGGGGTGTTGTACAAAACAAAGTAATCAGCGATTGGATCATTTCTAACCAATCAGAGTATCAAAGCCAATGACACATTGTCTAAACATTGCTTTATCCAAGTGTGTTCTGGCTCTGGCCCAACACACCAGTTTCTGGGACCAATCAGAAAGGTTAGAATGTGTTTGCGTTCTAGAAATCGTTTGGGAGGTACTCCGATCCAGACTCATTGTGGGTGTGGTGTAGCGTTTGGCCGGAGCAAGGAGTTTGGATAGCCACGCAAGTTTTCACCATTACTACAGAGAAAATGGCTTGTTTCTAGCAGTTGAAAAGATATTACCCATATTACTGGCGTGAATGACCAGTGTTGTATCGAGGTGCCTGCCAACCTAAGGTGCTTCCCACTGGGCAGCTTTACTACAGTGTCGCCGGCGGTATAGTAACGTGGCAAAAACATTTCCCTCACAGGATTATATTTAAAGTACGATAGCAGCCTACACAAGAAATAACTAATATTGGGAGCCATCTAGATATCCCCGTGATACAGTCTACTCAATAGGGAGAGCATGAACGGCAACCACAACGGGACACAGTCTCCTTAGCTGTCACAACACATTGTGATTCGGTTCACTCAGCTCTCAGCTGCGCGACATACTTCATTGTTTTGCAGGCCAGGAGTGTCCATAAAGAATCTCCCAGCTAACCATTTGTTTACTTTAAACAACATTGTTCCATAATGTTACAGTATTAGCTAAACGGGTTCACTTTACCAGCAGTATGCAAACATTTGGTGGCACAGAAAGAAAGGAAAATGTTGGAGTCTGGTAAAATAATCTATGCTATTGTGTAGGCTATAGCAATGTTTTATTAGTTAGTTAGGGTTTGAAGGAGGTGTATCTATACTGAACAAAAATATAAACACAACATGTAAAGTGTTGGTCCCATGTTTCATGAGCTGAAATAAAATATCCCAGAAATGTTCCAAAGGCACAAAAAGCTTATTTCTCTCAAATATTTGGCACAAATTTGTTTACATCCCTGTTAGTGAGCATTTCTCCTTTGCTAAGATAATCCATCCACCTGACAGGTGTATTTGTATTTATCATAGATCCTCATCAGCTGCTGCCAAGGCAGCAGCTACTCTTCCTGGGGTCCAGAAAAAAGTAAGGCAGAAATATACAGTACCAGTCAAAAATGGACTCATTCCAGGGTTTTTCTTTATTTTTACTATTTTATACATTGTAGAATATTGGTGAAGACATCAAAACTATGAAATAACACATATGGAATCATGTAGTAACCAAAGAAACTGTTAAAGAAATCAAAATATATTTTATATTTGAGATTCTTCAAAGTATCCACCCTTTGCCTTGATGACAGCTTTGCACACGCTTGGCATTCTCTCAACCAGCTTCATGAGGTAGTAACCTGGAATGCATTTCAATTAACAGGTGTGCCTTGTTAACAGTTCATTTGTGGAATTTCTTTCCATCTTAATGTGTTTGAGCCAATCAGTTGTGTTGTGACGAGGTAGGGGTGGTATACAGAATATAGCCCTATTTGGTAAAAGGCCAAGTCCATATTATGGCAAGAACAGCTCAAATAAGCAAAGAGAAACGACAGTCCATCATTACTTTAAGACATGAAGGTCAGTCAATCCGGATCATTTCAAGAACTTGGAAAGTTTCTTCAAGTTCAGTCGCAGAAACCATCAAGCGCTATGATGAAACTGGCTCTCATGAGGACCGCCACAGGAAAGGAAGACCCAGAGTTACCTCTGCTGCAGAGGATAAGTTCATTAGAGTTAAATGCACCTCAGATTAGAGCCCAAATAAACGCTTCACAGAGTTCAAGTAACAGACACATCTCAACATCAACTGTTCAGAGGAGACTGCGCGGGAATCAGGCCTTCATGGTTGAATTGCTGCAAAGAAACCACTACTAAAGGACACCAATAAGAAGAAGAGACTTGCTTGGGCCAAGAAACACGAGCAATGGACATTAGACCGGTGGAAGAGATTTTTGAGATTTTTGGTTCCAACCGCCGTGTCTTTGTGAGACGCAGAGTAAGTGAACGGATGATCTCCGCATGTGTGGTTCCCACCGTGAAGCATGGAGGAGGAGGTGTGATGGTGTGGGGGTGCTCTGCTGGTGACACTGTTGGTGATTTATTTAGAATTCAAGGCACACTTAACCAGCATGGCTACCACAGCATTCTGTAGTGATATGCCATCCCATCTGGTTTGCACATAGTGGGACTATCATTTGTTTTTCAACAGGACAATGACCCAAAACACACCTCCAGGTTGTGTAAGGGCTATTTGACCAAGAAGGAGAGTGATGGAGTGCTGCATCAGATGACCTGGCCTCCACAATCACCCGACCTCAACCCAATTTGAGATGGTTTGGGATGAGTTGGACCACAGAGTGAAGGAAAAGCAGCCAACGAGTACTCAGCATATGTGGTAACTCCTTCAAGACTGTCGGAAAAGCATTCCTCATGAAGCTGGTTGAGACAATGCCTAGAGTGTGCAAAGCTGTCATCAAGGCAAAGGGTGGATACTTGGAATAATCTTTTTTTAACACTTTTTTGGTTACTACATGATTCCATATGTATTAATTAATAGTTTGTCTTCACTATTATTCTACAATGTAGAAAATAGTAAAAATAAAGAAAAACCCTTGAATGAGTAGGTGTGACCAAACCTTTGACTGGTACAGTAAATTATAAAACAGAAACCAGATGTGGAGGTCATGTGCTTGGCGTGGTTACATGTGGTCTGCAGTTGTGAGGCCAGTTGGACGTACTGCCAAATTCTCTAAAATGACATTGGAGGCAGCTTATGGTAGAGAAATTAACATTACATTCTCTGGAAACAGCTCTGGTGGACATTCCTGCAGTCAGCATGCCAATTTCACGCTCCCTTAAAACCAGTAGTGGTGCGTGGGTAAAATCACTGGGGAAGCCACCCCCCCAAAAAAAATTTTTTTTTTTAAGAATAACAAGCCATATTACAACCTATGTGTTTTGATAATTGTGTTTGCTCTATAACCTGTTCATTCATATGCCTTGCGACCATGATATATAGGCCTAAAGGCCGAGACAATAAGAAGACACAGAATAAATTCAACCACACCTTTGTTTTATCACAAAGCTGGATAACAACCTCTGTCCAGTGAAGTCCACAAAACATATTGCATGTATAATAACAGACAGTTACATGACCTACAGCATGGTCAAGCAAGTTTATTTTTCAAACATTTTCAGACCACTAAACGCTTATTGATTTAGAACCACAGAGAGTTAACGCAAGACGCAAAGAAAACAGGAGCTGCCTCCACTATTCCAGCACCATTTCAACTTCAACATTTCAACATCATCAAATCACCTCTGCTTAGTCTAATACAGTGACAACTAAAAGATACCAAAAACAATGTAGTCCAACATAAGCTAAGTATGATGTGGCTGTCCATGGTTCTGATTTCTGTGTGTGTGTACGTGCGCATTCGTTAAAGTAGAAAAACATATTGACTCCCCCTACTTGTAGAGAAACGCCAATGACATCCTCCTCTCTTTCATGTTAATGAAATGATCTATCATGTCATACGGTACACGCTTTTATGTTTTGTTGCTCTAGGCTACCTGGCTAAAATGCTTGCTCGCTAGCCTAACTTCAATTCATGGGCAACATTAGCTAGTTAACATTAGCCTTCTACATCTAGCTACATATTAAACTTCCATCCTCTCAGGCCAGGGCACAACAATGTATGAATTAATGGTTGGATCAGAATCGCCATTACAATCATTGGCCAGTACGGAGAATTAAGTAAAACCACAAGTCCAAATCCCTATCTCCATCCATTGCTAATTTAGGAAAGGGCCAATTTTAGCTAGCTGGCTAGCTAGCCTCCGGAGAACAACAACACAACGAGATGCAACAATTCAAGTTTTTCTGTCAATGACGTATGCTTTCAATGGGATTTGATAGGAGTGACTCCAAATCCAAGCTGGCTTCCCTTGACAATTTTTTGGGTGCGCCAGGACCATTCACAGTTGAGCTTGCTCAGTTTAGCTCAATGCTGATTGGCTAATTTTTTATACTTTTTTGTCAAGGGAGGCCAGATGCTCGCTGGCTTCCCTTGCCTTCAATGCTATGGGCAATATTATATTCGTTTGGACCAGACAGCATCAGATAGATGGCCTACACGTAGAGAGACAGAGGGGCGTCTTTTACTTTCGGTTTTGTACACATTTTACATTTACATTTTAGTCATTTAGCAGACGCTCTTATCCAGAGCGACTTACAGTTAGTGAGTGCATACATTTTCGTACACAAGCTTCAAAAAGCTGAAAATACAATATTTTTGTTTATGGAAAATATATTTCACAGCAGTTTAGATGGTACAATGATTCTCTACGCTATACTTGCTTGTTTTGTCACATAAATGGAAATTAGCCAAACTATTAGGACATTTAGCAACCAGGAAATGGCAGAGCGATTTCTGCATAGTGCGTCTTTAACGGAGAATTCCAATGTACATTTAAAGCATTATCCTAGCACCAGAGTTGCCAGCTTAATACTGTAATTTTGCTTTACAGCAGGGATGCCGTATGCTGTAATATGTTTTACATTAAGGAAAATAGTTCTGTAAAATATATTACAGCATCTCTGCTGTACAGCAAAATTACAGTGTGTGTGTGTGTGTGTGTGACAGTTCATAGAGGAAGGACAGGATTCTCATTCCTCTCCCTCAGACTCAACAGAGAGAATCTTAGAAATGAGCCAACACCCTTTGGCCTGGTCTAGATCAATTAAAGATAACACAGACAGATATATAACAGCAGGCTGCAACACATACATCTAGCCTGTCCTGAATGAGGAGAAATGCACAAAGAGCAGTGATGCATGAAAGCTTCCAGCAAAGCCTGTACAGCGCATTCGGAAAGTTTTCAGACCCCTTCATTTTTTCCACATTTTGTTACGTTACAGCCTTCTTCTAAAATGGATGAAATTATCATTTTGCCTCATTAATCTATACACAATAACCCATAATGGCAAAGTAAAAACAGGTTTTTTTAAAAACATAAATACCTTATTTACATAAGTATTCAGACCCTTTGCTATGAGACTCGAAATTGAGCTCAGGTGCATCCTGTTTCCATTGATCATCCTTGAGATGTTTCTAAAACTTGATTGGAGTCCACCTGTGGTAAATTCAATTGATTGGACATGATTTGGAAAGGCACACACCTGTCTATACAAAGTCCCACAGTTGACAGTGCACATCAGAGCAAAAACCAAGCTATGGGGTGGAAGGAATTGTCCGTAGTGCTCCGAGACAGGATTGTGTTAAGGCACAGATCTGGGGAAGGGTACCAAAAAATATCTGCAGCACTGAAGGTCCCCAAGAACAGCGTCCTCCATCACTTTTAAAAGGAAGACGTTTGGAACCCCCAGGAGCAATCAGGAGAGAAGGGCCTTGGTCAGGGAGGTGACCAAGAGTCCGATGGTCACTCTGACCGAGCTCCAGAGTTCTTCTGTGGAGATGGGAGAACTTTCCAGAAAGGCAACCATCTCTGCAGCACTCCACCAATCAGGCCTTTATGGTAGAGTGGCCAGACGAAAGCCACTCTTCAGTAAAATGCACATGACAGCCCGCTTGGAGTTTGCCAAAAGGCACCTAAAGGACTCTCAGACCATGAGAAACAAGATTCTCTTGTCTGATGAAACCAAGATTGAACTCTTTGGCCTAAATGCCAAGCGTCACGTCTGGAGGAAACTTGCCACTATCCCTATGGTGAAGCATGGTGGTAGCAGCATGCTGTGGGGATGTTTTTCAGCGGCAGGGACTGGGAGACTAGTCAGGATCAAGGGAAAGATGAATGGAGCAGAGAGATCCTTGATGAAAACCTGTTCCAGAGCGCTCAGGACCTCAGACTGGGGTGAAGGCTCACCTTCCAACAGGACAACGACCCTAAGCACACATCCAAGACAACCCAGGAGTGGCTTCGGGACAAGTCTCTGAATGTCCTTGAGTGGCCCAGCCAGAGCCCGGACTTGAACCCGATCTAACATCTCTGGAGTGACCTGAAAATAGTTGTGCAGCAACGCTCCCCATCCAACCTGACAGAGCTTGAGCGGATCTGCGGAGAAGAATGGGAGAAACTCCCCAAATACAGGTGTGCCAAACTTGTAGCGTCATACCCAAGAAGACTCAAGGCTGTAATCGCTGCCAAAGGTGCTTCAACAAAGTACTGAGTAAAGGTTCTGAATACTTATGTAAATGTGATATTTTAGAGTACATACATTTGCAGAAATTTTTTAAAACCTGTTTTTGCTTTGTCATTATTGGGTATTGTGTGTAGATTGACGGAAAAATCTGTTTAATCCATGACTAGAATAAGGCTGTAAAGTAACAAAATGTGGAAAAAGTGAAAGGGTCTGAATACTTTCCGAATGCACTGTATGTTATTACACTGGCCAATGCTACAGGCTAGCTAACTACATATAGGAGACCTTCAGAGACCTAGCCTCAGACCTGGACAGGGAATTCAAACAGACTGTTCATTTATATTGGATGACCTGTGCCCTGTGCTCCCTGCCCTGTGTGTGCGTGCTTGTGTGTGTGTATATATGTGTGTAATATGTAATGCTATGTGACTTGTGCCCCGTGCTCCCTGCCCTCTGCACTGTTCCCATCTAGAGACAGAACAATAACACACAGCAGAGAGCTAGGGGAGAAGGAGAGAGAAAGGAGCTGAGGAGGAAAAAAGAGAACAATGACGGAGGAGGAAAAGGAGGAGGAGGACAGAAGAGAGGGATGACTAGAGAGTTGGGTGTCAGTCATTCTTCCTCTAATGTGACCTTGATGTCCCCAACCAAGACTCCACTGTAAAACAAGCAAGGTGTTGTAGCAAACAAGACCCCCATAATGCAGCAGCGGCACACATAGAAATATAATGAATAGAACGTGCTTGGAACCTCTAACCCTGGCAATTTGACTGGTAAACTCATGGGTACACTCGCAATGGCTGCCTGGCATTGTGATGCAATAATCCTGCTTCTACTTCCTGTTTTGTTCCTATGGACAAAGATTAGTTTGGCCTCTTCCTCTCTGCTATGGGTACACTCACAATGGCCTCCAGTCCACCTATTATGCCATCATTGACTTGAATGGGGACGTCCGTTCTATTCTATTTTAATGTCAGCACATGCAGTCAGGAGCGGAGGAGAGGAGAAAATGTATGTTTAATATTTTATTTTTACAAAAATATATTATTAGTATTATTATTATTTTTGTTTTTTTTTTTGGGGGGGGGGCTCATTTGGCTGGCCAATTACCGTCATCCAAAGTTCCATCACCATCATAGCCCTAACACACACACTGACACACGCGCACACAGACTCTGACAGACACAAATACACACACACGCACAGGGCTCCAATTTCCCTCCAACTCGCTGTGCTTCAGAAGCTCCTGATACAGCCAGCCCATTAAAGTCAGTGTGTAATTGGAAAATAAATTCCTACCTCTAGCCATAAAAAAAGACGGGCTTATTCAGAGCTGTCCAATAGTTATCCGTCCCCTCCCTTATTTTTACCTTCCTCAAACACGAAAAGCCCTTCCGTATTTGGATTGGATTTGTTTGTATTTTTTCTGCTTCAAACTGAAGTTTACATTCTTAATGGCTTTTGTGACATTATGTGGAGCTTTGTTGTGGACCATTTTCTGCAGTGACCATGGGAGATGAGTGATTTTGCTTGTAGACAGTGTGTGTCAATGCTAACATCAGTGCTACTGTACAGTATATACACCCTGTGCTAAAATCCCCTCGTCAATTATCTACCGTTCCAATCTGTCTCACCTCTTCCTCCCTCCTGATCAATGGAGGTGAGATATGATACCCTGGCTGGGTCAAAGAGCCCACTTTAATGTCAGGTTATAGATTGATACAGCCCAGGGTGTACAGTCCAGGGTACAGGGATCAACATGCTGAGGGATGATGGTATTGCTGGGGAATGTAGAGGCAGGAAAGTTCAGGCCAAAACTCATCTCTCCATACCCTCTGTCTCTCCATACCCTCTATCTCTCCATCCATCCCTCTCTCTCTCTCTCTCGCTCTCTTTCTCTCTCGCTCTCTCTCTCTCTCCACCCCCCCCTCTCTCTCTCTCTCTCTCTCTCTCTCTCTCTCTCTCTCTCTCTCTCTCTCTCTCTCTCTCTCTCTCTCTCTCCATCCCTCTCTTTTCCCTGTGTCTACAGGAGAGGTATGTGTGTGTGTGTGTGTGACAGTAGTGATTATGCGTAGACTGGTCCAGGCGTGTCTACTGTGTCTCTGTGGAGGCTTAAAGCCCAAGGAGTCTAGTTGACAGAGGGTGAGGGAAGCGGGGGGCTGACGGTGGGTGAAGGGAGCAGGGGGCTGACAGGGTGAGGGGAGCTGGGGGCTGGAGGAGGGTGAGGGGAGCCGGGGTCTGACGGGGGGTGAAGGGAGCGGGGGGGTGAGGGGAGCAGGGTGCTAGTCAATATTTGCCCAGGGTAAATGCTTTCATATTCATATTACTGTTAACACATAGTTCCAGGTATGCTTCGTTTAGATACTCCTACAGGTATCCTACTAACTGATGATTTTATATGGAGTAAAAATGAAGAGTGAATTAGGTGAAGAGTAGTAGTGTGCTGGGGTGTGTGCCGGTGCGCGGGTGTGTGCTTGCATGCATGCATGCATATGTGGTGTTCATGCTGCAAGGGTAAATGCATTGCCAAATCAATTAAAGGGTATCTCAAGTCACCTTGGGGGATTTAAGTAGGAACGATGCACTTAAGGTATACAGTTAAGTGTTACTAATGAAAACCCTACAGTAAGCTGATAGCATACAGTGTAATAAGATGGCCTTTTTATTACGAAAAGGAGCCAGTGAACCGGAATGCGTACTGTATGTGTCCTTGTGTAGGAAGACATCGTATGTAGGGAAGGACACGCATCTCTGAGTGAATGAATGATGGACTTAGTGAGGTGTAGAAGAGTGAGTGAGTGAGTGTAGGCTAGTGCGCGCACACACACACACACACACACGCACACACACACACACACACTTACAGTCCCAGAGCAGCTCTCCAATTAACTCATTGCCCCTCTCAAACAGCCCAGTTCTCTCAAGTCTATATGCATGGCTCCCTCGTACACTTTCTCAATGTGTGTGCACCCATGTGAATTTATGTGCTCGAGCATTCGTGTGTGTGTGCGCGTGCGTGCGTGCGTGTCACTGCTACTGGAGGCTGGTTGAAGCAGCTCAGTGTAGCCATCCTACAAACCCACTGGCACATCCTCCTGCCAATTAGAGAAATAACTATTAGAATGATACACATAAAATACCTGGCAACAGCCCTCTTTTCTCCCTTTGTCTCTCCCTCACTCCCTTTCTCCTTTTATTGCCAGAGACAAAAGTAAGGCTTACATCACCCTCTCTAAGGATCAGGAGAGGGCTGCCGTGTGCCATTCTGAAGGGATGTTATATAGACGTTTCCAGAACCTCAAGGTTTACGCCTCGATCACACCGACAGTCTCATTGCATTTTGGGGCATGAGGGAAAACATGTTGGTTCTGTTGCTAGTTAATTAATAATACAACATATTTAAAATACTGTGTTGCCTGTTGCACCTCAATAACAATAACACAAGCACCGTTACTAAAAGCAGCAGCTATCTAACACATCTCACAATCTACTTACTAGTTCCAGTTTGTCAACTTTAATTATACTGCATTTAGGCCTATTATTTATATATTGACACTGGACTCTTATCATGTTGTTTTACTCCCCTAGCTTGGTCCAGTTTGTTATGCAGATACAGAGTGAAAATGTGTATGGGTCCAAAATGATCCCTATTTAGTGCACTACTTTTGACCAGAGCCCAATGGGTACAGTATAGGGAATAGGGTTCCATTTTGGACTCATCATGTGCCTTGTTGTCCTTAAAGGGATAATTCTGGATTTTGGCAATGTGGCCCATTATCTACTTGCTAGCAGATACCCATAGACTTCCAGTCATTGCGCTAACGTGAATGTTGGCTCGCGAAACTACCTCTAACTTCCTTCATACTGGAAGACATAAAAATGGTATCCACAAGTCAATCTGACTCTGGGGAAGTAGATAAAGGGCCTCATTGCCAAAATCCTGAAGTATCTCTTTAAGTCATAATTAGGCCGACTATAGTGTAGTGTTGTTTGTTGGTGCATACCCACAACCAGTGTCAGAGCCCAGCCAGCCCAGCAGCACATGGTTTACATTCCAACTCATTAGTCTATACTGCTGGAGTGCATCAACAAGTTCTGCCTCATCATATCCCGCTTATTAAAGATCAGACAGGCCACTGTGCTGCTCTGCGGCTCTGCTTGGGGGTCAATGGATCATACAATGGAAGAGCTTTATGGATGTACTTGATGCCATAAATACAGTACCAGTCAAAAGTTTGGTGTTTTTTATTTATTTTACAATTTTTTACATTGTAGAATAATAGTGAAGACATCAAAACTATGAAATAACACGTGGAATCATGTAGTAACCCAAAAAGTGTTAAAGAAATCCAAAAATATTTTATAATAGCCACCCTTTGCCTTGATGACAGCTTTGCACACTTTCTTTTACTTTAGTTTATTTAGGAAATATTTTGTTAACCAACAATGCAGTTTTAAGAAAATAGAGTTAAGGGCTTGTAAGTAAGCATTTCACAGTAAGGTCTACACCTGTTGTATTTGGCACATGTGACAAATAAAATTTGATTTGATTTGTCTACAACAAATGAAACAACAGCCTACCTGTTGATTGATCATTGTAGCCTATTCATTATTATTTGTCAAAGTTAATACAATTTTGCATTTATTAGAAATCTCCCACTTCTTTGATTGACCAACAATAACAACAAACTACATGTGTGAAACGTTTGTAGGCTACAAGTGCATCTTTTTTATGGGGCGCACTGTCATAAAACGTTTTTTTCTTTCTTTTTTTTAAATTGAATGTAACCATCTATTCTTGTAGGCCTTAAAAGGTGCAATATGTAACTGACCAAATTCACATAGAAATATGAGTTATAGATCTGTCATTATCATTGAAAGCAAGTCTAAGAAGCGGTATATCGGTTCTATGTGCGCTATTTCTAAGCTTCTCGTTCTTAAGTTTCATTTTTGCTTCTGTACACCAGCTTCAAACAGCTGAAAATACAATATTTTTGCTTATGGAAAATATATTTCACAACTGAAATTAGGTGAACTATTTGAATTTTATTCAATTTACAAATCTAAAAAATGAATGCTCTCCCAAGTAATTGAATACTAACGTCTGTTCGGATACTGGAGTATTCAAATAGCCATGCCCATCCCTAGTGAGTGTGTGTCCTTATCTGTCTTTCATTATATTAGCCAGCAATAGACTGACTCAGAGACTGACTGTTATCACCATATGACCCTTTCGTACCTCTCATATTGGTATTCATGATGCTAGCCTCTGTTTGTGTGATCTGCCTGGATACTGATATAGGAATGGAGCCACTGCCTTTAATATTTTCCATTTGGAGATAATAATAGCATGCCTTTTGACTGTGTGATTATTATCTTTTGAATGCAATATCGTTTAACCGTTCTAGTTCTGTTTGGACTCAGATTGTAACATTATTTCCCTCTTCCTCTTCCCCTCCTCCCATCCTCCTCCCACCCCCGTCTTCCCCTCCTCCCATCCTCCTCCCACCCCCATCTTCCCTATCTTCCCTATCCTCCTATCTTGCCTCATCCCCTCTTTCTCATCCTTTCCTCCTCCCCCTCTCCTACTCCTCTCCCCTCCTCTTGCCCTCTCCTCCTCCTCCTCCTCCTCCTCCTCCTCCCTCTGCTCCTCTCCTCCTCCCTCTCTCCTCTCTTAAAGAGAGCCAGCTCCTTCCGGGGAACAACTTCACCACAGACTGTAACAACCCAGGGAACTTCATGTGTGGGGACGGGAAGTGTGTCCCAGGTGCGTGGCAGTGTGACGGACTGCCCGACTGCTTCGACAACAGTGATGAGAAAGGCTGCCGTGAGTACAGATCCCTTTCTCCGATGGCTAATTCTCTCTTCCTCTCTTCCTCTCTCCCTCTCTCCTTCCCTGTCACCCAGGGTTGGCCGTATCCCGATTTTCATACCGTTTCTGTACCATCCCAGGGTATACAGTATTTTCGGAAGTGCACACAAGGGGCACTATTTCAAACAATTCAAAAATATTATTATTCTTAAGCAAGAAAACAATTTGATACAGGAGGGGTTTGGATGTCTCTGATGTAACCAAGAAGCTTGATCTTGACATCTCTCTCTCGCTCTCGCTCTCGCTCTCTCTTTAAGCATTATAAGGGAACCAGAGGCCAGGTTTAGTCAGGATCCTCGTGCTTCTCCCCTTCTTTCTTCTCTAGCCTTTCTCCCATCCCCCTATCCAACTGACCCATCCCCATATCCAACTGACCATCCCCTATCCAACTGACCCATCCCCTATCCAACTGACCCATCCCCTATCCAACTGACCCATCCCCTATCCAACTGACCCATCCCCCTATCCAACTGACCCATCCCCCTATCCAACTGACCCATCCCCTATCCAACTGACCCATCCCCTATCCAACAGACCCATCCCCCTATCCAACTGACCCATCCCCTATCCAATAGACCCATGACCCCTATCCAACAGACCCATCCCCCTATCCAACTGACCCATCCCCTATCCAACTGACCCATCCCCCTATCCAACTGACCCATCCCCCTATCCAACTGACCCATCCCCCTATCCAACTGACCCATCCCCCTATCCAACTGACCCATCCCCCTATCCAACTGACCCATCCCCCTATCCAACTGACCCATCCCCCTATCCAACTGACCCATCCCCCTATCCAACGTAATACCATCAAAGCAACGGATGATTATGCCTGTGTGTAGGAATAGCACATGTATAATGCTACTGTAACACCAGGGTAATATTAGCCTGTGTGTAGGAATAGCACATGTATAATGCTACTGTAACACCAGCGTAATATTAGCCTGTGTGTAGGAATGGATGTCACTTTGCTGGCACAATAGAGAACATCTAAAAGTATCCCCCCCTCTCTCTCTTACTGTCTCTCTCACCCCCCTCCTCTCTCTCCCACCTCCAGGTGGGTTTACCCCCTCTCTCCCCTCTGATGATTGGTGAGTGTAAGGCAGGGAAACAAAGGTTTGATTTCAATTAAGGAATACAGTGGCTTGTGAAAGTATTCACCCCCCTTGGCATTTTTCCTATTTTGTTGCCTTACAACCTGGAATTAAAATTGATTTTTTGGGGGGTTTGTATAAAATAATTTAAATGTACACACCACTCTGAAGATGCAAACTATTTTTTTATTGTGAAACAAACAAGAAATAAGACAAAAAAAAAACAGAACTTGAGCGTGCAAAACTATTCACCCCGCCAAAGTCAATACTTTGTAGAGCCACCTTTTGCAGCAATTACAGCTGCAAGTCTCTTGGGGTATGTCTCTATAAGCTTGGCACATCTAGCTACTGGGATTTTTGCCCATTCTTCAAAGCAAAACTGCTCCAGCTCCTTCAAGTTGGATGGGTTCCGCTGGTGTACAGCAATCTTTAAGTCATACCACAGATTCTCAATTGGATTGAGGTCTGAGCTTTGACTAGGCCATTCCAAGACATTTAAATGTTTCCCCTTAAACCACTCAAGTGTTGCTTTAGCAGTATGCTTAGGGTCATTGTCCTGCTGGAAGGTGAACCTGAGTCCCAGTCTCAAATCTCTGGAAGACTGAAACAGGTTTCCCTCAAGAATTTCCCTATATTTAGTTTGCCTGCCGGGGCATTCCAAGGTGTCTTCGTTTGGGCACATACGGAACAGGAGTTGATATAGCGGGAGACATCAGAAGCCAAGGTGGGCCACCAGTATTTTTGTGGGAGAGAATGTAGGGTGCACGTCATGCCGGAGTGCCCTGCCGTAAGGGTGGTGTGTGCCCAGATCAGCAGGCGGTCACGGACCCTGGTGGGTACATACACGCGCCCCGTAGGGGCGTTGGCAGGTGCTGGGTCCTCCTGAGCCGCCAGGCGGATGTCTTCGTCCACATCCCAAACGACAGGTGCCACGATGAGAGACGGTGGCAGGATCCCACAGATCCTTCCTTTCTCCGGTGTTGGGCATCCTGGAGAGTGCGTCGGCTTTCACATTCTGGGATCCTGGGCGGTAGGACAGAATAAACTGAAAGCGAGTAAGAAATTGGGCCCACCTGGCTTGACGAGAGTTAATCCATTTCGCTGCCCGTATGTGCTCCAAATTACGATGGTCAGTGAGAATCCAGAATGGATGGACTGCGCCCTCCAGCCAGTATCTCCATTCTTCCAGATCGAGGACCACCGACAACAGCTCCCTGTCTCCAACTCCATAGTTCCTCTCTGCGGGGGTAAGCTTTTTCGAGAAAAGGCAACAGGGATACATTTTCTCTGGCTTACCTTGCCGCTGAGAGAGGACCCCACCCACGCCCTCCTCAGATGCGTCCACCTCCAGGATGAAAGGACGAGCTGGATCTGGGTGTTTTTAGGAGGGGCGCTGTGGTGAACCTCTCCTTCAGCCTCTTCATGTCGTCGTTTTCCCGTCATAGCGCTCCGGCATGGTGAAGGGTCCCTCAGACGTTTGTGATAGCCCGGGAGAAGGTGGACTGGGTGAACTTGCCGCTCCTTGAGGTGGAACTGGAGCGATGGTCAGTTTATGCAGCATTGGGAGCACTTCCTGCATGGCGGCGTTCAGCTGGGAAATCTGCTGCTGGTGCTGGTCGAGGCGCTGGGAAACTCCAGGAGGATTACCTGCTGCATCCATTTTCGTGAGAGGTGTGTGATTCTGTGACGAGTACTGAGGATACGAAGAGGTAGGACGCAGACGCAGGAATCAACAATATAAAGGTTTACTTAACACTGAGCAAGAGAACAACAAAGAGCGAGTACACGACAAGACACTAACAATCACACACAACACAACACTAAACAGTCCAGGGCTATATAGGGGTGGTGACGATGAGGTGCGGGTGCGCTGGAGGTGATTTAAGGTGCGTTGGGTTTCCATTCCAGTGTTGCCGAGGTGGTGCGCTCAGACCGGTGGCTCAGTAGACCGGCGAATCAGAGCGCCGGAGGGGAGCAACGGGAGGAGACTTGACATTAGGTTAGACTTGGTTCTGTCAGGTGTTTTCACCTCACCACTGCACTGATGCTTACGTGCAGTAATTAATCATAATAATAATAGTAATAACACATTTAATTTGTATAGTGCTTTTCATTACAGTGTTATGTCAAAGCTTTACATAGGCAAAACATTAATAATGATGATAAAATAAAAAAATACATTAAAAACATCATACATTTAGAATCAAAGCAGGAAATAGTAGGCTAGGTGCTAAAATGACTTTCCAGGTTAGGACTATAACAAAGACAGTCTGTAGAAATTTGAAATACTGAAAGATTTGTTTTTAGAAGCAATGTGCACAGGCATAAAAGGCAAGGGAGCAGAAGGCTCAGTCCCACATAGTACGGAGACTTGAAGTAGTGGTGAGTTGCTGGAGCGGAGAGTGAGAGGTGGCTCATTAATAGAAATTAGGTTGCTGATGTAGGTGGGACTCAATCCATTCAAGGCTTCAAACACTAGGAAGAGGATTTTAAAGTCAATCCTATAGTTGACCGGTAGCCAGTGGAGTTCAGCAAGGATGGGGGTGTCCCCTGTAGCTCAGTTGGTAGAGCATGGCGCTTGCAACGCCAGGGTTGTGGGTTCGTTTCCCACGGGGGGCCAGTATGAAAATGTATGCACTCACTAACTAAGTAAGTCACTCTGGATAAGAGCGTCTGCTAAATGACTAAAATGTCAAATGTGATGTGGGCTGAATTATTGGTCCTGGTCAGGACTCTGGTAGCACTATTCTGGAGAAGTTGTAGATGAGAGGACAGATGGATGGCTTGACCATCAATTGTAGGGCAGATGTTTCCAGCACAGGTAACCTGCTTGGGTGTCCCAATAAGTATAACCTCAGTCTTGCTGTTGTTCAGCTGGAGGACGTTATTGTTCATCCATGCCCTGATGTCATCTAGGCAGCTGCCATGTTTTGCTAGGGCTGAGATGGTGTCCGGTGTGGTTTTAATATATACTTGGCACTGGAAGTTGATGTTATAGTCTTGGAGGATTTGGCCGAGAGGGAGCATGTAGATTAGGATCAGAATAGGCCCCAGCACTGAGGGACTCCGCATGTGACTGCAGACTCCTCTGATCTGGACTCTCCAATCATAATGTATTGCTTCCTATTGGAGAGGTAGGAGGAGAACCAGTGTAGAGCTGTTCCAGAGACTGCAGTGTGCTCTCTGAGACGCCACGGGAGGATATTATGGTCAACCGTGTCAAAAGCAGCACTGATATCTAAGAGGAGGAGGAGGCTAGGCGATCCAGAATCTGCAGCCATCAGTAGGTCATTGGTAACTTTCACCAGAGCTGTTTCACTGCTGTGCAAGGGCTGGAAGCCAGTCTGGAAAACTTTGTACAGCTGATTTGAAGACAGATGGGATTGAAGCTGGTTTGCAACCACTTTCTCCAGTACTTTTTATAGGAAGGGGAGGTTGGAGATGGGCCTGTAGTTGGATAGGATGTCCTGGTCAAGGTTGGGTTTCTTCAGTAAGGGGGTGACTGCAGCTGTTTTGAAGAGTGATGGTACCTCCCCGGTCAGTAGGGACTTGCTGATGAGGGTAATGACAAACTGAAGAAGGCTAGATGAGCAGGTTTTCAGTAGGGATGTAGGGATAGGGTCAAGGGAGCAAGTGGTGACCTTCATTTGAAAGATGATTGACTGCACAACAGTGGATATGACTTCTGTGAATTTTCTTGAGGGGAGGGGCAGTCTGGGTTGGGGGCTCAGGAGGTGGGGTGCAGGTCATCTTAGAGGCCATGATGTTTGTTCAGATGGTGTCCAACTTACTGTTCAAAAATTCTGAGAAGCGATTCCACTGCTCAGATGAGGCTGCAGGAGGGCATGAGTTTGCAGGGTTGAGAAGGCGGTTGATGGTTGAGAACAGGGTTCTGGGATTATCTTTGTTGTTTTCAATCGTGGTAGAGTTGAAGGCTGATCATGCTGCTTTTAGGGCAGCAGAGTAGCTTGCTTGGTGGTCTTTATAGGCCAGTAGATGGACAGTGAGGCCATCCTTCCTCCAACACCTCTCAAACGTACGTCCATGAGTCTTCATTCTGCGCAGTTAATAATAATAATAATAATTAGTCATTTAGCAGACGCTCTTATCCAGAGCGATTTACAGGAGCAATTAGGGTTAAGTGCCTTGCTCAAGGGCACCGACAGATTTTTCACCTAATCGGCTCGGGGATTAGAACCAGCGACCTTTCGGTTACTGGCACAACGCTCTTACCCACTAAGCTACCTGCCGCCCAGTTCATCAGTGAACCAGGGTGAAGAGCGTTGGAAGGTTACTTTTTGTGTTTTTTCGGGAGCAAATATGTTTATGGTTGTACTCAGAATGCTCATACAGGTTGACCATGTCATCGAGGGCAGTCAAACTTAAAGGTGAGCTGGATGTGTTCCAGAATGAGGGATGGGTTGTTTCGTTAGGTTGCAGAATGTAATGGTCCTCTTTGGGCGGTGGAGAGGAGAGAGAGCAGTCAGAGACAGTGTCACAGCCATATAATTAGGTCAGCCATGTTGGTCAGGTAGTTGGTGAACCATGGTTTGCCAGTGCTGTGATAAGATATTGTGTAAAACAATGCATGTGAAGAATGTATCTGCACTATATGTGTGTTAGCTAGCCAGCCAGTTTTATAGAAATTATTCCATTAATTTGTCAAATTAACAGCCAATATGCCAACATTCCATTCAAACAATGCAGTCAATCCACATCCATACATTGACTGAAATCAGTTGATGATAGGACTTAGATAAGTTGTAAATGCAACAAGTACTGATATTGTCTCATATAATTGCACTCACAGCTTTCCAAGAAAACAAAATATGAGACAATTATGGTCTGTTTACATATTTTAGAGGCTATTTATACAGAACATGTGTATAAAACCTGTATAAACTGTATTTATAATTATATGACAATATTTTTAGTTGAGTATAATTCCATCACATGCCTTACTTTTATTTTCCTGCATAAGTAAAAGCAATGCATTACCTATGCCTCTACTGCCATTCATTCCAAATTGACTGGTTTTGGATTTTCTCCCTGACCAAGATGGCTGCCATTTTTCCCCATTATGGAACTTTGAGGGTTTATGATATATCCCCTCTAGTAATTTAATAGGACCTATATGGTCACAGCCTTGTGGTCAGATATGCCAAGTTCGTGGCCATCTCCAGTGATAATGAGGTCTGTGTGTACATGGTTGTGGGAGGGGACTTTAACATGTTGCACAAGGTTTAGACAGTTCTGCAGAAATGGTGTCCTTTATCATCCAACTCCGCTGGGCATGTTGTACTGCTCTCATTGCGAGTGCACACAAAAACTTAACTTTGATAATTAGTCTCCTACCACCTCGTCGTCCTCGCCGTCTGCATATTTTCCAGAGGAGCCCATATTGGAAGAGGCTGTTCTTAAACTCCTTACACAGGGTTGTTTTAATCTGTGCAAATCTTCTGAGAAATCCTGAATGAAGGTTGCTGCCATTTCTGAATCTTTTGGTCCAGCCTTTCGTCCAGTAGATGGTAGATGAGATTAGGATCTAGGAAGATCTAGCTAGGCTGTTATTTGAATCAACACAATTTGCTAGTTGAGTGGAGAGGTTGGAGAAGTAGCCAAATATGTTAACTCATTTAATCTTGATGATGAAAAACAAAAAGTGATTCCTGTGTTCCTAAAAACAAATAGTTATGGATAATTTTGCAGGAGTAAACTACCAAGGCTGCCTCTAGGCGCTATGGCAACCATGGAACTCCTTCGTAGGATAACATTTTAATTGATGCTGAAACAAAGTGAATGGGTTCACATTAAGTTATTCTAATTGACGCTGAAGCAGAGTGAATACATTGGTATAAAATTACCTTATAGCTCTCCCTACTCCATTGTGGGAGCATTTAGTTGTTATTGTCGCTCTCCTTCTGGGCCCCAGTCTGAGACACGCACACACACACAATGCCTGAGACGCCAGGGCGTAGGTGGGCCGTAATATCCTGCAATAAATGGTTGTGTGACCTGATATCTCCAGTGACTGCTCCTCCAAATCTCCAGCAAATCCCTCCCTACTCTATTAGAGGCATTGTAGCTGGCCCTCTGAGTGGGGAGTAGGAGAGGAGAACTTCATTACAGCTGCTGGGCCTGCAGCTGGGGCTGATATACACAGATCCCTAATGTCTAGGGCTATGCTGTCGGCATAGATTGGGCTTTACAATCATTTACAAAAATACAAATTACAAAAAAATAAAAATAAACAAGAAGTAAGGATCTTTAAAAAGAACTTGCAGTGTTTTGTGTTGGGGGTTGTCCACGCTAATAGACCTTTTATAGAAGTATACTACAAAAGTATGTGGACACCCTTTCAAATTAGTGGATTTGGCTATTTCAGCCACACCCGTTGCTGACAGGTGTATACAATCGAGCACACAGCCATGCAATCTCCATAGAAAACATTGGCAGTAGAATGGCCCGTACTGAAGAGCTCAATGACTTTCAACATGGCACCGTCATAGGATGCCACCTTTTCAACAAGTCTGTTCGTCAAATTTCTGCCCTACTAGAGCTGCAACTGTAAGTGCTGTTATTGTGAAGTGGAAACTTCTAGGAGCAACAACGGCTAAGCTGTGAAGTGGTAGGCCACACAAGCTCACAGAACGGGACCGCCGAGTGCTGAAGTGCATAGCGCAACACTCACTACCGAGTTCCAAGCTGCCTCTGGAAGCAACGTCAGCACAATAACTGTTCGTCCGGAGCTTCATGAAATTGGTTTCCATGGCCCGAGCAGCCGCACACAAACCTAAGATCACCATGCACAATGCCAAGCGTCGGCTGGAGTGGTGTAAAGCTCACTGCTATTGGACTCTGGAGCAGTGGAAACACGTTCTCTGGAGTGATGAATCACGCTTCACCATCTGGCAGTCTGGGTTTGGCAGATGCCAGGAGAACGCTACCTGCCCCAATGCATAGTGCCAATTGTAAAGTTTGGTGGAGGAGGAATAATGGTCTGAGGCTGTTTTTCATGTTTCGGGCTAGGCCCCTTAGTTCCAGTGAAGGGAAATCTTAATGCTACAGCATACAATGACATTCTAGATGAAATTGTGCTTCCAACTTTATGGCAACAGTTTGGGGAAGGCCCTTTCCTGTTTCAGCATGACAATGCCCCGGTGCACAAAGCGAGGTCCATACAGAAATGGTTTGTCGAGATCGGTGTGGAAGAACTTGACTGGCCTGCACAGAGCCCTGACCTCAACCCCATTGAACACCTTTGGGATGATTTGGAACGCCGACTGCGAGCCAGGCCTAATCGCCCAACATCAGTGCCCAACCTCACTAATGCTCTTGTGGCTGAATGGAAGCAAGTCCCCGCAGCAATATTCCAACATCTAGCGGAAAGTCTTCTTAGAAGAGTGTACAGTCGTGGTCAAAAGTTTTGAGAATGACACAAGTATTGGTCTTCACAAAGTTTGCTGCTTCGAGCTCTTTGGCATCAACTCAACTCGCCGTGTTTGGAGGAGGAGGAATGCTGCCTATGACCCCAAGAACACCATCCCCACCGTCAAACATGGAGGTGGAAACATTATGCTTTGGGGGTGTTTTTCTGCTAAGGGGACAGGACAACTTCACCGCATCAAAGGGACGATGGACGGGGCCATGTACTGTCAAATCTTGGGTGAGAACCTCCTTCCCTCAGCCAGGGCATTGAAAATGGGTCGTGGATGGGTATTCCAGCATGACAATGACCCAAAACACACGGCCAAGGCAACACAGGAGTGGCTCAAGAAGAAGCACATTAAGGTCCTGGAGTGGCCTAGCCAGTCTCCAGACCTTAATCCCATAGAAAATCTGTGAAGGGAGCTGAAGGTTCGAGTTGCCAAACGTCAGCCTCAAAACCTTAATGACTTGGAGAAGATCTGCAAAGAGGAGTGGAACAAAATCCCTCCTGAGATGTGTGCAAACCTGGTGGCCAACTACAAGAAATGTCTGACTTCTGTGATTGCCAACAAGGGTTTTGCCACCAAGTACTAAGTCATGTTTTGCAGAGGGGTCAAATACTTATTTCCCTCATTAAAATGCAAATCAATTTATAACATTTTTGACATGCGTTTTTCTGGATTTTTTTGTTGTTATTCTGTCTCTCACTGTTCAAATAAACCTACCATTAAAATTATAGACTGATCATGTCTTTGTCAGTGGGCAAACGTACAAAATCAGCAGGGGATCAAATACTTTTTTCCCTCACTGTATGCATATGCATACACTGACAATGTATAAACTCACATAATCAAGCTTTATTTATACAGCACATTTCAGACATGGAATGCAACACAATGTGCTTTACAGGAAAAAAATTATAAAAACAATGAAAATAAATACTGAAATATTTACTACACAACAAATATTTTAAAAAGAAAGAATAACAATCAAAACTGAACGACTCAAAAGCACCCTAAGGAAAGCGAAAAAGGTGTTTCGGTCCCCCTCAGGTTCTCTGGCAGGCTATTCCAGAGGCATGGTAACTAAAGGCTGCCTCTCCATGCCTCTTGGTCCTAGGCTTTGGGATTGTTAAAAGGCCAGTGCCAGAGGACCTGAGGGACCTACTGGTTACATAACTTAAAAGCATGTCTGACATGTATTGGGGTGCACAATTATGGATTGATTTAATAACCAATAGAATAATCTTAAAATGAATTCTAAAACTCACAGGCAGCCAGTGCAGAGACCTTATAACCGGTGTAATGTGTATGGCTGGTCTTAGTCAGTACCCGTGCTGCAGCGTTCTGTATGTTTTGTAGTTGACCAATGGCTTTCTCGGGTAGACCATACAGGAGAGTGTTACAGTAGTCAAGCCTGCTTTTAATAAAAGCATGGATGAGTCTCTCGGTGGAAGAACTTGACTGGCCAGATTGTCTCTCCGTGCTTTGGCTCAACAACAATAACTACCTCGGTCTTGTCTTGATTTAGCTGGAGGAAGTTGTGAGCCATCCAAATATTTAAATCACTAATACAGTCTAATAATTTATCCGTGGAGCTAAACTCCTCTGGTGACACAGAAATGTAAAGTTGTGTATCGTCTGCGTAGCAGTGAAAATCAATGCGGTGCTTTCTGATAACGCTGCCAAGGGGTAACATATATATATATATATATATATATATATATATATATATATATATATATATATATATATATATATATATATATATATATATATATATATAAACTGATTAGTACCGGACCCAAAATCTAACCTTGTGGAATACCACATGTGATACGAGAGGCCAACCCACCTCTCTAGTCTGTCCAGAAGGACATAATGTTAAACAGTGTCAAATGCAGCACTTAAATCCAAGAATACAAGGACAGAGAGCTGTTTGGCATC
The DNA here is from genome assembly GCF_020615455.1 of Coregonus clupeaformis. Classification (NCBI taxonomy): domain Eukaryota; kingdom Metazoa; phylum Chordata; class Actinopteri; order Salmoniformes; family Salmonidae; genus Coregonus; species Coregonus clupeaformis. Next base: position 48,025,868 of record NC_059210.1, on the reverse strand, counting down.
TGTTTTGGCTCTAAGATTATTTACCACTTTAACTAAGGCTGTCTCTGTGCTGTGGTGGGCCCAAAAACCAGATTTGAAAGTGCCTGTGAACAGGGAGTGATTAACAATAGCTTGCACTTCTTCAGATATGCAATTAAAAACTGTTGAAGAAGGTGGTGGGGAGAGGATCAAGAAGGCAGGTAGAAGTCTTAAGTTGTGATATCACTTTCCTGAGCATGTCTGTGTCAACCAGGGAAAATAAATCCATAATGACTTTGCGTGGTAGGCTAGGGCACAGATCATCAAACTTCTCATCAGGTCTTGCTTGACTGATACCCAGCCTAATGTTTGTCATCTTATCTCTGAAATATGCCGCAAACTCATCACATTTTGATGTGGAGGACAGTTCACATAGGTTTGCGGAGGTAGGAATTATCAGCCCATCAATGGTTGAGAAGAGCACTCTAGAATTATTCTGATTTATTAGTGATCAAGTTAAATGAGCCCGTCTGGCATTTCTAATTGCCTTGTTATATATGCCAAGTTGCTCTCTCAGAATATCATAATGGACCTGCAACTTTGACTTTCTCCACTTCCGCTCTGCATTTCTGCAATTTCTCTTTAATTTATTAGTTTCCTCACTCTCGAATAACATCTGTGATTGCTTTATGCCTCTCTCCCATGTCAATATGCCTTGCCTATTGCTGTTCCAGTTAGTTCGTATTATAAAATTTCACTGTAGAGCCCCAAGTCCCTCTCAAACTGCCTCAAATAGCTCCTTTGTTCCACCCCCCATACACGCGAGACCAGCTCAATCGGTGCCTCCAGTGATGCTATATCTGCTTGGTGACCTAAACTGGGATATGCTTAACACCCCGGCCATCCTACAATCCAAACTAGATGCCCTCAATCTCACACATATTATCAAGGAACCTACCAGGTACAACCCTAAATCCGTAAACATGGGCACCCTCATAGATATCATCCTGACTAACTTACCCTCTAAATACACCTCTGCTGTCTTCAACCAGGATCTCAGCAATCACTGCCTTATTGCCTGCTTGTGTAAGGGGTCCGCGGTCAAACGACCAACCCTCATCGCTGTCAAATGCTCCCTAAAACACTTTAGCGAGCAGGCCTTCCTAATTGACCTGGCCCAGGTATCCTGGATGGATATCGATCTCATTCCATCAGTAGAGGGTGCCTGGTTGTTCTTTAAATGTGCTTTCCTCTCAATATTAAATAAACATGCCCCATTCAAATAATTCAGAACTAAGAACAGATATAGCCGCTGGTTCTCCTCAGACTTGACTGCCCTTGACCAGCACAAAAACATCCTGTGGCGTACTGCATTAGCATCGAATAGCCCCCGTGAGTTAGGAAAGCAAAGGCTAGCTTTTTCAAACAGAAATTTGCATCCTGTAGCACTAACTCCAAAAAGTTTTGGGACACTGTAAAGTCCATGGAAAATAAGAGCACCTCCTCCCAGCTGCCCACTGCACTGAGGCTAGGAAACACTATCACCACCGATAAATCTACAATAATCGAGAATTTCAACAAGCATTTTGCTATGGCTGGCCATGCTTTCCACCTGGCTACCACTACCCCGGCCACCAGCTCTGCACCCTCCGCTGCAACTTGCCCATGCTCTAGATCCAAACTGTTACAGACCTATATCCATCCTGCCCTGCCTTTCGAAAGTTTTTGAAAGCCAAGTTAACAAACAGATCACCGACCATTTCGAATCCCACCGTACCTTCTCCACTATGAAATCCGGTTTCCGAGCTGGTCATGGGTGCACCTCAGCCACGCTCAAGGTCCTAAACAATATTATAACCGCGATCGATAAAAGACAGTACTGTGCAGCCATCTTCCTCGACCTGGCCAAGGCTTTCGACTCTGTCAACCACCGCATTCTTATTGGCAGACTAAATAGCCTTGGTTTCTCAAATGACTGCCTCGCCTGGTTCACCAACTACTTCTCAGATAGAGTTCAATGTGTCAAATCAGAGGGCCTGTTGTCTGGACCTATGGCAGTCTCTATGGGGGTGCCACAGGGTTCAATTCTCGGGACGACTCTTTTCTCTGTGTATATCAATGATGTCGCTCTTGCTGCTGGTGACTCTCTCAGATCCACCGCTACGCAGACGACACCATTTTGTATACATCTGGCCCTTCATTGGACACTGTGTTAACAAATCTCAAAACGAGCTTCAATGCCATACAACACTCCTTCCGTAGCCTCCAACTGCTCTTAAACACTAGTAAAACTAAATGCATGCTCTTCAATCGAACACTGCTGGCACCCACCCACCCGACTAGAATCACTACTCTCGACGGGTCTGACCTAGAGTATGTGGACAACTACAAATACCTAGGTGTCTGGTTAGACTGTAAACTCTCCTTCCAGACTCACCTTAAGCATCTCTAATCTATAAGGCTTCCTATTTCGCAACAAAGCCTCCTTCACTCATGCTGCCAAACATGTCCTCGTAAAACGGACTATCCTACTGATCCTTGACTTTGGCGATGTCATTTACAAAATAGCCTCCAACACTCTACTCAGCAAATTGGATGTAGTATATCACAGTGCCATCCGTTTTGTCACCAATGCCCCATATACTACCCACCATTGTAACCTGTACGCTCTCGTTGGCTGGCCCTCACTACATATTTGTCGCCAAACTCACTGGCTCCAGGTCATCTATAAATCACTGCTGGGCAAATCCCCGCCTTATCTTAGCTCCTTGGTCACCATAGCAACACCCACCCGTAGTATGCACTCCAGCAGGTATATCTCACTGGTCATCCCCAAAGCCAACACCTCCTTTGGCCGCCATTCCTTCCAGTTCTCTGCTGCCAATGACTGGAACGAACTGCAAAAATCTCTGAAGCTGGAGACTCTTATCTCCCTCACTAACTTTAAACATCAGTTGTCAGAACACCTTACCGATCACTGCACCTGTACACAGCCCATCTGAAATTAGCCCAGCCAACTACCTTATCCCCATATTGTTCTTTATTTTGCTAATTTGCACCCCAGTATCTCTATTTCTACATCATCTCTTGCACATCTATCATTCCAGTATTAATACTAAATTGTAATTATTTTGCACTATGGCCTATTTATTGCCTTACCTCCATAACTTGCTACATTTGCACACACTGTATATATTTTTTTCTGTTGTATTTAAAATAAAATAAAAAGTTTTACCCCATATGTAACTCTGTGTTGTTGTTTTTATCGCACTGCTTTGCTTTATCTTGGCCAGGTCGCAGTTGTAAATGAGAACTTGTTCTCAACTGGCTTACCTGGTTAAATAAAGGTGAAATAAAATATCCATGTTTGGATGTGGCCTTTTTCAACTTTACTGGAGCTATGGCATCAATGGTTGCCCTTAATTTGCTGTTAAAGTTATTAACTAAATCATCACAAGAGGAAGGCAGTGTAAAATATGTAGCAACTTCAGAGGTAAGATAGTGTTTCTATGGGCAACAAGGTAGTAAAAAATACACAGTGGTGATTAGGGCTGTGGCGGTCACGAAATTTCGTTAGCTGTTGATTGTCAAGCAAATAACTGTTGGTCTCACAGTAATTGACCGTTAATGAACATTAACACATTTAGCATCTCCTGGCTTCCACACATAGCCTACAAGCCATTTAAAAAAAGTATAATAAATCCATTGTCATGACTCTCATGTGATGGTCCCACATGAGAAGCCCAAGATCAGAATACAGAGAAGCAACAGTCTACAGATCTCTCTCTCTCTCTCTCTCTCCCGTGGTCAGTTTTATGATGTGGGGGGTTTAATGACCCCTCGCGCCTTTCCTAAATGGTTTGCAACAAACGACTCCTTGTTGGTCTTTAGTATTGGCGATCTGAATATCTCTGTGTTACAGGGACAGATTGCTGCCAAAACCTTTTTCTCCAAAAGATTGGACATTGGAACGTTATTTCTGATATCTAAGTGGTTGGAATGGTTGGTGGGGATCTAAAGAATAATCATGTCATATTGTTTATTGTTTTGTGATGTCATTAAGGATGGTATTACTAAATAACTGTATCTCTGGAAGTATACACATTTCAGTTATCAGGTTTGCATCTACTGTAGGTCCTGATGTGGCTATGCCAAATGGCTGTGGGCTACACTAGTTCATTTAGCAGACAATATTAGCTTGTAATTCCATGGCATTATTTTATATTATTTTATAGTATGAATAATACAATTGAACAAAGCTGAATAAAATATAAATATTTTCTCCAAACGATTTGACAGAGTGCGCTATTATCTGTTGAGCGGTTAACAAAGAAATAGCCTTCATTTCTCAGAACAAGAATAGACTGACGAGTTTCAGAAGAAAGTTATTTGTTTCTGGACATTTTGAACCTGTAATCCGAACTCACAATTGCTGATGCTCCAGATACTCAACTAGTCTCAAGAAGGCCAGTTTTATTGCTTCTTTAATCAGAGTTTTCAGCTGTGCTAACATAATTGCAAAATGGTTTTCTAATGATCAATTAGCCTTTTAAAATGATACACTTGGATTAGCAAACACAACGATCCATTGGAACACAGGACTGATGGTTGCTGATAATGGGCCTCTGTAGATATTCCATAAAGAATCAGCCGTTTCCAGCTACAATAGCCATTTACAACATTAACAATGTCTACACTGTATTTCTGATCAATTTGATGTTATTTTAATGGACCAAAAAAATTATAATATTGAAAACAAGGACAGTTGTAGGTGACCCCAAACTTTTGAACGGTAGTGTATATGTGTTGTAAATGTATGTGCAGCCAGAGAAGAGAGGAAAAGAGAAAAGGGGCTGACTGGACCTGGCTCTCATAGTTGAGATTAACCCCCAGCCTTAATGAAGGGGGCAAGGAGGGGAGGAGAGGTGGGAGAGAAGGAGGATGGTGAGAGAAGAAGAAAGAGAGGAGGTAGAGATATACAAAGGACACAGGGAGGGAGAGCGAGAAAGAGGGAGAGATGAGAATATATAGAGGCAGAAAAAGTAGGGGGTGTAAAAAAATGAGTGGCCATCAGTAAATCCCAGAGGGGAAGGCTTTGCCCTCTCTGTGCAGGAATCCATCTCCTACTGGCTGTGTTTGGCCATGATCCTTTCAGCTCCACCACAATGCCTCTCTCTGTGTGTGTGTGTGTGTGTGTGTGTGTGTGTGTGTGTGTGTGTGTGTGTGTGTGTGTGTGCGCAACGGGCTTGTTTCTCTCTCTCTTTTTCGCTGCATCTCTCCCTTGGCCCCTCCATGTCTTTCCTGGGCCAGTAGGAGTGTGGCGCTTATGAGCAGTCTGTGTCATAGAGGAGAGGCCAGAGAGGATTGTGGGGCTTACAGAGGGAGTGTGTGGCTTTATTTCTGTTGTTACAGCTCTGTCTCAGACACACTCCTTGTACAGCACAGAGGAGAGGAGACTCTATTTCAACATTAAAGGAACACATTTCTATTATTATAGATATTGATCATCACAAATACATCAGGAGAGAATAATAAGAACTAAGAGGAGGAACGGAGAGGAGAACATAAGAGGAGAGGCGGGGAGAGGAGGAGTGCAGAGTTTTGGGAAGTATAATGGGTCGGTGTCAGGTGCAGCCCAGACACTTAATGGATGACTGATCAATGGGCTTCTATAATTAATACCACAGACCAGGATGAAATATTGATTAAGGCCTTGCCATCTTTCTTTCTTCCGCTCTCTATTCTCACTTTCTCTCTCTCTCTCCTTCCCTCTCTCTGTTTCTCTCTCTCTTTCAACTTCAGATTAAACCCCCTCTCTGCCCCTCAGACAGTCCCACTCCAGCAAAACGGCTTCCCTGAAATCTACAAAAGAATAAGAAATGATGCCGTGCTGTTGTCGAGCACACATTGTTGGACGCACTGACTTGAAACAATGCTATTAGGAGATGAAAATTGCAACCAAGTCGTTACCGGCGAGATCTATCGCTGCACTGTACAACACTCATTCTCAACACCATGTAGCCTGTATCTATCCCCATCTGGCTTCCCATCCGTTAACAAAGACAGCTTTCTAAAGGAAGATGCATTCGACATGATGTTTTCATATTTGATATTGCACACACTTTTCTTGACAGAAGGTTGCATATAGTGCCTTGACAGTTTATGACGTAGACTGATCGAAACGTTGTCATTTTCAATCATTGCAAAGGCATACAGTGTCCGGGAGTCACTGCTCCCTTCTACACATGTAATATCACCTGAACGTTGCTGGCCTGGGCGTGATTGAAAAGTTCCATTAACGTTCCTGGGCCAAGAGAGAGCAAGTCTGAAGGCTGCTCTTTAGGGCCAACCTACTGTACATTGTTCTCCCTCAGATGTTTATTGTATTGTACAGCGTCAGACTGGGCCAGGACTCTGAAGGGGCCAGATTGATTAGTTTGATTTCCCAACCTCCTAGCAGACTGCCTCTGTCTCTGCCTGCCCACCTTGCTTTCACCCAGACTCCATTACCCATCGATTTTTCTTCCCTCACAAACACAAACGCAAAGGCAAGGTCAGAGAGTATCCTTTCAACTCCTCAGCCTTTTCCTCCCTCACTCACTCACTCACTCACTCACTCACTCACTCACTCACTCACTATCTCTCTCTCTTTGTTCTCTCTCTCGCTCTCTATCTCTCTATTTTATTTTATTCCCCTCCACTCCCTGTCACTCCTCACTCTTGTTCATGCATGCTCGTCACGACCTGGTCTACCTGTGCTCAGAGACTTATTTTCTTATGGCGCGAGGGAGAGAAGGAAGGAAGGAGGGGGTGAGGGGGGATATGCGGAGGGGGAAGGAAAATAAGGAGGTAAAGTATTGGCTGGGGAAGGAGAGGAGAAGGGAGGAGGGATGCTGTTAGGAAAAGTATTTAATTAAAGCTAAAACTATCAGGCGCTTCGCTGCTTAGATGCTTGGAAGTTTTATGGCAATTAAGAATGTTCTCTAGTATAAGGTTTAGGAAGGATTTGAAAGGAAAAGCACTCACCCATGAAGTCTGTGTGTGGGTGCGTGTGTGTGTGTGTGCCTTTGCGCCAGGGGCGTCAATTGGCAGGGAAAGATGGCTGTAGTAGATGGCTTGGGCTAGGTACTGTAACTGCTGTTTGACTTGACATGAAACTAAACTAGAGTTTTAATCCCGGTGCTTAGCTAGTGCATAGCAGTGTTATTACCACAGGTGGACTCCAATCAAGTTGTATTAACATCTCAAGGATGATCAATGGAAACAGGATGCACCTGAGCTCAATTTCGAGTCTCATAGCAAAGGGTCTGAATACTTATGTAATGTGGAAAAAGTCTAGGGGTCTGAATACTTTCCGATTTCACTTTAAATGAAGCTACAGCAACAAGGTAATAATGTCTGGAGTCAATTTAGCTTGTTTTTTGCTGTTCTCCAAATTGCATTTGATAGTTTTTAAATTGTGTAGAAATGCTGTAAATAAGCTTCAATTTTATTTTCCTGCTGGTATTAGCCTTACCTGACTGCAGGCGCATTCGTTTTAATTTGTGCTGCTAAACTGAACACCCCCACTGACTTTGAAAGCCAATCAACACAAAAAAATTAAACTGGAAGGGGAAAAACTTGGCCCAGAATTAGAGAAGTTCAACTAAGAGGGAGCGCATGGTGGGAGAGTGGCGAGAGGGAGCGAGTGGGAGAGGTTGAAGGACAATGCTCTGGAAAGGAAACAAGGAAGTACTTACATTTAGAGAGGTGGAGAGTAAGTGATTCCAGGCAACAAAACAAAGAGAACACCTTCACGGAGGAATAAACAAGGGACATTTAATAACAGGGTCTGAGTTTTTATTTTGTGAAGTCTCTCCCCTCTCCGCTCCCCCTCTTTTACCCAAAACTATGTAGCTTCTCTAATTAACTTTGATTGTTTTTTATGTCCTGAGAGCTGAGCTCTGCTCTGCCTGTGAAGGACAAGGTGACCCCAAACAGATGTGAATGCAGCTATAAGCACATTAACTTCCCCCCTCCACACCCTTCCACTCACCCCCCCCCCAATCCAGTTTCTGTGCGACCGCCTTGAAATTACCATTAATGCGACTTTTTCAACTAATTCTGACAATGTAAGCTTGGATCGGACAGTGGCTGTGGGAGAAGGAGGAAAGGTAGCAATGACAGGGCGCATCTCCCGGACCAGGGGTGCATCTCAGCAGTCTTAAATGGCTTCCTTTCCTCGTCTCCTGTCCTTCGTATGAGTAGATGATGAAGGAAAGGAGCAGACAAGGAGTAGTGGATTGAGACTTGAGATCCATGTAGCCACCTCGTACCCACAAACCATTCTCATCTTGAATTCTCACTTTCTTAGGAGGCCAAAATAAATGTAAGGAAGACATGATACGTGAGAAACAGACGGCAACATGTTTAGATTGTTTTCTACAGAAAAGTGAGGGCGAGTGAATGAAAATGTATTTTTTCTCCCCAGAGTTTAATGAATGTGATATACCATCCATGCAGAATGGGCTTTAAGCACTCAGGGCCTCCACTGTGGCTGTAAACAATGGCGGTACACACACAAACATGCACACAAACACATGCACACACACACACACACGCAGACTAGATGCTCCAGTTTTGAGGAATTGCATTTCAGCAAGGAGAGGAGAGAGTATGCGGGTGCTCTGCGTACCCCTCCTTCTTCCACACATAATCGCTGCAGCTTGAAAGAGCTCATAAATCAGCCTACCACAATGGATTGTTGGGGGAGAAATATGTGCCCCTGGCATTTTACATGGTGCGGTGCCAAGCCATGGACAATAATAATTATCCTTGTTATTCAAAGTGGAGAAAACACATGGGAGATGTTTGGGTGTTGGCTGGCTCAGAGATATGCTGTGTACCCACTCACTACACCCCTTTCCTGTGTCAGTGTTTCAGAGGGTTGAGGCCTTGCTTTGTAATGCTGGGTTTTATTAGAGCCGCCTGTTATGTATGCAGTGTCTGAGCCCACATATGGGTGGCTAACTGGTTACTGGTGGTTGCTAAACTGACTGCTTAGTTGACTATGCCACCTACTTGCTCTCGTATGAGTTGAATTACTTAGACAGAAAGTTAGATCTCTTCCTATAGCGTCTGAGTTACTAATCTTTTGTGTTGCATACATTTTCCAGAGGGAATTAAACTTTAAATGTGGGATAAATGGTAAAGCACAGATTAAGAAGTAGAAGTTCTGAAGGATAAGTGTTTAGAAAAATGTTTCATGTTTTCAGCTCTCTCTCTCTCTCTCTCTTACTAAATAGAAACCCGACGAGCTGACTATTCTGCGTTGTTAGTTGCACATCAACTGCCACCCTACCGCCGGGTGGCCTTATTACTCAACACAATGCAACACACTTGTTCCCTTTTCACTCCTCATATCTAGCTTTAACCCAGCTTTGGTCGAACGAGCATCATCTGTCTCTCTCTCTCTCTCTCTCTCTCTCTCTCTCTCTCTCTCTCTCTCTCTCTCTCTCTCTCTGTCTCTCTCTCTGTCTCTCTCTCTCTGTCTCTCTCTCTCTCTCTCGCGCTCTCTCTCTCTGTCTCTCTCTCTCTCTCGCTCTCTCTCTCTCTCTCTGTGTCTCTCTCTCTCTCTGTCTCTCTCTCTCTCTCTGCTCTCTCTCTCTCTCTGTCTCTCTCTCTCTCTCTGTCTCTCTCTCTCTCTCTCTCTGTGTCTCTCTCTCTGTCTCTCTCTCTCTCTGACTGTCTCTCTCTCTGTCTTTCTCTCTGTCTCCCTCCCCCCCTGATAGTCTATTTCTAATCTAGATAATGCTCTCAGAGGTGCTTTGATTTGCACTGCAAGCGTGTCCCACTCATCTTGCCGTAGCAGGTTTGGGTCACACTATGGGACGGACTCCATGGGTCTCTGCAAATCCAATGCACTTCTCAAAACGCCTATCCAGGCCCTGGAAACTAATTATCTGCTCTGGACTGAAAATCTGTATCAGTAACCTAGGTCTTTCTGGTTTGACTTCTCTCCACACGTCTCCCTGTCTGTCTTCTGCCTGATGTAGCTACTTTCTCCACAGTGTTTTCCTCCTCCAGAGAGGGGAGATCAATGTCTCTAAAGCAGGCAGATGAAGTTAGGTGCTGCTGGGGTTAAACAGGGCTGGGTGATAGGGGTGGAGGCTCGTCAATCTCCTGGCTATCCACTGAGATCTGTGCTCTGGCCCTCCCTCCGTCTACCCTCTGTTAGACTGATCGATGGTGGATCTTTACTAACGCTCCCCTCCACTATTTGTTCTCTCTTTGTCTCAGTCTGCTTTCTGTCTGCTCTCCTTCCTAACTGTTTTCTATTCTGTTTCCAACCAGTAGCTCTTAAGCTGAGGGGGTAGGTCTATAGATAAAGTGCAAAGAAGTACTGCAGGACAAGTAGAACTGATAAATTCACTGACCTTTAGTATAACAGAACTACATTTGTAACATTTTATTAGAACTGCACCATTGCCAGAATAACAATAAGAAGGATCCCTTAAGGCCATGAATGAAATGCTAGCAGCATCCTGTAATATACACTGGTTGTCTGGTAGGGCCCACATAACACATCCCTCTATCCCTACCATGCTCCTCCTGCCTCTCACTCCTTCTCCCCCCTCTCCCTGTCCTGTTCTTCATCTCTCTCTCTTCTTCCTTCCCTCCCTTTCTCTCCCTCTCCTCTCCATCTCTCTCCCTCTGTCCTTCCCTTCTTCTCATTCTTTCTTCTTTCTCTATCTCTTTCTCTCTCTTATTCCCACAGCTCAACTCTATTATGAGACACTTAAAACTGCAGCATCATTCATCCATATACATTTCTGCCATCATCCTAATAACAGACCCTTCTCCCCCTCCTCTACGTCGCGCTCTACCCCTCTCCTCTCCTCCCCACAGCCAAGATAAAGTCCAAGTGTGCTCCGACGTTCTTCGCCTGTGCCAACGGGATCCACTGTATCATCGGGCGGTTCCGTTGCAATGGCTTCAGTGACTGTCCTGACGGGAGCGACGAGAAGGATTGCAGTGAGTATCCCACAGCAACCACCTCCCATCCCATAATAACCCTGGCAACCACACCCCATCATGACCTTAATGTACAGTATGTCATGGAAACCACTCTCTATTTAGCCACATACTGTATTTAAACTCTGGTTGGTCTTCTGGACCTACTGTATGATCAGTGCAACTTGTCCTCTTGTTAGCAGACACCTTAGCACTCTACAGGGATAGGGGATAATTTGGGAGGCAGCTTTAGCTGTAGTATAGAGTAGTGGTGGATTTGGGAGTGGGCTCACGTGGCTCCCTCCCTCTGTTCCTGTTTCTCTCCATCTCAGCAGAGCAGCTTCTAACGAGCCAATCACTCTCCATCGTCAGAGACACTGTGCCTAGCCTGCAGGCCCCCACGCTGACATACATCTAATCTAGCCATTTAAATGGAACTGCGCTCCCTCCGTGTGCTCTGTGCTGTGAACGCCGCGCTCTGAGAACCGACCGCTACGTCTCTACTGCCTAATTGTCTGGATCTTCTTACAAGATAATTCCGCCTCATTCTGCCCAGGCTTGGAACAAAGGCCAAGCAGCACAAGCGTGCAAAGAGGAATCAGAAGTGTTCTGAGGTCTCTCATGCTAGTTGGATTTTTGTATCTAATCAAAAACCCAGATTTAATGGTTTTACTGTATCTCTCGATGCGGTGTGATGCATACATTTTTTTCATTACTTCCCTCTTGATATTTCTCTGATAAATTGTTAAATTGGACCGTGTTAAAGGTTTTAGATTGATGTTTGAGGTTTCTATAGTTTTTTTTGGTTTCTTCCACTTCAGTTTAAGGAGCTGGTGGTTATAAAAACGAAACAAAAGAATGCCTACAGTTTGTTTATCACATACCTAACCCCTGACCTCTAACCCCTGACATCCAACTCCTGACCTGTGTGGTGGTCCTCTCACAGCAGGTAACCCGCTGGTGTGTCTGGAGGCCCGCTTCAAGTGTCGTAACGGGCACTGTGTGGACCGCAGTTTCCTGTGTAACGGACAGGACAACTGTCAGGACAACAGTGACGAGGAACACTGTCTCACCACCGCAGGTAAGGAGCTACACACTACATAGTAACTACCCGCTAGCTACATGCTAGCTACACGCTAGCTATACACTAACATGGCTACATGCTAATGGTTTCACAGTCACAAGGCACCATTATACTAGCATCCAACAGTGCTCACTAGGATTCAATACTTTGCTACCACTTGCAATCCAAGCCAACTTTGTAAACTTTAAGTCAGAAACAAGAAGATAGCTTGTTGTTCCTACAGAGGAAGTTGACATGCACATGTGCCTCCATACACATCTGCCAGACCTCCGTGGCCATCCTGATATAGGCCAGAATCCGGATCCATCGGGTGGGAACCGTGTGGAGGTCTGCTATCAAGACAGAATACAGCACAGCAGAGAGGAGAAGCTCAGGGTTTATTATCCCTCTGTGCTGAGGAAGAGGAGGGGGAAATTAAACTGCATAACACACACACCCACAGGCATACACACACACAATCTATGTCGTTGCCCCCCCCCCTGACTTTGCCTCTCTAGAATAAGAGCAGAGGTGCTGCAGACGACAGATAAGGCACACAATATCAGCGTTAAGCCACCTGGACTCATCCCACACTCCCTCTTCCTCTCTACACTCCCCATCTCCTGTAGTTAGAATGCTGTTTGGGTTACCTGCCTCTGAGGTGTCTGATAATTACATCTAGCCTGCTCTCAGCGTTTTATCCTTCCCTTGTTTTATTCCTGCAATCTGATTTAGTCCATTTGGCACTGTTAGACAGCCACAGAGGATGGCCGCTATGTTGTTTATCTATGTATTTATTGGGTAACGGGTTTTTAATTTTTTGGAAGGGGAAGTGACAAAGTGGCAAACAATGCAATGTAGCAATATAAAATAGTGATGAGGGAAAAAATCGATACAGTTACAAATCTCAATATTATTTTGGATGATATTATATTGATACTTTGACTCCATGTATTGATTTGTAAAAAATAAAAAGTGGGAGCATTTATTTAATTTTTTGCAACGTATTGTTAAGGGTTTATCATAGTCCAAAACGTGTACACGTATGCACAGCAGTGTCCTAGAATATTGGACCGTTGGTTTTCATACTTTTTAGAATTCTTAGCGCAGATCAAACAATTTCTTCAACGGTCAACACATTCAAATGAATAGAGGATGCATACCGGAGACGCGTTGGTTGGGAATTGTGGGGAGGTGCGCGTTCAGGCTGCGCTTCCCCTGCAGATGGTGGTCTCAGAGCTGCGGAGTGATTTCACAATGGGATGCCGGACTATCGCTTATCTGTATCTGCAGACTATGATTTACACTTTCACCAGCGCTACTCGGCTATACCTGCGCCAAAACTCAGGTATTTTACATCCTATAGCTTTTTCTTCATCTAAAAAAAATTAATGTGAGCCAACATGTTTTCAGCACTTTTATTTCCATGACTGATCAAAACTATTTTTCTCTTGTCTCTCTACAGCACACCAGGCTGGTCTCATAGACTAGACGTAACATAGTAAATGAGAATTCGGGACACTCAAATTAGTATGAAATGATAAGTTTGGTATGGTTACATAAGACAGAAGGTTACTTAAGGTAAAAACGAAAGGCAGGTGGATGGGTGGGCGTATAATGCGAACGTCTAGCCACCCAAAGGTTGCTTGTTCGAATCTCATCACGGACAACTTTAGTATTTTAGCTAATTAGCAACTTTGCAACTACTTACTACTTTTTAGATACTTTGCAACTACTTAGCTTTTTAGCTAACCCTTCCCCTAACCTTAACCTTTTTAGCTAACCCTTCCCTAACCTTAACCTTTTTAGCTAACCCTTCCCCTAACCTTAAACCTTGAACCTAACTCCTAACTCCTAACCCCTAAACCTTACCCCTAGCCTAACTAACGTTAGCCAGAAAAAATTTGAATTCATACGTATAAGCAAATTCATAACATATTGTATGTTAAAGTTTTGGCTTTGATACCGGCAATGCCTTTCAGATATAAAGAAAAGTTGGAAAACAAGTTGGCAGTATAGTAAAGTTGGCGGAAAAATGTCTTGCGATGTAATCTAGGAAGTGCATGGGAAGATAGAGAGAGAGAATAGAGAGCGATAGAAACAATTGGAATAAAAGGCATGAGAGGTTAGAAGAGAGGCTAAGGGGGATTGGAGATCAATTCAAGGAGAGGGATAGTGCGAGTGAGTGATGCTGGAGTTGAGATAGAGAGAGGTAGAGTGAAATGGGAGCCAGAAGAGGGGAATTGAATAGATAGAAGTGAGTGAGAGGGATAGTAAGAGCGAGAGACAGGGAGAGAGGGATAACAGTAGTCTGGAGTCGAGCCCTGAGGCAGAGAGAGGGAGGGGGAGGGCTCTGTAATTCAGGAAGCAGAAATAACATTAAAGCCCATTCGGCAAAGCAGCGTTTCCTTTTCCTCACAAATCTGTATTTGGGTGCACGGTGTTGGGGGCGGTGTGTGTTTGACCGCCCTCTGCCTCGTCACAGCAGGAGAAGAGCCCGGGGGCACAGACGTCCCTGACACACACACACAAACACACTGGGGACCAGAGAAACACTCTGCATACCTAAGCACCAAACACATACACACACACTAAAGCAATAATACACCCAGTATAACTCCCTGACCTTCAGCAGTCTAAAGTTTGTGAATTTGAAATAATGTGATACATGCAGAGAGCTGTGGATGAAGTGTTCTCTGTTAGATGGAAAATTGGAGAGTGTCTTAACAGTAATATTAATTCACAGAATGGAGGAACGTTAGTTCAAATCTGCTAAGAAGGGACATTCTTTCAAAGTATAGCCATTTAATTGTTTTAGTAGACTAATGACACAGTGTGTTAGGCATGATGACGCTGGAGTGAGTCATCCTCAAATCTGATGAGAGAGAGAGAGTTAAAGGAGGCTTTGATGGTTGGGAAAGCTTTCAACTGGCTTTGTGGATTTCTGAAGACATGGCATGCTTTGTCTGATTACCACCATCAAAGGCTTTTGTTTTGGCACGCTCTGTGTGTGTGTGTTTGAATAGTCAACACCCCCCTTCATAGTAAACTGTAGACATTCAACAACATAAACATTTTCAAATAGAGATTGTCATAAAATATTTACATTCCAAACAATATCCAGGAATTCAGAAATGCAGTGGGGATTATGCTAGTGTCTTCATGTAGGGTATAGCACACAGGCTCAGAAAACATCTTCATTATTGCTCCCATTCACATCCACTTTCTACCAAAGCTCTGTTTCATGTCCCCAGTCCCAAACCTTACTCCTATTTCAGCATCCAAGGAGCATTTGAATACAGATGTCAAATCAAATCAAATTAAAGTTTATTGGTCACATACACAGTTTAGCAAATGTTATAGCAGGTGCAGCGAAATGTTTGTTACTTGCGCCTAACAATGCAGTAAAATGCAAACAAGTACACAAATAATATTTTTTTTTAAGAAAAAAAATGTCGGAACGAATCCAATTAACAAACCAATTAGCACTGTAACAGTAATCCAAATGCAATCTATACGTTTCTACAAATAATAATAAATAATATATACTAGGAATTATATGTACAGCAGTAGATATATTAGAGTGAGCTATGTCAAGAATCCAGTATATAAATAAATATGTGGTGTGTATAAACAGTGTAACTAAAATACAATGTACAACATTAGAACGAGCTATGTCGAGAATACATTATTTAAATACACAGTACAAAACCCCATGGCAAAATTGATAGAATTGCAGGAAATTATCTTCCGGACCTGTGTGAATGGTGTGTATAGACAGTATAGACAGTATGTGAATAGAAAAGTTATGTATAGCAGTAGTGATATAGGATGTCATGACTAGAATACAGCATATACATATAAAGTGGGTAAAACAGTATGTAAACATTAGTAAAGTGACCAGTGTTCAATGACTCTATGTACTGTACACAGGGCAGCCATATCTAAGGTGCAGGGTACACAGCAAATTTGAAAGTGTTAATTTAACACCAGGCGTGTTAATTTTAATACTCGTCCAGTGTTTATATAGGGCCACTCAGTGTTAATTTAACACTTTTGGTAGTGTTCATATTGAAACACTCTCTGAGTGTTAAGATATAACACTTCAGGTGTTGTTCAAATGACCCATTGGAGTGTTTTTTCAACACACATCCTGTGTTTATATAGGGCCACTCAAAATGTCAGATCAACTTTGACAACAACTTTGTCATAAACTCCATCAAACACAGTGAATGCATGGTAATGTTCACTGAAATTATCAGTATGCAACTTGTCCAGCAATAGGTATACAATATTGTCAACCACAATGATCTTAGTTATTTTACAAAAGACTGGCATTTTATGCTCCATCTTACTGCAAACTAACAGTCCCTCTCTGTACTCTGTGCCATCCATCTTAACCCAGCTGGTAGAGTAAATGGCTTTCTGCATAGAGACCTGAAGTGACACTGCCAACTCCTCACCACCATTAAAATCACTCAGGGGAAATGCTTTCATCATTCCATACTCAGTATGTCGCAATGGTGATCTCCCAGTGATGGCCTATAGCAAATTGGTGTTTTTTGGCAAGGGACTTAGTAATGTTCTTGAAGTTTTTGAGGGTGTTCTTAAAGAGTTTGTGCTTTGCCTCAAACCTCATGCTCCACATATGTAATAATGGACCGATTTGTCTTATGCATGCTGTGTAATGTATCATAAAGTGATGTTTGGGTATCAAGTTTTTATGTGGGTACAACTGTTTGAAAAGTGTGTGGTGTTCAATTATCAAATGATTCAGATACAAAGTCATGCCCTGGCTAAGAAAAGGGGAAAAAACAATGTTGATTATTTGCAGTAAGAGGAGCAGCAAATTCCAGTTTTCATTTCCTGGTGGAACAACATCACCCAAAATCAAGGGAACGTTTCTCACAAGACACAGAGTTTGAATAGAATTAAGTGCTATGCTATTTCCACTGTAGTCAAACGAGTAGATTCTAGAGAGAAGCACACGTTTCGAAATAAAATGTTCAGAGACCTATTCAAACAGAACTTGAGCGTGCATAACTATTCACCCCCCCAAAGTCAATACTTTGTAGAGCCACCTTTTGCAGCAATTACAGCTGCAAGTCTCTTGGGATATGTCTCTATAAGCTTGGCACATCTAGCTACTGGGATTTTTGCCCATTCTTCAAGGCAAAACTGCTCCAGCTCCTTCAAGTTTGATGGGTTCCGCTGGTGTACAGCAATCTTTAAGTCATACCACAGATTCTCAATTGGATTGAGGTCTGGGCTTTGACTAGGCCATTCCAAGACATTTAAATGTTTCCCCTTAAACCACTCAAGTGTTGCTTTAGTAGTATGCTTAGGGTCATTGTCCTGCTGGAAGGTGAACCTCTGTCCCAGTCTCAAATCTCTGGAAGACTGAAACATGTTTCCCTCAAGAATTTCCCTGTATTTAGCGCCATCCATCATTCCTTCAATTCTGACCAGTTTCCCAGTCCCTGCCAATGAAAAACATCCCCACAGCATGATACATGTTCTCGGGGTGATGAGAGGTGTTGGGTTTGTGCCAGAGATAGCGTTTTCCTTGATGGCCAAACAGCTCAATTTTAGTCTCATCTGACCAGAGTACCTTCTTCCATATGTTTGGGGAGTCTCCCACATGCCTTTTGGCGAACACCAAACGTATTTGCTTATTTTTTTCTGTAAGCAATGACTTTTTTCTGGCCACTATTCCGTAAAGCCCAGCTCTGTGGAGTGTACGGCTTAAAGTGGTCCTATGGACAGAGACTCCAATCACCGCTGTGGAGCTTTGCAGCTCCTTCGGGGTTATCTTTGGTCTCTTTGTTTCCTCTCTGATTAATGCCCTCCTTGCCTGGTCCGTGAGTTTTGGTGGGCGGCCCTCTCTTGGCAGGTTTGTTTTGGTGCCATATTCTTTCAATTTTTTAATAATGGATTTAATGGTGCTCCGTGGGATGTTCAAAGTTTCTGATATTTTTTTATAACCCAACCCTGATCTGTACTTCTCCATAACTTTGTCCCTGACCTGTTTGGAGAGCTACTTGGTCTTCATGGTGCTGCTTGCTTGGTGGTGCCCCTTGCTTAGTGGTGTTGCAGACTCTGGGGCCTTTCAGAACAGGTGTGTATATATATACTGAGATCTTGTGACAGATTATGTAACACTTAGATTGCATACAGGTGGACTTTATTGAACTAATTATGTGACTTCTGACGGTAATTGGTTGCACCAGATCTTATTTAGGGGCTTCATAGCAAAGGGGGTGAATACATATGTGCGTGTGTGTGTGTGTGTGTGTGTGTGTGTGTGTGTGTGTGTGTGTGTGTTAGCACATCTACAATATGTGTTCTGATCGCTTTCGCCCATGTGTTTGAATGGTGATCGCCAATCATCTAAGTTATTCTCAAATGGCAAAGAAGGAATTTAGGCTTTTGAGGGTAGATAATCATTAAACTGAAAACTTGTGACAAAACAATTAATCTGCCATTACAGATTGTTCTATAAGAACCTGTTGAAGCTGGCTTCAAAAGTTTGTCACACACAATTTTCTCTCTTTCCTCTTAGTAAAACTCCAGAGAGCCTCTTTTGAACTCCAGAGAAGCACTCAGACTACAGAGTATAATCTACAGCTCTATATTTAATAAGTTCTTCTTCCGTGTGAAAGGAGATTCACGGCTGCATCTGCTGCTTTGCATAGGCGTTATGCATGAGAAACCTGGATCCCCGGGCCAGCCGTTTACACCAGCTCATAAACAGATACATAATACTCATTTCCACCTCACCATTAGAGTCCACAGTAAAGCACCCATTAGGGCCTGCAATCACACTGATATATAGACTGAATGGAGAATGTCAGTGATTACAGATTCCTGGGTTGTATTCACCACTGGTGGTATCTTTCTGCTTTTAATGGCTTTTCAGCCTCCATATCCCACATTGATTTCTGCAGAAGTTTGTGCCAGAAAATAGGCGCAGTAGTTTAAAATGACAAGTTAATCCAAGGGTGTTTTGGAGGTGTGTGTGCGTGCATGAGTGTGTGCGTCTGTCTTTGTGTGTGAGGTATGGGTCTGTGTGTGTGAGGTGTGGGTCTGTCTTGTCCTGTCATTAACACAGAGAGCGAAGGCAGAGACAGTGGCAGAGGAAGAATGGCGTGGGAGTGGAGGGCAATATAATGGCTGACGTTACTGCCCAGGGAGTTCAACTAGGAGAAACGTTTAGTTTGTGTGTGCGCGTATGTGCGTGTGTGTACCCAAGTTTCTCTTCCCTCTATTGTTCTCCTCTTGCCCCCCATCTTCCATGTTCGTCCATTACAAGTAGCCCTCTAACCTTGACCGTGGATGAGTGTTAGTGTTCATGGAGCTCCTTGTGTTAGGACCTAACTGTCTTGGCCATGCCCAGAAAGAGCACTCCCCCCTGGGCTTGTGTCTGTGTGAATCCCTATGTCCTTGAACCAGGGCCAGCCATTCCACTCTGTCTGAGCTCCCCGAAATTAATAACCTGTATCTGCTACATCTAACCCCATTCAGTCACCATGACGATGGTGGTCAACTGGCAACCGGCACCCACGGATGTGAAGAGGAATTCCAGTCGGGACAAAAGCTCTACTGTTCTTATTACCCAATGCCCTTCTTCTCTAGTGTGTGTGTGTGTGTGTGTGTGTGTGGTGAGTGGTGTGTGATGTGTGTGTGAGTGGTGTGTGATGTGTGCATGTGCACGTACGTGTGTAGAGCCTGCTCTTCCATACCCATTATATGTGTGTTTGAATAGGGCTCAGGAACGGCGTCCCTCTCTGTGCCAACTTCAAGCACTCTACACTTACATTAACATTCAGTCATTTAGCTCCACTCTGCTCACAATACACTAGCTCTCCTGCCAGAGTAGAGTAGAGGCTACTGTAGCATTTACATTCAGCTGCATTGTGCTTCTGTTGCAAACACTGATGACACTCATAGGGTCAGGTCTTTTGTTGAACAGTTGAGGGTCTCTCTCTTTGCTTCTCTCTAACCTATTTCCCTATCTCTCACTCTCTCTTTTTCTCTTGCTCTCTCTCTTTCCTGAATAGAACCACTCTACTGTACCTCCTCTCCTTTCAGCCTGTTTTTGCATAACCATCTCAACCTCTTGGCCAGGACGTAATTGCCGAAGAGAATGTGTTATCAAGGAACTCAAAAGAGGCGTTTGAATATTTAGGCCTACACTTGCCTGACCTGTTATAATGTTAAAACACTGCTGCATGCATACAAATGAAGCTTTTTAATAGTCCAGACCTCTTTGCCTAGGAGGTGTGCAAACCCCCTTTTCTGTCGTTTAATAAAATTGAGAATTAAGAGGAATTCATAGATAAGAGTGAAGAGGTGCAGCATATTACTTCATCCTTCTGGGCAGCAGGGTTGATGATGAATGTATGAAAAATAGACCTACCCTCAGAGGTGGTGATGTTCCCAGAAGCCCATTTAATTTCACCAGCACACTATTTTTATCATATCATTACTTTACCTGGCTGACATGCCTAATGCGCTCATCCATAAGCAGCAGAGCGAAGCAGATAGCTAGGCAAGGTCATATAGGGCATCACAACTCAAAGAACTGTTCATCACTGGGAGCTAATGCCAGCGTTTGTGCCATAGCTGTTTCTATGGCTATAGGGCCACTTTTCTGATGGTGGAAACTAAGAGCTTTTATGAGTAAAGATTATGTTATTGAACAGTGGGTAAAGAGCATCACTTCCGACACAAGAGTTGTGTAATGTGTCTTGTCAAAACACTTACCCTCACCTTTGACCTCTAAGCTTAATCTCTATTGGCCTACAGCAGACTAACCTCCTCTGATTGGTTGTGTGGTCATTTGGATCTTTTAGGGACCAATCTGTAGCACTAGACATTAGCTGCCTGCAGGGGATCCATTAAAGGTCTCTGGCTCCGTTCAGTTCTGAGAACTACTGTTACCATTACACACTTCATCTGTCAATTATCTACTCATGAGACATGATGTACATGTGTGTCCCATAGTAATGCTAATGTACTCTTTGGGCCCGTCCCAAATGGCACCCTATTTGCTGCCATTGGTCAAGAGTAGTGCACTATATAGGGAATAGGGTGCCATTTTGGGATGCAGCCTTTATCCATCAGTGCCACAACAGGCTAATGGACAGCATAGAGAGGAGCTAGTGAATCCATCAACCTTAATGCATATGAGTTAATACGCATGATGCATTGGGTCATTGTGAGATGTGTAAGGTCATGGGTATGTTTGTCTCTCTCTGATGTCAATGTGTTTGTATTGAGCCATTGGCATTATGACTGGCAGAGTTGGATTACTGTTAATGGGCTACTACTTATAGACATTGTGTCCTTCCAACAAATTGATACTAAGATCACACGGTATAGGTGTTCAGACATAGACAAGTGTTTAGGTGTTGGAGCTGTGTGTGTGTCGATCAGGGAGGTGTGTGTGTGTGTGTGTGGGACGGTGGAGGTGTAAGTTCGTGTATCCGTCAGGGAAATGCAGGAGGGAAAGAGCCTTGAGTAGAGTGAGACGAAGGAGTGCCCAGGAGAGACAGAAGAGTGATTGTGTGTCAGAGAGAGGGAGAGCGATAGAAATGTGAGAGGAGGAGGAAATGAAAAAGAGTGGAATGGGAGCGGGAGAGGGAGAGGGAGAGAGGGAGAGAGGGAGAGAGAGAGAGAGAGAGAGGGAGAGAGGGAGAGAGAGAGAATGGGGACAACAAACAAAGAGGGGGAAAGGAAAGGGACTGGAATGGGAGGGAGTTAGGACGGGCTGGAGAGCCTGGATGAGGAGATAGTAGGGAGACAATGAGAGAATTTAAATTCTATACTCCTCGCGTCCTCTCTCCTCACCTCCTTCTCAAAACCCATTGGAGGAGAAAGCCAGAGGTCCCTCCCATCTGACCTTCTCCTCCAATGCGTTATAAGAAGGAGGTGAGGAGAGTGGATGCGGAGGGTGAAAGGGAGTAAACGGTGAAAAGGTGGGAAAGTGGGGCTGATTTTGGGCTGTGTCCCTGAGGCCCAGACAGTGAATAGAAGAGCAGGATTAGTCCCTGCATGCAACACTGCTTTCATTAATGGTCATTACTGAGCTCAACTGCCCTCTCTACCTCTCTCTCATTTTCTTCTCTCTCTCTGTCTCTCACTCTCTCTGTATTTATCTCTCTCTATATTCCCCTATTTTTCTGTGGAAAATGCACAGCTTTAGAGGGCATCTATGTGTCTCTCTCTGTACATTTGGTAACACTTTATTTGCTCTACAGACCATCTACAGCCAATCATTAACATTTCAACAAATATCTACTAACCTTAACCCTAACCCTAGCCCTAACCTTAACCCTTACCCTTATTCTAAACCTAACCGTAACCTTAGCAGTTGCTTATCAATAGATAGTTTGTTGATAGTATGACTATCCAGACTATCAGAATAAAGTGTGACCGTACATTAATATATAATGTGCAGTGTGCACACAGTATAAACACACACACACACACACACACACACACACACACACACACAACTTTATGCTCTTATCCCTGTTTGACAGCAGGGGTGTGTGTGCATCCTGACTCACTCTCCATCCTCCCCTCCTCCTTTCTCCTCTGCTCCTCCTTCCCCCTCTCCTTCTCTGTCCTCATGCCAACAGTAAAGCATCCTGAGACCATTCATGTGTGGGGTTGTTTCTCAGCCAAGGGAGTGGGCTCACTCACAATTGTGCCTAAGAACACAGCCATGAATAAAGAATGGTACCAACACGTCCTCCGAGAACAACTTCTCCCAACCATCCAAGAACAGTTTGGTGACGAACAATGCCTTTTCCAGCATGATGGAGCACCTTGCCATAAAGCAAAAGTGATAACTAAGTGGCTCGGGGAACAAAACATCGAAATTTTGGGTCCATTGCCAGGAAACTCCCCAGACCTTAATCCCATTGAGAACTTGTGGTCAATCCTCATGAGGCGGGTGGACAAACAAAAACCCACAAATTCTGACAAACTCCAAGCATTGATTATGCAAGAATGGGCTGCCATCAGTCAGGATGTGGCCCAGAAGTTAATTGACAGCATGCCAGGGCGGATTGCAGAGGTCTTGAAAAAGAAGGGTCAACACTGCAAATATTGACTCTTTGCATAAACGTAATGTAATTGTCAATAAAAGCCTTTGACACTTATGGAATGCTTGTAATTATACTTCAGTATACCATAGTAACATCTGACAAAAATATCTAAAAACACTGAAGCAGCAAACTTTGTGAAGACCAATACTTGTGTCATTCTCAAAACTTTTGACCACGACTGTATACAAAAGCCCAGTTGTCCATTATTTTGGCTACCATGGCTAGAAGAAGAGATCTCAGTGACTTTGAAAGAGGGGTTTCAAAGGAGCATGGTGGGTTTAAAGTGTGTGTGTGTGTGCATGTGTCAGTCACCAGATCTCAACCCAACTGAACACTTATGGGAGATTCTGGAGCAGTGTCTGAGACATCGTTTTCCACCACCATCAACAAAACACCAAATTATGGAATTTCTCATGGAAGAGAGTTCTAGACATTTGTAGAATCTATGCAAAGGTGCATTGAAGCTGTTCTGGCGGCTCTTGGTTGCCCAAAGCCCTTTTAACATACACCTTAGCCAAATACATTTAAACTCAGTTTTTCACAATTCCTGACATTTAATCCTAGTAAAAATTCCCTGTCTTAGGTCAGTTAGGATCACCACTTTATTTTAAGAATATGAAATGTCAGAATAATAGTAGAGTGATTTATTTCAGCTTTTATTTCTTTCATCACATTCCCAGTGGGTCAGAAGTTTATATACACTCAATTAGTATTTGGTAGCATTGCCTTTAAATTGTTTAACTTGGGTCAAACGTTTCGGGTAGCCTTCCACAAGCTTCCCACAATAAGTTGGGTGAATTTTGGCCCATTCCTCCTGACTGAGCTAGTGTACCTGAGTCAGGTTTGTAGGCCTCCTTGCTCGCACATGCTTTTTCATTTCTGCCCACAAATGTTCTATAGGATTGAGGTCAGTGCTTTGTGATGGCCACTCCAATACATTGACTTTGTTTTCCTTAAGCCATTTTGCCACAACTTTGGAAGTATGCTTGGGGTCATTGTCCATTTGGAAGACCCATTTGCGACCAAGCTTTAACTTCCTGACTGATGTCTTGAGATGTTGCTTCAATATATCCACATAATTGTCCTTCCTCATGATGCCATCTATTTTGTGAAGTGCAGCAGTCCCTCCTGCAGCAAAGCACATCCACAGCATGATGCTGCCACCCCGTGCTTCACGGTTGGGATGGTGTTCTTCGACTTGCAAGCAACCCCCTTTTTCCTCCAAACATAACGATGGTCCTTATTGCCAAACAGTTCTATTTTTGTTTCATCAGACCAGAGGACATTTCTCCAAAAAGTACGATCTTCGTCCCCATGTGCAGTTGCAAACCGTAGTCTGGCTTTTTTATGGTGGTTTTGGAGCAGTGGCTTCTTCCTTGCTGAGCGGCCTTTCAGGTTATGTCGATATAGGACTCGTTTTACTGTGGATATAGATACTTTTGTACCTGTTTCCTCCAGCATCTTCACAAGGTCCTTTGCTGTTGTTCTGGGATTGATTTGCACTTTTGGCACCAAAGTACGTTCATTTCTAGGAGACAGAACGCGTCTCCTTTCTGGGCGGTATGATGGCTGCGTGGTCCCATGGTGTTTATACTTGCGTACTATTGTTTGTACAGATGAACGTGGTACCTTCAGGCGTTTGGAAATTGCTCCCAAGGATGAACCACACTTGTGGAGGTCTACAATTTTCTTTCTGAGGTCTTGGCTGATTTCTTTAGATTTCCCCATGATGTCAAGCAAAGAGGCACTGAGTTTGAAGGTAGGCCTTGAAATACATCCACAGGTACACCTCCAATTGACACAAATGATGTCAATTAGCCTATCAGAAGCTTCTAAAGCCATGACATCATTTTCTGGAATTTTCCAAGCTGTTTAATGGCACAGTCAACTTAGTGTATGTAAACTTCTGACCCACTGGAATTGTGAAACAGTGAATTGTAAGTTAAATAATCTGTCTGTAAACAATTGTTGGAAAAATGACTTGTGTCATGCACAAAGTAGATGTCCTAACCGACATGCCAAAACTATAGTTTGTTAACAAGAAATTTGTGGAGTGGTTGAAAAAACGAGTCTTAATGACCTAAGTGTATTTGTATCTGGAGCCTTTGTGCATTTCAGAGCTATGTGTGTGTAAGGGTAGTGTCTGTGTGCATGTTTTTTTGTTTGTTAACTAAGCAGGGTGGATGTACGGTATCTTACTCTGATCGCCTCAGATAGAGCCAGTGTCTGAGTATCCCTCCCTCCCTCCCAGTCCACTCTGGACTCATCTTTCAGAGCATGGCATGGTTGAATACAATGGGTCTATGGGAAAAGCCACTGGTCTCTGTAACTATAGCAGATAAGCCATGCCCAGAATCTCTATGTCCTTGTCTGGTTCAGCATGCAATAGCCTTCTACAGACACACACACACACACACACACACACACACACACACACACAAAACTAACTATAAGGGGGGGTATGTGTGTATGCATTCGTGGGTGTGTGAGATATGGAGGGCCCCACACGCGTTGTTGTCTTTTCATTAACCCTGCCACATGATTTCCTGTGCTGAGCACATATCACATACTTTCAACCTGATCTTCAAACGCTCACAAAGACTCCTGTCGCCACCAGTTCCCATGTGGCTAGAGTTACAATGAGGAATGCTCGGTGTGTGTGTGTGTGTCTCAGCCCCCTACCTAATTTCTAGATGAGTTTCCCATCTATGCTCCAAAATCTTTTTGTCTGTAATGTCTTTTTTGTCATGGCATCAGCTAAATGGGGATCCTATTTAAATCTTAACACTTGAATGTTTTCTCCAGCAGCTGCGATATACCTCCCTGGCCAGAGGGGGAGCACTTTGAGTTAACATCCTGTAGTTACAATTCTCCTAGGATCATTAATTTTGAGGCATATTCTATTCTATAGGATCTAAGGGGAGCAATATAAAGTTCTCTAAAGGTAGCTTGAAATATGGCTAACATTTAACATGTCCCTGTTCAAAGCCTGTGAATGTTAGGATAGGAACCCCAAGGAAAGGTATTAAGTTGGATAAGTACCCAGCGCTGTCTGAGTCTCTTATAATGGGATTTGATATAATCTGTGTACATTTGAAGGGGAACATATCCTAAACTCTGCTAGTTTTCATATCCAGAGCCATGGGACATGGGGTACTGTAGGATTTGTTGCTGTAACAATGAGTGAGCCAAAGGACCTGTTGGATTACTATACATGTAGGTGTGCGCGTGCGTGCATGCGTCATAACCATTTCATATCTTCAGAAGGTTGACTACTAAAACCAGTAGATGACAGTCAGAACAGAAAGGAAAGAATGGAAACTACTTCTCATGGCAATATCCTCAAATAAGATACATTTTTTAATCAGCTTTTGGGGGGATGAATTGGATGTTGAAAGAAAGAGTAAAAGACAGAAGAGAGAGTACCAACAGAACAGAAGAAGAGAGGATTGGGGGGCAGTTATGCATTCAGGGGGCCTCCTCTGCTCCCTCCCTCCCTCCCAAACTTGCTCCATACAGCCTCCTCTTACCCAGAACCAGTCTCTCTCTCTCTCTCTCTCTCTCTCTCTCTCTCTCTCTCTCTCTCTGTCTCTCTCTCTGTGTGTGCCACTGAAAATAATGATCTCGTTTAGCTCCAAACACCCCAACCGATGGCATCCATTCTCCCCGTGACAGCATCATTAGCTCGCCCCATTAGCCCCTGACTTCAAACATAGCCGCTCCCTCCATTTAATTCATCCATTTCTAAAAACACCTTTTTTTTTTGCAGTTGTGTGGAAAATAAGAATGGTCTAATTTCATGTTCCTGTCATGAAGTTCGTGGTAGTTATTCAGCCCTGTCTGTGTCTGTACACTCTAAAAAGTAAAGGTTCCTGGAGGATCCTTTAGGGGTTCCTTGAAGAACCTTTTGGGGTACATTTTTGAACTACTTCCACCTCCCCTATTATTAGTAGTAATACGCTTAACAATAACAACAATAAAACAATATTTTAGTTGGCAGTGTTTATTAGGATTTTAGTGGCAAAGCAGAATAAAAAAATCCAAATATAAGGTAAACTAGAAAGATTACTGTTATACTATTCCAGGTATTCCTTAAAGAGGTAGGGTTTCAAGTGTCTCCGGAAGGTGGTCAGTGACTCCGCTGTCCTGGCGTCGTGGGGGAGCTTGTTCCACAATTGGGGTGCCAGAGCAGTGAATAGCTTTGACTGGGCTGAGCGGGAACTCATACACATACCTTGTCCATAATGTAGAGGCCTATGGGATTTTCCTTGAAGAGGTAAGGGAGGAGGATTGTACATGTGATCTGCATAACATACCAATACCAATTGATTGACATACCTTTGTATGCCTCCTCATCTGCAAACCTGCAGACACAGACATACTGTAAAAGTGAGCAGTTCAGTCATCTGCACCCAATACAGCTAGCCTTCAACATATTCTTATGGCATACATATTCTTACCTCTTTGTTGATTGATATCCATTGAATTGTATCAATTTTCTGTTTTAGAAAGATTTGCACAAATATGAAAAGATAGATGGTATCATCATAAAACAATATCAATTTAGGGACAAACCTTACCTTAAATTGTGGAGAACTTTACATTTTTCAGTTAAGTGTCTGCACCTGCTGTCCTTTCAAATTCAAATCCAAATGTTTCAGTTGGGCAGTTAGGTTCCTGCAAGAACCCCCACCAACTAATGAGGTTCCTCGATGAACCCCACCTCCTATGGGGTTCTTGGAAGAACCTTTTGGAAGAACCCTAAGGTTCTTCGAAGAACTTTAAGGATCTTAGAAGAACCCTTGTTGAACCCTTAATTTTTAGTTGTGTACTTTGAATTTTAATGAGTCTGATTTCTGCAGTTTTTAATCTCACCTGCATAAATAAAGGGACAATCAAATAAATGTGTTTCCTAGATTTGGCTGTGGCCATGGCTCTGTATCTCTCTCATACCGTGTTTCTCAAAATGCATACTACCGTGCTCCGAGCACACACATTGGAGCACGGGAGGGTCGGAGTATGAGTCCAAATCAAAGTATGCGAAACAGAGCATGGAGGGCACTTCTCAAAAGCGTACTCCGTATGTACATATTTTGAAGCATGCATCGATGCAAGTTTCAACGGAAAGTATGCACAGAAATATGACACAACCACGCAAAAACGACGAAAAATGTAATACATCTATAGCTAGGTTTCCATCCAATTGCCGACAGATTTTCATGAGATATTCTAAAATCTGCAAAAAAACAATATGTGCATTTTCCCACCAGAGATGTGCTTCCCTCAAATTGACTTGTTGCGGATGAAAGGCTGTGCGTGTTGACGTAGTGCACATAAAAATACATTTTTTGGTTAAATTCCCATGTACCGAATAAAACATACAAGTTAAATGGGGTTCCATCGCATTTTCAACTATACTGCTGGTTTTCTCACCAAAGTTTTGGGGTTATATAGTAGCCAACAGCAAACAGTTATAGTACAGTACAGTATCTGCGCACTGTTGGCTAGAGCGCACGTATAGCCTACATGATGAGATTATTATGGACAAAAGAGCGAGAGAGATGGGGAATGTGACTTCTAAAGGTAATTGGTTGCACCAGATCTTATTTAGGGGCAGCAAAGGGGTTAATACATATGCACGCACCACTTTTCCGTTATTTATTTTTTTGAATTTTTTGAAACAAGTTATTTTTTTCATTTCATTTACCAATTTGGACTATTTTGTGTATGTCCATTACATGAAATCCAAATAAAAATCCATTTAAATTACAGGTTGTAATGCAATAAAATAGGAATATTTTTGCAAGGCACTGTACGCTATGCTATTACTGCTGAGGAGAGCAGAATGTCCAGCCACTGGAATACAGTGTTAATACTATCACGGAGAGGACAGGAGAGGGAAGAGAGATGAAAAGAGGGAAAGGGAGGATAGAGGGAGGAGAGGAAATGAGAAAATAGGAAAGGTGAGGAGAGGGGGGAGAGGAGAGAGGAAAGGAGAAAAGAGGAAATGTGAGGAGAGGAGAGGGGGGAGAGGAGAGAGGAGAGGAGAAAAGAGGAAATGTGAGGAGAGGAGAGGAGAGGGGGTAGAGGAGAGGAAAGGAGAAAAGAGGAGAGGAGAGAGGGAGAGAGGAAAGAGGAAGAGGCGTGCGTGCGTGTGTGTGTGCGTGTGTGCGTGCGTGCGTGGTGCGTGTGTGTGTGTGTGTGGTGCGTGCGTGTGTGCGTGCGTGCGTGCGTGCGTGGATGCGTACATATGTGCGTGCGTGCTGGTGTGGATGTTTGAAGCCAGTTAGCCAGATGGCTTGTCTCTCTGTTTGGGCTGTGTTGTACCCCGCCCTCTGCTGGTGATCTGGAGGGCTGCCCAGGGGGTGAGGGGGGTCGACCTTGGATGGGAGGAGTAGTCCTGTTTGAGTTTGTAGGCCTGCACTGAGGGGGGAGATTTTTTTTTGTCAAACGCAGCCAAGCATCGATGATCATGTCACCAGAATAAGACCCTCAATATTTATTGGAAAGGAGCATCAAGCTCATCACCTTGCACAAATTCATCATAACTTATTTAATCTGTAGCCTAATAAACTGTACTTTTTCCTGACGAGTCGTAGTGGGAGGACCACACAACATGTCATCGCATGCCTCCGCAAGTTTCCACCAACATTTCTCGCATAGTTCATTTTATAGACACAAAAAGATCCCACCTTGTCTAGCATATTTTGTTTTGTCGACATTTGGAAAGCTTACCGAAAAATGTTCTGTTTTTAATTTTATTTTTCTGACATGTACTTTACTCGCATAAAAAGGTTGGATGGAAACCTGGTTAATGGCGGACATTATGTGAGCTGAAGCGAGAAAAAATCAACTCTGACTTGCCCATTCACATCTCATATGTTGTCTGAATACAATATTTTATCTTGATACGTTAATAAATACATACTGTGTTAGTTTTAGCATGTTTACAGTGGCTTGCGAAAGTATTCACCCCCCTTGGCATTTTTCCTATTTTGTTGCCTTACAACCTGGAATTAAAATTGATTTTTTGGGGGGGTTGTATCATTTTATTTACACAACATGCCTACCACTTTGAAGATGCTAAATCTTTTTTCTTGTGAAGCAAACAATAAATAAGACCAAAAAAATGAAAACTTCAGTGTGCATAACTATTCACCCCCCCCAAAGACAATACTTTGTAGAGACACCTTTTGCAGCAATTACAGCTGCAAGTCTCTTGGGGTATGTCTATAAGCTTGGCACATCTAGCCACTGGGATTTTTGCCCATTCTTCAAGGCAAAACTGCTCCAGCTCTTTCAAGTTTGATGGGTTCCGCTGGTGTACAGCAATCTTTAAGTCATACCACAGATTCTCAATTGGATTGAGGTCTGGGCTTTAACTAGGCCATTTCAAGACATTTAAATGTTTCTCCTTAAACCACTCAAGTGTTGCTTTAGCAGTATGCTTAGGGTCATTGTCCTGCTGGATGGTGAACCTCCGTCCCAGTCTCAAATCTCTGGAAGACTGAAACAGGTTTCCCTCAATAATTTCCCTGTATTTAGCGCCATCCATCCATCATTCCTTCAATTCTGACCAGTTTCCCAATCCCTGCCGATGAAAAACTTCCCCACAGCATGATGCTGCCACCATCATGCTTCACTGGGATGGTGTTCTCGGGGTGATGAGAGGTGTTGGGTTTGCGCCAGACATTGTGTTTTCCTTGATGGCCAAACAGCTCAATTTTAGTCTCATCTGACCAGAGTACCTTTTTCCATATGTTTGGGGAGTCTCCCACATGCAAATTGCAAGACAGGGCCATTCCATTCCATAAAATGCAAATTAATTACTTAAAAATCATACAATGTGATTTTGTGGATTTTTGTTTTAGATTCCGTCTCTCACAGTTTAAGTGTACCTATTATAAAGATTACAGACCTCTACATGCTTTGTAAGTAGGAAAACCTGCAAAATCGGCAGTGTATCAAATACTTGTTCTCCCCACTGTAGCTAGCTAATAGTTATGAAGTAAAATGTTTGCTTTGTGTATATCTTGTTTCGTCTCTATTGTTGCCATTGTCCTGGCAGGAAACAGGTTCAGTGAATGGGGAGGTGCAGCATGAGGTAATACAGTAGGGTGAGTGCGAGTGCTGAAATTTAATGTTTTATGCATTCTCCACACTCTCTTCCTAACAAGAACATACTCGAGAATGTCCTCTGAGATGACACTTGGAGCATGAGAGTGTGGAGCATGGTAGATGGATATTGTGAAACACCCATTGTGTCCAGCTGCAGCCTGGTGTTTTGTGATAGCTCCCTTTGAAAACACACACACACACACACACACAGCATAACTGGGTCCTCTGGTCCGTCTGGCCTAATCCTGTGGATCCTTCCCGTCACTGCAGTCACAGAGTCACACAGACACAGATATGAATAGGTCTTATGATCAGTTATCACTCATCTCAGGCTTAGACCTAGGGGGCTTCAGTGTGTGTGTGTGTGTTGGTGTGTGTGTGTGTCTCTCAGTGCAAAGCACACAGTTACCATGGAGATGGGCCCCCTCAGGTTCAGTGGGTGTGGCCTGTAGTCAAAGCGCTCTCTGACCTTTGACACCTCACTTTTCTTACCATTCCTCCAGAAGGTTCTGACCCTCCAACCACACTACCCACTACGTAAGTCGCTCTGGATAAGAGCGTCTGCTAAATGACTAAAATGTAAAATGTACACACACACACATCACACCACATCACCGCTCATCTCTAAAGAATTCTACATTTGAAAGTCTTTGACACACTCAGTGTTGCACCAAAACACCCAACCGTTTTTATTCACTGGGATCCCAATTGACATCTTTGTTGCACTATTCCAGCCAAATCTGTCTCACTGCAATACAATTATTAATCCACTCTGTCACCCTCCATTTGTCCCGCCATCCTCCATCACTCTTTCTTCTTCACTTATATTCCTTCTATCAGTCTTTCACCCCCCTCCATTCCGCCATCCCTCCATTCCTCCATCCCTCCATTCCTCCCCAAGTGTGTATGGATGTGGTGCTATCTGTGACGTGGTCTGTTAACTACCCTGCCTCCCCACATGGCTGGCCGTGCTGCTGTAACCGTGTGACTGAGTGTTATGGCTGCTGTGATAGTGGCAGGCAATGGACCGGACAAGTTATTACAGGACAGGCAAATGGAGACCTGATAGAGCATGAAAACCTCTTCTCTCCTCACATATCTGCGGGGTTGCCTCCCTTCCTCCCTACCGCACTACCTCTCACGCTATCTTTTTTATGTATACCTCTCTCTCAGATGAGGCTGGTGGGAGGAACTATGGGAGGACGGGCTCATTGTAATGGCTGGAATGGAATCAATGGAACGGTATGAAACACATCAAACATATGGAAACCACATGTTTGTCTCCGTTCCATTGATTCCTTTCGAGTCACTACAATGAGCCTGTCCTCCTATAGCTCCTCCCACCAGCCTCCTCTGCTCTCTCTCTTTTCTTCTCTACCCCTTTGTCTCCCTTTTTCTTTTTCACTCGCTATCGTGGCCTCACTCACTTTCTCTCTTTTTCTCTGTTGTTCCCTCTCACTTCGTTGATCCCTCCCTTTCTCTCTCTCCCTCATCCTAACTCTCTCCTCTCTCTCTCTCTCTCTTTCTCGCTCACTTCAATTCAAAGGGCTTTATTGGCATGGAAAACATGTTTGCATTGCTAAAGCAAGTGAAATAGACAGGAAATAAACAAGGGAAATAAACAGTCAAAAATTAACAGTAAACATTACACTCACAAACATTTTAAAATAATATAGACATTTCAAATCTTATATTATTGGCTATGTACAGTGTTGTAACAATGTGCAAATAGTTAAAGTATGAAAGGGAAAATAAATAAACAGATAAATATAGGTTGTATTTACAATGGTGTTTGTGCTCCACTGGTTGCCCTTTTTTTGTGGCCGCAGTTCACAAATCTTGTTGCTATCGTGGCACACTGTGATATTTCACCTAATAGATATGGGAGTTTATCAAGATTGGATTTGTTTTCAAATTCTTTGTGGGTCTGTGTAATCTGAGTGAAATATATGTCTCTCATATGGTCATACATATGGCAGGTTAGGAAGTGCATCTTGGTTTCCACCTCATTTTATGGGCAGTGTGCACATAGCCTGTCTTCTCTTTTGTTGATTCTTTCCAATGTGTCAAGTAATTATCTTTTGGTTTTGGTTAGGTCTAATTGTGTTGCGGTCCTGGGGCTCTGTGGGGTCTGTTTGTTTGTGACCAGAGTCCCCACACCAGCTTGCAGAGGGGACTCGTCTCCAGGTTAATATCTCTGTAGGTGAGGGCTTTGTTAGGTTTGAGAATCACTTATTTTTAGGTGGATATAGAATTGAATTGCTCTTTTCTGGATTTTGATAATTAGCGGGAATCGTCCTAATTCTGCTGTGCATGCATTGTTTGGGGTTTTACGTTGTACAAGGAGGAAGTTTTTGCAGAATTCTGTATGCAGTCTCAATTTAGTGTTTGTCCAATTTTGGGAATTTTTGGTTGGTCTCTCTCGCTCTCTCTCTCAGGACATATTAATCTCAGCTTGTTACCTGTATAAAAGACACCTGTCCACAGAAGCAATCAATCAATCAGATTCCAAACTCTCCACCATGGCCAAGACCAAAGAGCTCTCCAAGGATGTCAGGGACAAGATTGTAGACCTACACAAGGCTGGAATGGGCTACAAGACCATCGCCAAGCAGCTTGGTGAGAAGGTGACAACAGTTGGTGCGATTATTCGCAAATGGAAGAAACACAAAAGAACTGTCAATCTCCCTCGGCCTGGGGCTCCATGCAATATCTCACCTCGTGGAGTTGCAATGATCATGAGAACAGTGAGGAATCAGCCCAGAACTACACTGGAGGATCTTGTCAATGATCTCAAGGCAGCTGGGATCATAGTCGCCAAGAAAACAATTGGTAACACACTATGCCGTGAAGGACTGAAATCCTGCAGCGCCCGCAAGGTCCCCCTGCTCAAGAAAGCACATATACATGCCCGTCTGAAGTTTGCCAATGAACATCTGAATGATTCAGAGGAGAACTGGGTGAAAGTGTTGTGGTCAGATGAGACCAAAATCGAGCTCTTTAGCATCAACTCAACTCGCCGTGTTTGGAGGAGGAGGAATGCTGCCTATGACCCCAAGAACACCATCCCCACCGTGGAAACATTATGCTTTGGAGGTGTTTTTCTGCTAAGGGGACAGGACAACTTCACCGCATCAAAGGGACGATGGACGGGGCCATGTACCGTCAAATCTTGGGTGAGAACCTCCTTCCCTCAGCCAGGGCATTGAAAATGGGTCGTGGATGGGTATTCCAGCATGACAATGACCCAAAACACACGGCCAAGGCAACAAAGGAGTGGCTCAAGAAGAAGCACATTAAGGTCCTGGAGTGGCCTAGCCAGTCTTCAGACCTTAATCCCATAGAAAATCTGTGGAGGGAGCTGAAGGTTCGAGTTGCCAAACGTCACGCTCAAAACCTTAATGACTTGGAGAAGATCTGCAAAGAGGAGTGGGACAAAATCCCTCCTGAGATGTGTGCAAACCTGGTGGCCAACTACAAGAAACGTCTGACCTCTGTGATTGCCAACAAGGGTTTTGCCACCAAGTACTAAGTCATGTTTTGCAGAGGGGTCAGATACTTATTTCCCTCATTAAAATGTAAATACATTTATAACATTTTTGACATGCTTTTTTCTGGATTTTTTTGTTGTTATTCTGTCTCTCACTGTTCAAATAAACCTACCATTAAAATTATAGACTGATCATTTCTTTGTCAGTGGGCAAACGTACAAAATCAGCAGGGAATCAAATACTTTTTTTCCCTCACTATGTATGTCTTTGGTTTGCATTTAAAAAATAAAATAAAAAATGTAGTAAATATTAGCTTATTCCACAAAGAAATCCTAAAATGGCCCTAACAATATTATTGACACCTTCTAGAAGTAGTTAGAAGTAATTAGATTTCAAGCAGATGATTCTCCTTTACTTTGGAATTGAAGGTGCCTGCAATATAAAAATCACTAATTCAACCAGTTCGAATAGAGAAAAGGACTCATTCTCCTGTTTTGTGTCACTGTATGTACCGCAATGAGCATGGAGAAAAGAAAACCAGATAATTATTTGAGGAGGTCAGATACAAGATTGTAGCCAAGCATGGACAATCTCAAGGCTACAAGTCCATGTCCAGAGACCTTGATGTTCCTGTTTCCACCATACGTAATGTTATCAAGAAGTTTAAGGCCCATGCCACTGTATCCAATCTCACTGGACATGGCCGCAAGAGAAAACTTGATGAAAGATTGCAGTAAAGGATTGTTCAATGGTGGATAAGGCACCTCGATCAACTGCCACACAGATTCAAGCTGACCTTCAGACACAGGGTACGACAGTTTCAACGCGCACCGTCCGTCGCCCTCTCAATGAAAGAGGGTTGTATGGTAGGAGACCCAGGAGGACCCCACTGCAGAGAGAGAGACATAAGAGATCCCGACTGCAATTTGCCAAAACACACCTGAACATGCCAAAATCCTTCTGGGAGATTGTCCTGTGGACAGATGAGACCAAATTAGAGCTTTTTGGTAAAGCACACCATCTCTATGTTTATTGAAAACAAAATGAAGCCTTCAGAGAAAATAACACCTTCCCTACAGTCAAACATGGAGGAGGTCCAGTGATGTTTTGCGGTTGCTTTGCTGCCTCTGGCACTGTGAGCCTTGAACGTGTGCATGGCAACATGAAATCAGGAGAATACCAAGGCATTTTAGAGAGCAATGTCGGACCCAGTGTCAGAAAGCTGGGTCTCCGTCGAAGGCTATGGGCCTTTCAGCAGGAAAATGACCCCAAACACACTTCAAAAAGAATCGGCTTCCTATTTCGCAACAAAGCCTCCTTCACTCATGCTGCCAAACATGCCCTCGTAAAACTGACTATCCTACCGATCCTTGACTTCGGCGATGTCATTTACAAAATAGCCTCCAACACTCTACTCAGCAAATTGGATGTAGTCTATCACAGTGCCATCCGTTTTGTCTCCAAAGCCCCATACACTACCCACCACTGTGACCTGTACGCTCTTGTTGGCTGGTCCTCACTACATGTTCGTCGTCAAACCCACTGGCTCCAGGCCATCTATAAATCACTGCTAGGCAAATCCCCGCCTTATCTTAGCTCATTGGTCACCATAGCAGCACCCACCCGTAGTCTGCGCTCCAGCAGGTATATCTCACTGGTCATTCCCAAAGCCAACACCTCCTTTGGCCGCCATTCCTTCCAGTTCTCTGCTGCCAATGACTGGAACGAATTGCAAAAATCTCTGAAGCTGGAGACTCTTATCTCCCTCAATAACTTTAAGCATCAGTTGTCAGAGCACCTTACCGATCACTGCACCTGTACACAGCCCATCTGAAATTAGCCCACCCAACTACCTCATCCCTATATTGTTATTTATTTTGCTCTTTTGCACCCCAGTATCTCTATTTGCACATAATCTCTTGCACATCTAGCATTCCAGTGTTAATACTATTGTAATTATTCTGCACTATAGCCTATTTATTGCCTTACCTCCATAACTTGCTACATTTGCACACACTGTATATATATTTTCTGTTGTATTTTTGACTTTATGTTTTTTTACCCCATATGTAACTCTGTGTTGTTTTTATTGCACTGCTTTGCTTTATCTTGGCCAGGTCGCAGTTGTAAATGAGAACCTGTTCTCAACTGGTTTACCTGGTTAAATAAAGGTGAAATAAAAATTTTTTAAAAAAGCACCCAGGAATGGTTAAAGACAAAACACTGGACTGTTCTGAAGTGGCCAGCAATGAGTCCAGATCTAAATCTCATTATAAAACTGGGAGAAGGAATCCTTCAAATATGGGAGAACTGGAGCAGTTTGCACAAGAGGAGTGGGCCAAACTGCCAGTACAGAGGTGCTGGAAGCTCATCGAAGGCAATAGAAAGCACTTGATTGCAGTTATTTTGACCAAAGGCTGTGCTACCAAATATTAAGTCTAGGGTGTCAATAATTTTGTCAATGCCATTTCTGTTTATTCTCTGATTTAAATGGATATACAGTGCCTTGCAAAAGTATTCATCCCCCTTGGCGTTTTTCCTATTTTGTTGCGTTACAACCTGTAACTTAAATGGATTTCATGTAATGGACATACACAAAATAGTCCAAAGAAATATTGTATTCACCCCCTTTGCTATGAAGCCCCAAAATAAGATCTGGTGCAACCAATTACCTTCAGAAGTAACATAATTAGTTAAATAAAGTCCACCTGTGTGCAATCTAAGTGTCACATGATCTGTCACATGATCTCAGTATATATACACCTGTTCTGAAAGGCCCCAGAGTCTGCAACACCACTAAGCAAGGGGCACCACCACGCAAGCGGCACCATGAAGACCAAGGAGCTCTCCAAACAGGTCAGGGACAAAGTTGTGGAGAAGTACAGATCAGGGTTGGGTTATAAAAAAATATCTGAATCTTTGAACATCCCACGGAGCACCATTAAATCCATTATTACAAAATTGAAAGAATATGGCACCACAACAAACGTGACGAGGGGGCCGCCCACAAAAACTCACAGACCACGCAAGGAGGGCATTAATCAGAGAGGCAACAAAGAGGGAGCCTGAAGGAGCTGCAAAGCTCCACAATGGAGA
Source organism: Coregonus clupeaformis (assembly GCF_020615455.1). Taxonomy (NCBI): domain Eukaryota; kingdom Metazoa; phylum Chordata; class Actinopteri; order Salmoniformes; family Salmonidae; genus Coregonus; species Coregonus clupeaformis. The sequence continues at coordinate 47,988,033 of NC_059210.1, read as the reverse complement.
TTGGAGTACCTGTCCATAGGACCACTTTAAGCCGTACACTCCACAGAGCTGGGCTTTACGGGAAGAGTGTCCAGAAAAAAGCCATTGCTTCAAGAAAAAAATAAGCAAACACGTTTGGTGTTCGCCAAAAGGCATGTGGGAGACTCCTCAAACATATGGAAGAAGGTATTCTGGTCAGATGAGACTAAAATTTAGCTTTTTGGCCATCCAGGAAAACGCTATGTCTGGCGCAAACCCAACACCTCTCATCACCCCGAGAACACCATCCCCACAGTGAAGCATGGTGGTGGCAGCATCATGCTGTGGGGATGTTTTTCATCGGCTGGGACTGGGAAACTGGTCAGAATTGAAGGAATGATGGATGGTGCTAAATACAGGGAAATTCTTGAGGGAAACATGTTTCAGTCTTCCAGAGATTTGAGACTGGGACGGAGGTTAACCTTCCAGCAGGACAATGACCCTAAGCATACTGCTAAAGCAACACTCAAGTGGTTTAAAGGAAAACATTTAAATGTCTTGGAATGGCCTAGTAAAAGCCCAGACCTCAATCCAATTGAGAATCTGTGGTATGACTTCAAGATTGCTGTACACCAGCAGAACCTATCCAACTTGAAGGAGTTGTGAATAGTGGTGAATAGTTATGCACACTCAAGTTTTCTGTTTTTTGCATCTTCAAAGTGGTAGGCATGTTGTGTAAATGAAATGATACAAACCCCCCCAAAATCCATTTTAATTCTGGGTTGTAAGGCAACAAAATAGGAAAAATGCGAAGGGGGGTGAATACTTTCGCAAGCCACTGTATTAAGTTCTGAATCAAAAACAAAGGTTCTGTAAAATGAACAGTGAAATAAAGAATTGTGGAGACTAAATACTTTGGTCAATTTCAACGTATTTTTAGGGAACATTTTGGGTTACTTGAAAAAAGTGCAAGGTTGCCAATATTTCTGGCCACAACTGTACATGTGAAGGCATTATGCGTCCTAGGTGTGGAGAGAAAATATTTGCTGTGCTGTGTACAGCTATATTTATATAGATGCTGGTCGTCTCCTCCCCTATAGGATAAGCAGGGGAAAGGTCTCTATTCCTTTATTCCAGTATTCCCAGCTCCCTCTTTTTATTTATTTAAGATAGTCGTTAATTGTGAAACAAAGGTCTAAATAGTGCAGTCCGGCAGTAGCATACAACGAACGAGTTCATCTGTGTGTGAGTCGTGGGACAGTCAGAAGCTGTCTGTCTAGCTACATTTTGGTGGAGTGTAGATGGCTTGCTAGTAGTTGTCAAAGCTAGCTAACTATGAATGGGAACGCGGTCGCTGTTTTGGCTGCAATGAGCTTGATACTTGGCTAAAAAATTGCTAGAAGAATAGTGATAGCTAGCTACCTAACTGGGTTGCTTGCATGGTCACTTAATGATTTTGTAGCTAGTAGCACAGCAGAAACATTCGATTGACGTTAGATAAATAACTAGCTAGCTAGCCCGGTGGTTAGTATGCTAGTCTAGCTAACGATGTAAACAGCTAACTTGGCTAGCTAGCTAACCTTTATTAACTAGCTAACTTTGAGCAGAGGGTCAGTCCCTCTCATTTGAGCACCGGATCCTTTTACATTATGAAAAACTGTGAATACCAGCAAATCGACCCACGGGGACTTTCAACACCCTCGTCAACGCAACCCTGTAACGTTACCGAAAAGAATGTGCAGAGCAGGCCTCGAAGAAAATGGGAAGTATTTCCAGGGAAAAATCGCTTTTATTGCGATGGACGGATTATTCTGGCCAGACAAAGTGGTGTCCTGCCTCTGACACTCGGCCTTATCATTGTCACAAGTGGCCTTTTCTTTGCATTCGACTGCCCATTCCTGGTGACTCACCTGACCATCTGCATACCTGTGATTGGTGGAGCGTTGTTTGTGTTTGTGGTCACCTCCCTACTGCAGACCAGCTTTACAGACCCTGGCATCCTGCCTAGGGCCCTGCCAAATGAGGCTGCAGACATTGAGAAGCAGATAGACACCTCAGGTTCCTCCACGTACCGCCCCCCTCCACGCACTAAAGAAATCCTCATTAACCAGCAGGTGGTGAAGCTTAAGTATTGCTTCACCTGCAAGATGTTCCGCCCTCCTCGGACCTCACACTGCAGTATGTGTGACAACTGTGTGGAGCGGTTCGATCACCATTGCCCGTGGGTGGGGAACTGTGTGGGCAAGCGCAACTACCGCTTCTTCTACAGCTTCATAGTCTCTCTCTCCTTCCACACCTCCTTCATCTTCGGTTGTGTCGTCACACACCTCATGCTGCGATCCCAAGGAGGGAATGGCTTATTCCTGGCCTTACAGGAGAGTCCTGCCAGTGTGGTTGAGCTAGTTATTTGCTTCTTCTCCATCTGGTCTATTCTGGGTCTCTCAGGTTTCCATACATACTTGGTGGCCTTCAACCTCACAACAAATTAAGATATAAAAGGCTCCTGGTCGAGTAAAAGAGGTGCAGAGGACTCTGGGAATCCCTACACTTACGACAACATCTTTACCAACTGCTGTGCAAAGCTGTGTGGGCCCATGCCCCCCAGTCTAATTGACAGAAGAGGCTTTTTGACCCCTGAAGACATTCCACCTGCTGTTGCAGTGGATATGGAGCGTCCCCCTTTCCTGTCCAAGAATGACACAAACATGGTAGGGGCGCCATCTAGTGGCTACTTGTCCTGACTGTACTGTAGCTCCAAAGGCCCAACCCTGACCCTCGGAGAGTCTCGGTTGCATGCTCTTCACGTCCTCTCTCCGCGAGGAGTATGTAATTGAGATTCTGCCCCTGTGTGCCTGTCCTGCATGAGCCCACTATATCCCCTTCAGACCCCCCCCCCACACACATATTGTGTCATAAGAGGGAGGATGGTTTGTAAGTCGCTCTGGATAAGAGCGTCTGCTAAATGATGTAAATGTAAATGTAAATGTTTGTTGATAGGTTTTATAAAGAGGGGCAATTAGGATGAGGTGCTACTGTTTTCTCTTTCTATTATATATATATATAATTTCAATTCAATTTAAGGGCTTTATTGGTATGGGAAACATATGTTAACATTTCCAAAGCAAGTATTTGTATTTATTAGGGATCCCCATTAGCTGCTGCCTTGGGGTCCAAACATATTAAAGCACTTACATTACATATAAAACAAAATATAAAAAAGTACATCACATGACATTATGATACCACTACCTATCTACAATACAAAATGTTTAATACCACCATTCAACAATATCACAATGTGTGCGTATGCATGTGTCTATACCCTTGTGTGTGTCTCTTCACAGTCCCCGTTGTTCCATAAGGTGTATTTTTACCTGATGTGGAATAGAGTTCCATGTAGTCATGGCTCTATATAGTACTGTGCGCCTCCTATAGTCTGTTCTGGACTTGGGGACTGTGAAGAGACCTCTGGTGGCATTTTTTGTGGGGTATGCATGGGTGTCCTAGCTGTGTGCCAGTATTCCAAACAGACAGCTCGGTACATTCAGCTTGTCAACACCTCTTACAAAAACAAGCAGTGATGAAGTCAATCTCTTTTCCACTCTGAGCCAGGAGAGACTGACATGCATGACATTAATGTTAGCTCTCTGTGTACTTTTAAGGGCCAGCCGTGCTGACCTGTTCTGAGCCAACTGTCCCTCTTTGTGGCACCTGACCACACTACTGAACAGGTCTTTGACCATGACAGTCTACAATCCAGGGTTACTCCAAGCAGTTTAGTCACCTCAACTTGCTCAATTTCCACATTATTCATTACAAGATGTAGTTCAGGTTTAGTGAATGATTTGACCCAAATACAATGCTTTTAGTTTTGGAGATATTGAGGACTAACTTATTCCTTGCCACCCACTCTTCGTTAAGTGTTGCAGTTATTTCAGTTGCTGTAGTAGCTGACGTGTATAGTGTTGAGTCATCTGCATACATAGACACACTGGCTTTACTCAAAGCCAGTGGCATGTCGTTAGTAAAGATGGAAAAAAGCAAGGGGCCTAGACATCTGCCATGGGGAATTCCTGATTCTACCTGGATTTTGTTTGAGAGGCTTCCATTAAAGAACACCCTCTGTGTTCTATTTCGCAACAAAGCCTCCTTCACTCATGCTGCCAAACATGCCCTTGTAAAACTGACCATCCTACCGATCCTTGACTTCGGCTATGTAATTTACAAAATAGCCTCCAACACTCTACTCAGCAAATTGGATGTAGTCTATCACAGTGCCATCTGTTTTGTCACCAAAGCCCCATATACTACCTACCATTGTGACCTGTACGCTCTCGTTGGCTGGCCCTCACTACATATTTGTCGCCAAACCCACTGGCTCCAGGTCATCTATAAATCACTGCTGGGCAAATCCCCGCCTTATCTTAGCTCATTTGTCACCATAGCAACACCCACCCGTAGTATGCGCTCCAGCAGGTATATCTCACTGGTCATCCCCAAAGCCAACACCTCCTTTGGCCGCCATTCCTTCCAGTTCTCTGCTGCCAATGACTGGAACGAACTGCAAAAATCTCTGAAGCTGGAGACTCTTATCTCCCTCACTAACTTTAAGCATCAGTTGTCAGAGCAGCTTACCGATCACTGCATCTGTACACAGCCCATCTGTAATTAGCCCACCCAACTACCTCATCCCCATATTGTTATTTATTTTGCTCATTTGCACCACAGTATCTCTATTTGCACATCATCTTCTGCACATCTATCATTCCAGTGTTAATACTAAATAGTAATTATTTTGCACTATGGCCTATTTATTGCCTTACCTCCATAACTTACTACATTTGCACACACTGTATATAGATTTTCTATTGTGTTATTGACTGTATGTTTTTGTTTATCCCATATGTAACTCTGTGTTGTTGTTGTTGTTTTTATCGCACTGCTATGCTTTATCTTGGCCAGGTCGCAGTTGTAGATGGGAACTTGTTCTCAACTGGCTTACCTGGTTAAATAAATAAATAAAAGACAAGTAACTCTTTATCCACATTATAGCAGGGGGTGTAAAGCCATAACACATACTTTTTTCCAGCAGCAGACTATGATCGATAATGTCAAAAGCCGCACTGAAGTCTAATAAAACAGCCCCCACAATCTTTTTATCATCAATTTCCCTCAGCCAATCATCAGTCATTTGTGTAAGTGCTGTGCTTGTTGAATGTCCTTCTCTATAAGCATGCTGAAAGTTTGTTGTCAATTTGTTTACAGTAAAATAGCATTGTATCTGGTCAAACACAATTTTTTCCAATAGTTTACTAAGGGTTGGTAACAGGCTAATTGGTCTGCTATTTGAGCCAGTAAAGGGGTCTTTAATATTCTTAGGTAGCGAAATGACTTTTGCTTCCCTCCAAGCCTCGGGACACACACATTCTAGTAGGTTTAAGTTGAAAATATGGCAAATAGGAGTGGCAATATCATCTGCTATTATCCTCAGCAATTTTCGATCCAAGTTGTCAGACCCCGGTGGCTTGTCATTGTTAATAGACAACAATAATGTTTTCACCTCTTCCACACTCATTTTACGGAATTCAAAATTACAATGCTTGTCTTTCATAATTTGGTCAGATATACTTGGATGTATAGTGTCAGCAATTGTTGCTGGCATGTCATGCCTAAGTTTGCTAATCTTGCCAATTAAAAGATTAGTAATGTAGTTGGCAATATCAGTTGGTTTTGTGATGAATGAGCCATCTTATTCAATGAATGATGGAGCTGAGTTTGCCTTTTTTCCCAAAATGTAATTTAAGGCGCTCCAAAGCTTTTTACTATCATTCTTTGTCATTTATCCTTGTTTCATAGTGTTGTTTCTTCTTCATTTTATTCAGTTTAGTCACATGATTTCTCAATTTGCAATACGTTTGCCAATGGATTTGGATAGTGCTTTCAAACAAATCTCTTCAGCATTAGTAAAGATATGCTCAATACATGTTGATGATTTAATTCCTGTACTGTTTGTAACCACCCTGGTAGGTTGACTGATAACCTGAACCAGGTTGCAGGCACTGGTTACAGTTTGAAGCTTTCTCTTGAGTGGGCAGCCTGATGAAAGCAAGTCAATATTTAAATCACCCAGAAAGTATACCTCTCTATTGATATCACATACATTATCAAGCATTTCACACATGTTATCCAGATACTGACTGTTAGCACTTGGTGGTGTATAGCAGCTTCCCACCAGAACTGGCTTTGGGTGAGGCAGATGAACCTGTAGCTATATTACTTCAACAGTATTTAACATGAGATCCTCTCTAATCTTCACAGGAATGTGGTTTTGAATATAAACAGCAACACCTCCACCATTGGCATTTCTATATGTTCTGTAAATGTTATAACCTTGTATTGCTACCACTGCATCATCAAATGTATTATCTAAGTTTCAGAGGTTGTCAGAATATGAATGTAATCTGTTACTAGCAAATTATTGATTTCATGAACCTTGTTTCTTAAGCTACATATGTTAACGTGGGCTATTGTGAGCACTTTTCTTCTGGGATGCTTACATGTTTTTATTGCTTTACTGGGAAGCTTAGCAGCAGTAGATGTGCTCATGTTCTTTATGTTAGTGCAGGGTGAGCTGCACACAGTGGACTGCCTCCTCGGCCACACCGGCTCAGTGCTAACAGTACAAATCTGGTTCTTAGGCACATGATTACTGCACACAATAGCTGTAGGATCAGCAGAGGCATTCAGGGCAGTTAGAGGGACATAAATTAGGTTACGTATATTGTGTCTACCGACACACCTGATGTAATGTACATTTGCTGAAGCATTTTGACAACTCTGCGTCACTATGGTAGGGATTAGCTGAGCTGGGCTTGGGTCATTGCTAAGTCATTGTCTCAACGCAGCCTTATAATGCTGTCAAAGGATCCAGGAACCCAAATGATCCCATCCTCCTTATAAAACGTGTTTTGTTTCCAAAAGGTATCGAAATTGTCAACTCATTGAGCTGCAATAATCACGTAGCCAGTTGTGAAGAGGAAGAATCCTGCTAAAGCGTTCAATGCCACGATTCAGAGAGGGCACAGGGCCAGATATTATGGGTTTTTTGTTAGTGTCTAGCAGAGAGTCAATCAGCTCTTTAAAATCCAGTTTTAACTGTTCAGAGCTGCCCTTCATAATGTCATTAAAACCCACATGGACTACGATAGAATCGATTTCCATGTCCTGACGTAGTACATTCGGGAAGTAGATAGTAAACGAGTGAAATAAACAATCAAAATTAACAATAAACATTACACTCAGAAGTTCCAAAAGAATAAAGACATGTCAAATGTCATATTATGTATATATACAGTGTTGTAATAACGTGCAAATAGTTAAAGTACAAATGGGAAAATAAATCAACATAAATATGGTTGTATTTACAATGGTGTTTTTCTTCACTGGTTGCCCTTTTCTTGTGGCAACAGGTCACACATCTTGCTGCTGTGATGGCACACTGTGGTATTTCACCCAGTAGATATGGGAGTTTATCAAAATTGGGTTTGTTTTCGAATTCTTTGTGGATCTGTGTAATCTGAGGGAAATATGTGTCTCTAATATGGTCATACATTTGGCAGAAGGTTAGGAAGTGCAGTTCAGTTTCCACCTCATTTTGTGGGCAGTGTGCACAGCCTGTCTTCTCTTGAGATAATTTTGCTCTGCATGCATTATTTGGTGTTTGTCCCATTTTGTGAATTCTTGGTTGGTGAGCGGACCCCAGACCTCACAACCATAAAGGGCAATGGGTTCTATAAATGATTCAAGTATTTTTAGCCAGATCCTAATTGGTATGTCGAATTTTATGTTCCTTTTGATGGCATAGAAGGCCCGTCTTGCCTTGTCTCTCAGATCGTTCAAAGCTTTGTGGAAGTTACCTGTGGCACTGATGTTTAGGCCAAGGTATGTATAGTTTTTTGTGTGCTCTAGGGCAACGGTGTCTAGATGGAATTTGTATTTGTGGTCCTGGCAACTGGACCTTTTTTGGAACACCATTATTTTTGTCTTACTGAGATTTACTGTCAGGGCCCAGGTCTGACAGAATCTGTGCAGAAGATCTAGGTGCTGCTGTAGGCCCTCCTTGGTTGGTGACAGAAGCACCAGATCATGTCTCCCGAGTGGCGCAGTGGTCTAAGGCACTGCATCACAGTGCTAGCTGTGCCACTAGAGGTCCTGGTTCGAATCCAGGCTCTGTCGTAGCCGGCCGTGACCGGGAGACCCATGGGACGGCGCACAATTGGCCCAGCGTCGTCCAGGGTAGGGGAGGGAATGGCCGGCAGGGATGTAGCTCAGTTGGTAGAGCATGGCGTTTGCAACGTCAGGATTGTGGGTTCGTTTCCCACAGGGAGCCAGTATGAAAAAAATAAAAAATAAAAATAAATAACTGTAAGTCGCTCTGGATAAGAGTGTCTGCTAAATGACTAAAAAAATAAAATAAAAAAAAACACAATCATCAGCAAACAGTAGACATTTGACTTCAGTTTCTAGTAGGGTGAGGCCGGGTGCTGCAGACTGTTCTAGTGCCCTCGCCAATTCGTTGATATATATGTTGAAGAGGGTGGGGCTTAAACTGCATCCCTGTCTCACCCCACGGCCCTGTGGAAAAAAATATGTGTGTTTTTTGCCAATTTTAGCCGCACACTTGTTGTTTGTGTAAATGGATTTTATAATGTTTTTCCCGAACACCACTTTCCATCAATTTGTAAAGCAGACCCTCATGTCAAATTGAGTCAAAAGCCTTTTTGAAATCAACAAAGCATGAGAAGACTTTGCCTTTGTTTTGGTTTGTTTGTTTGTCACTAAGGGTGTGTAGGGTGAATACGTGGTTTGTTTTACGGTAATTTGGTAAAAAGCCAATTTGACATTTGCTCAGTACATTGTTTTCACTGAGGAAATGAACTAGTCTGCTGTTAATTATAATGCAGAGAATTTTCCCAAGGTTGCTGTTGACGCATGTCCCATGGTAGTTATTGGGGTCAGATTTGTCTCCTTTTGTGGATTGGAGTGACCAGTCCTTGGTTCCAAATATTTGGGAAGATGCCAGAGCTAAGGATGATGTTAAAGAGTTTAAGTATAGCCAATTGGAATTTGTATATTCTATCATTTCATTGAGGATACCATCAACACCACAGGCCTTTTTGGGTTGGAGGGTTTGTATTTTGTCCTGTAGTTCATTCAAGGTAATTGGAGAATCCAGTAGGTTCTGGTAGTCTTTAATAGTCGATTCTAAGATATGTATTTTATCATGTATATTTTTTTGCTGTTTGTTCTTTGTTATAGGGCCAAAAAGATTGGAGAAGTGGTTTACCCATACATCTCCATTTTGGATATATATCTCTTCATGTTGTTTCTCTCTCTTTCTCACTTCTCATTCATGTTGCTCATTAGAATACTTGCAGGCAGGTGTCTAATCAGGATAAAGGAATGTCCTTCAGAAAATGCCCTGGTATCCCAGCAACTAATCGGCAGTGTTCCGTTGATGTGTCTGCATAGTTTGATACGATCAGACAAAGAAGAGTTTCAGTGCTGCTCGTTATAACCACTGCATGTTCAATAGGCTATTATGTTACAATGTTGGCCCTCAGCTTGTTTCAGTCACTCAATACAGCAGGCATTCTCCAATACTGTGTCTCACTCTCCTGTCTGTGCCTCCTGTCTATGCATCTGGTCCATGAGTTAACCGGGTGGTTTATGTGTCATACTGTAACTGTAACTGTGCCCTCGTGTTTCTGTCCGTGGTGTGTGAATGTGTGTTATTCCTTTATACACACACACACACACAGACACACACACTGTGATTACACTTCAAAGGATCTACCTCCCACACCACCACCTCTCTCAGTTCAAATGAACACACTCGTCTCTCTCTCTCTCGCTCTCCTCCTCCTGTTGGTCTCTGTCTGACCTTTCTCTCTCCCTATAATTCTCTCCTTCCCCCGCACAGCTAATGAGATGGATGCAGACAGCAGATAATGGGATGAGAGGTAGAGGGAAACAGCATAGAGGAGAAATGGGAGGGAGAGAATGCTGTATATGGTGTATATTGTATTGAGTGTATAATACAGTGAGGGGAAAAAAGTATTTGATCCCCTGTTGATTTTGTACATTTGCCCACTGACAAAGAAATGATCAGTCTATAATTTTAATGGTAGGTTTATTTGAACAGTGAGAGACAGAATAACAACAAAAAAACGCATGTCAAAAATGTTATAAATTGATTTGCATTTTAATGAGGGAAATAAGTATTTGACCCCCTCTCAATCAGATTCAGAAAGATTTCTGGCTCCCAGGTGTCGTTTATACAGGTAACGAGCTGAGATTAGGAGCACACTCTTAAAGGGAGTGCTCCTAATCTCAGCTTGTTACCTGTATAAAAGACACCTGTCAACAGAAGCAATCAATCAATCAGATTCCAAACTCTCCACCATGGCCAAGACCAAAGAGCTCTTCAAGGAGGTCAGGGACAAGATTGTAGACCTACACAAGGCTGGAATGGGCTACAAGACCATCGCCAAGCAGCTTGGTGAGAAGGTGACAACAGTTGGTGCGATTATTCGCAAATGGAAGAAACACAAAATAACTGTCAATCTCCCTCGGCCTGGGGCTCCATGCAAGATCTCACCTTGTGGAGTTGCAATGATCATGAGAACGGTGAGGAATCAGCCCAGAACTACACGGGAGGATCTTGTCAATGATCTCAAGGGAGCTGGGACCATAGTCACCAAGAAAACAATTGGTAACACACTACGCCGTGAAGGACTGAAATCCTAAAGCACATATACAGGGCCGTCTGAAGTTTGCCAATGAACATCTGAATGATTCAGAGAAGAACTGGGTTAAAGTGTTGTGGTCAGATGAGACCAAAATGGAGCTCTTTGGCATCAACTCAACTCGCCGTGTTTGGAGGAGGAGGAATGCTGCCTATGACCCCAAGAACACCATCCCCACCGTCAAACATGGAGGTGGAAACGTTATGCTTTGGGGGTGTTTTTCTGCTAAGGGGACAGGACAACTTCACAGCATCAAAGGGATGATGGACTGAGCCAGGGCATTGAAAATGGGTCATGGATGGGTATTCCAGTATGACAATGACCCAAAACACACGGCCAAGGCAACAAAGGAGTGGCTCAAGAAGAAGCACGTTAAGGTCCTGGAGTGGCCTAGCCAGTCTCCAGACCTTAATCCCATAGAAAATCTGTGGAGGGAGCTGAAGGTTCGAGTTGCCAAACGTCAGCCTCGAAACCTTAATGACTTGGAGAAGATCTGCAAAGAGGAGTGGGACAAAATCCCTCCTGAGATGTGTGTAAACCTGGTGGCCAACTACAAGAAATGTCTGACCTCTGTGATTGCCAACAAGGGTTTTGCCACCATGTACTAAGTCATGTTTTGCAGAGGGGTCAAATACTTATTTCACTCATTAAAATGCAAATCAATTTATAACATTGTTGACATGTATTTTTCTGGATTTTGTTGTTGTTATTCTGTCTCTCACTGTTCAAGTAAACCTACCATTAAAATTATAGACTGATCATTTCTTTGTCAGTGGGCAAACGTACAAAATCAGCAGGGGATCAAATACTTTTTTCCCTCACTGTATATACTAAACATTAAGAACACCTTCTCTTTCCATGACATAGACTGACCAGTTGAATCCAGGTGAAAGCTATGAACCCTTATTGAAGTCAGTGTAGATGAAGGGGAGGAGACAGGTTAAAAAATGATTTTTAAGCCTTTAGAAAATTGAGACACGGATTGTGGATGTGTGCCATTCAGAGGGTGAATGGGCAAGACAAAATATTTAAGTGCCTTTGAACGGGGTATGGTAGTGGGTGCCAGGAGCACCGGTTTGAGTGTGTCAAGAACTGCAACACTACTTGTTTTTTTAACGCTCAACAGTTTCCCTTGTGTATCAAGAATGGTCCACCACCCAAAGGACATCCAGCCAACTTGACACAACTGTGGGAAGCATTGGAGTCAACATGGGCCAGCATCCCTATGGAAAGCTTTCGACACCTTGTAGAGTCCATGCCCCAACGAATTGAGGCTGTTCTGAGGGGAGAGTATAGAGCACTGAGAGTATAGAGACTCTGCTAGAGGTGATGTTGTAATCTGGGAAGGGGCTCCTTCCTTTGTGTGAAGAGTTTCACGGTACATAAGGGGTTAAAACACGAGCAATCACACACACAGCAGGGGGAAGAGACAAGACACTACCTTCTTCCTCTGACAGCTAGGGAATTGCTGTAGAGTCAAAAAATAAACCACCTCTCTCTCTCTCCCTTTTCTGTCTCTCTCTCTCTCTCTCTCTCTCTCTCTCTCTCTCTCTCTTGCGACGAGCAAAACTCAGCAGGCTTTCCAGTTAGGCCCTCTGTTGATAAAATCACCAAATACCCACCAATTGTTTATGTGGTGGCATTATGAGTTCCTTTTGTCTGTGAACTCTGTGAAAGAGGCCATTGAGACCAGGCGGGCGGGACTGGTGGCAGCAGTGGGATCCCTTTATCCATTTTTTTATGAGGTAATTACTGTAATAAATTCTCTTTGTTTTGGACCTCGCTCTGCAGAGCTCGGCGCATAATGAATAGAACCAGGGAACTGAGGAAAAGAATAGCCAGGTCTGAGTAAATGAGCATAGTTCTAAGAGAGAAAACAAACCCATACTTTCTCTCTCTCATTCTCTCACACACACACACTCTCTCTCACACACACACACACACACACAGACACACACACACTGTTTACCATCCATACAGCTGGAGATACTCTTGATGCAGGCTTGGTCCTCTGTTACACTAGCTGAAGTGCTTTGAGAGACTAGTTATGGACCCTATCACCTCCACCTTACCCGACACCCTAGACCCACTACAATTCGCATATCGCCCCAACAGATCCACGGATGATGCAAACGCCATTGCACTGCACACTGCCCTATACCACCTGGACAAGAGAAATACCTATGTAAGAATACTGTTCATCGACCAGCTCAGCCTTCAACACCATAGTGTCATCCAAGCTCATCACTACGCTCAGGGCCCTGGGTGTGAACCCCGCCCTTTGCAACTGGGTCCTGGACTTCCTGACGGGCCCGATCCCAAGTGGTGAAGATAGGCAACAACACCTCCGCCACGCTGATCCTCAACACGGGGGCCACATAGGGGTGCGTGCTCAGCCCCCTCCTGTACTCCCTGTTCACCCATGACTGCGTGGCCATGCACGTCTCCAACTCAATCATCAAGTTTGCTGACGACACAACAGTGGTAGGCCTGATAACCAACAACGATGATACAGCCTACATGGAGGAGGTGAGAGCCCTGGCGGAGTGGTGACAGGAAAATAACCTCCCCCTCAACGACAACAAAGCGAAGGAGCTGATCGTGGACTTCAGGAGACAGCAGAGAGAGCACGTCCCCATCCACATCGACGAGGCCATAGTGGAGAATGTCAAAAGCTTCAAGTTCCTCGATGTGCACATCACTGACAACCTGACTTGGTAGGAGTGCCTCTTCAACCTAAGGAGGCTGAAGAAATTTGGCTTGGTCCCTAAGACCCTCACGAACTTCTACAGATGCACCATTGAGAGCATCCTGTCAGGCTGTTCATTGCCTGTTACAGCAATTACACTGTCCGCAACCGCAGGGCTCTCCAAAGGGTGGTGCGGTCACCCCAACACATCACTGGGGGCAAACTGCCTGCCCTTCAGGACATCTCCAGCTCCCGGTGTCACAGGAAGGCCAAGAAGATCATCAAGGACCTCAGCCAACCGAGCCACAGCCTGTTCACCCCGCTACCATCTAGAAGGCGGAGACAGTATAGGTGCATCAAAACTGGGACTGGTAGACTGTTAAACAGTCACCACTAGAAAAAGAAAAGGAGAGCCTCACACTCTAGGAGCTCAGATGCAATAATTTTATAACCAACGTTTCGACAGACAAGCTGTCTTCATCATCTTCAAACAGTCACTACGAGTCTTAGTCACTGTTCTAGCCGGCTACCACCCGGTACTCTACCCTGCACCTTAGAGACTGCTACCATATGTACTGTACATAGTCAATGAACACTGGTCACTTTAATAATGTACATACTGTTTTACCCACTTGATATGTATATGCTGTATTCTAGTCATTGAACACTGGTCACTTTAATAATGTTTACATACAAAACACACCATTATATGAACTGTATATATACAGTGAGGGAAAAAAGTATTTGATCCCCTGCTGATTTTGTACGTTTCCCACTGACAAAGACATGATCAGTCTATAATTTTTAATGGTAGGTTTATTTGAACAGTGAGAGACAGAATAACAAACAAAAAATCCAGAAAAACGCATGTCAAAAATTTTATAAATTGATTTGCATTTTAATGAGGGAAATAAGTATTTGACCCCTCTGCAAAACATGACTTAGTACTTGGTGGCAAAACCCTTGTTGGCAATCACAGAGGTCAGACGTTTCTTGTAGTTGGCCACCAGGTTTGCACACATCTCAGGAGGGATTTTGTCCCACTCCTCTTTGCAGATCTTCTCCAAGTCATTAAGGTTTCGAGCGTGACGTTTGGCAACTCGAACCTTCAGCTCCCTCCACAGATTTTCTATGGGATTAAGGTCTGGAGACTGGCTAGCCACTCCAGGACCTTAATGTGCTTCATCTTGAGCCACTCCTTTGTTGCCTTGGCCGTGTGTTTTGGGTCATTGTCATGCTGGAATACCCATCCACGACCCATTTTCAATGCCCTGGCTGAGGGAAGGAGGTTCTCACCCAAGATTTGATGGTACATGGCCCCGTCCATCGTCCCTTTGATGCGGTGAAGTTGTCCTGTCCCCTTAGCTGAAAAACACCTCCAAAGCATAATGTTTCCACGGTGGGGATGGTGTTCTTGGGGTCATAGGCAGCATTCCTCCTCCTCCAAACACGGCGAGTTGAGTTGATGCCAAAGAGCTCGATTTTGGAGAGAGAGCTCTTAGGTCTTCTTTGGAATCTGATTGATTGATTGCTTCTGTGGACAGGTGTCTTTTATACAGGTAACAAACTGAGATTAGGAGTGTGCTCCTAATCTCAGCTCGTTACCTGTATAAAAGACACCCGGGAGCTAGAAATCTTTCTGATTGAGAGGGGGTCAAATACTTATTCCCCTCACTGTACAGTATCTGCAGGGCCACTAAAAACCATGTTAAACCCTTATAGATCCAGATAAAGCTGACAGATAGGATCCTGATATAGCAGATCAACGAGAGATCCACGTGAGAAAGCCTTTAAAACTCCTACAACAAGACACTTCCTCCTCTAAAGTCTACTGCTACAGTTGTAAATCAAATCCAAATCAAAGTTCATTGGTCGCGTTCACAGATTTGCAGATGTTATCGCAGGTGCAGCGAAATGCTAGTGTTTCTAGCTCCAACAGTGCAGTAATACCTAGCAATAATAATAGATTAAAAAATACACACATTCCAGAAAAATAAAGAAATTAAGAAATAGCAGAATGCGCAATATCAGAGACTGGAATATAAATATAGACTGAACAAAAAATAAAAGCAACATGTAAAGTGTTGGTCCCATGTTTCATGAGCAGAAATAAAAGATCCCAGAAATGTTCCATATGTACCAAAAGCGTATTTCCCTCAAATGTTGTGCACAAATGTGTTTACATCCCTGTTAGTAAACATTTCTCCTTTGCCAAGATAATCCATCCACCTGAAAGGTGTGGCATATCAAGAAGCTGATTAAACAGCATGATCATTACACAGGTGCACCTTGTACTGGGGACAATAAAAGGCCACTCTAAAATGTGCAGTTTTGTCAAACAACACAATGGCACAGCTGTTTCAAGTTTTGAGGGAGCATGCAATTGGTATGCTGACTGCAGGAATGTCCACCAGATCTGTTGCCAGAGAATTGAATGTTCATTTCTCTACCATAAGCCGCCTCAAACGTCATTTTAGAGAATTTGGCAGTACCTCCAACTGGCCTCACAACCGCAGACCACATGTATGGTTGTTGTGTGGGCGAGCGGTTTACTGATGTCATCGATGGCAATTTGAATGCAGAGAGATACCTTGACGAGATCCTGAGGCCCATTGTCATGCCATTCATCCCCCACTATCACCTCATGTTTCAGCATGATAATGCACGACCCCATGTCGCAAGGATCTGTACACAATTCCTGGAAGCTGAAAATGTCCCAGTTCTTCCATGGCCTGCATACTCACCAGACATGTCACCGTTGAGCATGCTTGGGATGCTCTGGATCAACGTGTACGACATCGTGTTCCAGTATCCACAACTTCGCACAGCCATTGAAGAGGAGTGGGACAACATTCCACAGGCCACTATTAACAGCCTGATCAACTCTATGCGAAGGAGATGTGTCGCGCTGCAAAATGATGGTCACACCAGATACTGAATGGTTTTCTGATCCACGCCCCTACCTTTTTTTTAAGGTACAGTATATGGAGTAGGTAGAATCTCAACCTGAGAAAACAACAATACAAAACCCCCTTGCCTCTCAAAGCAAGGTAGTTCAAACAACTCTGGCAAAGCCTGACATATTTGAAAGTGGATAGGATTCTAATCTCTATACAAATGATTGGGGTTACTCCTATCCATATGTCATAACAATCAGCACATTCTGTGTAGGCTACTGAAGTTGCTTAATTTCATTTGCTGTACAGCTGCAGACTATCATAAATGAGGTGCTCCTACTTCTACAGTTGTAATCAGGCTTTGAATTATGCATCCAATCTTTTGAGTGCGATAGAACAAATGTGCTGGGCCAATATGGATATTTCCTAAACTTATGGAGGTGTTCTGAATTGTAATGGGATTGGCTATAGCACCCTTAGGGACCCCAGTAATCCTACTCCTTAATGTCTTGCTCAGACTCAGTTTTATACGTTTCTGTCAATCTGGTACTGGTCTTGATTCTCATCTAGCCAGTCAATGTGATTTCTTCTCTCTGCCTCAGAGCAGTAATCAGCCAAAACAAGGCAGCATTACGCCACTCCTAATATGGATGCCGTACCAGTCAATCGTAATAAGATTCCTTACCGGTAAGTCCTAATATGGATGCCGTACCGGTCTCCCATCTCACCCCCAGCAGCTGATTGAAATTCTCAGCCAGTACTATCAGTCAGAGGAAATGTTTAAGTGCCATTCCTTCCACTCATCTGGAATAATAAGGCACAGTGCTCCTTATTAGTGTGGCAACTCCCTCTGTTCCGTTTCTGACCATCAACTATTCCACTATTCCCTTTTCTCATCCTGAGCTGTGAGTTCCTAAGTGTTACTCTCGCTGGTGCATGTGTGCTCTCCTCAACAGCAGTAATCTGAGTTTCCCTGTAGTGTTGCTCTCTGTTTTCATCTCAGATACTATAAGCTCCTGAACTCTGCATAGGTTTTTTCTTCTCCCATTTGCCCCTTAGAGCTAGTCCTTGCTCTCCTCTCCACTGGGAACAACTGAAATTCCTCAACAATTATGAATGTGACGTTATAATATTAAACATGACAGTAACATCAAACTGACCCATTCTTATTCGATTCCCCCTCTCTCCTCCAGAAGCTCCAGGCCAGGACTTTGTAAACCTGGACTACCGGCTGCGCTACTACCCCAGCATCACCTACGCAGTCATCGGCAGCGCTGTCATCTTTGTCCTGGTGGTGGCACTGTTGGCCCTGGTCCTGCACCACCAGAGGAAGCGCAGCATGCTGTTGCCCCGGGGGGTCCGGGGGTCCTCCTACCACCACCACCACCATCAGCCCCTGCTGCTGTCCCGCCTGGTCATCCTAGACCGGGGACACGTCCACCCAGCTGTCCCTGGCCTCTCCCCCACCTCCCCGTCTGCAGTAGCCCAGTACAGTGCAGGTCCCCCAGGGCTACAGCTGCTGTCTAGGGCCCTCTACCCTGCTGGCATGCCCATGGACTCGCCACCCTCCTACTCCCAGGCTGTGCTGGATGTCAGGTAGACATACAGTAAATCTAGTGTACTGGAGGGAGTAGCATGAGGCTAATCGTTTTGTCAACTGTAACTTTGCCTATTTAAATGTGTTTTTTTGTATTGATCTGCCTCTAAACTTGATTTTAGAATACTTTGGAGCATAATTTATTCATTTATTAGGTAGGACGCTCCAATACAACAGTGCAATAGTATCCTAATTATATGTGTGCTTCTTCCTGTATCTATTTTTCCTTCTCCATCACGCCTCCAGCCGGCCTCCCTGGTTTGACCTTCCCCCGCCTCCCTACCTCCCAGACAGGGAGCTTCCGTCAGAAGGAGAGCTGCCCCAGTACGAAGTCCCCACAGAGCCCTCCACTCAGCCCAGCACACGCCCCTCTGAGCCCCCCACACCCAGAACTGTGGCCCCAGGCTTGTCCCGACCTAGCTTCAGCTCCAGCTCCAGAGAGGAGTCGGACTAGCTGTAGTCCTCCTCTGGTGACTACATGTACATAGGACTACAATACCCAGCCTCAGGGCTGTGGCAGGCTGAAGAGAGAGGGGCTGTTCAATATGGGAAGGCCCAACGGACTGTCCTGCCTAATGTGAGAATGAGAGACGAGGCTCTATTCTACCGATAGCTACAGCTGACTGACTAAGGCACTTGGAATCATTGCTATTGTATGCTGTCGCCCTCTGATGGAGATTTATCTACATATCCCCTGACTGGACTAACTCGCTTAGTCAATCAATCAATCATCAGTCAATTGCATTTAATCTGTGGCTATATAGTGCTTTTTACAATTTAATTTCTCACAGTGTGCTTAACAACAGCAAGGGCCTAAACTTCCAAAGACAAAGTAAAAACTCCCACAGCCTCCCAACACTATGCATCTCCTGTTGGACTGGTGAAGAACCTGGTTGGTGCGAGATCTCGTAGCTTGGTTGAGTTGATTGGATGGATGGTCAACCTGTGTACTACAGTCATGCATTAACAATGTAGTAGGACTCACAGTGACTAACATTGTTTGTGGTACTCATAAAGGGTCAAATGTCACATGGTGTTACAGTTACAGTAGCAGATGTATATGTTGTGCAAACATAGTGAAAGAGATACAGGGTCAGATCTGTAATGTTACAGTTCAGCACATTAAAACAGCCAGTTAGAAACAGAAGCACATGCGTAGTGGATACATTGATATGGGGCACGTTTTTCCTCCCATCCATATTGTATAATGCTGGTTCTCTTCAATCTCTATTCTCATTGGCCATCTCTTTCATTTCATAGGGATAACTGTATTGCTCTGTCATATAGCACTTATCATGATTGCTGGGTTTACACGTAATTCATGTTTTGGCATGAACTCAAATGGAAGTATTATTTGAGGAAGATAAAATGTGGATAAAAGATACTCCTACTGAGTAATGTCCCAAAGCAATGTAGTTTTTGGGGTATCTGGACCTTTTCAAAGCACTCAAATATATGTTTAACAACTGTGTGTCTACTGTCCCACTCAGGGTCTAGTTTGACAGAAGTTCATTGAGGTCATATTCTACTGCCCATGAGGACAGTGCATATTGCTTTGTTTTGATATTATATCTGTCCAGACATCAGTAGTAACTTTAATGACAGGAAAACAAATGGCGCGTGACGAGAACATCCCCACACCTAGACTATCTAACCATAGAGAGTACATCATAAAGTGCTTTCTCCTGTGGACTGGAGCAGAGACCCTTCTACTTGTTGCCTTGAAACACAAATGTGTACATTGAAATAAGCATTTGGGATCCTCCTCAAGTTAAAGAACATAATTCAAGTCAGTAACAAATACAGAAGTTGTTCAATTGGCTCATGTAGTCACTGAACAAAAATATCAGCCATTTTCTCCTTGGTTCCATAATGATGTCTTACTGACTGCACCATGTACCTCCTACCTCCATGTTTTTCTTGACAAACTGAAATAGTTGATAGTCATGTAAATGGTTGGTCATGCATACAGTGTTATCGCACACTAAATAGTATTAGTGTATTTCAATCAATGCTATATGTCAATCAGAAAATGTATTTTTTGCTCCACAAATTACATTTAGATACATTAATTATATACAGTTTTGACTCCATACATATTAACATTTTAACCCTTTGTAGTGCTTATTTAAACATAATTGTATCAGATCAATGTCCTTACTGGGTTGTTGAGGCAAATCAAATCACATTTTATTTGTTTCAGGTGCCTTACCGTGAAATGTTTACTTACAAGCCCTTAACTAACAATGCAGTTTTTTGAAAATATTTACTAAATAAACTAAAGTAAACGTGTAAATAAACTTAGACAAGCTTCTTTATATGGAGCTCTAGAAGTGAAATTTCATTTGGGGCTGATTTACCTACAGTACCTTGTGCCTTGGTTCAAATGTCTCTCATATTGTATTTATTGGATACATACTCAACCACTTACTCATAGGATCCCGACTGTCTCAAATGCTGTAACTGCCATTCCTATTTTCTGAATTTGCACCATCTGACCAATTCAATTGACACCCAATAATGTTTATGTTTGGATAAAGAAGAAAAATACCCAATTAATTGTATGTTTAGAAATGTGTAAGTTGCATGACAGATGTCTCGGCTGTACAGATGATGTGAGAGAGAAGACTGACATTCCCTGTCTGTTTGTCTGTCTGTCTGTCTGCACCACCCTGCCCAGCCTACTGTGCAGTAACTAGCAGTAATCATTGACTGACTGGTGAAATGCCTATCTGAAGGATCTGTGCATATGTAATGTATTGTTGTTGTCGTGTCATTTCATTTCAGAACTTGTCAAGGGTTTCATGTGACCATGTACATATAGAGAGAGCGAGAGTAGAGACGTATTTAAAAGCAGCATATTTAGACATTAAACTAAGAAAATACTGTTTAACTATGAAACGTACTTTGGATGGTACCTCTGTCTTTTGTCCATATCCCCAGCAGTCATTAGGCTGGTGGCATTATTAAACAACCTAGAAACCTAAGATTATCACTCATCATCCCCATCAAACCCAGAAGATAAGCCTTACTCTCCAGAGTCACATCCCAAAACAGTGTTGTGCCTCGTTTTGTTTCAGATACCTAGCTGACTAGAGAAAGAGGAGTCGTATTACTCTTATACAAAGGGGGAAATCCTCTTCATCATTAGATAACTGGAGAATGATACTCAGAGTCTCAGGATGAATCTACTCATAGCTGGGTTGTATTCACTAGGAACCAACAGAAGCGAACAGGCTGAAACGGGGAGGGACTACCTGAAATTGTACAATAAGAAATGTGTGTTTTTGTTTTCCGTTGCAAAACGTTTTGCTATGGTGTGCACTAATGAATAAAGCCCTGGTCTGTTGCGTTTCTGTTACAACACACTGTTACACTCTTTTCATGTCACTATATACGTTTGGTTTTTGACATAGTGATTACTGATTTGTTGTTCCATTCTGTTGGAGACTTCTGTTTCGTGTTTGTATCATTTATTAATGATGACGCCACCTTTTTGTTTCTAATGAAAAATATTCTGTACATTGAAAGTAATATAAAGTGGTTCTGATTCAAAGATGTGTCAAGTGTTTTTCTCATAAAATTCAGTATTTGTTTCCCATCATAATCTATGGGAAATGTAATTATTGTTGTTTATTTCACATGGTTGCGCATGGGATTCAGTTCACTAATCCTACCACCTGGTGTCACTCTTTCCATACAATACAATTGGCCTGGATTAGAGATGACCAACTGTTGTCTTCAACAGAATGGTCTTCACACCTCTACAGTGCATGTCTGTTGTGTGGGCAGGGTTATGCTAACTCTCCCTATAGGCTCTATCTCTCTCTATTAACTAATTTCCCGCCTTGTGATGTCTCCAGGCAGGCAAAAACCCCATCACACCAAAACAGGCTGAAATTTCAGCTCTTATTTTATCATACAATTACACTGGAGGAAAACAAACTCTTATTCAAGGCCCAGTGCAGTAAAAAAACATGATTTTCCTGTGTTATATATACACTGCTCAAAAAAATTAAGGGAACACTAAAATAACACATCCTAGATCTGAATGAATGAAATAATCTTATTAAATACTTTTTTCTTTACATAGTTGAATGTGCTGACAACAAAATCACACAAAAATGATCAATGGAAATCAAATGTATCAACCCATGAAGGACTGGATTTGGAGTCACCCTCAAAATTAAAGTGGAAAACCACACTACAGGCTGATCCAACTTTGATGTAATGTCCTTAAAACAAGTCAAAATGAGGCTCAGTAGTGTGTGTGGCCTACAACGCCTGGGCATGCTCCTGATGAGGTGGCGGATGGTCTCCTGAGGGATCTCCTCCCAGACCTGGACTAAAGCATCCTCCAACTCCTGGACAGTCTGTGGTGCAACGTGGCGTTGGTGGATGGAGCGAGACATGATGTCCCAGATGTGCTCAATTGGATTCAGGTCTGGGGAACGGGCGGGCCAGTCCATAGCATCAATGCCTTCCTCTTGCAGGAACTGCTGACACACTCCAGCCACATGAGGTCTAGCATTGTCTTGCATTAGGAGGAACCCAGGGCCAACCGCACCAGCATATGGGCTCACAAGGGGTCTGAGGATCTCATCTCGGTACCTAATGGCAGTCAGGCTACCTCTGGCGAGCACATGGAGGGCTGTGCGGCCCCCCAAAGAAATGCCACACCATGACTGACCCACCGCCAAACCGGTCATGATGGAGGATGTTGCAGGCAGCAGAACGTTCTCCACGGCGTCTCCAGACTCTGTCACGTCTGTCACATGTGCTCAGTGTGAACCTGCTTTCATCTGTGAAGAGCACAGGGCGCCAGTGGCGAATTTCGCCAATCTTGGTGTTCTCTGGCAAATGCCAAACATCCTGCACGGTGTTGGGCTGTAAGCACAACCCCCACCTGTGGACGTCGGGCCCTCATACCACCCTCATGGAGTCTGTTTCTGACCGTTTGAGCAGACACATGCACATTTGTGGCCTGCTGGAGGTCATTTTGCAG
This sequence comes from Coregonus clupeaformis, assembly GCF_020615455.1. NCBI lineage: Eukaryota > Metazoa > Chordata > Actinopteri > Salmoniformes > Salmonidae > Coregonus > Coregonus clupeaformis. Next base: position 47,965,079 of record NC_059210.1, on the reverse strand, counting down.
GGCTCTGGCAGTGCTCCTCCTGCTCCTCCTTGCACAAAGGCGGAGGTAGCAGTCCTGTTGCTGGGTTGTTGCCCTCCTACGGCCTCCTCCACGTCTCCTGATGTACTGGCCTGTCTCCTGGTAGCGCCTCCATGCTCTGGACACTACGCTGACAGACACAGCAAACCTTCTTGCCACAGCTCGCATTGATGTGCCATCCTGGATGAGCTGCACTACCTGAGCCACATGTGTGGGTTGTAGACTCCGTCTCATGCTACCACTAGAGTGAAAGCACCGCCAGCATTCAAAAGTGACCAAAACATCAGCCAGGAAGCATAGGAACTGAGAAGTGGTCTGTGGTCACCACCTGCAAAACCAGTCCTTTATTGGGGGTGTCTTGCTAATTGCCTATAATTTCCACCTGTTGTCTATTCCATTTGCACAACAGCATGTGAAATGTATTGTCAATCAGTGTTGCTTCCTAAGTGGACAGTTTGATTTCACAGAAGTGTGATTGACTTGGAGTTACATTGTGTTGTTTAAGTGTTCCCTTTATTTTTTTGAGCAGTGTATATATATTTCCACACTATGAGGTTGGCAAATACTGTGAAAATGATGATAATGTAAGAGCTGAAATGTCAGCCTGTTTTGGTGGGATGGGGTTTTTGCCTGCCTGGGAATTAGTTAATAGACCAATAACGAAGAGTTCCAAACCTCTCTGCCAATAAAATATAGTTTTCAGTGTTCCCCTCCCAATTTAGATCACTCCCAGACAGTCTTTGCAAAATTCTTGCTTGAGAAATTGCTCTTTGCTAACAAGCTATTTTTGTTTCTTTTTGACCATTTTAACTGAAAACAATCACAGCAAGGTACTTTAACTGTTACCCAGAAATTATTTGATATTGAGATAAAAATGGCTGCATTGGACCTTTTTTTTCATTTTAATTTTTCCTCAGTGTAAGTATGTCTATTCCTTGATCGGAATCAGGGCACAATAGGAAAATTATATAATATTTGTCAAGGGTTTGTATTTGAAGAAAACATTGATGAAATTGTAAAGTCATAGAGAAAAGGTATATTGCCTTTGGGCCGGTCACCCATTCCTCCTCTGTAAGGTATTGTTTGAACACCCAGGTCCCCCACCATCACATTATGACTCAACAGATAGAATCATAACATATTTGAATCAGGCTGTCCCTAGTCTTCTATCTCCCCACTCCCTAGCTCCCCTTCTCTACCCTCTCATCCCTTTCTGTCCCCCTCTCCCCTTTGTCCCTATGTCTAACTCTTTGCCCCCTCTCCCTTCTCTCACCCTCTGCCTCTCTCTCATCCTCTCCCTTCTCTCACCCTCTGCCTCTCTCTCACCCTCTCCCTTCTCTCACCCTCTGCCTCACTCTCCCCTCTACCCAAACACTGATGGCGGGGTACCCTGTTTGCTTAGCCCCAACCCAGCCACACAAGCCTTAATTAAAGGACTGCTCTCTCTCTCTCTCTCTGTGTCTCTCACTCTCGCTCTCTCTCTCTCTGTCCCGTGTCTCCATCTCCGCTAGGACCTTGTAATCTGTAGATCGTGGTCCTCTGTAGCTCAGCTGGTAGAGCACGGCGCTTGTAACGCCAAGGTAGCGGGTTCGATCCCCGGGACCACCCATACACAAAAAAGTTATGCACGCATGACTGTAAGTCGCTTTGGATAAAAGCGTCTGCTAAGTGGCATATTATTATTATTATTATTATTATTATTATTATTATCAGGGTTAGGCAGACCAGGCCAAGCAGACAGCTGGTGTGGAGGAGAGAGGACATCAAATAGCTACCAAGGGAGATGAGAGGCGGCGTGGCGACACACAGAGACACAGATGAAGTGTTAATTCAGTGTGGCCCGTGATCTGGAGATGATGACCTTCATTGAGTCCCCAAGGAAATGAGAGCAAGCACATAACTCTGATTTAATGGCCCAGGATATGATGGCGGAGCTGGGGGTTGTTGGGTGATGGAGGAGGTATGCTGGGGGGGTGGTGGTAATGATGGTGGTAGTAATGATGGTGATGGTAATGATCGTGGTGGTAGTGTGATGATGGTGGTAGTGATGATGGTGGTGGTAATGGTGGTGGTGGTGGTGGTGGTAATGGTGGTGGTAATGGTGGTGGTGGTGATGATGATGGTGGTAGTGTGATGATGCAGATGCTATAATAAGTTGGCAGGTTGACAGGGTATATAGCTAAGGGGCAAGGGCTTCCTCTCTCCTGGGACTCTCATTTGTGTTACATTACCACCACCCATGGCTGTTGGATGCACTATATGTGTGATGCAGCTGGCTGATGTCCGATTTCATTAGACTGTAGTAGTTCCATCTCATGATTCCACATGACCTCTTATAGAATGGCCATTCTGAAGTATGCAGCTTGAATATAACTGAAAGAGTATACTGTAATCCACAATACAATTCATTACAAAATAATATACATACAGTAAATACCAACAAACGATCGCAAAACTCTCTCTTTTCTGTCCTCACACACTCACATTAAGATGGTGATTTATTCATCCCCCAGAGGCTAAATGTTATTGCACAAGCCAAAGCATACATCAACAATAAATACACAATGAAAACACACAGACACTAAAAGCAGCACATCATCAATGAATATAAAGGTAAAAAGTATCTGCCGTTTGCACTCACACACACACTCTTCTTCCCACTCACTTACACTCTCAAAAACAGCCAATCTCAAAAACAGCCACTCTCAAAAACAGCCAATCTCAAAAACAGCCCACAGTCTTCTACTGGGCTGCTCATCCATAGCTCCAGTGAACTGGACATAAGACTGTGTTTTCTCATGTAAATGTAGTGATTGTGGAGGGGCAGGAGAGGGGAAGGAGGGTGTATTGTTAGCGTGGAGCGGCTCTGAGGGGCTCCGCTGAGGACTTGGCGAGCTGGACCCTTATCAGATGAAGAGCAGACCACTGGGGGGGGGGGGGAGAATAGAACAGCTGGCAGAGTCACACGTGCAACCCCAAAACACACAGAGCTCAGACGCACTGAGCACGGTGGGAAAGCCCAACGCTAAGAAGTCCACAAACACACACAGTCTCGTGTTATCAGCCACCGGACAGCGAGGCTAAGCACACACACACACCACAATCCCAAAATAACAAGCTCAATCACACACATTAGAGTAGACACAATCATACACTGACACACAGCAGCATCAAGCTCAGCCACCAACCAGCATGCCTTAGTACACACACACACACACACATGATTACACACATCAGACGTGTTAATCACGTTCACATTGGCACATACTGTATACACACACAAGCACACTCATATTCGAAACACACACAGGAACACACACAGACATATTTTTTTTTAATCAAGCAGTCTAGATGCCAGGGTCTCACACAGAGCAGATCAGTGGCCAGACCACTGTTCTATTTGTTTAGGAGTTATTATGGAAAACACCCAGACAGCCAAAGTGGTGTTATCAGCATTCACCCATTTTCACAGACTGGGATTGTAGAAAACGAGCCTGAATTGCAACTGTTGGATCAGATCTTGTTTAAAGATCTGTGCCTTGCTCCAGTCTGATCCAGAGTGTTAAGTCTCTGTGTGTATGTATGGGTCCAGTTAGCTGTGTTTGCTCTGGTCTGTCTGAGAGTTCCAGGCCACTGACAGGACTGTGATACAGTATCTCCCTATGGCAGTTTGTCCTGGCTTAATTGGGTTTAGGGTCCGAGCAAAATAATTCCATCCTGGCCAGAGTCATTGGTTTTATGTGTTTCTTAGTGTAAAATAACAAAGCTTCACAAGCTGTAGGTGGGTCTCTGTACCAATAGGTTTGGGATCTTCTACAGTCCTACTCTATTTTGTGCAGTGTGGATGGCCCAAGACCAACTACTGAAGGAAGAAGAAGGCTACTGGTCTGTGTCACTGACAGTACAACTGTCTTCTGAACTGTATTGTCTTCTGCTACCTCCCTTCATCATTCACATGTCATCTACACATTGCAGGTGTCAATCCTCATCATTGATCAAGTCTTGGCCATTTGTTTTAAAAGTATTTAATACATACCATTCAAATACACTAATTCATTTATATACCATATTTACTGTATGAGAAAATGTAATTCCTAAAACCCAAATGTCGGTGCAGCACAAAAACCCACATACCGATAGATAATCAGAATCCTTTCATATATATGGATGTATGCCCGTATATGCTTAACTCAGGGGGGGCATTAGCAGCTGAAACAGTAACACTTCCCTGCTTAAGAATAGCCTGGGTCCCTGCCTCTTGCCCTCCCCATTCAGACCAGGCCTAAACACACACACACCAGCATGCTAATAGCTAATCCCCAGGGCAGGCCACCTTTGTCCCCACACACCCCACTGCCAATGTCTCTTTTTGGGCACCGGGTGACAACCACCAGCCTGGATGGGCCTGCTTTAGCCAGCAGGTTGCCAAATCCTAAAGGCTTGTTTCTTCTGTGCAGCAAACAGCGGATTGCCAGGCCCTGACGGATTTCTGAAGGGCGTAAGATTGGCATTTGTCTTAGTTTCCTTTTCTGTCCGGGATGTGCAAAGAGAGGTATGTTAGCTGTCTCTGGGTAGTGAGAGTGTGGCGTGTGGTGGCTGCCTTACAGCGGGTGGTCTGTGTGAGAGACAAAGCCCCTCGGCTGGCCTGATAGACTGCAGAAGGGAGGGAATGCACTCATCACTGTCACTCTTTGTGTTAGGGAGGGGATTGGTGTCAATTGGGGCTGAGAAGGCTTTGATTTTGGGGGAGAGATTTTAGGGACAGTCCTGGGAGATGTGTGGCTGTTTGTATGTCCCTAAGGAACAGTGAATTCCTCATCGCAAGGTGGAGAGCTGGGGGAGAAGCAGAGGATCGAAGAGGGGAAGTCAGCATTGATTGGTTGTGTATGGACATTCCACAGTGCGAGGTGCAGAGAGGAGGCCACGGCTTGGGACAGAAGAGGACACCTCTGGGGAATAAGATACTCAATTTATTGGGTTATGGGCTTACATACGGTAGAGAAAATAAAGGATAGATGGATTGGTTGACAGAGAGACAGATAATTATATATATATATATATATAATATAAAAATAAGAGAGACATAGAAAGGGAGATCTTGTTAGAGAGCTTGTCTGAAAAGAGGAAAGGGCTTCTTGCACGTGTGTGTGCTAATGTAGTTTCAATAACGTAGGTTCAATCAGTAATGCTGGTCTGAATGGATAGCTCACTTTACTTCATTGAGTAAGCATAATGTACAGGTAACTGCCAAAATGAAGGAAACACCAACATAAAATGTCTTAATAGGGCGTTGGGCCACCACGAGCCGCCAGAACAGCTTCAATGTGCCTTGGCATAGATTCTACAAGTGTCTGGAACTCTATTGAGGGATGCAACACCATTCTTCCACGAGAAATTCCATCATTTGGTGTTTTGTTGAGCATTATTCAGCTATGCTCATCAACAGCACAGTGTCATGTCACTCCTCCTTTACTATCAATTAGCCACATGAGAAATGTCAGTCACCTATTACCCTAGGGCCAATGAGCATAGCTGAATAATGCAGCTTTACCATGCTTGCTAAATAATCTACATGTGCAATCACCTTGCTGTCTTCTCACCAATGGGAATACATATTGTAATGTATTTAAATTACGTCTTATTTTTGTATAAGTGCTACCTGCCATCACAGCATCTGGCTCCGAGGATTATCCCTCAGAGACGAGGCCCCTCCCCAAACAATTTTAATAAATGTTCATTCTTGCATTTTGTCTCTGTTGTTCATTCAGTTAAGCCTGCCCTCGATTGAACTGTGTTGTGTTGGTGGTAGATGATGATTATTATAAACTCTTGTAATCCCAGCCCTGGTTCTATCCTGTCGGTGATGAAAGATGGTGGCCTGGTTCCAACACACACCCTCATCTGTCTCTACACCCTGGGGATGAGCTGGGACACACATAGCACCACTGTTCACACACACACACACACACCACCCAGTCTTGTAAGGGGCTAGCCTCAGCATTCTGCTCTTGGCCATCAGTTCATCTTCAGTGTAGTTTGGAAGTTTCCAGAGTTCTAGTTGTATATACCCTGGTCAAGTTGAGCATTTTATTTGAAGCATCATCAATATTTATGTGAATCTAGCAGGTTCTTATGGACAGAAATAGAAGGGGAATAGTTTAGAATTTATATGCCCAGAAACCATATTGTCAATGTTAACATTCCAGCTCTCATTACTCTGAACATTTGTTGACAATCACAGTAGTCTGTTGCAGATTTCTCTTACAAAGGAGAAACAATGTGGGCATGCTCTCTATCAGACATATTTATCTTAAGAGAGTAGCCTGGAGGTGAAAGCCCAGGCTGAGACTGGTCAGAGCCATTGTCTGACCTCCTCCACCACCTCTTCATGCTGGAGCCCATCTACACCACTCCTTAAGTACTACTTATTCAACCCACACACTCCCTTGTTCACAATGCATTCCCTCACCCACACACAGCACGTACCCCCTTTTCCACCCCCCCAAATCCAATCATGTATTTCCATCCCACCATTACATATACGCCAGTTCAAGTCCCTGACCCCCACACATACACCCTCTCCATCCATCCCTCACCCCCCCTCCGCCCGCCCATCCCTGCAGGGCAGCACAACGCCTCGCACGTTCCTCTGAGGCATCGCCCCCCCACCCATATCTCAACATGTAGCTACCTACCCCCTCTCTACAGCCTAAACATACCCCTTCTCCCCCGTCCTCACCCCCACCGACCCGCCCACCCCCCAGGGCAGCCCCTCGCCTCGCACGTTCCTCTCAAACAGGGAGCATGACACTGCCCCCCCACCCACCCCAAACCTCCAACCCCCCCTCCCCCCGTATCCTTATATCCCTCCATCTCCCCAGTCCCATCCATCATATCAACCCCCCAGCCTACACCTCAGCACCACAATAGCAGCCAGAGAAGAAAAGAAAAGGCAAGAGGAGAAGAATAAGACCGCTACCATGCAGAACAGTGCTAGCCTTAGGACCAGGCCTTTGTTCCATGGCCTGCCTCTCCTCGCCTGGCCTCTCCCCCAAACACACCCTCTCCTGTTGGAGGAAAACGGGCTGGGGACGGGGGGTATTGAGAAAGGGATGTGGTGCTCTTTAAAGCAGGCGGCTCGGCCCACTCTATGGCCCCCTGGTCACCAGTAACCTCTCTGTGTTCGGCTGTCAAAGGGGGGTACCCCAGCCTGGCCCTCCCCTCGCCTCCCCGGGCACTCACTCAGAGGGCCAACAGGGGGGCAGGGGCCCCTCCACTCAACTGTTGGGCTCAGATCACTGGTGCTCAGTGGTGTGGATCAGTGGTCTGCAGGTGAGGAGGGAGGAAGAAAGCTAGAGAGAGAATGAGGTAGAGAAAAACAGGGAGATCAACAGGGAGTGTTTGTGTGAGAGACGGGGAGGGGTGAGATTGAGAGAGAGAGAGAGAGAGAGAGAGAGAGAGAGAGAGAGAGAGAGAGAGAGAGAGAGAGAGAGAGAGAGAGAGAGAGAGAGAGAGAGATATTGGACCTGGATAATTTGCTCACAGGTGAGAGACAGATCAAACATGCAGTGGGCTTTATCAGTGCCTAAGGGACACACTTCTCAGGTTGATCTAAGAATACAACACTAGATTACCTTTCTTCCAGCTATACAAAGATGAGAGAGGTAGAAAGAGAGACAGAGAAATAAAAAACAGAAGCCTCCTCAACTAATTTGAGAAAGACAAAGGGAGAGAGAGAAAGACACAGAGAGGGAGAGAGAGAAAAACAGAGAGTGAATGGGAAGCATCCCTAACTACCATTAAGTGTAAACAAAGGCAGGTCCTTTTCTGTGTGTGTCTGTTGGTCCAGGCTGCAGGCTGAAGTCTTTCAGCCCAGAGGAAGAGAGGGTAGTCCCACGTTGGTCACGTCCACACCCTCTTCTGATAGAGCAGCCATCAACACCCTCCATACCTGTTAGAGCACTCTGCAGATGGCCATGAAGAGAGAGGGGGGAAAGAGGGAGGAATGGAAGCATTGAGGAGAGGGGGGGAAGAGGGAGGAATGGAAGCATTGAGAAATTTGTGAGGATAGATAAAAGAAGGAGAGAGAGGAAAATAAGAATAAAGAGAAAAGAGACTGAGAAATACTTTTAAAAAAGAATGGATAGAGAGGGAGTGAGATGCTTCCTTGATAGGTGGAAGAACACAAACACATACACACAAACACACACAGAAACAGCCCCCTCCCCCCAAGAACACACCATTCCTTAAAGGGATACTTCAGAATTTTGGCAATTTTCCCAGAATCAGATGAACTCGTGGATACCATTTTAATGACTCTGCGTGCAGTTTGAAGGAAGGTGCTAATTAGCGCTAGTGCAATTGCTAACTACCGTTAGCACAATGACTGGAAGTCTATGGGTATGTTAGCATATACAGTACCAGTCAAAGGTTTGGACACACCTATTCATTCAAGGGTTTTTCTTTATTTTTTACTATTTTCTACATTGTAGAATAATAGTGATGACATCAAAACGATGAAATAATACATATGGAATCATGTAGTAACCAAATAAGTGTTAAACAAATCAAAATATGTTTTATATTTTAGATTCTTCAAAGTAGCCACCATTTGCATTGATGACAGCTTTGCACACTCTTGGCATTCTCTCAGCCAGCTTCATGGGGATGCTTTTCCAACAGTCCTGAAGGAGTTCCCACATATGCTGAGCACTTGTTGGCTGCTTTTCCTTCACTATGCGGTCCAACTCATCCCAAACCATCTCAATTGGGTTGAGGTCGGTGATTGTGGATGCCAGGTCATTTGATGCAGCACTCCATCACTCTCCTTGGTTAAATAGCCCTTACACAGCCTGGAGGTGTGTGTTGGGTCATTGTCCTGTTGAAAAACAAATGATAGTCCCACTGTGATGAGTGTGATAGAAGGGGTCAGGCGCAGGAGGGGAATCACCAAATGCAGAGTTTATTCCGTCGTTCACAAATAGCGCTGGATAGCGACAAACAAAACAGGCACAGGGGAAAATCTACCCTGGCAATAACAATGTACGAGTAGCTCCACCGAGCTACACAACTCTCACGAATAAACAATCACCCACAAGGACAAGGGGGGCAGAGGGAACACTTATACAATGACTAATGAGGGGATAAGAACCAGGTGTGTGTGATTGACAAGACAAGACAAATGGAATGATGAATAATGGAGCGGCAGTGGCTAGTAAGCCGGTGACGACGAACGCCGAAGCCTGCCCGAACAAGGAAGGGAGGCAGCCTCGGCGGCAGTCGTGACAGTACCCCCCTTGACGCGCAGCCCCAGCAGCGCGCCGACCCTGGCCTCGGGAACGGCCAGGAGGACGCGGAGCAGGGGGAGCAGGATGGCGACGGTGGAAATCCCGCAACAGGGAGGGATCGAGGATTTCACTCACCGCACCGTTCCTCCGGGCCCCCCACCCGACACCTCGAATCCAGGATGGAACAGACAGAGTACGCCGGGGCCCCCTCGATGTCCAGAGGAGGTGGAGGAACCTCCCGCACCTCAGACTCCTGATGAGGACCAACCACCACCGGCCTGAGGAGAGACACATGAAACGAGGGGTTAATACAGTAATCAGGGGGAAGTAATAACCTATAAGTGACCTCGTTGATTCTCCTCAGGACTTTGAACGGCAGGGCAGGCGGAGGGGCAGATTCCGGGTCGAGAGCCAGACCTGATCCCCCGGTACGAAGACCGGGACCTCACTGCGGTGACGGTCAGCGTTGGCCTTCTGACGACGCACGGCGCGCTGGAGGTGAACGTGGACAGCATACCACGTCTCCTCCGCGTGCCGAAACCAGTCATCCACCGCAGGAGCCTCGGTCTGGCTCTGGTGCCACGGTGCCAGAACCGGTTGGTAACCTAAAACACATTGGAATGGTGTTAGGTTAGTAGAGGAGTGGCGGAGAGAGTTCTGGGCATATTCTGCCCATGGCAAGAACACCGACCACTCCCCCAGCCGGTCCTGGCAGTAGGACCGCAGGAACCTACCCACATCCTGATTTACCCGTTCCACCTGCCCATTTGACTCGGGGTGGAACCCAGAGGTCAGGCTGACCGAGACCCCCAGACGTTCCATGAACGCCTTACAAACCTTGGACGTGAACTGGGGACCTCGGTCAGACACTATATCCTCTGGCACCCCGTAGTGCCGGAAGACGTGAGTAAACAGGGCCTCCGCAGTCTGCAGGGCCGTGGGGAGACCGGGCGGCAGGACTTGGAAAAGCGGTCCACAACGACCAGGATGGTGGTGTTACCTTGGGAGAGGGGAAGATCAGTCAAGAAATCAACACTAAGGTGAGACCATGGTCATTGTGGAACTGATAAAGGTTGTAACTTTTCCGCTGGGAGGTGCCTAGGTGCCTTACTCTGGGCGCACACTGAGCAGGAGGAGACGTACACCCTCACGTCCTTAGCCAAGGTAGGCCACCAGTACTTTCCGATCAGGCCGTACGACCGATACCTGGGTGACCAGAGGAGGGTGACGTGTGTGCCCAGAAGATCAGTCGATCACGGATAAGAGCAGGCACGTACCGCAGCCCAGCTGGACACTGAGGTGGATATGGATCTGTGCGTAATGCCTGCTCTATATCCGCGTCCATCGCCCATACTACCGGCGCCACAATGCAGGAGGCCGGGAGTATGGGGGTGTTGTCTCTGGGCCTCTCCTTTGTCACATACAGCCAGGACAGTGCGTCTGCCTTCACGTTCTTCGTACCCGGAATGTATGACAGTGTAAAATCAAACCGGGTGAAGAATAGGGCCCACCCGGATGTACTCCAGGTTACGGTGGACCGTCCAGACAAGGACAGGGTGTTTCGCCCATTCGAGCCAATGCCTCCACACCGTCAAAGCTCGGACAACAGCCAACAGATCCCGATCACCAACGTTGTAGTTGTGCTCCGACGGGCTGAGCTTCTTAGAGAAGAAGGCACAGGGGCGGAGCTTGGGTGGCGTTCCCGAGCGTTGGGACAGGACAGCGCCTATCCCTACCTCGAACTCATCCACCTCCACTACAAACGGTAGTGATGGATTGGGGTGGGCCAGTACCGGGGCTGAGGTGAACAGACCCCGCAGTCTCCTGAAAGCCAGGTCAGCCTCAGCAGACCAGCAGAGCCGGGACGGCCCATCCTTCAACAGGGATATAATGGGAGCTGCGACCTTGCCAAAGCCCCAGATAAACCTACGATAGTAGTTTGCAAAGCCAAGGAAGCGCTGCACCTCCTTAACCGTGGTTGGAGTCAGCCAATTACGAACGGCTGAAATGCGATCTCCCTCCATCTCCACACCTGAGGTGGTAATGCGGTATCCGAGGAAGGAGACGGACTGCTGGAAAAACATACACTTCTCTGCCTTGGCATAAAGGTCATCTTCCAACAGTTGGGCCAGCACTTTGCGAACCAGGGACACATGCTCGGCGCGCATAGCAGAATACACCAGGATGTCATCGATGTAGACCACTACACCGCGACCAAGCATGTCCCGAAACACCTCGTTCACAAAGGACTGGAAGACGGATGGAGCATTCATTACACTGTAGGGCATCACCAGGTATTCATAATGCCCCGTGGCTGTGCTGAATGCTGTCTTCCACTCATCCCCCTCCCGAACACGCACCAGGTTGTATGCACTTCTGAGATCTAGCTTAGTGAAGAAGCACGCCCCATGCATTGACTCAATCACTGAAGGAATGAGGGAGAGAGGATAACTAAATCTTATAGTCTCCTTGTTCAGTGATCGATAATCAATGCACGGGTGCAGACCGCCGTCTTTCTTCTTCACAAAGAAGAAACTTGAGGAGGCGGGTGAAGTGGATGGACGTATATACCCCTGGCCCAGGGAATCGGTGACATATGTTTCCATAGCGTATGTCACCTCCGTTTCAGCCTGCGACAGGGGGTACACATGACTCCTGGGAGGTACAGCGTCTACCCGAAGGTTTACCGCGCAATCCCCCACCCGATGAGGTGGTAATTATGTCGCCTGTGTCTTAGAAAATGCATGCGCCAGATCATGGTATTCGGGGGGAATGCGCACGGTGGAGGTACCGTCTGGACTTTCCACAGTGGTTGCACCAACGGAAACACCTAGACACCTACCCTGACACTCTCGCGACCACCCCGTGAGAACCCTCTGCGGCCATGAGAAGGTGGGGTTGTGGAGTGCTAGCCAAGGGATACCTAATACCACAGCGAAAGCAGGAGACTCAATAATCGAAAAAGTAACCTGCTCACAATGAGTCTCCTGGGTGATCATGGTGACTGGTACCGTGACTTCCTTTACAAACCCGGACCCTAATGGTCGACTATCAAGTGCTCTGATGGGGAGTGGAATGGATAGGGGAACCAATGAAATGCCCTGTCCATAAAGTTCCCAGCTGCGCCTGAATCGACTAGTGCCTTACACTGGGGAATTACCATGTGATCGGGAAAGTGGATAGGTAGGGTACAGTGCGCAGCAGAGGGCTCTGAACGAGTGTGGGTGTTCGATACCTGGGGTGATGCGAGAGTGCCCTGCCTGCCGCCTCCAGGCCCAAAAGAGCGTTGACTACGACGTGTGGTGTACTGTCCACCAGAGTGGCACTGTCGCTGTCGTCCTCCACTCTTTCAGATGGCGGCACCACCCAGCTCCATCAGCTCGGGATCCGAGTCGTCCGGGGTGGAAACGGGCAGACCCCTACCAGGACGTCCTCTGGCTGCCAGCAGGTTGTCCAAACGGATGGCCATGTCCACCAGTTTCGTGAAAGACAACATGGTGTCCCGGCAGGCTAGCTCCCGTCGGACGTCCTCCTGCAGATGGCACCGGAACTGGTCGATCTGGGCCCGTTCGTTCCACCCGGACCCCGCTGCCAGAGTCTGAAACTCCAACGTGAAGTCCTGCGCGGTCCTCGTCCCCTGCCTCAGGTGGACCAGCCGCTCGCCCGCCTCTCGACCCTCGGGCGGGTGATCAAAGACCGCCGTAAAGAGGCGAGCGAACTCCCCGTAGTCCTCCAATGCGGCTCCTCCTTCGTTCCAAACCGCGTTGGCCCACTCCAGGGCTTTCCCAGAGAGGCAGGAAACAAGGATGGACACCTTCTCCCGCTCCAATGGCGCCGGCCTGATGCTGGAGAAGTAAAGCTCCAGTTGGAGGAGGAATCCTTGGCAGAGCGCCGCCGTCCTATCGAACGCCCGTGGTCGGGATATCTGGATCCCTTCGGGTGCTGGGGTGTAGGTGGCTGGATCCTGTTGGCCAGCTGTTCTCGGCAGATCGGGTCCTCTCCTCTCCAGGCGATGGACGACCTGAAGAACCCGATCCATCGCTTCCCCCAAGCTGGCCAGCATCGTGGAATGCTCCTGGACCCGTGCCACGATTCCAGGCATGCGCTCTTCTCCCGCTGACTCCATAGCGGGTGGGTGATTCTGTGATGATTGTGATAGAAGGAGTCAGGCGCAGGAGGGGAATCACAGAATGCAGAGTTTATTCCGTCGTACACAAATAGCGCTGGATAGCGACAAACCAAACAGGCACAGGGGAAAATCTACTCTCACGAATAAACAATCACCCACAAGGACAAGGGGGGCAGAGGGAATACTTATACATGGACTAATGAGGGGATAAGAACCAGGTGTGTGTGATTGACAAGACAAGATAAATGGAATGATGAGTAATGGAGCGGCAGTGGCTAGTAAGCCGGTGACGACGAACGCCGAAGCCTGCCCGAACAAGGAGGGGAGGCAGCCTCGGCGGAAGTCGTGACACCCACTAAGCGCAAACCAGATGGGATGGTGTATCGCTGCAGAATGCTGTGGTAGCCATGCTGGTTAATTGTGCCTTGAATTCTAAATAAATCACAGTGTCACCAGCAAAGCACCCCCACACCATCACACCTCCTCCTCCATGCTTCATGGTGGGAACCACACATGCGGAGATCATCCATTCACCTAGTCTGCGTCTCATAAAGACACGGCGGTTGGAACCAAAAATCTCAAATTTGGACTCATGAGACCAAAGGACAGATTTCCACCTGTCTAATGTCCATTGCTCGTGTTTCTTGGCACAAGCAAGTCTCTTCTTCTTATTGGTGTCCTTTAGTAATGGTTTCTTTACAGCAATTTGACCATGAAGGCCTGATTCCCGCAGTCTCCTCTGAACAGTTGATGTTGAGATGTGTCTGTTACTTGAACTCTGTGAAGCATTTACTTGGGCTGTAATCTGAGGTGCAGTTAACTCTAATGCACTTTTCCTCTGCAGCAGAGGTAACTCTGGGTCTTCCTTTCCTGTGGCGGTCCTCATTAGAGCCAGTTTCATCATAGCACTTGATGGTTTTTGCGACTGCACTTGAAGAAACGTTCAAAGTTCCTGAAATGTTCCGTATTGACTGACCTTCATGTCTTATAGTAATGATGGACCGTCATTTCTCTTTGCTTATTTGAGCTGTTCTTGCCATAATATGGATTAGGTCTTTTACCAAATAGGGCTATCTTCTGTATACCACCCCTACCTTTTCACAACACAACTGATTGGCTCAAGAAGGAAATACATTCCACAAATTAACTTTTAACAAGGCACACCTGTTAATTGAAATGCATTCCAGGTGACTCATGAAGCTGGTTGAGAGAATGCCAAGAATGTGCAAAGCTGTCATCAAGGCAAAGGGTGGCTACTTTGAAGAATTTCAAATATAAAATATATTTTGATTTGTTTAGCACTTTCTTGGTTACTACATGATTCCATATGTGTTATTTCATAGTTTTGATGTCTTCACTATTATTCTACAATGTAGAAAACAGTCAAAATAAAGAAAAACCCTTGAATGAGTAGGTGTGTCCAATCTTTTGACTGGTACTGTACCTATAGACTTCCAGTCATTGCGCTAGTCGGCATTGGCTCACGGAACTACCTCTAACTTCATTCATACTGGACACAGAGACATAAAAATTATATCCATCTGACTCTGGGGAAGTAGATAAAGGGCCTCGTTGCCAAATTCCCAAAGTATCCCTTTAATGGAGCCGTGATGGACCACATTCCGGGCTCCATTCAGCCCTGCGAACAATAGTGCTGAGACAGCAGAAAGCTGGCCTGTGTGTATGTATGTGTGCGTGCGTGCTTGTGTCGGGTCCCAGTAAGCACAGATTGTGATTTTCCCAGGTGAACCGTACCATACGGCTGCTGCTCCTTACAGCCCCTTAAAGAGAATTCTGATCCGTAAGAAAGCATTGAGTAGCAGGGCTTTGAGCTGATCCTGCCTGCATTCCCACAGTCAGCACCCTAGTCAGTCATCACAGCCATGGAGCTGTGCCCAAAGGCCCTGGGGTGGGGACCTACGTTAAACAGGGAACACAGCAGAAGGAGATCATCTCAGCCTTGTCTTTGATGCGCATTGGTGGCTGAGCATGGAGGATAGGAACAGGGGGGCTGGATGACAGCTTGTTGAGTTCCCTGACTAGGGGAATGTGGATGGTAATCCGTACTCTCGATAGTCCCGGATTCATTCAAAATATATATTTTCAAGATAAACTTGAGGAAATCCAAATTTAAAGGGTTAAATCTGTGATTTCTAGAGATGGGTTAGAAATCCCATCCTTCTACTGTTGTATATTTTGCACCTGAAGTTTAGATGAAGGAGATGGGTTAATTATATAATTAAATAATGTTGCTGATGATAATGACATTTATATCAGTTCTAATATACCTTAACACTCCAGTACATTGATTATCCCCTGTAGAAGTTATAGACAACATAGCCTTTTTTAGGTCTACGTCCCAAATTACACCCACAGGGCTAAGCGTTGCTAGGCAAAGTGCAGCCAGCGGGGGGCTAGTGGGGGGCTAGGGGGTTGGGGCAGGGGACAGGGGTGCACCCTCCGCCTCTGATGGTTATAAATGAGCAAAACTGTCAGCGTGGGGGACCCCAGACCATCTATGTTACTCTCAGATCCTCTCATAGCTTCCGTAGCCTCCTCCTCAAACCCTCCACACAGGCCAGACAAATATGCTAACATACACACGCACACACACGCCCACACACACACACATCAAAAAATAAATAGCCATCCTACTTACCCCCTCTACTGGTCAGTGTGGTAATTACATGACAGCGCTGGCAGATTCCTTCACTGTCCCTTTAAAACTGTTGAAGTCACAGACAGAGAAGTATGTAATCTATTTCTTAGTCAGTTCTTTTGTAGGATGAAGAGGATAAGGCCAAAACTTTATCTAGGTTTCGCCAAAAAAATATATATATTTCTCTTGTAGTCAATTTATCAGTTGGCTTGCCACCTAACTCCCTCAGGTAAGAGGAGCAGGAATAGGTAGACTCTTCTCGGGGTGATGGAGAGGGAGAGGAAAGTCAAATATTTATAGATTTATAAGCAAGGAATAATTTGTCTCTCATGACACTTTGTACGGGCTTGCCTTTTGGCAGCTAAGACACACAAGATAAATAGTTCCACAACCAATCCAATCCCATTTTAGTTTAGTTTACAGTCGTGAGATATAAACATCAACCGGCCCACAGAGCAGACTGGATCATGAATCGTACCAGAGAGAGGGAGAAAGAGAGAGAGAGTGAGAGAGCGAAAGAGAGAGAGAGAGAGAGAGAGAGAGAGAGAGAGAGAGAGAGAGAGAGAGAGAGAGAGGGAGATAATGAGATAGGGAGAGAAAGAGAGGAGAGAGAGACAGAAAAGGAGAGAGAGAGAGAGAGAGAGAGAGAGAGAGAGAGAGAGAGAGAGAGA
Organism: Coregonus clupeaformis; assembly: GCF_020615455.1. Lineage (NCBI taxonomy): Eukaryota > Metazoa > Chordata > Actinopteri > Salmoniformes > Salmonidae > Coregonus > Coregonus clupeaformis. The sequence continues at coordinate 47,948,315 of NC_059210.1, read as the reverse complement.
GAGAGAGAGAGAGAGAGAGAGACCATCCATCAGTGAATTTGTGGTCGTTGTTCCCTCAAACTGTACTTCCTAGAGGCAAGTTGCTAGGGTAACTAGTGTAGGTATGTCTTGGTGAAGGAGGAGACAAAGCAACATGTGACAGAGTGACCATCCCCGGCAACTGTGCCCTGTCTCCCACTCCAACGAGAAGAGAGAGAGAGAGAGAGAGAGAGAGAGAGAGAGAGAGAGAGAGAGAGAGAGAGAGAAAATAAAGGAGGGAGAGAGCAGGAAAGGAGAGAAACAGAAGGGAGAAGAGTAGAGGTAGAGACGGGAATGAGGGCAAACAAACAAATATATTCTAAACGCTTTCACAAGAGCAAGGATAAAAAGATAGGGGAGAAGGATGGAGAGAGAAGAGAGGAGAGAAGAGAGGATTGAAATAAAGGACACAGATATGGGGAATAAAGAAACATACAGACATTAAAGCCTGTTCCCCCCCTCCCTTTTTTTATACCATGTCCTTCCATCCTTCCATCCTTCCATCCAGGAAACAAAGAGGTCATTAAAAAACAGAGAAAGCGAGAAAGTGCAACATCACCCTCAAAACCTGCTGTAACAGTGAGGGGTCAGGGAGGCAGGGCGCTGAACTCAAAACCTGCTGTAACAGTGAGGGGTCAGGGAGGCATGGCTCTGAACTCAGAACCTGCTGTAACAGTGAGGGGTCAG